>NC_137942.1:12020116-12620116 GCF_963969265.1 Rhamphochromis sp. 'chilingali' | reverse complement strand
ATGTTTGCTTCATACACCTTTAAATCCCGCTCGTTCTGTGTGCTGCATTTTTACTTGTAACGCGAGAGCGAGCCGACAGTTTTTGGCGTGAGCCCGAGCCTCTGTGCGGTCATACCTCCCACTATCAGATACCGACACGTTCAAACGTCTAAAAATCATCAGCATCGTTAAATCACAGCCTGTAGCTGCTGGGCTGAATTAGACCTTTTGATACATTTGAGATCAATACCAGCCGTCACATAATCGATAAGAGGTTCTTGGTCTCATGCTTTTTATTGAATCTTACGCTTTTTTTTTTCTTTTTTTTTGTCTCATTAAACATGTTTGTCTGTATGGTGGGCTAATCCATAACATGGAGACCAAAATATGGACCCAGGGCAGGGGTTGTGCCACCACACCCTATAAAGCTATACAAACCAGCAAAACTTCAAGAAGGAATCTGAAGAAAAATGTAGGATTTTTCTGTACAGGAGGGGGGAAAAGTGACTTTGTCAGCATCAACAGAGACACAAATGTGGAAAAGGAAGCACTCTCTTTACTTGCCTTCCCTTGTCTGTAATTTCCAGATCTTTGCTGGATTCGGGCCATGTCTGTAGCGGTGTTGTTGCAGTAGACAAACAGATCCAGGGATGAACCAGAGAGCTATCCAAAGGAAATGAAAAATAACAGGAGCTATCCTGTTCTGACTGTCTCTGCTTTTACCTGGTACAGGATATGACTTTGGGTTATTGTCCTGTGTAGGGCTTTGATGGGCTACAAGATTTAGCAGAAAGCACCAGATCCCTTTCAAGCCTCTGTATCCTAGCATTGAGAGAGATGTGTAGTGTTTGATCTTTGTCTAGTAAATCAAAAGAAACTTTTTAGGTACTTCCCTAGAGTGTTGTGTCTGGTCTCCTGACATCCAGCATGTTTTGTCAGAGGAAGCTTTGAAAAATTTCCCTTACTTTCTGTTACCCCCTCGTTATTATGGTCTGCAGCGCGCTGACACGTGAGGGTCTTATAGACGGGAAGCTGTTCATGACGGCATCTCTGAGGAATGCTGTAAAGGAAACTGCAGTCAAAGTCATCATCTCTCTGAGTCTAGACTTAGAAGCAACACCCAGGCCCAAGCCAAGCAAGCCACTAGATTCTCTTTATTTATTTATTTTATAGGAGACTTTTGTCGAGGCAGTTTACACAAAAATCAGAGCACATTTGATTTCAGCTCAGGGTTTTCCTGTGTCATGTCCACTTGCTGCTGGTCCTATCTGCAGGAAATCCTTAAAATCCAGGGCCAGATTATAAATATTCCCGGGGCTACAGCAGTGGTAGTGCTGGTTTTGGCAGCTGTTTCACCAGACCCACACATGAAGCCAACAGCAGCTCTTTCCAGATGTGTTTAATGATTCCCTGACAACAGCTGCGTAGGTCCATATACATCAGAGTTGAATTGCTCACCAGAAAAGAGGAACGACTGTCTGTTAAAGTGGTAACTCTGCAAACAGGAAGGAAGATGAAAAACGTACCCACTTGCGAAAAATGTAAGAACTGGACTCACATGTTGATCTTTTTAGCAAATGAACTCGTCATGTTGAGGTTGCATGAGTTGAGCGAGCTAAGAGGTTAAAACTTAATAATTTAATGCACATAACACTGAAGATTTCCCAGGTATATAAAGGCATTGGCACACTGAGCACACGTTATTATCAATTATTTGTGGTATTTGGAAGTAATTGCTTCAAACTGTACTTAAGTTGGGGGGGGTTCTTAGCATTGTTGATTTATGAGTAACTGAGGATGGACGACCTCATCCCACAGGGTTACGCGGTCAGGATGGTCTGTCGCTGAGATAGGGCCTTTCTTCTCCAGTGATGAATGAGGAGAATGTTTGATGGTGGCTCTGCTCTGAGATAAGAACGGAATGTGCTCCGCTTGATTTAACATGTCAGAGGATGCAAATGGCAAAACTGCTGAGCTGTCCGTTTACTAATTCTAATCTAACTGAAAAAATCTGTAAATGTAATACAAATGTGCCTTCAATCCTCAGGTTGCCCTGACATGGACACAGAGATGATTCCCAAATTTTCGTCAAAGGATGAGGAGGTTGATTACTGGAAGTCCCAAGCCCTCAAATATAAGAAAAGGTAGGTGGCATTTGTGTCGCATCTGACAGCAATGCATGCCTGAATTTATTTATGGTATGAGTTGGTGTGTATGGCTTCATTTCTTCAAAGAACAGGCCTGTGTGAGTTTTTCATTTCAGTTTGATATTAAGCCAAAATTAGGTTACATAACATACTGTCTTGAAAGAAAGCGGAGTTGGAAATCGAATGACAGCGATTCTTCAAATATAGCATAAGATGAAAGACAGCTTTTGGGGACAGTAGATGCTCATCCTTGCATAATAAGCAGCTGCTTTGTTTTGCTGACTATGTGGTTTGCGCAGTAGTTTTGAAAGATGTGATTACATAATAACTTTGTGCCAAAAGTTTCCACACAGGCTGTGTTTAGCCGTATAAGGCAAATGGCCAGAAAAGAGTAATGAAATCAGCACTGACAAACTTCATGGTTTACTCAATAGGAAATGACACAGGCCACAGGATGGGCATTAGTGTCACTTAAGAGTGTCATTTGACATTTGTTTAGTCTTCCTTTCCTATTTGTGGACGTACAGTCTATGAGAAGAAGTGTAAAAGTGCACAGCAGGGGTTAAAGTCCTGCTTACTTTGAGACATTCCTGTGGGCACATGGTGGAAAAAAACATCAGTGCATGGAAAGAAAAGTGGCTTCAAGTAGATTTGCCATAGTGTGTTGCAGTTTTTAGGGCATGCATTTTCTCAGAATATCCTTCCACTGAAGTGATATTTTTAAACTTTTTATTTTGAGTTTATTTACAAGGCAACCGCAACATTGTTTATCATTATCATTAATAGAACTTTTTTTTCATTCTGATGTATGGAATACTATTGGCCAATTTAATCTATTAGGGTTACATAGTTATGTTACAGGGCCCTGTGTTTGCTGATCAAGCACCATGTGTGATGCTGGTATGTGTCGAACACACAACAACTGATTCATGCATTTCAGTGCTCTGTGGAGCCACTGTGAAGGCATTATCCCAGCACAGAGTCAGCTGACCAGTGTTACCAAGTGTCAGCTCGGCAGGAGAAAAATAAATTATATTAAGAAGCCTTTTCCTCTCTTTTCTACCTTTACATAAATGCATTTACAAATAATTACTATTTTATGCAATATTTAGTGTGTAAAAACATCCTGTTTCATAACTTTTATCCTCCTGTTTTTTTTCCCTGCTTGTGACCTTTAACCTGTTCCACTCTGGAGATGCATGGCAGCATGCCTGTTCTTCTCACCTATTTTTGAACCAGCTACTGTCACAGTTCAGCTGTCTCTTCAGAGCTGTATATTTAGAATGCTTAACTCGACAATGCTGAGCTGAACCCTTATTTCCTCTTTGACAGAGGCCAGACTACAAATACGAACCTGTAACTGGCTTTCATACAGGTTTATTTCTGGCCATTAGTGGGGTAGAAAGCTGCTAGAACATGCTTGGCTTGGCTCAGCTTGCAGGACAAAGGTCTGTCAGTTTTCTAGAGCTCATAGGCACAGTCATTCAGCCGGTTAGCTGTGCAGAACTGAATGGGGGACGATGAACAGGAAAGCTTTTATCACAATGACCGTTTATGGTTTTACCCACTCTCTCTGTATTTTTGCCATTTAGTTGCCATGAAGCCCAAGAGGAGTTGCAGGAGTTCCAGGAGGGGAGCAGAGAACTGGAAGCTGAGTTGGAGGCACAACTTGGTCAAGCTGAACAACGTCTTCGAGACCTACAGAGTGAAAACGAGAGGCTAAAGAATGAGGTTTCCAACCTCAAGGTAACGGGCCTTTTTGATCTTCATTAAGCGTTTACCTTTGGCTAGAACACTAATAAAGTCATTTGTGATTACCTAAGAGGTTATCTGATCTTTGTTGGATCCTGCACACAAGGTCTAATGCCTCATTTGTATGGTAGGTGTTAATCTGGGTTTTCTTAGGTAATCCTCCAGCACTTCTTAATAGGATGTCAGGATAAAGAAGAAGAAAATAGAAAACTGCAAGGCAAGCCTAGTTCTTATCACAGTAGACATGAACACTGGTTTCAGTGTGCTTGTTTGGTTATGCACATTGGTGACTGTACTGTACAACTACACCAGAGAGCTCATAAATTATGCCTTCCTTTAACAACTGTCGGACAACGATGTTCTTTGAAACCTTGTGACCGTCCTGAGATTCGTTCTGACTGATGCTGATCTTTGTAGTGGATAAAACGTTATTTTTAAACTAGATTCCTCATCAAGTAGCGTCTTTGTTGTCCTTGTTTCTCTTTATAGACTCACTATTCTCTTATCTGCACATTTTCCATGTCTTCCAGGAAAAGCTGGAGCAGCAATATGCCCAGAGTTATAAACAGATCTCTTTGCTAGAGGACGACCTGGGACAGACTCGCAGCATCAAGGATCAACTCCATAAATATGTCCGAGAGCTTGAACAGGCCAACGATGACCTCGAGAGAGCAAAAAGGTGAGAATGACGTGCAATGTGCAAATTCTGTTTGTATTCTAGCATTTACCTCAAACATGTCAGCACTCATAAAATACTTATCACTGTTTGTGTAGGGCTACAATAGTGTCTCTTGAAGACTTTGAGACCCGTTTGAACCAGGCAATTGAAAGGAATGCCTTTCTGGAGAGTGAACTGGATGAGAAAGAGTCTCTCCTTGTATCTGTGCAGCGGTTGAAAGATGAAGCACGAGGTAAAGATAAAGCCCACATAAATGAATTCTTCCCCTTTCTGGGCCGTGCATCATTTGTGCAAGAGCCGGTGTTTCTTAACTTTCTCTCTTTTTTGTTTTCCTTCTTTAGACCTGAGGCAGGAGCTGGCAGTGCGCGAAAGGACCACAGACAGGATGTCAGCACCCAGCTCACCCACTTTAGACATAGACAAGATTGATTCAGCTGTACAAGCCTCTTTATCCCTCCCAGCAACACCTGTAGGAAAGAATATAGAGCACTCTTTTATCAGCCCCAAAGGTTAGAATTATTCCTACTCCATTTTCCTCTTGTTTGAGTAAAAGTTGTAATATGAGTTAACTCTGGCTTATATGTCCTAGCACTGACCAACGGCTGCGGTAACTCGTCTCTGACTCCCTCTGCAAGAATCTCAGCTCTTAACATTGTTGGCGACCTTCTGAGAAAAGTCGGGGTAGGTGTTACTCACTTTACTGTTTTGGCTTTACATTTTAACAGCTCTGCACATGTTGCACTGAGGAGCAAGTCTTTTCAGCGACGCTAAAAGGAAAGATAATTATGATGATGCTAATTTGAGATTTCCTGTTTTGTCATTAGGCTTTGGAGTCGAAACTTGCTGCCTGTAGGAACTTTGCCAAAGACCAGGCAGCAAGAAAAAACTACTCCACAGACAAAAGCATGCTTCTCAACAGCAATGCCACCAATTTCTCTCACTCACTACATGCTACCTACTTCGACAAAACGTAAGTCTTTTAGCATGTGCTTTTCTCCTTTCCCTGTCTGTTTGTCCTTCTGTTATTTAGTTTGATGTTAAAATCGGATGCCCCGGCTGTGTGTATATCTTTGCTAATGTTGAGTATGTCTTTTGACATCTGCAGCACTGTTAATGGATTGGACCCCAGCACCTTGACTTCCATGACACCATCCAGAGCCCTGTCTCCACCGGGCATGCTGCCTTTGAGTGTGTGATTGAGGAGCTCCTCAAGCCAGAGAAAGCTCTAAAGAAACTCTTATCTCCTCAACACAGTCTGGGAACACAGAGGGTGTGTATGTGTATGTGTGTGTAAGTGTGTGAGTGAATGAAAACAGAGCTGGAGTGATGTGTGAATTTTTTAGCTCGGTGTGTGCAAGAGAGGCTTGTGTCTGTTTTGCAGCTCTAAGTGCATCTGTGAGTAGGTGCAGTCATTTGCACCAGTCAGCCAAAAAAGCATTGAAAGCACTTTCCTATATTGTGTATATACCCATCGGGGCATGGACCTGGTGGGCTTCTGGAGCAGCTGTGGTGTCTGGGGAGCACGGGAAGCAGATGTTTCTGGTGCCTCCCACACAGATGTTCAGTAAGTTTGGGAGCTGGGGACTCTGGAGATCAATGCCTTATACTCTTTCTCAGGCAGTTTAGGAGCTGTTTTGGAGTGTGGCTGGGTGTGTTCTCCTCCAGCAGGAAGGGCACTACCATCAGGGAGTGATATACCATGAGGTTAAGCTTAGTACCTGGGGCTTTGCAGCAGAACAGTGCTTCGTAACCAGGTGATCATCATTTTTCACATCAGCTTTTAGTGGTTTTAATGTTGTGGCTGACTGGTGTGTGTTCCTACCACATTCTCTTCTTGCTTGTGCCTAAAGCTGTACTGCACTGTGCTTGAATGAATGTCACTGCAATGTTTTGACCTTAAGATGTCAACTTTGAACTGGCACGGTTACCTAGGTGATTCCACAGTTCATATGAAGACTCATCCTTGACAACTGGTCTATGAGAGACCACAGCTTCCTTTGAACTTTCCTTCCTTTTCTGTTTCATTGCATTGCACAGTTAAACTAATTTCTGTTTAGATTTTTCTATATTTAAAAAGGGATATGTTCACATTAACTAATTTATCTCACAGTATACTTTAAAGTGAAATTTTCCTGTATGATTTTTTTTTTTTTTTCTTGCATGTGTTTAAATTGAAGAATGACCGAAATGAATGTTGACTGTTTAAAGCCATGTAGCCGTGCTGCAGTTGTTCCTCTTGTTACTGGCTGATGTCTGGAGTGCTTGTGGAAATATCAGCTTGTTCTCCCCTCTGGGTTAAACCTGAATTTACAGGTTTCTGCTGCTGTCGAGTGTATTCCTCTGCAGACGTCCACTGACGTTTTTTCAAGAGAACAGTATTGCCTTTTTATAATATTTAATGTATTGATTTTTTTTTTTTTTTTTTTGTGTCGTTCCAGGCTTATTACCTCATTGTGACATGTTAGGAGTTAGCAGCTATTAATTATTGATGGGTGTCATTTTTGGCTCATACAAATCAAACTGCTTAAAACTGACTCAAGGATTTTTTTTTTTTCCCTCAGTTTTATCTGGAGTTATGGTGCATTAATAACAACAACTATAATGTTATTTTGGCAATACTTACATTTTTACATATTTGGCTCTGCATCCCCTCACTTACATATCTTTAATTCCTCAGCGTCACCAATTTGCACCCTAAAGGCTCACACAAAGACTTGTATTCATTGTTAGTTGATCATTTGATGCCACTTGGGGCACAATAGGAGCCTGTTACTTAAATTGGTTCTATAGTTGGTGTATAGCTTGTATAGATGACAATTTTGCCTACCACTTTGTGGATATTGACATTTGGCAATAGGGTCCTATTTATTTCAGATTCTGTATGGCATGTGTTCGGATAATGGGTTTTACTATTGTACGGTGGTTAAGCCCATTGTATTATGATATCAAATTGTTTAAATAAAGATTGATATGATGGATGTGTTGTTGTTGTTTTTTTTTTTTGAAATGTACACAGTAGTAGTGAATCAAGATATAGTGGTTTTGTTTACTAATCAGAAGGTTGATGGTTTGATCTCTGGCTCTTCCAGCCTTTGTGTTGAAGTATCCTTAAACAAGATATTAAACCCAGCGCATCCATCAGGAGTGAGAATGTTACAAGGTTACAACTTGTTCGACATAGAAAATGAGCAATAATTTGAACATCTGTGTAAATGAGACTAGTAATAAGAAAAAACTTTGAGTGCACAAACTGAATAGAAAAGCACCATTACTAACCATTCAACAGTGTCCCAGGTTAGAAGGGTGGTAGTGGTTTAAAGGAGCTTCATGATTACACAGCACAAAGAGCGCTTACTTTTACTTTTCCAAAGCATCGTTTTCCCAAAGGTTTTTTTTGTTTTGTTCTTTTTGTCACACTGCACAATGGTACAATTTGTCTTTTAATTCAGTGAAATATTGGTGTTGTCATAGATCTTAAAAAAAAAACAGAACAGTTCGGCAATTTAAATTTCATAGTTTGGTTAAGAAAGTTTTATGGTTGGTTTAAAAACAACAACAACAACAACAATGTAATAATTTTTATTTATATAGCACCCCACAACTACAATTTAAAAAGAACATGGAAATGTTCCAGTTTCCACTGTTCTGCATTTCAGGTGCTCTCCAACCGTGGACACAAAATTAAAGGCCCAACTTCTTCTCCATTGTTTCCTTTAATATGTTCTTCTTGATCTAGAAAAATATTTCATTTCATATTAATTATGTGTTATGAGTATATAAATACATGGCGGAAACAGATGGCATGTTGGTGTGAACGTTTCCTACCTTTCCAGAGACCGTGAGAGGGTAGCTGTCCACAAATAACACATAGTGTGGGATCTTGAAGTGAGAAATCTAAAAGCAAGAGGGGGCAAGCTACAGTCATGCTTCAATTTAAAGTGGTTACAGGTGCTAGCAGTCTTATGTTTTATCTCTTCCTACCTGGCCTTTGCAGAAAGCTCTTATCTCTTCCGCACTGGAACTCTGACCCTCCTTCAGCTTGATGCAAGCACAAACTTGCTCACCCAGCCGCTCATCTTTCACTCCAACCACCTGAAAGCACGGGAAGGAAGAGTTACAGTTTATACCGAACACTACAGCTGATTAATGCGTATTCTCAGAGGCTGCTTATTGCTTACAACAACCAAAATAGTATTTTTAAGCTCTATACCCACACAGAGACACTACTTAGTACTCATATGCTGCCCCCAAGTGGTTTAATCTTACCTGCACTTCCTTTACTTTGGGATGCTTGTAGAGAAATTGCTCTATCTCAGCTGGATAGATGTTCTCTCCTCCTCGAATGATCATATCCTTTATGCGTCCTTCAATGGAGCAGTATCCCAGACTGTTCAGACTGGCTGTGTCACTGTACAGACAACAACTACACTTCCCACACTGCCCTCTACTCAACAATTGTGTATCTAGGGACATATGTGAAACTCCACCTTACCCAGTCCTGTACCAGCGGTCTTGGGAGATCACCTCTCTGGTTTTCTCTGGCTCATCCCAGTACCCATGCATCACACAGCTGCCTCTGATCAGCAGCTCACCTGAGGCCCCAAGAGGGACAATCTCCCCAGTAGTGGGGTCCACCAATTTAGCCTAAGGTTAAGGCATGCAAAAATACCACGTGTCACTGTGTTAGAGGGATGTGTAGATGAAGGTTTGTGTGGGAAAGAAATTATACCTCAGTGTGACCCAGGATGCATCCTACGGTGTTAATCTTCAGCTTCTCGTTGTCCTCTGGAAACCCAAGAAATGTAACAGGACTATTTTCAGTTGTTCCATAGCATAACTGGGGGAAAAATGATTTGCATATGTTGCTATGTGCTGGTACGTGCTTCTCCGGTAAGTTTTAGTGTTATCTGAAGAGGTATCATCTCACTGTTATCTCCTTCATATTCATGTCTGTTGTCAGTCTTCTCACAATCTCTGGAGGGCACGGAGAACCTCCCATGATCCCTAAAAATGCAGTAGCAAATATGAAGGGTAGACATGACACCAATTTTAACCCATTAAATGTGGTGTCATGTCTTTTGGTCTCTCACCAGCTTCAACTGAAGACAAATCATATTTTTGTAAATCTTGGCTTAGCAGATCAGTGAACATGGTGGGGGTACCGTACACAAAATTGCACCTGGAGTAAAAGAAAAGACATGGATGGTAATCTGTGAAAGTGCTTATTCTCGTACAGCTGGACACTTATGATAGTGAAGATGAGTGGTGCTGTACTTTTCACTTTGAATGGCCTCTAAATTGGCACAGCTGTTGTAGGCTGCGGAAGGAAAAACTAGCGTGATGCCGTGAACTGCCATGCTCATTCCTCCAAGCACGGAGCCGAAGCAGTGGTAGAATGGAACAGGCACACACACTCGCACCCGAGGCTGATGGTGAATAGAGATAAGGAAGTAATTCACTATTATTTGTGCTTTCTTCTTGTTAGTAACACGTACATGAACTTACTCTCCATCCGTAACCGACGCGGAGGCCCAGGAAGTAGGCATTATTTACAATGTTGTGGTGGGAAAGCACAGCTCCTTTTGGGTTCCCAGTCGTACCCTTATACAAATGAGCAATTTGTACAACAATGAGCAGAATGATTATTAGATCGTTTTCAATGCTCTAATTGTTGTTACAGGTCAATATGATACATGTGTGCCCTGGAAAAAGTTGAAACACTGAATGTTACTGATGTAAACTGAATGTTGATGGGGTCATCAAAGGAAAGCTTGCTCTGCAGATCCATCAGCTCTCTGTGGTGCCGACTCTCCCCTGCTTGCATCACATCATCTACGTGGAGCATCCCTGGCTGCCTGCTGTCGGTCACAATCACCATTTCCAAGTATGGCAACCTAAAAAAAAAACATGACCATATCTTTGTCTCAAATCCTAAACAGCTTCAACTTCAACACTATCATTTTTTTAAAAGTGATATGTTATAAAAAGATTTCATAGTCCCTTAATATCAGCAGAGGAGGGATATTTGAATCTGACTAACCTGGAGCTTTTAAATTTGCCTCCTGGTGTTGTGCCAATCTCTGGGCAAATCTCCCTCAGCATCTCACAAAATCTCTGGGTTTTAAAGCTGGTTGGACATACCACTGCCTTACACTGGACCTAGATGCAACAAATCTGTTTAAATACATTCAAATTCCTTTACGCTTGAATAATCCAGTAAATTATCAGTAACCAATGGAAGTACAGCATAGAAATTGTAAGCAGGCTAAACATTTCTATTCAATTTCAGGCTATTGTCCCAATAGGGCCAACTGACTGTACCTTTAGTATAGTGAACTCCACTTCCTTTACCTGATAGGCTGGGTTCAAGGGCACCTGCAAAGATAACAGTTCAAAGACAAAAGTTTTATCCATGCAAAGCTTCACTGTCTTTTTTCAAAAGACTACAGAAATCATACCATATCATTCAAATCAATTTTATTTAAAGAGCACCAAATCACAATAACAGTTGCCTCAAGATGCTTTATATTGTAGGTAGACCCTACAATAATGCATACAGAGAAAAACCCAACAATCATATGACCCCCTATGAGCGAGCAGGTTGGCGACAGTAGGAAGGAAAAACTCCCTCACACGAGAGAAGGAAGACAGGATAAAAGACATGCTGTGGAAGAGAGCCAGAGATTAATAACAAGTATGATTTAATGCAGAGAGGTCTGTTAACACATAGTGAGTGAGAAAGGTGTCTTATTATGCACATTATACTATAGGTGATGATGACAGATTACTTTTGAGCTGGTGAGCATAAAATTGTGAGATTACATAACAGCTCCTCTATGCAACTGCCAGGTTCAATGTCCTTGTCACTTACATTTGACTGTGTTTGATAACACAAGCTACGGTGCTGTAAAAGCTGTTTCAAGGGCATGTACACAGCTCCTGTACTAACCAGTATGATTCCAGCCTTGGCTGAAGCAAACTGGAAAAGGATCCACTGATATGTGTTTGGCCCCCAGACTCCCAGTCGATCGCCTCGCTTCAGCCCCAGAGCAAGAAGGCCTGCAGCAGCCTTGTCAACCTGCACAAAAATAAAATGACAAAAAAAAAAATACACACAACACTTTCAAAAGTTAAAAATGATTAACAGGGTTCTGTGGTAAAAAGCAGCAAACTTAAATAAGCTTCTTCTGTCTTTTCTTTTTGTTTTTAAGTCTCTTTCTGATGTCAGTAAGATGGGCTTTTTAACACAGCTAATCTTATTTTTTAATTTCTTCAAAAGACAAACTACAGATGGTGCACAGAGAGTCACTATCAAACCAGGTTAATACTTTCCAGGAACCACATTTTATGTCCATGCTTTTCTTAAAATGATGTAATCGGGTTTAACAATCAACCAGATTCTTATGCAAAGTCATCACTGACAGTAAAGGTCCTACATCTTGGATCTTAATGGGAAAAGCCCATATTAATATGATTAAAACGTCAGATTCAACCACTAAAACAACAACTAAATACATATAAATAACATGTAAGGGTTGTCAAATGCATGAAAAAGCAAAAGCTAAATGGATGAAATCACGTACGTCTTGTTGAAACTGTGCAAACGTTTTTCGGATGCCATCCTGCACAAAGATCACAGCTTCCCGTTCAGGCCAGCGTTGGGCAGTTGCATCCAGACTCTGGCTCACAGTCAGGGGGAGTAGTGAGAAAGAGGAGGTGCCGTGGACATAGCTGGTGGTCAGTGATGGGTTTTGAGGAGGACTGTCCACGTGAAGAGCCCTGATATAGAACACAGGGTTCGGAGATCAGATGGTACGACTTGTGAGTTTAGTGCATTTTTAGTGATATTATTGCCGATAATACCCAACTGGAATCCACAGGTCGTAATTGTCATTAATGAGGAGATTGTTGCAAAGGCTCACCTTTTAGCACATTCACTTCACCAGATGCACCTTGTTTCTTTTCCTCACCTTTGATTGGGTGTGGTGCTTGGCCTTAATTGCACTCACCTGTCACTCATTATATAAGGACTGCACTCACCTGCCCCTCACTCTGTCTTCACTCCCACAAGGGGCGGCAGCTGAGGTGAGTTTCTCGTTGAGTCCTGAGTTCATGTATCATTTTGAGTTACTTAAATCATACTTTGTCCTTTTTAGAGATAGCAGTCCATGTGTGTCTTTCCTTCCTTTACCCATTATTCAATAAAACGACAAAACCTGTAAATGATTGACTGCTTATTCTCATTCTAATCAGATGAGCCCATGATGACTACTTAAACCCTGAACCTTCCTTCCTCCAAAACACGGTCCTCCGAGCCGGAGTAGTGTTAACGTCATGGATACACAGCAGCCATTGACTGAAGATTTGAGACGTTCCGGTCGTGAAAGGCGACCTCCTGCCCACCTGCAGCAGTATGACGTTCAGTATCCCGGAAGTAGAAGTGCTAGATGTGATACAGAGAGTCAAACAGAATGCCAGCATAGTGACACAGACACACATGGGCTGCAGGATCCTGGCGGGCAGTCAGAAAGTCAACCATTATTATTAACCTTTATTTAACCAGGAAGATCCCATTGAGATTAAAAACCTCTTTTTCAAGGGAGACCTGGCCAAGATAGGCAGCAGCAGATGTCTCACAGTTACAGAAATTACTCAAACACAGGCAGCAACAACACACATGCAACAATAAGTGAAAGAATACAAATAAAATAAAAATAAAATTCAAATAAAATAAAAAGTCAGTTAAAATGACAATCAATCTAATTGAAACAGTTGCATGTTATGGACTTGGCCTCAAGGATTCGTAGTTTAGATTTAAAATCACTTAATGAAATGAATTCAGTCATTTTCCATTCCTTCTGCAGTTTGTTCCAGGCCGAGGGTGCTAAATGGACAAAAGCTCTTTTACCAAGTTCAGTTCGGGCAAATGGAACAGAAAGCAACAAGTAACCATGCGGACGAAGAGAATACCGACCAGCATGTTTCATTACAAGCAGGGAACATATATAAGAAGGCAGCAACCCAAGTATCGCCTTATATATAAAACTGTATAAATGAGAGTTCCTCTGACTTACCAAAGCAGGCCATCCTACCTGAGAGTATAACTCACAGTGGTGAGTCTGAAATTTACAGTTAGTGATGAACCTCAGAGAAGCATGATACACAGAATCAACCATTCGAAGACATTGAGCAGAAGCATTCATATATAGAATATCACCATAATCCAGCACAGGCAAGAATGTTGCAGCAACAAGCCGCTTCTTTGTATTAAAAGAGAAACACAACTTATTTTGAAAATAAAATCTCAGTTTTAACTTCAGGTTTTTCACAAGATTCTCTACATGTGGTTTGAAGGTAAGCGAGTCATCAATTAAGATTCCCAGATATTTATAGGTGTGAACCAACTCTATTTTATTACCTTCAAGAGTGGTTACTGATGGGATTGTTTGGGCTCGTCTCCTTGATTTAGAAAACAACATGAGCTTTGTTTTGTCTGCGTTGAGAACAAGTTTAAGCTGATGTAATGAGTGCTGGACAGCAGAAAAGGCTTTCTGCAAGGAGTCGATGGCTTGGACAAGAGTTGAACCACAGCTGTAAATAACTGTATCATCAGCATAGAAGTGCAAGTTTGCATCTGGCACATGTAGACTAAGATTGTTTACGTAAATGATAAATAGAAGGGGACCTAATACAGAACCCTGTGGCACTCCGCTGTGCACTGTAACAAAGTCAGAACATAGACCGTCAGATTTAATGCACTGAGTCCTGTTACTGAGGTAGTTTGAGAACCATGCCACTGCTCTCTCAGAGAGTCCTGACTGGAAGAGTCTAAGTTTTAAAATACAATGATCAACAGTGTCAAATGCTTTTGACAAATCAATAAAAAGGGATGCACAGTGTTGTTTTTTATCAAGTGCAATAGTAATATCATTTACCACTCTAATTGCAGCTGTGATAGTACTGTGATTCTTCCTAAAGCCTGATTGATATTCAGATAAAATGGCATTGATGTGCAAAAACTCCTTTAACTGCTCACACACAAGAGCTTCAAGAACTTTGGCCAGCACAGATAGATTAGATATTGGTCTGTAATTAGTTAACACTGCTGGGTCGCCCCCTTTTAATAGAGGAACAACAAAAGCTGATTTCCATACTGAGGGAATTTTATTCATGTCCAGTGTGAGGTTGAAAAGTGTTGTGAGAGGCTCTGCTACAAAATCAGAGACATCCCCTGCTCCTTTACCCACAAATCAAGATGAGGTGATGAGGGAACTCCTGATGACAATGAGGGAGATTAGGCAATTTATGATTCAATTATCTCCTCCCCATTCCTCCAGATCTTCAATTCACACTGTTTCATCTGATGAAAGCAAATCCTCTGTATGCCGTTTACAAGCCATTCCCCAAACGCATCATGAGCAGTTCCCAGTGATTGATCCAGCAACATGTCAATCACCCTCTCAGCCCCCCCAGGTTAGCTGTCACTCTGGTGCAGTTCTGGCTGCTAGCCCTCCTTTCCCTAATTCAACAATATTAGATGCTGCAGTTCCTTCAAGTGGTTTGCCTAGACCAGTTTTTCCTACACCTGATGAGACTCCTTTTAATTTCCTGGCCACACCACTGCAAGGTCCCCACCAGATTTCATGTGTTCAACCTGCTGTTCCTCTAGACGAAGACCCCGCTCAACCTCTCGTTTGCATTCCAGAACCAAGGCAGCACCCTCCTGTAAAGGAGCAACCAGCTACATCTGATTGTTTGCATGCACAAAACCCTTCGGTACCCATTACTGCTAGTTCTAGTCACCCTGTTAGCACTAGAACATGTGTATAAGCTTGAGGGTCCTTCTTTCCCAGACCTTACTGGGAAGATGAAATCCAGTATAGGCTGTTACGAATGGCCCTTACTAACCTGCTTGACCCTCATGAGACAAAGCATTTCAAATATCATGTCCTTCTCGATCATCTGAAAGTAGACAAAGCTAAACGGTTAGCTATTTCCTTTTCCTATGCTCCTGACCCATACACTCAAATACACCCAAATACACCCATCAAAGCTCTTGATGAGCATTATGGGCAACCAAGACAGCTAGCATTGAAAGAGCTACGGAATATACTGGAGCTTCCTCCTATCAGAGCAGGTGATGGTTGGACTCTGGATAACTTTGCTCTTCGTGTGCAAGCTTTAGTTGGTTTGCTTAGCACTATGGGTGATCAAGGACGGACAGAACTAAATTGTGGCTCCCATGTCGATCGCCTACTTGAAAAGTTGCCCGCAGAGCATTCCAGTTGCTTCAAACGGCACATTTACAAGGAACAAGGAGATGATGTATGACTTACCTTTGTTCTCATCCTGGTTGCAAATGGAATGAAAGTGTCAACCAAGAAAGGACAGTGCCGTTTCATCCTTTAACCAGCCACGACCTGCCCATAAGTACACCTCTCCACTCACAACAATATTTCATGGGACAAATGCATCCGATCCTGTACAGGCAGCACAACCCATCATAATGATTAAGGCAAGATGTGCATATTGCTGCTCACCTGAACACCACATTAGCAAGTGCCCCAAGTTCATTAACAAGACAAAAGATGAGAAAATACACTGGATAAAGAGAAACAAATGGTGCTGGCATTGTGCTAGAACTTATCACACTGCGAGGTGTGATCTGAGGAAAGCATGTGCCACCTGCATGGAAAGACATCTACAGATCCTATGTGAGGTGAATCAGAGACCTAGAACTGGAACTAATCCTGTAGTGAGGACACTGTACTTTGATAGACCTAGCGATTGTACTAGTGTACTATTAAAGGTTGTGAAAGTGCTCCTGCATAATGGCAAAAGAACCCTGGAAACATATGCAATACTTGATGATGGCTCCCAACGTACCATGCTTCTGACATCTGCAGCTCAGCATCTCCACCTAACTGGGAAAGCTGAGAAGCTCATCACTCAGAACTGTCCATCAAGAAGTTGAAACTATTCAAGGTTCTTCTGTAAGTTTCCAGATTTCTCCCATCGCACATCCAGAGAAAACTTACACAATTAATAATGCCTTCGCTACAAGTCACTTAGCACTTTCAGACCACACCTACCCCGTATCCTCTCTTCAACGGAGATACAAGCATCTTCAAGGTATCCCATTAACCTTTATTAACAAAGCAGCTCCACTACTGCTCATAGGCTCTGATCATACCCACCTTATTAGCCTATTGCACCAGTTAGACATGGACCATTTGGATCTCCTGCAGCAGTCAAAACCTGCTTAGGATGGACACTCCAAGGTCCAATCACAGACTTCCAACCCCAGAGCAGTTCCACGCATGCCCAATGTTTGTTCACATCTTCCAGTTCAGGAGAACCGCTCCAGCACATCCTTGTGTCCGCTGATGGCTCTGAATTCATTCAGCCACCTCATACTCTACCATCAGCAGTACCTACGTCATCACCAGCAGTGCCACTATCACCAGTTCCACTGCCTGTGGCTGCCATTCCGCCAGTGGTCAGGGCGCTGCCTGCTCCTGCATCACCTGGTCCTGCCTCTGCCAAGCCCCGTACATTGCCCCCAGCGCCTGCAAAACTGCCCGACGGTCTGCAGGTCTGGGCCTGCCACTGCATCCCACGTGGTTGGCATTTGGATCTGCTTTGCTGCCACTGCTGGCTACATGGTCGGCCCCCTGAACTGTCTGGCCTGCGTTGTGTACCTCTAGGTCGACCCCCTGAACCTATATTATAGTGATGTGTCCTGTGTGTCGAAGCTTCGAATCGTGCGTCGGGTAATCGCGGGGGCGTTTTTCTGAAGCGCGTATCGAGGCTTGCTTTGATTACGTAGGCAGTGACGTTCGAGGCCTCGCGGGCAGTCCGTACCACGTGACTGATTCAGGGACTGGTTCACCGGTTCGCGCCAGATTCGAAATAACATGGGCAGGAAAACAGCTGATTCCCCATCACACCGTGTTGTGGAATTGGATTACGTACGTGCTACATAGTTACTTGTGCATTTCTTCTTCGATGGAACCAGCAAGGAAGAGATGTTTTTTTTTTTTTTAAATTTTGTCTCTCCTAATAAAGTATGCACACAGTAATAAATATCACAAATGATAAACACCAAAATATAAATAAACAACACTACACATCCTATAATCTGATTTCTGTCTTTTAGTTTATTAAAAAGTGAAGCACCAAACACTAGTTTGTGTCATTATCCAGATGTACATAAGGTTTACACATCATTATAATCAAAGAGCCCGCTTCACTTGAATTGTCCACTTGATGGCGCAGTAGAGCAAATGAATCATCACAATGCTTCGAACCATGAGTCGACCAATTGGATGGAAAGCTTCAGTTCATCATGAGGCTTCATCTCACCATCACTACTATATTAGACCTGTAGCATGTCTGATTCCTCTGCCCCCGCTTCGTGAAAAAGAGCATCTCTAATCCTTTGAACGTATTTCTCAGTAGAAATATGGGGGCAGCTGTTGTAAAGGCTCACCTTTTAGCACATTCACTTCACCAGATGCACCTTGTTTCTTTTCCTCACCTTTGATTGGGTGTGGTGCTTGGCCTTAATTGCACTCACCTGTCACTCGTTATATAAGGACTGCACTCACCTACCGCTCACTCTTTCTTCACTCCCACAAGGGGCAGCCGCTGAGGTGAGTTTCTCTTTGAGTCGCCTGAGTTCATGTATCATTTTGAGTCACTTAAATCATACTTTGTCCTTTTTAGAGATAGCAGTCCATGTGTCTTTCCTTCCTTTACCCATTATTCAATAAAATGACAAAACCTGTAAATGATTGACTGCTTATTCTCATTCTAATCAGATGAGCCCATGATGATGACTACTTAAACCCTGAACCTTCCTTCCTCCAAAACAGAGATTGTTTAAATATTTACCTTTAAGTCAAATAAATAAAAAATGCATTCAAACATGTACCAGTGCACAGTAATCAAGCTCAGTCTCACTGTTAAAAGCTAAGAACAATCAGGGCATAAAATGACTAATGCAATTAAAATGATCGTTTTGAAGAGCCAATGCAATGAAAAAACCTAAAAAATGATGAATCTTTATGCTGCTCAGAATTGCACATGTGCTAAAAATTAGTCACATAAACTTACCGGCACCACTGCAGTAAAGCTGCGGAGCATGATTTCCACGTGTTGCTGTATTTGAGTCCATTCACACATCTGAGACTGTGGGCACAGGATCCGAGCAGCAAGGATAAAATCTGTGTCGGCATTGGACTGACAGCTGGATCTAAGAGTGAAAATACATCTAGGTTGCAAAATGCTGGGTCTTGTAAATAAATATTGCTGACTGCTGGTTTGCTCTGGATTTTATTACTTCATGTGTAATCTTTAACTTCCACTCACCCTCACTGGCTGACGTGCGTGTATATTCAGGGTTAATCATTTCCAAGTGAATGTCAGTGGTTAATTTCAGTGCATTCAGGATTGCAATCTTTGATTTCATTAATATTAAGTGTTAACTGTGTGCATGATGCACCACAGGCTCATGAAACCAAAGACAAAGTAAAAGCATATTCACCCAAATTTTGATTGTCTGCTTGTGTTCCCCTTGGAGTATTCCAGGACTACAGTGATCTTCTGATAGTCATCACTGATCACTTATCGCTCAGTCTGTCAGAAGAAATGCAGTTGTCTGATACAACAGAGCAGCCTACACTATACAACAGCGAATCTGGACAGTTTTAGGAGTGTATGTAGTCAGTATTAAATTCAAAGTTCAACATTTTTCTTTGTAACTCAGCTGTCCTCCTATCATTAACAATGTCAGTCTGTCTTGTCTGTGCAATCATTCACTGCAGTCCAGAGCAGATTATTTATTATTCACAGTTATCCACATGTTCATCTTATGTGAAATGCTACTAAGATTTTGTTTTTTGGTTTTTTTTGTTGTTGCTTTTTTAAAAACCAGCATGAGCACCTCTATAAAAGTAGAGGTTTTGGCAGTTTTCTGGTGTGGAGCATTCAGGTGTATGCTAACACAATCTCACACTCTTCCCCAGCAAATACACCCCAAGGTCAGGCAATGCAATGCTCAGTGGCACTGTAATAAAAACAAAAAAACAAACTAACAAAACAGGAGCTACATCTCAGACACTACGGGGCTCAGTTCAAATGTTAAAGTCCATGACAATTAGAACAGTTAGAAAAAGACTAATTACCATGGGTTGTTTGGAAGGGTTAACAGGAAGAAGCACCTTCTCTCTGAAGAAACATGGTAGCACGGCTTATTCGATTCCCAGCTATTGGAAACTAGAGTCTTGTAGTCACTGATTCAAGTACGAACCTCTCTGTATACCAGAGTGTTCTAGAGCCAAATGTGAAGCCATTTGTCCGACACAAAGTTTGGCCATAATTTGTTTATTCTTAATAAAAAAAAAAAAATGTAACAGTTGTAAAATAAAGTTTCTCATTTTACCAGTATTTCTTCTTGTAGTGTTTTGTTTTCAGGTCTCTGAAAGATTATTAATTATTGGTTTATTTTGGCTTGAAATCAGCTAAAAATTTTACAAATTTTACTTTATTGTAAAAATTACCAGGTTTGTGGTTCATTTCATTCAGCTCTTTAGAGTAAAGCTGGAAAAATTAGTAAAGCACATTCATGCCAAATTACAGCTATTTACTTGCATTTATTATCAGAATAATTCATTTCAGCATTGAATGTTATGTTTAGTTGATTTCTATTTTTTTCTTCTTTTTTTTTCTTTGTTTCATTGTACTATTTGTCCTTCGTCCCTATTCACGATCGTCACACACACCAAACAGCAGATGGCAATTTTAAGCCATGTAGGCAGTTAAACTGTTTGACCGTCTTCCGTAAATGATGGAAGTGATACAAGAGTGAATGTTATAACAGGGTCCGAATCAGCAATTGGCCTTACTTTGGAGTCAAACTCATTGGGAGGTAATTGTTCCTGGCAGGTACTGAAAGTGACCATTATCCTATAATGACAGAGATTGAGTTGATTATAGAGAAACAGGATATAAGGGGGTGAAGAAGTGGTGTTTTAATGATCCTGATTGGGATACATTTAGAATAGTTAGTGATCAAGAAATGCAAAAGATTGATATGAATGTGGGGGTGGATGAGTTAAATTATTCTATTTGTGAGGCAGTTTTAGAGGCGGCAAGCAGGGTGATAAAAAGGAAAGAAGGTAGAAGGAAGAAGACAATTGTACCTTGGTGGACGAAGAAGTGTGATAAAGTGATTAGGCTTTTAAGATATTAAAGAAGAATCACAATTTTCAGAATTTCACTGAATATAAAAGATAAGCTAAGGTAAAAACAACCATTAAAAATGCAAAGAGGGAATTCTGGAGAGGTTTTTGTAATTCAGTGGGGAGGGAGACAAAAATACAGAATGTTTGGTCAATGATTAGAAGGATGAATGGTATGAAAAGGGAGTATCGTTATCCAATCTTGAGGGATGGAGTAGTAACATGAGATGAGAAAAAGGCAAATGTGTTGGCAAAAACTTTTGTTAACATCCACAGTTCAGGCAATGTTAGTAAGGAAGGGCGATGAGGAAGAGAAATGACAATTACAGAGAATGGAGACTTATTGGAACTGGTAGAGGATACAGATGATTCATTAAATATTCCTTTTACAAAGACAGAACTACATCGAGTACTCTAGAAATCTAAATTATCAGCACCAGGAATAGATCAGGCATGCTATATCATGTTAAACCAACTCAGTGAGTCAGCTAAAGATCTTTTGTTAGAGTTGTATAACAGAGTTTGGGAGGGTGGAAAACTGCCACAAAGCTGGAAGGAGGCTGTGGTGGTGTCCACCCAGGAAATTTACAGGCCTATCGCTTTAACATCAAATGTCTGCAAAGTAATGGAACGAATGATAAATGAAAGATTAATATATTATACAGAAAGTAAAGGCTATATATCTAAACATCAAAGTGGGTTCCGAAGAGGGAGAAATGCAATGGATCCGGTATTGTGTTTGGAACATGAACTCAGCAGAAATAAATAAAGAGAATGTAGTTGCAGTGTTTTTTGACATAGAAAAGGCTTACAATATGATGTGGAGAGAAACTGGTGTAGCAGTAGTGGTCCCAGAGTTTATGGTGGAAATAGGGAAAAGGATTAATGATGGGCTTTGTTTGTTTGGGTTTTTTAGGGTTTTTTGAGTGATGTTCCAGACCACACTCCATACCAGTTGGTGGCGGTAATGCACCTTTCAGTTGTTTGCCAACCGCCAATATATATGTAGAAGAAGAAGACAGTCTTCCGCTTCCTGTCGGCGGTCTGTCCCTGCGGAGTTGGTATGTACATGAAGTTCAGATTTATCAAAACAAACCTTAAAACTAATCGCCACAGTCTAATCTTGGACATCTTTTTCAAAGTTGTTCACAAAATGTTAGAAAAAATAAAACGACAGCAACGTATAAACTGTGTTTACTGCGTGCTAACCTCGGGATGCTTATGCTGCTAATGTTTAGCTACGTTTTAAGTTCATTAGACTGAAGGCACATTGCGTTAGCTGTATAACATAAGTGTGCGGATGGGACATTTTAATAAGAACAACAATAATAAATAAAAAAAACAATCTGTTAAGAAAAACAACCCTTTAATGGCTCTCACTGAGCAATATTTTACCCAGAAAGTTAAAGCAGCATCGTTATTGATTGTAAGGTGATAATCAGTATGAAAATTATCTTCAGACAACGATTACATTATTTTAATTAAAAACAAATAAATAAATATTAAAAAGCCTTCTGTCCGGCCTTCTGTAACATAAATCACAAGCCGATATTTTCCCTATGACATCACCGATCAGCTCCACCGACTTTCGGGTTTCCCTGCATGGTGCTGTTCACCCAGTCAGTCTAACGTGGGCAGCTATATGCTCAGTGCTCATTCTCCATTTTTAGACAATGACCAGCTCAATGTGTTTTAAACATACCAGGATATTTTAAATATTCCCGAAAGCTTTCTTTGATGTGAGATCGATCATCACTGCAACTACACCATACAATTACACATACACGTATCTGCACTCAGATTGGATGTCAGCCCATGTTACGCTGTCATTGTGACAGTAAACCCGGTTAACCTGTGACACAACTACACCTGGAATGCTTTCCAAAAGTACCTCCTGTATCCTAGTCCTAATCTCTTTTCCTAAACTCTTACAAGGAAAAGTGGATAGGAGAATTTCTCAGGACTTAGGAAAAGAGAACAGCCTTACACTTGTCTCTCCTTAACGATGTGACTCAGGATGTCCGCCGTGTTGAAGATGGACTACAAAGCGGCACACTGCGTTCCAACCCTGTTGTTTTATGGGGTGATTTAAATGAGAAAAGCCTGTGAAAAAATATCCCTTATTACAAAGGCTGGCATTTTAAAGATGGAAGAACGTTTAGGGTAGAGCTGGGCGATAGAACGATAACGATATGTATCGCGATATAACTTTTACTCGATAGAGAAATTAAGCTATCGCGATAGACCTCGCCGCTCTTGTCCTCAAAAAAAAAAAAAAAAAAAGGTCAGCCAATCCAAATTAAGTAGCGCAGAGCCGAACCAATCACAGCCGCAGCGTCACGTCGCGTGACTTGTTACGTACAGCACAAGTGCCAAGCCGCACGTGTGTTTGTTTGGGAAGCAGCCAGCGGGTAATGGAGCCAGCACGTAATGGAGGACATGAGTGTGCCGACTAGAAAAATCAACCGAGCGTGACCGAAGAGAAAGCAGATGATGGTTCCAATGCCGGAGAGATTGTCAAACGGAAGAGCCATAGAAGTTCCGTAGTGTGAAGGTATTTCGGCTATTTCAAGTCTGACAAAAATAGAGTAGCGTGCACTGTAAATTGTGCCGAAAGCAAGTCTGGAAATACAATAAACTGGTGCATGCGTCACACTGCGCGCCACGTTATTGTTTCGGTGAAATGAATTTCTACAATACTGTTACTGTTAATTCTACTCTCTGCAGTGTTTAAATGCTTACATATACACACAGTTACTGTCCCTCCACACATACGACTCGGTTCTGCTTCTATGCCCCAGCTTTGTTTACTTTTTCCCACCGAGGCTTCTAGACTTCTGATTGGCCAACATTTCTGCACGGTTAGGAATCTAGCGCCACCTGCTGCTTTGGCATGTTCATAGCAGCGTTTTCCTTCATTTCTGCCTTTATGTGTGGACGGGATTATTTTTTAAAACGAAAATGGAAAATCTCCGTTTTCAAAAATACCCGTGTACGTGTGGACGTAGCCTCAGTCTCTGACTGGAAGCGCTAATTCGTCATTCGGCTTTTGTCAGACTAAAGTAACTGTTAAAACTGTTTGAAAAGCTCAGCTATACAACAAGGAGAGATTGAGAATTTCCTTTTAGTTCTCAGTTTATTTGATATTGACAAAAGTTAGTCAGTTTTGTCTGTTCTTCTGTAAAACAAACTAAGATTTATTTTTAGAATTAATATTTTGTTTCTAAGTGGAATTGACAATTTAGTCTGTTTCGTTTGTTCTATTTTGAAACTTAAACGCTTTAGCGGCTGCCTTTTGTGTAGTTTGCAATATTTGCCTTTATTTATCTGAAAAAGTCTCATGTTCCTTAAGTACATCTACCCTGTTGAACTTATTATGGGAAATAAATATTTAACATTTCACTACATATCGTACTGTGTATGACTGTGTACGTGACAAATAAAAAAAAAAAAAAATTGAATTTGAATTTTAAATAAAAACAAGCTGCTGATTATTTCACATTTTACTTGTGAGCAACGGCACATTTAAATCTTACAAATATAGTTATTTGGCTTATATCGTGATAGATATCGTTATCGCCTGAAATGAAAAAAACATATCGTGATATGAAAAAATCTCATATCGCCCAGCTCTAGTTTAGGGTCAGATTTACTAATGTCTGCAGCAGCGCAGAGCCTTCTTTTGATGTTAAAAAGCTGCTGGATTTACTAAATGGCCTCAGTATAAGTTTGTCACCTGAAAGTTGGGAACAGAGGTATTTGTAGGAGTTTCACTTTCAGGTGAAGAATCTTTAAATGAGTCAAGCAAATGTAAATATGTTTCTTATGAAAACCAGTACAACCTTTTTATGGAATACTTTTATTTGTTTTCAGATTTTGTTTAGTGTCTTTCTGATGACTGAAGTGTTGCATTAAAAACAACCAGCACAGGAATCCAAATGTAAAGCTGAAATTGTGACAGCTTCAGTCCCTGCGTTCTGTTTGACCAACACCAGTTAATCTGAAACACCGGTCTCTGGTCTTGTTGTCCTCTTCAGCTCACACATTCCCAAACATGGCTGGGAGACGAGCTGCACTGAAGGCCATTGACTGGACGGCTTTCGCTGAGAGGGTGCCGCCCAACCAGAGGACCATGTTCAACAACCTGAAGACACGAAGTGATGCCATTGCTGCCAAGTGTGTATTCAGTCTTCAAACCCTGTTCCAGCATTTTACAAAGGCGCATTGCGCCCATAAAATAGCCTGATGTGAAGTCACCAGCATGCTCTTCTTTGCCACCCGTGTCATATATGTTTGGTATTATTTCTTAGTATTTAGTTAACTGTAATTAACTTTATTTAGACGACCTCTGCATCTGTTATTGGCATTGCATCATGAGTATGCCCAGAATACATCTGTGAAAGTGTGCAGATTTTGTCAATAGGAGCTCTTCTGTCATGTCTTGTCTGTTTACATGTCTTGTGATGACAGTAAGTTAGCTGTTGTGTGTTCACAGACTCACCTCTCTACCCGAGAAACCTCCTGCTATTGACTGGAGCTACTACAGATCTGTTGTGGCTAAAGCAGGCATGGTGGATGAGTTTGAAAAGAAGGTAAGCCTGCACTAAATGTACCGATTCAAAAGAAGTTGGCACCCATGCAACATACAAATAAACATAGAATGCAATGATTTGTAAATCTCATAAGCTCCTTTTTTTTATTCATAGTAAAACCTAGAAACGTGTTTGAAACATATCAAATATGAAAAATCTACCACTTTTAATAAAAGTCTGTTGATGGGTGAACCTCTGCCCACCTTTCCTTTTGAGATTCTGCCTATCTAAGCTGCTTTTTATATAACCAAGCATGCAACTGCCCTGTTGCCAATTAACCTAATTAGTTACAAAATGAGATGTTTTATTAGCAACGAATTGCAAATGAAATATGATTTGAATTCTGTTCTTTACATTTTACACAGTGTCCCAACATTTTTAGAATCAGTGTCGTAGTGCCTCTACGATAGCTTTAATGAAGAAATGTAAAATGTTAACGTCATATTAATATTACTGATATTTTCCAGTTACAGGCTTTTGGCAAAATAATCATGCTTTTTAATTTGCACTCATTTTTTCCAGCATTTTTTAAAGTTTAAACCAAAACAGCAGCCAGATTCACTTTAGTTACAGTTTTTCACAGGGGTTAGAAACATTTGAACCAGTGCTTAAAAATACTGGGAAAAAATTAGCAGCTGTGCTTTGTGTATTTTGCGTACTTGTGGCCTTTTTTCCAGTTACTTGAATGTATAAACCTTATATTTAATGTGTCCCACAGTTCAGTGCCCTGAAGGTCCCGGAGCCTGTAGACACTCAGACAGCAATTATAAATGCTCAGGAGGAGGAAGCGGTGAGTGCCTCTGTTTGGAGATGGTGGATGTAAGAATGTGTGTCCCATCCTGAACATAAAGCTGAGAAGGACAAAATCCAAAGTTTAATTTTGAAAAAATAAAAAAAGTCAAGCACAACATAAACACGGATAATGAACATGCACATGAATGAGTCTTTTGTAATGTTTACTTGTCTTCCAGAACAAAACAGCCACTGCCTACATTGAAGCATCCAAGGCTCGTATCGCTCAGTATGAAAAACAGGTGAGCCTTATACTTTTCATTTGTTATTTTTGGACAACTTAAGTGACATTTAACTTTTTCAACACCATCTTTCCTTAAGCTCAAACATCAGGCTATTTTCCGCTAGCATCTACTTGACTTGACTCGGTTTTGCATTAGGTGTTAGTACCTGGCAGCAGTTTGTCAGGAGCTGGAGCAGAAACACAGGAAGCGATGACGGGATTTTCACTTGCCTCAGGGGTCCAGAAAACGTTTGCACCTGTTAGATCAGGTTAAAGTATCATAGCCACACCCGAGACAACAGGTGACTGCTGGAAAAAGTGCACTGGGGCGCACAGCGTTAACATCACAGAATTAATTAGCAGAAAAGGCAGTTTGGAGCTCCACCTGTTTGAGGCGAAGGGCAGTCTTCAGATACTCTGTAATCATTATAGCATTTATCCAAGTTGCAATGGCAGCCTCCGCTCCCCCCTCAACACTTATACTCCCAGAAGTACAAGTATATGTATATATACACACGTATACATAATAATGTATACGTATATATACACGTATACATTATTATGTATACGTGTCTCCACCAACTCTGACAGCCACAGTTTAATTTCAGGCTGGCACACATTCAGAGACAGAGGAATATTAAATAAATTGGCAGTCCAGAACACAGTCACAGTCAGTGATAATAATGATAATAATAATGATGTATACTTTATTGATCCCCGTGGGGAAATTACTTGTTTTTTTTCTCTGCATTTGGCCCATTCACTCAGTGAAGCAGTGGGCAGCCACTGAGCAGGCGCCCGGAGAGCAGTGTGTAGGGACAGTACCTTGCTCAGGGGTACCTCAGAATAGCCGTTCAGTGGATTCGAACCCCCAACCTTCCGATCATGGGGCAACCACTTTACTCTGTATTTATCAGATTCAGGTGGATATTCAGTAGCACCCAGTGCTTCTGAATATTGGGTGTTCATGGAAAACTGGCAGCACATTTTATTCTGAAGGAGAAAAAAGTCGGCTGAGACATTTCCACTTAAGGCCTAGTAGGGTTTATTAAAGCCATGTTTTGTTTTTTTTCTTTTTTCTGATCATCTTTTCTTCCTTTCCCAGCTGGAAAAATTCAAGAACATGATCCCATTTGACCAGATGACGATTGAAGACCTGAATGACACATTCCCAGAAACAAAGCTGGACAAAGAAAAGCATCCTTATTGGCCACACAAGCCCATTGCTGATCTGTAAATTCACCACACTATTTATATTCCATATGCTGAGGAAAGATCTGTCTATAAGTCTGTACATCAACTTCTCAAGAAATGAAAGCATCGTGTGTTTTATTTCTTTGTAATTTGGCGTAATTAAATCCTGAAATCGTGGCTCCTCTGTCTTGTTTTTTTGTGGTCATCAAATAGCGTCAAAGTTCATCAGTGTTCACAGACCCATTATAAACAACCTCTCAGATCCCTCGCAGGCAAACAACTGTTATTTTATTACAGGATTTCTTCCCAGGCGTCATGAACTCAACTTGATACCTTTAACTGTTTTCTTTCTAAATTTGGTATGAAATATCGCCCGGCTCTCACTGAAAACTGGACCCTTGTGGATACACAGTTTTTAAGCACACACTCGGCCAAGTCACACTCAGCAGAAAGGAGAGTACAGTTTCCCTCTTTCGTGGGGTCGGTGCTGCCTTTGGGGAACCCGCAATGCCTCGTCTTTGTCAGTTTTCCTCATCAGAAAGGCAGACGCAGCTCTTCCTTATTGTATATTTACTTCTGTGTGTCGTTAGGTAATCCCTCGATATATGAATACATGCTATACACTGTTACGTTAGACAGTCAAGCAATCCATCAGTTTGTGGACAGCTATGTCTGCAGAACAAATGATCATCCAACCCTTTTATTACGCAGTGTCAGTCTTGTTCAGGCTTTGTTATGACTACAGTATAAATCCGCATTTCACCACAGATGGAAATACGAGCAGTCTCTCTGGGACTAGAGAGAGACTTTAAACATAAAGCCCGCTTTCTGTGCTCTCACTGCACTATTATTATGGCTTTGGTTTGTGGCTTAATGCTGTATGTAACTCGGCCCATCACTGCAGGCTTAATGGTGATAAGTACGGGAATGTACCCCAACCTCGACGACACCGACGAAAGCTGCTGCATTAAGAGGAACCTGCAGGGGGCGACATTGGGCTGCAAAAGCATAATGAAGCGAGTCGAGCCTTCTGTGTTCAGCAATGAAACATAGAGTAAAAACATTGCTCTACCAGCGTTTTTGCCTGTTTAAGCCTAATTTACTATGAAATGAGAACATTTTCTCAATCATGACCAACTTTTGGCAAACCTCTACAAGCAATTCTAGTACATTTATAAAGCACCTTTTACAGACAAAGTAACAAGGTGCTTGACACCTAAAAGAATACACAAAAGGAAAACATATATTAAAGAACACACATGAAACTTCCCAAATGCCAAAAAAGAATGCCTTAAGTGTAAAATGAGTACAAGGCACCAGCAGTAACCTACGCTTCAAAGACGTAACAAACATCTTGGAAGAGTAGGTCAGTAAAAGTTCGGAGAGGGTCTGTGGTGTCTTAACCATTCAAAGCTTTGAGAGTTAAAACAAGAACTCCAAAGCTAAGAGGAGGCAGAGTGAAGATACTCCAAATTATGAGAGATATGAAATCCCTAGCTGTATTTTAGACAGACTGAACCTGATTTAAAGATGATTTTTCAAGACATTTAAGTAGACAGTTGCAAATATTTCAGCGGGAAAAGATAAGAGCATGAACAATTTCTCCAATTCCACCTTGGAAACATTTCATCTTACCTCAGCAGTGTCCCTGAGATGAAAAGATCAAGTCAGCTTCCTGACATAAAAGCCTTAAAGGCAGGTAACTGTCCAAGATAACCCCCAGTGTTACACAAAATTTTAATCTACAGAAGATCTCGCAGATCTGAGGTATTGTTTGATCTTTGGGATTAAATATCTGAGCTACTGTTTAGTCAGAAATGTAATTGTTGAAAATGAGCTTTTAACCAACACTTGATGGCAGTCTAATATGTCTTTAGATCTGCAAGTTTAGAAATCTGGTTAGGTGGGAAAGAGCAGAACAGCTGGATGCTATCTGCATACAAGTGATTTTAAAATTTGCAACTACTTGTATAAGAGGTAAGTAGTATGGGTCCCTAAAGAGTGTGATCCTTTACAGTACAGTGAGCATCAGCAGTTCTTGTAATTAACTTAAAGAGTAATGCAGTAATATAAGACTCACAAAATTGCATGCAGATAGATTGCACAATAAAAGGAGATTCATGAGGATTTTAATTTTAAACACAAAGCAACACAAAATGGTAAGCAGACTGCATTTATGCTTCTAGTCTAGCTCGACCACTCAAAGCTCTCAGAGCCACAATCACCCACTTTGACATGTTGACTTGAGGAGCTGGAAATCAAACCAAACTTCTAATATATGGAAACCTCAGTCTGTCTTCTCCTGAATATTGAATAAATATGTTAAAACGATTCAATTTAAAGATAAAATGAAGAGTAAGATTAACATTTCGGCCTTGCTGTAGTTACAGACAAAAACTAGAAATGGAAATCTTCAGCCCGCTTCACATTTTTAGCAGAGTGGGCTCCCGTGGCCTCATCCATCCACTCTGATTTCTCCCAGTAAGACATTCCACAGTGGAGCGGTGATAATCCTCACAAAATCTACACAGCATGTCACACTACAGAGCGCTTGTCTCTTTAGTCTGCGACTGGGCAAACTCGACGTGACGGTGTTGCCACCTTTGCATACAGCCTCAACACAGTTTTCTGGAATAGATACCAAAGAGTGAGACTGAAAAAGAGAAGGAAACAGTCTGAAAAAAAGTCAGTGGGGATAAATTGTTGGCAAAAACAAAGCAGGGGGAAAATAAAAACATGCTTTTTTTCTTTCTTTCTCTTGATAAATGAGACCACAAACATATGTGTTTCATCCCCTCTCGGTCTGTAACTGTGTTCTTATTTTTCTGTTCTGCTGTGCAACACAACAGGTTCCCCGACTGTGATTAATGGTCAGTGGGAGTCACCTGTGCTAAGCTACTATGCGAAACAGCTACACACATATGCAAGTGTGAGTGCATGACCCCCTGTAGTTATACTTTCCCTTGCCTCAGCCATTCTTTTCCCAGCTGACCATTCAGCTGTTGCCAACACTTGTCTGCTTATTAACTGTTGCCACGGCTCAGGACTCGGCGCACTGTTTTACAGCCAGTAATGATTTTAATGAAATCCCTCTGCTCTCCTGTGGCATGTAACCTGGAATACAGAGTATAAGATGTTTCAACACCAATGTGTATTAAAAAACTGAGCCAAGATGACTTGGAGGGCATAATCTTGGTGTGAAAGAAAATATCTTAAACATCCAAAGTGCTATTCACAAGTCTTAAGTCACCCCTCCATTCTTTATGTTGTAAATGTGAAAATACGAGCAGCCATGTATTGTTATTCGCTTTCTTGTAATTTCTCAGTTTGAAAAATGAAGTCATTGTGAATCTGATGCTTCAGTTTTTTTTCCTATTTCTTAAGAAAATCATTTTCAGATATAGTTCATCGACTGCAGATAGTTCTTAGGCCTGACACTTTTACAGTTTCTTCAATTTTTGGGTGGAGTCACTTTTTGGGGGGGCAAAAATAAAAATAAAAAAAACAAAAATGATCATTAGTTGTAGATTAAGTTTGAAAATTAGGGAAGAATTTATTGTTTTGCAACAGGCTGTTAGCAACAAAGTCATTTAAAATGCAATTTTCCTAAGTTGCCTTTTGTATGTAGACACAACACTGGTTGGACTTTTGAGTGTGGTGCCTTTTTATTCTTAAACACTTCATGGAGCAACGTTAAGTGGCTTCAAATAGTCAGGTACAAGGACTGGCTTGAAAATGAGTGAAAAAGGATTTAATCACCAATGAAAAACTACAAGCCTGAAGAACTGTTATAACTCAAGCACACTTTAAAATATTACAATAAAGTGTGGCTCCTTGAAAACAAAAAAGAAAAGAAGGGGTGGCTACGCAATTTTGTGAGAAATCTTGGATCCAAGGACTCTGGCATGGTTATTGGGATTGTTTGACACGAATGGAGCAGTGGAGCATTAGTCAATGAGGGTGGAAACATGTTTATTTGTTACCTCGCTAAATGTGACTTTTGCCACATTCATTTCTTGGTTTGTTCAGTGTTGTTGACATATTACTTTGAATTGTGTTAGCCTTAGAAACTGTCTCGCTGTCCGGACAAACAGTAATGTTTGTATATTAAACACAGGGAGGATGCACCTAGATCCTCTTTAGTGCCGTTGTCCCCCATTCAGAATCGATCCATCATTCTGTCCTCAGAGCAAACAGCTCACATCCGCTCCTGTGTGGAAATCTAAGTGTTCACTTCCTACCTATCCTTCACACAACCTATTATAGCCCTCATTTGGACATCCATCAAATGTCACATGTTAAATTACGCAATCTATCACGCTCTGCACTTGCACCGCCATGGGCTGATGATCTTTGTCATGCCACAATGCCCTAAAATGTGTGTTTCCTTTGGAGGCTAGAGGGCATGGCCCCGTCTACTCCAGAATTTAATGGCTGAATTTAGGCAGGAGCCATTTTTTTCTCCACCTATCCAAAGGCCACAGCCCCGGTCAGAGGTCAAAGTGGGTTGGCCCAGTTACCAAGGAGGAGTCAACCAACAGGGCAAAGCAACTGGTGCTCACTGGGCTGTGCAAACAGGAGATCTTCCTCTCTGACCGATGCATCTGACAGGCCTGAGAGCAATGGGGCCTGAGCAGGTCACATTATCACAATTAGAAAAGAAGCAAGTGCTGATGAATGACAGGTTGTATAGAGCACACAACAACACGCTCATTCAAAGGCAAGATTGAGTCAGGGTAGGTGTAGCGACAGGATGGGCTTTTGTCATTCAGGTCTGTGAATATTTCTATAATGTTCCAGTTACAATGTATCGCATCATTGAATGAAAGAAAGCAGGACCGTGTTCTTATTAACTTGATGCAAAATATGCTCCTTCTATCCAGTTCAAAGTGAAGCTTCATATCTATAAATCCAAAGCTTGTGTTGTTTTGTGTTTGCAAGAAAATATCAGTTCAAGGAGTTTCATCAACTTTCTAGGGGCTGCAAATCATTCACGGCACGGTGACATCATGAGAAAGTTGTACCCCTGTTGACAAGTCCTGCTGTTGCCATGGGGCTGCTGGAAATGGCACTGTGGATCCCAGTAAATGAAGGTCGCTGGGGGAGGGGATGTGACGGCAAGCAAATAAAAGTGCCATTTGCTGCATGTTTGCTTGACGTCCTCCGAGCCAAATTCTGTTCCCTTATTGGGCCGCCGAGCATTGTGGGGGGAACTCAGAGTTGCTCCTTGCAGCGGGACCCCCCACTCTGGAGGACACTGGCATGTTTGCCGAGGGAACGGGGCACATCGACGCTGCCTCTGGGATCCATGTGAGCTGACAGCAGCCGCACAGTCACTCATTGAGAAAGAGGACGGTTTAGGACAAAAGGCTGTCTTGTAGGAGCAGACTGCAGCACTAAATCACCATTCACACAAACAGAAATAATTAGTCATAATACAGACATCAGCCAAGAGGGAGTCATCTACATGATAAAACATAGCAGTCTGGCGTTTTTCTATCACGTGCATGAACTCTATTTTCATCAGCAGACTTTGGCCAATGCTACTCTGTATTTTTGTCTGGATGTGATCCCAAAACTTGTCTGCCAACTAGAAGATGGAGCGAAACCTTGTCTTGACAGGCTACCATCAGCCAAAACGAACCTACGGTGATCTCCAAACCATCTGATGAAGACAGCGTCTGGTTTGCTTAATGCATACTACACATTTAGTACGTTGGAACACGTTATTTCCCAATCTTCTTTGATACCTGATACTGAGACATGCAGGGCCATGCTCTGACCCTGCAGTTGCATTTTGCTATAGACACCCAACACCCTAGTCTTTAATCCTGCCATGCAGCCTTGTTGGGGGAGGTGACTGCAAGGAATTTTATGACTGGGAAACTCATGACCCACTGGGGATTAATAATCATGCAGGGAGGGGCCTTAACAGCTTGTTGAACCACTTTTTCTAAGGTTTCATCTCTGTATGTCTTGAAGTGGGATTGCAATCATGCACAACAATGCAGAGTGCAGCAAAACTGAGCAATTTATTCTATTCATCAATATAAGCAAACAGGTTAGACCAGGAGTGAGAACTCGTTTATAATTTGCCACATACAGCCCGGTTTCATCTGAAGTGCGCGGGAACAGTAAGGCTATTGCCCAACAAGCTATTAAAAAACCTGCTTCCCTTAGTTTAAGCGCTAACATGTAAAATGTGTTTAACTACACATACAGTCCCTGGGATATCTTTAAAAAGATGAAGCAGGTGTTTAGCAATATGTCTCAGTTTTTCCACATTATGAAGAAATGCTGCAGTAGCAGACTGCAGTGTGGCTCTCTGGGCTTACACTGTGGGAAAAATGGGCTTTATTTACTAAAAAAGCAAAATAAATTATCAGTAAATTCACAGATTTTTTTTTACTGTGTAACAAATAAACATTCTACATTTTTCAAATTAGTGGGCCAGATTAGTTCATTTGGTGGGCAGGTTCTGGACCGCAGGCCGTATGTTTATCAAAAAGGACCCCTAAAGTAGAACCTTTGTGCCACTGTGACCACTGCAAGAACAGTGAGTACAAATGCAGTTTAGACTAAATACATGAAAGCACTTACATAAATGTGCTTTACACAACATTCACCCACTCATACTATCACTTTTTTTCTACATTTATGTGCTTTCTAGCTAACATTCACACTTATGTGAATGAGTCAGTGAAAAAGGGGCAACTCAGACTTTAGTATATTGCCCAAGGATACTTTGGTATGCAGACTGGAGTGCCAGGGATCAAACCACCAACCTCTGGTTAGTTGATGATCTGCTTTACCTCTACGGCACATATAAAGGAACGGTCTAAACAAGTCAGAAACTGAACTGTGAGATTTCAGAAAGATGCGAGACATCACAAATGAAGCAGTAAGACACAACTATGTAAAACACAAACTATCAGCTATCCTTGAAAACAGCCACACACGCATTTCTTGATTTATGTAACCTTGCACTGAAGAGATGAATTCTCAGGCAGCGTCCACAAGGAAACCAGAGCTCTGGGCACAGATTAAATATTGTAAGATACGATGAAAAGGAGATTGATGAACAGCACAAGGTAAATTTTCCAACATGATAAATATCCCACTTAAATAATCACAGAAGAAGAAATTTTCAAAGAAGATAAAAAGTGACTGACAATTGGGGCAGCTGGGGCAGGAGGTAGGGCTGGTCATATAATAACCAGAAGGTGGTTTTATCCCTGGCGTCTCTAGTTTGCATGCTGAAGCATCCTTGGGCAACATACTAAACACCGAGCTGCCCCTGACATTTCCATCTAAGTGTGAGTGTGTGTGTGAATGTTAGGCAAAATGGTTAGGCACAGAAAAAAAAGTTTTTGTAAAAATGTGTGTGTGAAAGGGTGAATGAACCTTGTAAGAAGAATGAAATAGAAAACCACTATAGAAATGCAGTATATTTACTATGGAGCAGCATTTTAAAGTAGTTAGTAGAGAAGGAAAACCCATCCAGCAAAGGCCAGCTGTCAAAAAACAAGGCGGTCGAAACAAATGTACAATTTTAGAAAATTGTACACAGCTGAACTGTAATTTTGTATAATAAACATACATCTACAATCCATAAACTGAAGTCAGTTTCATCAAATAAAATGAACACTAAACAATATAAAAGGCATAATAATATTCCACATGACAAATAGACAGGAAAAAGGGCAAATTTTAAATGGATTTAAAATCGGATAAACTATGTTCACCGTGTACATGTGACTGCATTACAGAAGTGTCACGGCAGATTTGTGTCAGCTTGGAGGCGTTGGGACTGCAGCTGCAGAGTAAGTTGTGGCTCAGTGTGGGTGGCAGCTATCTGGCCACTGGGGCGGTGTGTTTATGTGTGCTGGGGTTAGAGCCACGTGCACAGTGGAGGCATACACACTAACGCACTAGCATACACACACGCACACATGCATGCAAACAGAAAAACCACAGAGACTCTATTGATTCCGGCTAATCAAGGCGGCGGTGTGTTGGGGGTTGCCGCGCATGCATGTGTGTGTGAAGTCAACACATTCCCCACATTCCAGCACTTCCCAAAGAGGCACCGAAATATTAACCACTACACGAAACTCAGAAACTCGGCCTCATCCTACTGCAGGGGTTCTCCTGCTCTTTAACTTGACTGCCCTTCCTTCTGACTTTGCACCCTGGCTGTAGTTTCAACAGCAGTTTTTTCCCTTCTTTTTAAAAAAATTCCACCCACAAGATGACCATGCAGTGACTTCTGGCTGAATCACGCAGACAGCACAATGGCTCCACATATTTATGTCTGGTTGAGACTGATCCTTCTCAACTGGTAATACAACAAAATCTGACCTCGCCCAAGAAGGTTTAACCGATTGCATGTGTGCAATGCATTAATTGAATGCACGCCCTCATGACACGAGAGCCTCTGAAGAACTGCTCACCAGCTGGCTACACTGACTGGAAAATATACACGATGGTCATCATAATTGTATTTATATTGTTGATAGCTTCTTTTCTTTTTCTTTTTTCTTTTTTTGCAAAGCTGCTTCACTAATGTATAATCAAACACTTTTTGATTTAAGCCATCCCGTGGAACTTTGCACCCTGGCCTGATATTGGTTAATCTGTGATTTTTTTCCCCTTTAATTAATTGTTTAACTTTTAAAGGATAAGAAACAATGTGTACTAGAAAGAAAGAAAGAAAGAAAGAAAGAAAGAAAGAAAGAATATATTCCAAATTATACAAACTCTGAAAATATCCTCATAACACACAGGATGTGTACAGCTTGCCTGATATAGATACTTATATGAAATTTATATGAAAGGGTACACAGCACAGCAGTCATGTAGAGATATAAGTGTGCGTAGGAAACACCTGAACACTCTGTGTTTGTTACCTGAAATGAAAATGCCGTTTGGCCCGGGAAAAAGGAGAGAGGGTTCTTTTGAGAACCAGTGAAGGACCCAGCAGTCAAATAATACCCACTTACCCTCCTCTTCCTCCTGCTCCTCTAACTCCATGGCTCCTGGTCTTAAAGCCAGAGCAAAAAAATGTTCACAGTAAGGAATCATTACCATAGAAACTCTGTTTGCATTTCCCAGTGAGCAATTCCAGGACCTCTGGCTTTTTAGCTGGAATCCAGACATTCATTTCAATGGGCAGTGCTGTCTGGAAAAGCTATTGTCCGTGTGGGGCACCTTACTGAAAGACATTCTAGGTGCATTTCCGTTTAAAGTGAAAAGTCAGACAAAAGGAGCCTTGGCCATGAACTGGATGTCATCTCAACAGGCTTGGCTCACAGGCTGCATCAGCTGGTGCTGCACAGCTACAAGTTCCAATATTCCGATTCTTTGTGTTTTATTTAGAGGTGATGAAAATGAAAGGCTTTCATTTAAATGTGGTGCCTGAGCAGAGTTGTGCACGTCATTCAAAATTAGCGTGGTTGGAGAGCGCGACTTTATGCTGCGTGCCCCGTCACAGGGTTGTATTCAGGTTTGTCTTCAGTCGTCTCTCCCATACTAGACTGCTGCGCTGGAACAAAGGGGCCTTTCACATCGACCTTGAAACACAGCCACCCCATCACCACAGGAACCAGTGCAGAGGAATCCACCCCAACTCTCTGATATCAATCTCTCTGTACCCCTGGCAGAGAGTCTCAGCTCAAAGCTGAGGTGAAGAAGCTAATGCACATCGTATGACTGCGTTTTCATTCCAATGGAGAATCAGGTGAAAATGAAACTTTAACAGCTTTGTGAATATTGTTTGAGCTACTTTGACCCACCAGGTTTCTTTAAAATTGCAGCATTTAGGCTTAGAGCACTAATGTGTCCCTAAATTAGGTTCATTATGGCCAAAATGATTGAATATTATCAATGAGTATTAATTTCTAATAATTTGGTTTATAACATTTTTTTAAAGATTAGATATTGATACACTTCTTAAATAAAAGAGGTCTTTACTTTTTTGTTTTCTCAAATGTTGCTTTGCTTTTCATTCCTTTGTGTTTTGTATTTGTACCTACAGGCCACCATAGTTTTATCTAAAATATAAAATTAGAAATAAAAGCTCAAGTTAGTCAAAGTCAAAGCAGTTAAATAATTATCTTCCGATTACTAATACTTTTGTCTAAAATCTGCCACCACACACACACACACACACACACACACACGTATACATGAAGAGTATGCAAACATCACACATGTAAGCATGCACATGGGAATAAAAGTTTTTATTCTTCTCAGTGACAAAAAAAACAAAACAAAAAAAACTTTTTGGTTTCTTTTTTTTTTTTTTAAACAATTGTACAACCTGAAAAAAAAAAAATAACTCAGGTTTTAAACTGCAATACGTTTTTAAACAAAATAAGAGTCTTTCATTTTATACATCTGTCATAGGAAATAAATTCAGAACTGTACATCACGTTTTTTTTGTTTTTGTTTTGATTTTGAACAAAGCACACAGAGCTTCAAAATGTACAATATTCATTCACATTTTATACACATAAAAACCAAATGGGGTCTGCTACATTTAAAAGTTTGCGATTCCTCGTGCGTGAGAAAGGCGGTCTGAACACATTCCACGTTGCATCACCGGCGTTCGGCTAGCACGCTGCTTGGCAACATCCAGCAGCTCCAGCCATTGTCTCCAAAGAGTCACGGCGCAGCAGGAGAGGAGAGGGGCTCTGGGCCACTGGGCCAGTCTCCTCAGTTACTGAGGGCTTGTTCCATCTCCAAATGTGGGCAGATGACCTGCTCAGTTAGTGTCCACGTGACAGGGGTTGGTGCCCTGCTGCTGTGCCTCATGATACAACCGCAGGAAGTCTTTGTAGCGTGGTGCGCAGCCCATCCAGGCTTCCCCAAACCTCACGGCCCCAGTGAACAAAAACTCCCCCTCACCGGACCTCACCCCACACTGAAGGGGCATTTTGATACGGCCAGTCCAGCTCCGTACCCTGACACCCCCAGATACAAAGACCTGGGTTTTCTGTCTGTAAAGGCGACTGATCTCCACAGTGACAGATGAGTGCTCCTCCTCCTGATCCACCTTCCTAATGCTGCCTCGTGCCACTGGAAAAACCAAGCAGGAAGATGGGATTTAGAGACTGGTAACAGCAATATTTCAAACTGTGTGTTTGTATTGGACATCGACGCCAACCATGCAGCAGCAGGAAGCAGGAAGCCTATAATTCTTCAAAACAGCACTTACCAAAGTCACTTGTGCAGACAGCTAGAAGCACTTCAGTGTCACTGCAGGGCTGACAGGACGCTATGTGGAAATAAAGAAAGAGGGTGGATGAGTTCAGAGAAAAATGGTGTGCAAATAAAATTAAAAAATGCATGTGGCGTGATAAAAATCGTGTTAACAGGCCCACAGACTTCCAGTAAACACACATCTGTGGCTGTGTTTGAGTAAGTGTTCCTCACATACAGACAATTAGGGTCACAGTCATTTCCATCCTGACAAATGAATATTTATTTAGAAATGAGAGACCAGGATTCAGCTGAGCTCAGAGTTATACACCAGACAGAGGCACGCTGCTGATAGTAAGCACAACTCAAAAAGCTAAGAGTGTGTGTGTGTGTGTGTGTGTGTGTGCATGTCTAATGCTCCTGGGAGCTGTTCAGTCAGCTTCCCTTGCCAAAACAGGAACCCCTTGACACCCCATGACAAACAAGGACCAGATGACGGGTATAAGAACAGCAAAACTAGTAGAGGTTACATCTGACCTGAGCTCTCACAGCACTCCAGCAGGCCTACTTAGACTGCAACTATAACATCAAGGGGGGCCCACATTCAGAAGAAGCAAACAGAGGATAGATTTTGCCGGTTTCGTGCACATCTTGCATTACACAGGCACAGGGCAATTAAAGTGCAGGTAATTTAGTTTCCAAAAAGAAAATGTGAATTAAATACAATAGCCCACATCAATTATTTAAAAGTCTGCTCCAGGCACCATTTCACCTTTGATTGGGGTCTGCATAGCAGCAACTCAGCCTGCCCTCTCGTCCAGACTGTTTTATAGCAGTAGAAAGGGCCCTTAATGAGAGCAGTCAACTCCGTGATTAGTTGACTCAGGTGGTCCTGTGGCTGTCCTAACCAGAATGCCTTTATTAACCCCTAGACCTGCTTTGGTTTTCCTTAGTAGTACTCTGAAGCAGGTGGGGGTAGGAGGAGGAGTGGGAGCAAAAAGAGGACTGTCTAGTCAGCAGTGGGTTGAGGGTGAGGAAGGAGCAGTCGTCTGACCACAAAATAAGTGGAAGAATGTTTAAAAAATGTTAACTCAGGTGGGCCCGGTGCACTGGAAAGCACCCTAATTTGCACAACCAGTCATAAAACTGAGCATAAATATTAATTTGGTGTGTGCAATACATCTAATAAGACTTCTTGCCAAAGCGGTGATGTTCACCCTTGGTCATATTTAGGAGCGCAGCTTAACCTTATTTTTAGCTTTTAGCTGGATTGTCTGATGATGGGTGTACAGAGGTGAGGGATCTTTGAGGTCAGCTAGTGTAGCAACACAAGGCACTGCGACATCACTAAAGAGGGCTCAAGGGTCAAACAGCCACAAGCTTGGATGGCTTAGTAGCAGCTGGAGAGCCAAGACTTCAGAGAGGCCAACCTCACCCAGAGCAGAGGTTGGTTTTTTTTTAATGTTTTTCTCCAAGGAAGTCAAACATGAAATAGAACCGCAGGAATGGGCTGAGAACCGAGTCAGCATCTCTTTCTGGCCCTCTGCACATGCAGCGCCACTCTGATCAGAACCACTTCACAGGAGCACAGAGGGATGAGGGATGGGAGGAGTGGCAAAGGAGGGAGTGGAGGGGCACATTAGAGTGTCCCTGAAACATCTGGGACCAGATGCATTCCACTGTAATGGAGCACAACTTGCTAATACCGCTCAGCAGAGACGAAACCCACTTCAAACAACTAGGAAGGGGGGGGGGGGGGAACGAAAAGGAAAAATACGAGAATGATAAATAGGCAAGAAAGAAAATTAAGAAGTAGGAAATAGTGAGACTGAAGACAGGAAAAGGGAGAATAAGTCAAGCGAGCTGAAAGGGAGGTTAAGGGAGTGACAGCAAGGGAAATACAAGCCTATATGGTCCTAGAAGTTCCTCCCAACATCTGGTTGGAGATACATTCCAATTTGATGGTGAGCAACTCAATCCCAGCACAGTAGGTCAGAGAGAAGAGGAAAGGAAGAAACATGAAAAAGAAGGAGGAGCAGCAGCAATCAATCTGTGACTCCAGGCTTCAGATGACACGAGACCAATGTCTTTGTGAATCATCCCAGTGCTATCTCAGGCCACATTACAGCAGCAGATTATACTACAGAGCTGAGCCGAGCGAGCTAATGCGGTCAAAACAACTCCTACTCTACGTTTAACCCTCTCTCTGTCTGTTTCTGTCTGCTGTGCCAGATAATGACGCAGGATGTGAATATGTGAACCAAGAGAGCCGTAAAAACAGATGTGGGCCTGATACTGCTCATATTTTGCTTTAGGTGGAAGAGAAGGGGAAAAAAAACATAGCTGCACAGCTTGAAAATGTGCAGGTTTGGCAGGTACGCAGCGTGAAAATACACGGCTGTTTTTCCATTGGAGGCCCTCTGTTTGACTGTGCCCCTCCACACACAAGCCAGGCAAAAAAGAAGAAAAAAGAAAACAATAGAAGCTTACAGTGCAACGTTCAAGTCAAATCCAGTCAGAATGTTTGTAAAATGAGCTGAGAGGTGAACGTTTTATCCCGAAAAACTAAAGTTTAAAAGCCGATTTTGACCTTTTAATCCTCACGGTGAAAATATGAGTTTGACAAGAACCCCCACCCCCCAAAAAAATCCTTAATGTAAACACAATGCTACTAGAAAAAAAAAAGTCTTTGGATGTAGTATTTGCAGTGTGCTGGAGCAAATGTTAAGTTTCCTACTATTAGAGTCCAACCTAATAAAAGTTTCCACCAGTAGATGGCTGCATTTAGTGCTCGGTGTGCACCACAGGGGCAGAGCACAAAGGCACTCAGTTCTAGAGGGAATCTAAAGTAAGGCCTTTATAGGAGCTACACAGATCAAAGAAGCAGCAGTTTTCAGGGGTATCACTAAAGATGTCAAAGATGCATCTTACCAACGAGCAAGTGCGGCCCCGCCTTGTGCCTGTCACTGACCAGCTCGTACTGGAACGCCGTAATCCGCCGACTGATGTCCATGTGGGGGACAGCCTCAATAAAGAGGGCCCCTTCCTGAATGCCGAAGCAGTGCACCTTGCCCTGAGCCTGGTCCTGCTCAGGCAACAGTAACCTCAGCTTGCCGTTGCGGTCCAGGTAGATGTTGGTGCCGCTGGACTCGGCGGAGGGTTTAATGCAGACAGAGAGCCGAGCGGCGGCGGGAGAGACCATGTTGGGTCGGAGGTTGACGATGATGGCCCCTGTGGGATAAAGCCATTCCAGAGAGCCTTGGGAGCAACGTAGGTACACCTGCTCCACATCCCTGGTGTGGCCTTCATGGGTCAGACCGCTGGATAAAGAAAAGAAAAAAGGCACAACATATGAAACAAGCTGCAATAAAAGTGGCATTTCTCTGGAAAGCTTTAATTTTTTTCAACCCCCCTTTACCCAAATAAAGAATAAAGAGACTTATTCACTAATCTAAAAATGATTTTGGGGGCATTTATAGCCTGAATTAACTGACCAAGTTGAAGACCTCTGGCAGACCCAAAGGACATTAAACCACATTCCTCCTGAAGCATTATTAAGGCCGTGCGCAAGACTGGCTGCATGACCAGTCACGAGCCGGAGCAGCCAAAATGACCTCAGCTCCCAACACACACTCCCCGTACCGCATTGTTCCGCCCAGCGCTTTGGCAAAACGCATCACTGGCAAGCTGCCTTTGGGAAGGGTTTGGAGGCAGAAATGGATGAATGGAGGGACACAGGGGCTTCTGGGCAGACAACAGCAGCAACAGTAGCTGGGACTGCAGCATGCAAGTGCAAATGCAGGTCACGCACCGAACCTCCCCTTGCTTTCAAGCAACCAAAGAGACTGGAAGAGACTTGTCCGGGCAGCACTTCGGCCTCTGGCGCCAGCATGACCAAATGACTCCCTCCAGAACTTAATGCCTGGTCGGGATTTGAAAACTCCGGCTCTGTCAGTCATTCTGTGGCAAAGCCTGAGGCAGGAAGCCATCAGCAGTCTACCAGCATACACATGCCAAGCTAGCGGTTTGACTCCGGAGGAGAAACGCCCAGTTTCCTGAAAATGAGATGCTGAAATTCAAAATTTGCCATAGATCTCAAAAGGAACCCGCAGCACATGCTGAGCATATGCCTCTGCAGCCCCATAACCAGGCTCTCCTCAGCATGCCTCTAATTAAGTCCTTTCTAACTTCATCACTTCTGCAGGCAATTAAAGGAGATTAGTCAAGAGTCTGCCTAATGAACAACAGATTATTGGTGGAAAGCTCAAAAGTATGGGCAGCCCCTCCTGACTGCAGGATGATGAAAAACAACAAGAACAAAAAAAAAACAAAACACTTATTTAAGGCGCAGTTCTGAACTGCAAAACAGATTTCAGCAGATGTTTGATGGGAGGTGAAACTTTCCAGTGAATGCTTCATTTCCTGACGTTTATCAATCATACATCTCTGTGTGGCTACCTTTAATACTTTGAGCCTATGAGTGTGTGCATATGTCCCACACACACACACACACACACTTTCTTTAGGGGAAGGGAGGGGGGGAATAAAACATAAGTAAAAAAGATAAATAAATAAAATAAAAAGGCGATTTGTGTGTGGGATGTCATAAACATGTTATTTTCGTATTCCAACGTCCTCCCATCATGTTATTAAAATCTTTGGTTGAACCATCGTGTCATTCATACGTCCAAAACAACCCCAAACACACGTGTCTCTGACATTACTACATTTTTCACACACAAAAAATTACGGTAGTTTCTTAACTTATATCACAAACTACACAAATCTTTTGTTTCCTACAGCCACCATAGGGGCTAGCTTTGTTTTAATTTATCGTCTAACCCTGCCGCCTGCTTCCCACATCACCGCGGCGACTTGAGTTTCAGTCACAGTCATTTCAGGTCGCCACCAGCAGCTTTCATGTTTGCTCACATCCTCGCCTTTTCTTATTTAGCAGTTTAGTTTGACGTTCAAAATACATTCAGTTAAACGGGGGGGGAAAAAAAGTCTGTAGACCTCACCTGCCCTTCCAGCTGCACTGGTCGCTTGAGTATTGGCAGAAAGAAATCCTAAAGAGAAGGAAAAGCGGCAGCAAGGAGGCCAGCATCGGGGTGAGCATGTTTATCTCGCCTCACTTAGCCTCCTCTTGAGTGAAACTACGATAAAGTCCACCGCCGTCTCTCCAGCTGCATAGCGTTTCCATGTGCCACGGTCCGCTCCGTGCGCTCCCCGGGGTTTCTTCTTTTATTCTCGAAAAGTTCAGGGGATTAAAAGCGCTTTCCCCATCAAACACACACACTCACTCAGTAGCTCCGCGCAGCGCTGACAGCCCTCCGTTAAATGTGGAGTGAGTTCAGCTCCGAGTCTGCCTCAGCAGCCCTGATTGCGCTCTACGTCACACCCGAGCGCTCTGTGTATGCTGCGTTCAGGGGCCTCATCTCAGACTCCGATTTTAGAAGTTCGAAATTTTGCGGGTTTGTGTCCTTCCAAATATTAAAGTTGGTTGAATTTTAGAACGTTATCTGTTGTAAATGCGCCATAATTAATGATATATGGTATATCAAATGATTGATTTTCAGCTGGCATAGCTGAAGAGGGGTTATTTGTGACAGAAGCATAGCAGCAAGAGTGGAGAGGAGACCTGCTGTCATGTGTGGTTTGGAGACGGTGGCACTTACAAGAAGTCAGGAGGCCAAGTTGGATGTGGATCTGGGATAGTTTGGACATGGTCATAGGAGGTTCGTGGATGTAGTGAAGGAGGATATGCAGAGGATTGTTATGAGAGAGGAGAATGCTAAGAAAGGGCGAGATGGGGGCAGACGATTTGTTGTGGTGACCCCTCAAGGAAGCAGCTGAAAAAAATAGCTATGCCACATTTAGATTAATAGAAGTTAATTACATCACCAGGAGATTTTTTTTAACAGGTTGGGTTGTAGTCAGTTGTCTAAACACAGATCATTTTCTCCGAGGGGAGACAATCCTATTCTGTGACTGAAAACACCAGAATGTTTTAAAGAATAAGTATATGGCTAATATCGAATTCTTGATATGATTGCTGATTGGAGTTAAGGTAACTTGCTTAAAACTGGTTAATATAATCATGTCAAACAATCCCCAATATCCCTGTTATTTTCTGTGACTGTTTTCTGGTTAGTTGCTCGACTCATGTAAAAGTTCCGACAGCACTTGAAAGTTGCATAAAACTTGTGTAGAAACCACAGCAGCTCCGCAGTTGCAACACTTTGACATTCGTTGAATATTTCAACAGAATAAACTTTATTTATTTTTGTAAGAAATCAGTCTATAAGAGGTCTTTTATATCCCTCATATAAAGTGTTTTATAGTTCTGTGGGTGTCTGTCTCTATGAACAGAAATACTATTGTTTCCCGATGCTGGAGCCGCAAAGATCCCTGTCAAATAATGAGATCTTAGTGCAATGAGGGTAAAGAGGTAAGGAAGTAAAGTGGCAGGTATTCCTGGCAGTGTCCTTTCAAAGGAAAGGTGCATAGACTCAATTACCTAAAAGTGGTATGTTGGCAATACTGGCATGCTGGTGAAACTCTAGTATTATAATGGTTTAAAAAAAATCCCCATAGTCCCTCTTTGTAAGTCAAATTAAGTTTAGCCAGTTGCATTCTTGCCTTTAGCTTTGCCATATACTTTTATAGCAACCATCAATTGTACATTATACTGAGATCTGAGGGCTAAAAAAGGGCTGACTATCAGCTGTGGTCTCATGGTTTGACTGGAGCTCTGCAGACATCTGCAAGTACTGGCCACATGAAGGAGTTAATTAATCAAAGTCAAGTACTGGTCAAGTAAAAACAAATTTGCATGTTTCTTTATGGGAAGTAATGATGGTATTATCCATTATGTCTGTTAATAATGTCACAGGGGCTCTGCGATTTAAATTTATCCTGTAATAGTTTTCTTTTCCCCCTCTTTCAGATGAGAGGGATTCTGGAAGGGGAGAGTGGGGAGACCATGGCAAAGACCTCACCACCATGTTTGTGTTCTTGGTGCCTTTTTAAACATCCATTCATCAATCTTTTTCCATTTATTCAATTAAGGGGGATTAGCTGAAGTTGCTGCTGCAGGGCTGTCTTTTGAAACATCTTTATTTAAATTATCTGACAAATCATGTGACTTGCTGCGTGTTTAATCCCACTAATGTGTGAAGTTTGTGCTTTGTACTGACAGTAGCTACAGCCATCATTAATATAAAGTCTCTGGCCCCAGACAGCTCTCAGGGACTTCAGATCTATTTTGTCTGTTGATTTGTGACTTGTAACATCATAGTTTACACATAGCTCTGTTTGCGAGTACAACAAGAGGAACTTTACGATCTTCGGGGTTGGTTACAGCATCAGTAAACATAAACTTTTCATTGCTCTAGTAATGGATCCTATGCAACGACTTCTTATGAAAAAGTTGTTTTGTATCTGGAAGCCATTTGGCATGGGAAAGAAACCTGTCTGACAAGGAAAACCAGCGCAGTTTGTAACTGCTATTTTTTTCCTTTCTGCTTTCTTGGGATTTTAAATTGGTTGTGGTTGCGGTGATGATTGACACCTTTCTGACCTGACATGCAGGGTGCATGTCCTAGCTTGGGCAACTCAGAATCCCCTGCAAACCTCAGAAGGATGTGCTGATGAGCGGTTAATAGGACGAGAGTGTAAAGTTGCTGTAACAATAAGGAAAACACAAATCCACAGCCTTGTTCCAGGCATTGTGCAACTTTTTTTGTTTTGCTTGTGTAGTAAGGATGAGAAGCCTGGCTGGTGTGTGTGTGTGCGAGCGCGCGTGTGTATGATCTGCTTTTTGTGTTATCTTTGCCACTGCACTTCTCAATGAGGTAACAGAAACACAAGACGTGCCCAGGCAAGACATCTGAGGATCAATCATAATAGCACCTGCACTGATACATCACAGACACACAGTGTAATTACAAATAATGACCTTGCTTAAATTTAATTAGTGCGTTAAACCTAATTTGTACTAGTCTTTTAAGTATATGCCCTCACACTGAGTTATCACGTGCTACATGTTTCATTTAATGAGAAAGGAAGAGCTCTGCTGTGGTGAGTGTAACATCTATCCGTTGAGCAGTGTTGTGGTTATTACAGTCATTACGTTTGTGTTGTGTTTAAACTCTGGTTCTTGAGAATGTGTGATGTGGTTTCCACTGTTTGTGCAGCAGAGATCAGTGCTAAGGTTTAGCTCGCAACAGACCCCCAGTGGTCCTGTAGTTGTAAGGTTTGTGGAGGACAGAGATCCAAAAACGGGGATTTTAATCACTGGACTCCTGTCTCTCATATCTGTCTTTTTTATTTAAGTGAGACATTATGACATTGCCGCACATTATTAGGCACAATTCATTAGTACCGGTTTGATAGCACAGATTTAACAAATTGCTGGAAACTTTCCTCAGATGGTCCATTTTGATATAACAGCGTCACACAGTTGCCCCAGATTTGATTCTACCACATCCCAAAGGTGCTCTCTTTGTCATATGCTGTGGGAGTGTCTGGTTGGGCGTGGTCCAGGTTCCTGTCATTTGTCCCTGGGAGTGGAGTTGGCCAGCTCATCACCTGTTGTCAATCTCCGGGGCTCCACCTAGAGGGTTTTTAAGCCAGCACGGCCTGCCACTCCTCGCCAGTTCGTCCTGCTACCATCTGTGGTAAACTTGGCCTCCTCTGAGCTCTGACTCTGTATATCTGGACCTTGGGTTAATATGTTTTTGTTTCCTGTATTCTTCAGATTCTCCACCCATCGCACTCACCAGTAGTGCTGTTTTTGGTCTCCATCCTGTCCTCCCATCTGCTCGGAACCCGAGGATTATATACTCCACTTCTCCTCAGCCTGCCCTTCAGTCTGTATTCTCCATCTCTTCGAAATCTGGACCGGACTCTCCACTCTTGACCCTCTTTGGAATACACCCCTGGCAGCCTTTTCCCCGTTAAATGACTAGGGTCGCCAAGTAAGCCCAAGACTATTCACTGGCACTCCGTACCTTTGTCCCTTACTCGTTTGTTTCCCATTCAGTAACATTTCTCCCCTGTGTTTACAGAAGTTCCCGTTAGAAGTCTCCCCGTGCTCTACGCCGGTTTCTCCGCCCACGGATTTCCTTTAGTTTTCTGCGTATGGTTTTTGTTAAACCCAGTTCCGTTCACGTTTTGTTCTTTTCAATAAATTATACACAGTTCTAAGCAAATTGAGTCTGCTCTTGAGTCCACCGCATTCTCGTCCGTGACAGAACGAACTGGCCACTAATGGACTCAGCGGACCCAATTCGCGCCGCCATTAACAAACAGGGCGCGGTGTTAGGACGGCATGAACAGACTTTGACGTCCTTAATGGACCAGTGTAATGCTATCAGTGAAAAACAGGAGGAGTTACTTACCCGGTTGTCAGAAATCAGGGAGCCTAATCCACCCGTTTTTCCTAGTCAGCCGGGACCGTTGCCTGCACCCGCCGTTGCGCGTCCTGAATCGGCTTATCGGGGCATCTCTTCTCCTCCACCGGAGCCTTTTCATGGAGAGCTGGGGCTGTGTGGGGGGTTCCTGTTTCAGTGGTCGTTGTTCGTCAATCGCACGCCGCACGCGTTTCCTAATGAGGCTGCCAAGATTTCCCATTTTGTTGGGTTGCTTAGGGGTAAGGCGCTTGCGTGGGCTGAGGCGTTTTTCGTTTTCTCATCCTATTGCCTCGTGTTCCTATGAGGACTTCCTCAAGGAATTCAAGGCTACGTTCGCTCACCCGATCTCTGAGGGTACTGCAGCTAAGAGGCTGTTGGGACTCCGCCAGGGAAAACGCAGCGTTGCGGAATATGCGATCGAGTTCCGCACCGCTGCTGTTGAAGCGGGTTGGCCGGATGCTGCGCTGCGGGGTATTTTCCTAGCGTCCCTTTCCGAACAACTGAAGGATCAGCTGGCTGTGCACGACGAGCCGGCCACGTTTGAAGCGCTTGCCTCTCTTGCTCTCAGGATCGATAGTCGACTGAGGGAGAGAGACGCTGAGAGGCGGTCCAAACCCTCTCCGTCTCTGTTTCGACCCGCGGCCGTTTCGGCGTTACCCCCGTCGCTTCCGGTGACATCATCCGTCCGTTCTCGATCTCCTTCCCCTGAACCTATGCAGATTGGCCGCGCTCGGCTCACTCCTGAGGAGCGGGAGCGGCGTTTCCGAGCCGGAGAGTGCTTCTACTGCGGGGGAAGCGGCCATCGCATCGCTGTTTGCCCAGTCCGGCCAAAAGGCGTGGCCCGCCGGTAAGTCCAGGGTTACGGGTGGGCAGTGTTTTTAAGAGTGATAAACCCCGTTTTTTGCTTTCGGTTTCGTTGATGTCCGGTACTAAGGCTCATTCTCTCCGTGCTCTCGTTGACTCCGGGTCGGAGCAGAATTTGATAGATGCTGCGGTGGCTAAATCGTTCGATTTGCCCCTCATTCCGCTCGAGCCTCCGATCCCGGCCGCCGCTCTGAATAATGAGGTGTTCGCGATGATCACTCACCGGACCGCGCCTGTCAAGTTAGTCACGTCAGGTAATCATCAGGAAGACATAACTCTCTTTGCCACCTCTTCCCTTGACGTGCCAGTGATCCTTGGTTTTCCGTGGTTGCAGAAGCACAATCCGCACATTGACTGGGCAGGGAAGAAAGTAGCGAGTTGGAGTTTGTTTTGTCTCGCCAACTGTTTAAAGTCAGCTCTGCCCTCGGGGGCTTTTGTTTCTCCTCCAGTGGTTGTCTCCCCCCCTGACCTTTCCTCTGTCCCTCCTGAATATCATGATCTACAAGAAGTGTTCAGTAAAGACAGGGCTCTGTCGCTGCCTCCTCATCGGCCCTATGATTGTGCTATTGATCTCCTCCCCGGTGCCCCTCTGCCCTCCAGCCGTCTCTATAACCTGTCCCGTTCGGAGAGGGGGACTATGGAGACGTACGTCCGGGATTCGCTGGCGGCCGGTCTCATTCGTCCTTCTTCTTCACCGGTGGCCGCTGGTTTCTTTTTTGTTTCTAAGAAGGATGCGTCGCTCCGGCCGTGCATTGATTATAGGGGCCTTAATGCGATCACGATTAGGAACAGGTATCCCCTGCCTTTGATCAGTTCAGCTTTCGAACCCCTCCACGGGGCCACTGTCTTCTCTAAGTTGGACTTGAGGAATGCATACCACCTTGTCCGCATAAGGGAGGGTGACGAGTGGAAGACTGCTTTTAACACTCCTCTGGGGTATTTTGAATACCTGGTGATGCCGTTTGGCCTCACCAATGCCCCTGCAGTCTTCCAGGCACTGGTGAATGACGTGCTCCGGGATTTTTTGAATGTTTTTGTGTTTGTTTATCTGGACGACATTCTGATTTTTTTCTCAGTCCCTTGAGGAACATCGGGTGCATGTCCGGAGTGTGCTGCAGCGACTGTTGGAGAACCGCCTTTATGTGAAGGCCGAGAAGTGTGACTTTCATGTCTCGTCTATCTCGTTTCTGGGCTACTTACTGGCGGAAGGGCAGGTGAAGACGGACCCTGTAAAAGTTAAGGCAGTGGTGGAGTGGCCCGTTCCTGGTTCGCGTAGACAGCTGCAGCAGTTCCTTGGCTTCGCAAATTTCTACAGGCGTTTTGTCAGGGACTACAGTCGGGTGGCTGCGCCTCTCACTCGCCTTACTTCCTCCCGGGTCCCCTTCGTTTGGTCCCCCGAGGCTCACTCGGCCTTTGCCACACTCAAGCGACTTTTCACTTCGGCTCCTGTTTTAGTCCATCCTGACACGAGTAGGCAGTTTGTGGTGGAGGTTGATGCTTCAAGTGTGGGGGTGGGGGCTGTGCTGTCTCAGCGTTCTGGTCCTCGTGGCAAGCTCCAGCCCTGCGCCTATTTTTCTCGACGCCTTTCTCCTGCCGAACAGAACTATGACGTTGGGGATAGGGAGCTCCTGGCCATTAAGTTGGCTTTGGAGGAGTGGTGCCATTGGCTGGAGGGGTCGGAACATCCATTTATCATCTGGACAGATCACAAGAATCTGACTTATCTCAGAACGGCTAAAAGACTGAACTCCCGCCAGGCTCGGTGGTCCCTTTTCTTTGCTCGATTTAACTTTGATATTTCCTATCGCCCTGGTTCCAGGAATCTTAAACCCGATGCTCTGTCTCGCCAGTACTCCTCGGACTCGGACTCCCGGGACCCGGAGCTCATTCTCCCTTCCACCTGCAGGATTGGCTCCCTCACCTGGGATGTGGAGGAGGCTATACGCCAAGGACTACGGGACGACGTTGATCCGGGAACCGGCCCGCCCGGTCGGCGTTTTGTGCCCTCTGCCGCCCGGTCGGCTGTTATCCATTGGATCCATACAGCCCGGTTTACTTGCCATCCGGGAGTGAGTAGGACCACGGCTTTGTTGAAGAGGTATTTCTGGTGGCGTTCTATGGACAAGGATGTGAAGGCTTATGCAGCTGCCTGTTCCATTTGTGCCCGTAACAAGACCTCTAATCGGCCCCCGTCTGGCTTACTCCGACCGCTGAGTACCCCGCATAGGCCTTGGTCTCATATCGCCTTGGATTTTGTTACCGGCCTCCCAGCCTCTTCGGGGAAGATGGTGGTTCTGTCCATAGTTGATCGGTTTTCCAAGGCGGCTCACTTCGTGGCCCTGGACAAGCTGCCGACGGCTGCAGAGACCACCCAGCTCCTTACAGACCATGTGTTCCGTCTTCATGGCATACCCTCGGAGATTGTGTCTGACAGGGGGCCTCAGTTTGTCTCCCGAGTGTGGAAGGCCTTCTGTACGGCCCTGGGTGCCAAGGTCAACTTGAGTTCTGGTTTCCATCCGCAGACCAATGGCCAGACTGAGCGTTTGAACCAGGAGTTGGAATCCGCTCTTCGCTGCGTCTCGTCACTGAACCCGGCGGCCTGGTCGTCTCAGTTGCCTTGGGTGGAGTATGCCCATAATTCTCTCACGTCTTCGGCGACGGGTTTGTCGCCCTTTGAGGCCTCGCTGGGATATCAGCCACCGTTGTTCCCAGAGGATAGGGCGGATTTGGCTGTTCCTTCGGTCCAGCATCACCTTCAACGCTGCCGGCGGGTGTGGCGGAGGGTCCGGCGGGCTCTCCTTGCAACTGTCGACCGGCAACGGGATTATGCGGATCGTCGCCGCTCTGTCGCTCCGGCGTATCGGCCTGGACAACGGGTGTGGCTTTGTGCTAAGGACATTCCCTTGCGGTCGCTTTCTCGAAAGTTGGCTCCCCGCTATGTTGGCCCCTATGAGATCACTGCTGTCGTCGGCCCCTCGGCGGTCCGTCTCAGGCTCCCGGCTTCCTGGCGTGTCCATCCGACGTTTCACGTCTCTCAGGTCAAGCCGGTCCATAGCAGTCCTCTGTGTCCACCGCCTGTTCCCCCGCCTCCCGCCCGGCTCGGGGACGGTCATCCGGCCTATTCGGTCCGGTGGACTGGGAGGGGTATGGGCCTGAGGAGCGTTCTTGGGTTCCCCGGTCGCTCGTTCTGGACCCGTCTCTGATCGCTGCGTTTCGTTCCTCCCCTCGCAGGGCCCGGTCTGGGGGGTCGCCGGGTGGCGGCCCTTGAGGGGGAGGTACTGTCATATGCTGTGGGAGTGTCTGGTTGGGCGTGGTCCAGGTTCCTGTCATTTGTCCCTGGGAGTGGAGTTGGCCAGCTCATCACCTGTTGTCAATCTCCGGGGCTCCACCTAGAGGGTTTTTAAGCCAGCACGGCCTGCCACTCCTCGCCAGTTCGTCCTGCTACCATCTGTGGTAAACTCGGCCTCCTCTGAGCTCTGACTCTGTATATCTGGACCTTGGGTTAATATGTTTTTGTTTCCTGTATTCTTCAGATCCTCCACCCATCGCACTCACCAGTAGTGCTGTTTTTGGTCTCCATCCTGTCCTCCCATCTGCTCGGAACCCGAGGATTATATACTCCACTTCTCCTCAGCCTGCCCTTCAGTCTGTATTCTCCATCTCTTCGAAATCTGGACCGGACTCTCCACTCTTGACCCTCTTTGGAATACACCCCTGGCAGCCTTTTCCCCGTTAAATGACTAGGGTCGCCAAGTAAGCCCAAGACTATTCACTGGCACTCCGTACCTTTGTCCCTTACTCGTTTGTTTCCCATTCAGTAACATTTCTCCCCTGTGTTTACAGAAGTTCCCGTTAGAAGTCTCCCCGTGCTCTACGCCGGTTTCTCCGCCCACGGATTTCCTTTAGTTTTCTGCGTATGGTTTTTGTTAAACCCAGTTCCGTTCACGTTTTGTTCTTTTCAATAAATTATACACAGTTCTAAGCAAATTGAGTCTGCTCTTGAGTCCACCGCATTCTCGTCCGTGACACTCTTATAGATTGGCATATGTTGACTGTGGAGGACATTTGAGTCATTGTCATCCTAAAGAAACAAGTTTGAAATGATTCGAGCTTGGTGACATGGCTTGTTATCCTGCTGGAAGCTGCCATCTGATGATGTATACACTGTGGTCATATAGGGATGGACATCAGCAGCAGCAATACTCATGTAGTCTGTGGTGTTTAAACAATGCTCAGGCCCTTAACCGTTGATAAATGCAGGATTGATTTATCCTTTCTTGTAGTTTGTGCCAAATTCTGAATGTTGCAGCAGAAATCGACACTCATCAGACCAGGCGCTGTTGTTCCAGTCTTCCCTGAGCCAACTTTGGCGAGCTTGTGTGAATTGTGGCTTCAGTGTTCTGTTTTTTAGCTGACAGCAGTAGCACCCAGTGTGGTGTAGCCCGTCTGCTTCGAGGATCAATGTGTTCTGCATTCAGAAATGCTCTTCTGGACACCTTGGTTGTTACGAGTGGTTATTTGAGTTATTGCTCTCCTCTGTCATCAACAGGGCATTTTTAACCCAGAGAATTGCCCTTCACTGTATAGTGTCTCTTTTCTGGAGTATGCTCCGTAAACCCTATAGATGCTTGTGTCACAAAATATCAGCAGTTTGTGAAATGCCAGTCCATCTGGCACCAACAAATTAAATTACCTTCCCCATTCTGATGTTTGAACGTCAGTCCCTCATCATAACCATGCTTAAATGCACTGAGTTCCTGTCATGTGATTGGCTCATATTTCCACGCCACAAATTTTTGAACAAGTGTGGTCAATGAGTAATTGTGCATGCTGGTTCCAGTTTACCAATAACAGGCCACTTTCAAAACTACATCATCGTTTGTATGAGCATTTACACATGTTTGAAACAATAAAATTATATGAAACTGCAGCCATACCTACCTGGCAGTCAGGTTAGACTGACTAAGTGTTAAAGAAGGGATTTATCCTATTATTGCCTTCAGCTTGTTATTGCAGTTGCTTGCTCTTTTGCTGCCAGTGTTTGTTATTTTCTCTTCGGCCACAGAATCAAGGAAGCAGGCTTAGCTCTCACTCTCCACCTGTCAGAAGTCTCAGTAGTGCTGGTGGTGTTGCGGGGAGGCAAATCATGAGTCTGAAAAACAAAAAAGCTAATCATACGGTGTGCTCTTACCGTTGTTTTTTAGACTGAAACTTGGCAGAGAAGCCCTGATGTTCAACAGAGAGGCACTGAAGTGGATCGTAAATTAAAGGATTAAGTGAGTTTGGTAAATATGTGTTATATAGCCTGGGATAGTGAGCTAGAGAATCAGTGGAGTTTCGGGAGTTAGTCGGGGGAGTTTTGCGGGGGAAGGGTTTGGTTTTTTTTGTCAAGCCTGTTGTCCCAAACTGTTGCTGAACATGGCTTATTCCTTTAGGTAGCCTCCAGGTGAAAAAGCAGTCATAAAGTAGATTAGGCTGCTGACAGGATGTGATTTATATATATGTGTGTGTGTGTGTCCTATTCAACTCTTAGTTTGTCTTTAATGGTTTCACTTTGGTAAAGCAAGAAATCAGACTTGTCTGCAATAAACTAACTCTCTAACAGTTGTTAAGAGAACCATTTTTTTTTTTTTAGTAAGTACGGAGGATGATGAATAAACTTATTGTTCACTGTGCTGCAAAAACTAAAACCTCCTAAACAGACCTATTGTTGTCTGTGGCATTTTCCTCTCTGGGTTTATTTATCTGAAGTTTGTCTGGAGTTCATTTTCAACAGACTTCCCCTGAGTGTTAAACCAGTTTGATGAACACACTGTTGCTCTTTTTCCAAGCTAGTCTCAACCTGTTTTATTGAGGCTACTATCTTAGCCAGACACACGGTAAACCGCAGTCACATAGCCATGTCCGATATCTTGTGGTATGCGCAAGCAGATTGGAAGGCGCTGATAGCATCAACAGGCCGTCTGCCTGTCATCATCCTTCTCTGGCTGTCTTCCAGATTGTCGCATTCCTCTCAGTAAACAGGAACCCTGTCATTTTGAAGTACCGGTCATATCTGAGGACTGACATGGTGTTTGTCTCTCTACCAACACCTTACATCATTTTGTCAGTCCTAATAACTTCCTTCAATGATGTTGTTCTTCCCCACAGTGCAGTTCCCACATGTCATCAGCACTAGTCAGTGGTTGAACTGTCGATGGTAAAATCCAGTCGGTGTGAGAGCGTGTGGGAGGGTAGTGACATATTTGAAGTATGCAGCAACTGAAGCATCTCACTCAAAATTCAAAAAAAGTTTTGCAAGGCAGCGCAGACAAAGCCATGCTTTTGATTCACTCCCAATGATGATGTATAGGTCATGTGTATGTGCTTGAGGGGGAAATAGAGGGAAGAGAAAAGCAGGGAAAAGGCTCAACACAGTGACATTGTCAAGTCCATGCAAATCAGCCAGTGATGCCTCCAAGCTGTTCTCATCACTTTCAGCTGTCAGCACCTTTATAATCTCTGCAGCACAGAGAGACCTGAGCAACCACAGCACTGAGGGTGCATAAGAAGATTGCGGGGGACATTCTTGTAAAAGTAGCAGCACAGACAAAGGGGAATTTAACTCTTCTCTCTTCAGATTTCACAGAAATCAAATATGGATGAGTCCTAAGTGTGCAGTCAGCCATTTTACAGCCAAGTTTGGCAATGAAACCCCAGAATCCACTGTATAAGTGTATGTTTAAACCACCTTTTCTCCATCACAGGCAAGACGACTTCCGCTCACCAGATTAGCCTCAGTGATCGGATTCTCATGGCTTCCTCTGGCCCACATCCCTCCTTCTTCTTCGTGGCCCTGTGGCATGAGAGCTTCCTTGATGGGTGCGCTCATTCTTCGATTTGCATGATCAGTCCAGGATGCTGGGCACAAAAAGCTTCAGCCTTTAGGCTCGCTGATGCTAGGTGACAGCCATGATAGACTCAGGAACTGTGGGGGTGGGAGGGAAGAAGCAAGATCGCCTTCTTTTGTAATTCCTAAGTTCTCTGGCTCACACAAGGAGATCGGCTCTTTCTGTCTATACCCGCATACTCTGGCATCGTTCCTGGGCAGCGCCTAATCCTTAAGTCTCTTGGAGTCTCTGCAGCACATTCTAAGATTGGAGTAATATTGATTTCATAAAGGCCAGTACAGCAAAACAGATTTTTTTTTTATTGGAATTTTAACATCACGTCTGCTTTGTGCAGTCAGAGATGCAGCGATCTGACAGTGCAGATGCGGTTTAGTGAAACTCCCTGGGTATTGTCGATTGATGGTTGTTGAAGTTATGTTTTTGGTTTAGGCTTTCTTTTTTATACTTAGAGAATGCGATCTTTGAGGAGATGCATCCTGGCTTTTGCCATGTGGTTTAGGGTGAAAAGTGAACAAAGACAACTTAACCATGCACACACTTGCTGATTTACTTTTTGAAGCCGTGTATAAACAAAAGAAAGCCAGCTACAGTGATGAAAATGATTAGGTACAGTTACTAAAGTACTGCAAATGACCTAACACTAGAGACATATAATGTAGTTCTTACTGTTACACGTGCATTTGACAGCTTTATTTACTTTAGCATTTACACACAGGCGCCACAGCCCTGAATTTCTCCAGATGTCACCCTACAGAGGTGCACGTGAGAACACAAACCCCTACACTGAATGGGCTCTAACCTGCCAGCCTCCTGGTCCAGAGTGTGTGTAATGTCCAACTGCCCCTATGTGAGAACAGTACAGATACATGTTAGGTAAAGTCACTGCAAGCAAGGGGGCATCCTGCCTCCTGTAGGTTCAATCCAAGCAGCAACCTTGCCTAAACTAAATGCTATAGGTACTTTCTTCAATTACTATAAAGAGTGACTGTGTCAAAATGGCTTTGATGGCTACATAAACATGAAAGTTCTAATAATAATAATGGATTGCATTTATATAGCGCTTTTCGAGACCCTCAAAGTACTTTACAATACCACTATTCATTCACTCTCACACACTGGTAGAGGCAAGCTACAGTTGTAGCCACAGCTGCCCTGGGGCAGACTGACAGAAGCGAGGCTGCCATATCGCACCGTCGGCCCCTCTGGCCATCACCAGTAGGCGGTAGGTGAAGTGTCTTGCCCAAGGACGCAACGACCGAGACTGTCCGAGACGGGGCTCGAACAGGTAACCTTCCGATTAAAAGACGAACTGCCAACTCTTGAGCCACGATCGCCCGTTATCCAGAGCTGTAGCTGCTGGTCGGTTATGCTAAGACCGGTTAGCATAACCAGAAGATGTGTCATCATCAGCGGATGAGTGTATGTGTTCCTGACATGCACACAAATCTGCATTCGTAGAACAGACAACTGAAAAGCTCCTTCTCTGCAGAAAGAACTGTGACCAACTAACATCTCCCATCACGGGGTAGATTTTCTAAAGTCTTAAAACAAAATAAGTAGGAAGTGCGTTTCCTCTCAGACCACTTTAGTTACATTATGCTGAAAGGTTATAATGGAAATTTTTTTTGCCCCAAAACCACAAAAACTGCCTTCCTACCCCCGGCTTTAAGCGAAGGATCTGAATTTCTTCCACCGCTACACAGCCCACGCTGCCGTCCAATAGGCCTAGCTCTTTCAGCACAATTATGATCACATAACAAGCTTGTGAATTTACAAAGGGAAGGAGACTGAGAAGGGGAAATGTAGAAGAGGAGAACAGTTAGTCTATTGTGTTTATCCACATGCACAGTTATATACAGTATTAGCACATGGTTTGCCTGGAGAAAGAGCCATCAAGCTGTAGAACAAAACAATCAGTCAAGTGTTGGGATAAACTAAGTATGACGGCTCCTAATGGAAACTCTTGTCGACTTGTTCTTTTTCTTCGTTGCCATCGGAACAAAAGCTGGAATTTCAGAAAGAGAGGAGTTCAGACAGCGGCGTGGTCAACTATGAAGGTGCTACTCGTTCATTTGCTGATTCATCATAACCGGTGTGATGACAAGACTCGATAGCTAAGGGTCAGGAAATACAGAGTCTAAGAACCTGAAGGCTGAAGTGGAAAATAAAGACAGTATCCTTTTTCCTCAAGGCTATACCCCTATGATGTATTTATATGGGCAGCAATTCGAGGCTATTCCACCAGCTATAGCTTGCAAAGCTTTTTTTAGTGCGCTCATGAGTTCATTTTTAAAGATAATTATGAGGCAGGGAAAAGGGTAACACCACCTGGGTCTGGGTGCAGTTCCCCCCTCCAGGGGCAAGGGTACCTAGACCCGGTTCGTAGAGTACGCTTGGGGAGTGTGATCGTGTGTACAGCGTCTCTTTATGTCTGTCTCCACGTTGGTTGAGTGTGGAGTAAGTGCATATGAGAGCATGAGGGTGGGAATGGATGTTTGTGTCTGTGTGTGCCTGTATGTCTGTGTCTATATGTCAGGTTGGGTATCAGACGCCACCTCTCTGGGGACATCTCAGGCCCTCCAAGGTTTGGAGGCCTATCTTCCCCCACCACCACTTCCCCTGCCAGTGGCGGACTCCCTCAGGTGTCGGTGCGTTGGTGGTTCTTTGTGTCTGGGGATGGGCGTCCGGGTACACACCGGCTCACTCCTTGGCGGCTGCTTATCGGGGCCTGGAGCCTGGGGCTTGCTCGGGCCACTTCGGAGGTGGGGTGCCCTCGGCCTCTCGGCCTGGGGCTCGGTCACTCAGGCACAGCTGGCTGCTGGCGGAGCTCACGGGCGCGTCACTGCAACTCCCCCTGGCTTCTGCTCTGTGGCTGCTGAGTGAGCCCTCATCTGGGACTCTCCTCAGCTCTTACTGGGACAGTGGCGCGGCTGCCCCTCTGTTGGTCTTCCTTGGTCTCTTGTGTTCTGGGGGCCTCTGGATGTCTGGAGTTTTGATCTCCTCCATACCTGCTTCATACCCTGGAGGACGGGGCTGTGGCCCCCCCACACTCCCTAGCAGATCGTAACATGGAGAAACCTTTGGAATACAAGCATGCTGATCCACACAGGTATGCACACAGGTGTACACACGGGTATTCACAGACGCGGACTACAGCTTTCTTGGCTGCTGCCTCAAAGCACATTGTGCGCTGTCTATCTTGCGTGCGGCACAATATCGTTTAGTATTTAGTTTCTACTGATATCTACTGCTAGCTAGTTTATTGTGATGGTGCCGTGTTTTTTATTATGTTGCTCTTTGTTGTTTGCTTTCTCTCCTGTTTTTTTCTCCATACAGATGACCCAGGTGTTTTGTTTGTTTTGTTTTTTTTCTTTCTTCCCCCCCTTCTCACCGTCTCTTCTCCCCTTTGGTTTTCTTTCTCTCCCTCTCTTTCTTTCATTCTTTCTCCCTGTCCTATCCCCCAGTCATGTCTGTCCCGTTTGTAGCAACTGAAAATAAAATAAATACATAATTATAATAAAGATCAATCAAATGGACCAATATGGCAAGGCCATGATGATCCACTTGGTGAAATAAATCCGCTTGGCATCTTTCTTGGCCTTAAGACAACAATTCTGATGGCTAAAGATCCAAAAAAAAAAAAAAAAAAAAAAAAAAAAAAGATAATTATGAGGCTACAGGCATATATACCCATATTTATACATTCAGCTCAAAGTAGTTCAGTAAATATAATGTACTTATCCAGTAGCTGGGCAGTTTATTTTGGTACATTTGTGCAATATATGCTCTATTTCTAATGCTTGATGAGATTATACTTAGACAAAGCATTAAAATATTTCAGACTTTGTTTGTAATATTGTATTTTTCAATATTGTAAGATCTTTTCTTTGCAGTATAAAGCGCCTTGTGTTGAATGTTGTTGGAAATTGGGGCTGCATAAATAAAACTGAGTTGAATTGTTTCCTGAAACTGCAGTTTATTAGCTTAGAGGAGGGTCAGTAGGGAGAGCATTGCCTCATTTATTTTGTTCTTCCTGACTTGTGTTGCAAAACTGTTATCACTCCAGCAGCCCTGCAAAAGTGAAACTGACATCTGTTTTAAAGGAAATGCCACTTATTAAATTTAAAAGTGTGAAAAAGTGGTTCGCACTATTTTTTTTTTTCTTTTCTTTTTTCTTTTACATTTCTAGTATCGAGTGTGCTTGTTGTCCCAGCGTATAAAATGACCACATTTCATCACAGTCTTGTTTTTGGTTCGCTGTTTTGATGGATAGTCTTTCTATCTTTTTGCAATACTCCAAGCTGTTGCTAAATACTTCGACCTTTCTGTTGTTTCATCGTGTCATGTGAAACAAAAACAACACAGGCACGCCAGGGCCTGAAGCGTGGCATTAATGAAGAGCGCAGACCAACACTCAAATAACCTGTTAGGTCTGTATCTTGTTCCAGTACACCTGAGGTCATGTCAGGACTCCTGCCAACAGAGTCTGTGATGAAACCATGAGACATTTTGAGAAAAGAGGGTACTCATAGAGCACAAATAGAAAGGATCTGCTGGTAAAAAACTAACTTCTGGCATCCCCAGAAAAAGGTATCTAGAAACAATTTATTATTCTCCTTTCAAACAGGTATATGGCATGCACAAATGATTATGCTGAAGGCCTCCGCATGAATGCTCAGATACGTTTTAAGTTGCCTTCAAGGGCACCAGAACGATTAAACTCGCCCTGAATTAGTCTGAGGTTTTGCTGAAAGGTCCACATTAAGATATTTTAGGGTTTAAGCAGGTGGTGCAGAATGTAGCGAGAGTATTAATCTATGTATTTAGTAACCTGGATGAAGTTGAAAGGGGCTGATGTGCTGACTGAGTGGAACAAGGAGGCTGTTTCTGTCAGATCAGCTGCAGGATCAGCTGAGGGATCATGGGAGCCGAGCATGGAGGCTGCGCTTTGTGACCTTATTATTGTGCTTTGCTGTCTGTCCTCTACTCCGCTCTCTGCCCGCCCAGCTTAGCCGTGCTAAGTAGGCTCAGTGTCTTGCACGCACACACACAAACAGACATCTTTAGCACCGCAGGGCTGAATCAGCAAGTTGTCCGGCCGGTTTGTGCATTTGACGCACACACCTGTAGCACTTAGCCTGCCTCACGCATATTCAAAGCTGGCACGCTCCATGCACACTTCCACGGTCACATGACCCAGCACACAGACACGCTTCAGCAGGTCACACGTATGGATGCATATCAGAGATGCTGAAAGCAGAGGAAAACAAAGTGTAAACACAGTTTTGATGGAGGCAGATAAAATATCTGAGGCACTCACTGCTATTAAATCCATAATAGTTGATTTCAAAAAATGTTCAAGTTAACAAGTACCCCATCAGCTGAACATCAACTGCAGCTGCTCTTTAACACGTCCATCGCTCTAGCCGTTTGCTGAATATGCCCCCATGTGAAGGAGTTCACTTTGTTGCCCTACCAGACACCTGTTGAAACACGGGAGACTCCGTCATGATGAGACACGCATCTACGCAGGTGAATCACAACCAGCTGAAAGAGCTGCAGCAGGTGACACACACCTTCACAAAGGAGGCATGAGCACAGCGTGTGGAACAGATCACTAAATCAATGAGTCCACGACACAAAAGGCTGCGTCTTCTTCACCATCTGCAGTAAATCAAACAGCAGATGTTTATACACAACGTCTGTAAAATATTGAAAAACTTGTGAAATAATACTGTTTTTTCTTTACTAGCATTTTGTGTGCCCAAAGCCAAATCTGGACGGTTTTCTAAAGTGACAACGGGATTCGGTGCGAGATTAAACTTGCTCTCACACCTGTGTGACGCAGTGCGCAGCCCAGACTGTAAGCAGAGTTAAGCAGCTTTGAGTCCCCCATCCATTCCAACCATATGATCAAAAAAAATCCCGGGATATGTCTGCAAACAAAGCAAGCGATTCAGCGGTGGGCTCGCTCCGCACCTCAACCCCATCCCACTCTCATCTTGCCAAGCCTCAGATCCATCAGCAGCCCGTGGAGCTATACTCCTCACAATGGGCCCATTGTATGAGCTGAGGTAACACCATAATTGTTCCCATTCAGGTGAAAGACACACCCACTTTTGACTCCTAGTGACATTTTGAGAGGTTTGTGGCTTCCACTGATGTTGCATTATTCAGATACAATGAGGTAAAACGTGGGTGGCTCACACACCTCGAGCTGCGGCTGGAGCCTCGCTAAGCTGCCATTTGTTTTGTTTTTTTCATGTGTAAAGCCTACGTCTTGACCACAGGGTCTGCAGAGCTGCAGCGGCAGATTTAATAACATCCTGACATTTCCATGAAGTGGATCTGTGGTGAAAGACAAGTCTGTTGGAAAAGTTTAATAATTTCTTGCTGCCAATCTAAAACCCAGAATGAGAAATACTTAGACGAGATTGCCAAAAAGCAGGCCAGTCTAACTACATTAATAAACATACTGAAACAAGCACATTTGCAGTGTGTTCTTAGAGACTGTGTTTCTCTTTTTTCATTTTATTCTTTTCCTCTCTTCACTTATATCCTCTTATCGCGAAGCTTTATTGAACGACAGTGGAGTCAGACCCCTCGTCCTCCTCACAAGCCTGGATGCTTCCTGGGGATATAAATCGCAACCATGGGCCCTCAGCAGGGAGGGACCACTGAGAAGGAAACAGTATGGAAGCTTGGGTGTTTCCAGCTGGCCGGCTTCCGAGCGTTCGTTGAGTCTAACGCAGGCTGGCGAGGAGCTTCCCTGCCTTTCATCTGTTTAGGAAACATCTGGAGTCATCTGCCGGTTGAATGAAAGTATACACGCGTATGCCTGTGTGTGTTTGTGTCATTCAGGACTCTTGCCAGAAATGTTATCTTTGTGTAAAGATTAACCTTGCTGTCCAGAAAATAAATTAAGGAAACTGGTGAATTGCCAAAAAGATATTTGCGCTTTGACATCATCTCCAGTGTACAAATTCTTGCTCAACATCAGCAAGTAGTTTACGATCAGTCCCCTCCTCATTACTCACCGAAGGGCGGTTCAGAATGGAATACATGCAGTCAGAAAAACACACTTGTTGTTCAACCCTCCCATTTTTATGTTTTTTTAACTCGTCTGAGACAAGATTGCAGAAGAATCCGAGGTGCAAAATCAAGAGCAATTACTAGCGCGAGCTGTTGCTGCTCAACAGACTGGATATTTTATCCATGCGAGCAGGTGAGCAGACAAAGCCGGTGGTGGTGCAGCGTGTCTCTCCACGCCTGAGCTGAGACATCGGGGTTAGATGTGTTGACAGATGCAGACAGAGGATAGGGTCAGGAGTCACACCTGTCGGTAAAACACCTCTTTCTGTGCGCCAAAGAACTGGCACTGTGAAGAAGAAGAAAAAAACAGCACATGCTCACAGCAGTTCAAACCTTAAGGGCAACAACTGCTGTCTGCACACAGAAATGTTAAATTACTCTTAAAGATAATACTGTAAGTAGACAATGCAAAGCATTAAGCTCTTTCTCTTTATTTTAAATAAGGAGAAACTTCATCCAACATGTCATTTCAAGAGCACCATGCATTTCATTTGCCTTCAAAGCACCGGTTTCACAGCATTCTCCCCAGTTAATGGCAGAATATTTAATTCTTTCTTTTGAAACTAACACATGAAAATCATCAAGTGGTTAAATGTTGGGTTTTTTTTTATTACAGAACCACACCAGCAGCGCATAAGAATATTATACAGCCGGGAGATAACAGGCGTGCCTCTCAGACATAACAATCCAAACATTTTCACAGATGACTTTTTCGTTCCGTGTTATTTGCTACAGACTAGGTGTGCAGGGAAGAGCAAGGCCGTGTTTGGACTGCTAAAAGGATGTTCAGGTCTGGCTGCAGCAATGCTAGGGGATGTGATTTTTGGGAGTATTGCAGAGGATGTTTTGCCTCCTGTGTGGTGACTCCTGACCTCCACCTTCCTCTCTCCTAACCTGCTTCACCTCTGTCCTATTGTAGCTCTTATCAAATAGCTGAATGTTGTACATACATCCAGTCCAGTAGCACATACAGGAGATAACACAGCAGCCTGTTTTTGTTCTGATGTGTGTTTAGTGAGTCATTAGACCACGTGAACGGAGTCTATCCTCATAGAGTGTTCTCTGCCACCATCCAAATGTTCCACCTATCCCTTTCTCCACCCCGATCATCACCTGTTTGTTCTTTCTTGCAGCTCCTGTGTTTGAGTGTTTTTGTAGTGCTACGTGATTACCCTGCCTGCTAACACAACACGGTGTTGTCCAGAGTGTGCACTGTGAGCCCTGCTGATCACACTCCACTGAGTTGCGCTTGTACGGCCTCTCATCTTTGCTAACTCACACTGACATGGTCCTTTGATGTCACGAGGAGCAGAGCAGACCTCGGACAGTCCCAACAAAAGCAATGTGATCCAGGGCTGATGTGTCCAAGCATGCCTGCAGTCACCAGCCTACAATGAACCAGGACAGCAGGGCTCCGCTTTGCAACCTCTGTGTTTACCTAAGAATGAACCTGCATGCTGTCTGTGCTGAACTTGACATCTGAATAATCTGAGGAGAGATGGTGCAGAACAGAATGTGTGACAGCGTGAAGATTTAGCCTATTTTTTGCAATTTCTTGGGGATAGAGAGGGGAAACATGGTAGTGCACACTCACTAATACACCTTGCTAGTGTTTGATTAGACCTACTTTTGCCTTCAGGACTGTTATGACAAAGATTCAGTAATGTGCTGGAAACATTCCTCGGAATTTTGGGCTCACATTGACTTGACAGAATTATGCAGCTGCTATAAAGTTTCTCTTTGTTCACGGATGTGTGTGTGTGTGACCCTGTACGGTCTTCTGCTACTGTAGCCCATCTGCTTCAAGGTGTTGTGTGCTCTTCTGCTTACCTTGGTTCTAAAGACTGGGTCTTTTTCAGTGTGGCTGTTCTCACCTGAGAACTCCAGAGAACTTCCACTCATTTTGTCCTTTTCACATTCTCTGGTAGTGTTGGAAAAGTTTTTGAAACAAGCCAACAATCATGCTTCTTTAAAAGTCATTTAAATCACCTTTCTTCCCCTTTCTGATGTTTTGTTTGAACGTAAATGCCTAAATGCATTGAGGGGCTGCCATCTGATTGGCTGTTTAGACATTTGTTTTAATGAGCAGCTAATGGCTAATTGATAGATTTGGGACCAAATTTCCCAAATCTATCTAATAATGTGCTTTTGTATGAATTCATTTATTTCCTTTCAATTTTAACTGTACCTCTGATGATATAAATTTCAGCTCGATTACTAAAGTTCCCCATCAATAACCTGACAGGCTGCAGCTCTTTCTGTTGTGGGTGACAGCCCAGTCATTTGCACAGTAAAGCAGATTTACATTAGTAGGAACTACATTAGGTGAAAAAAGTATATTTATGGAAGTAAATGCTAAGATAAAATGATACATCCTTACAGTTATTTATAGTTTTATTTATAATCGCATTAAATTGCATATTACTGAATTAAATTACTACTTTCTTTATTAGTTTGTTATCACAAGTATATATATATTTAGATTTTGGTAGTTTCAGTTGTTCATATCCTCTTTGAAGTCATGTAAGTTAAACTCATGTACATCACTCTTGCAGATGAAGACAATCTGCATGCACAGACTATATATACAGGAGACCAGCAGTTTTGATTGTTAGTGCTTATTATGGCGGTCTTAAAGTTGAAAACTTTACTTTTTTCTGTTTTTGGTTAGAAGGTTTAATCAACTTCTGACCTTCAAATCTCTGAACACACTTTGGACACATGAAATAACCAAAGTTCACCTCAAACAGTATTCAGACACAAAGGAGGAACCTCGTGTGGCAAGTAAGACGTACTATTTGTTATCTTGACATTCCAGTCTGTGTTTTGTGTCTTATGTGTGTTTACATACACTAAGGTATGCATGAACGAGGCAAGTTAGAACGACTCAAAGTCTCCCGAACGCCTTGATCTGGACTCAAGGTCTAGAGTATCAGTTTTCCCTCCTGGAAAGTACGCGGGAGTAACGCCTTTGTCTTGTTTCTGGGACCATTTGGGCACAAGGACATACATTATCCAACTAATGATCTGACCTTCAAGGTTTCTGGCAACATATGCTCCAAGAAAAGCTTTAGCCCAGTCTCACGTGTGAAAGGGAAATTGTTGACACAAAGTTTCTCAAAGACATCACCACATATTTACCATCTTTTTCCCACGTGTGCCATATAATTCTTTGACATCTCTGTAATTTATGAATGCATGCTAGGTCAACTGGTGATTCTAAATAGGTTGGTGTAGGAATAAAGCGTTGTATGAATGCATGGTTTAAAAAGTGCTTTGAGTGGTCAGTAAGACTGGGAAAGTGCTGTATAAATGCCAGTCCATTTCCATTTCCATAAAGAAGCTTTTCTTATTCCCTTCACATTTAACAGAGCTGTGGTTCTGTGTACTGCTTGTGATTCACAGGTTCAGAGGAGGGGAGGTTGTGGCTGGACTGTAACCACCCTTAGTATGAATTATTCCTTGGGACAAATTTTCCAGCAACTCTATAGGGGAAGTACAGCTTCCAGTGTTTTTTTTTCCTCTCTCTCTCTCGCTCTCACTTTACTATTTTTCCCTCCTGCACGGGATCGTGCCAAACACCGAGCAGAATAACAACTTCTTTAACACCTGCACAAAACGCTTCCCTGTTTGTCTTTAAAGTTTACACCCGTGCGAGCATGCAAATGATATACCAACTCCAAACAGAACCCAAGAATTACCTCAGCGAGGAGCAACGCAGCATATCCCCCTCCAGTACATCTGGTTCACTTTAGCTTCAGCATCAACAAGTGCTTCGACCGGCACAGTGCCGCTGCATGCTTTCTCTCCCTCATACGCAGAGAGAGAGAGAGGGAGAGAAAGCACGTATGAATCATGAAGGATGATGTGCTACAAAGCTCTGAAAGCACTTCAACTAATGTATATTTCATGAGGTATTAGATGCCGTATTATTCATGATGCTCTGCTTTGCTGTTGTGTTTGGGAGACAGAGAGCTTAACAATGGATTCATGGCATGGCGGTGGAGCATTAGAATATATATGGTCCACAAAAGCCCACAGCCACCTTTTATTCCCCACAGGAATCCATTCATAGTTGTTCTGAGCGATTTTCCGTGGAGGAATTTGTGTTAATCACTCTCTTGAAGATGCTGTAGCAGGATAAAACTTTATATGTGGCGGAGCGGAATCAAACCTCCTTCAGAGGCCACGATGTGTTGTGGATTATTATCTTTCAACATCAAATGTGGGTCTGGAACTTGGTATAGACAAACATTGCCCAGATGCTTTATATGTTCATGAGAAAAAAAACCACACTCACTAAACCACCTTAACATTGACCTAAGCCCATCTATAAAACTATGCTCTCTGTGTCGTGAACAACGCTCCCTTTGTTACCCATGTGAAGACTGGAAAATGAAGGCGACTGCAGTCTCTTGCTGTAAATCATTAGAAACAGACAGGGGTCACAGGTTTTGGCTGTAGTTTATAACAGCTATGCTTACTTAGTAACACCCCTTGAGCGATCTCTTTTAAGCTGGCTGGTGATTTCCGTAGAGCTGAGCGCAGGTAGCTTGGCATGTCAAAGGTATTTAAGCTAGCAAAATAGCTCTCTGTGGAGGATTCAAAACTATGCTGCCACACAACTTCTGACTAATTTAGGAGAAAATCTGCTCGAGGAAGGTATTTCTGGAATATGTTAACATTTTTAAAACATCTGCACAATTCTACCATCGCTTCTCTCCCATTGTCTCAGGAATTCTTTATAGAAGTTTCTCTAAATTAGGCCTGAATTGGATTCAAATGACAAAATTACATGCCTGCTATGACTAAATATATAAATTAAAGAATTCGCACAAATATCTAACAGGAAACCACAACGTCAGTGACGGAGTAGCTCATCCGCCTCATGCTGCTACTGCTTACAGGTGATTGTTATGTGCGATGCACAAAAAGAAAGCGATACATTTCCTTGTAAATGCTTGGTTGCATTTGCACCAACTAATGAAAATGAAAATGTGTTGAGAACAACCAGTGTTACCGTGACCTTGATTAAATTTAGACTCGTGCAGGAGGAGAAGCAATTCTGGCAAATTGTGGACAGAAGGAAAAAGGTCGCCCTGCCATGGCACGAGCTCATCGGTCGTTTAGCTTGATGATCTAAAAATGAAAAAAGTGCTATTTTTTGCAGCAGGATACCAATTTTAACTGGCATGAAAAAATATGACCCTATTACTTCAGTACTGGAAGATCTAAAGCATTTACTGGCCATGCTTCCCCCGAGTTATTAACTATTCTGATCAAACTAGAGTGAGGTGATAATATCCCTTAAAAATTTGTTGTAGATCCACCAAGGTCTTTAAAGTCAACTTAATTCTTTATTAGTTCAAAAATGACAAAAAGTCTTGTACTTTAAAAGCATGATTATTACAAGTGGGGTGTATATTGTCAACATATGGAAAGTACCAGAGAATGATTGAAATATCATGTCACATTCGACCTCCGACCTCTGCTTCATATTTAATAGATTGATCTTAATGTGATAATAGTGCTATATAGAGCAATTAAAAACGTATTTATATTAACAACATACAGTCATAGAGGGAACAATTCTAAGCACCTTCACTATTACTTTGGATCTGTCCTCTTCTTCGAGGTCAGATAAGATCAAACTTTCATAAAATATCTCTTTTAGCTTTAAAACTATGCTTAAAAGTCTAGTGCCTTTGTTTGTATCCAATATATCCAAATAGGTCAAATGTGACATTTGACCTCTGACCTCACTACTACTTTTTAAATCTTTAATCTTCTGCAGGAAATAACAACTATACGCTTCAAGAGAGTGACAGTGAGCTGTCGTGGTGAGGTTTGTGCTCTCGGAGTGCTTCTTGTCTTTTTTAAAAAGATTTTTTAACCATGTTGTGGATTCCTTAAATTTCTTTCTGTGAAGCCCTTTGTAACTTTTCTAAATTAAGCTCTTGGGTACACACCTTGGACCTGTGGATTGGCCTTTGTTGCTGCTCCACGATTTAGAATTTGAAGCTTCTTTTGCAGCAACGTCCATATCTGAAGCACTGCCTTCTAAATAAATCTCTTCGTGTCTTCACCGATTACCTTATACGAGTCTGGGCAGATATGGATATAAACTGCAGCTCGACTGGTTGGAGAAGGCATAAAATCGCTAGAGGGGGGGTAACTGAGGTTTCGAGGCTTAAATCTCTTTAAAGAAATTAAATTAACATCAATAATAGGCCCACTTGTATGTGACGAAGATTCCCAACAGAGAATTATTACCCAACTGCAGTTATGCAAAGCGCGATAGCATCTTTTCAGCTCAGTTTTTCATTTCCTAGCCCACAACTTTACAGTTTTCTTTGAGTCCCACTGCTCAGCGAGTGTTGTTTTTGGCCGCACTCAGGCAGTTACTCTGGCAAAAAAAAAAAAAAAGCTTTACAAGTGCATTGCACACACAGTGCCATGCACCAAAAAGCTGAAAAGATCAGGTGAAATACGTGAAGACCAAAAACAGACCTACAGAGAAAATTATTGGAAATGCAGTGATGCCGATAAATTATTTGCATTTGTACTTGCAAAGATCTGCAGTGATACATTCAAACCCGAGACAGAAATATATGTAAACTCACCTCAGTCTATTGGTGCATATTAATCTAAATAAAGTTACACTTACACTATTGTTTTATTTTAAAACAGTCATCCTCAGTACTCTCAGTAAACATTTAACAGTTGTTTCAGGGAGTTTTATATCTAATAAGATGTGAAGGACACAGAACAGATCTTCACATATAAATACTTTCTTTTTTTTATCATCCTGTTATTTAGTGTATCTGTGTTAAAATATGGCAAGAAAAGTTTTAAAGTAGACAGTTGGGAGATTAACATCCAGAATGAGGAAAATAAATGAGCTTCACAGGATGGCACAGGAGGGAAAAGTAACATTAAGGGGAGCAAGAGGCAGTGGCAGAAAGAGAAATAATAAAAGTGAGTGGGTAGACAAAGTGAGCAAATCCAATTTAGCCATATGTGAGCCCATCTCCACAGCAACCCTTTGTGTTTGCAGCGAGCAGTTTGTGAGCTTTAGCACCGGTCGACTCTTCTCCCCATGTCAGCCCCTTGCTAACGACCATCCCTGAAAAGGCAAGCGGACAGAGGGACACGGCGAAGGAAAGAGATAAAAATGTGGGGAAATGTGGGGAGAGGAGGACAACGGAGAGCCAGTGCAGGAGAGGAGGAGAGGAGGGAAATAATAAAGAGCGAGTGGGGGACAAGGAGGTGATGAAGTGAGTGGAGACTTGAGAGAACATTCCTGAGCCAGCTGTGGGTTGGAGGGGGAATTCTCACTGAATGCCTGACAAATAAAACAAGACACAGGCTATTTCAGTATTCCAAAAACCCACTGGCACATCACGGAGCAATGAAGGGGAAAGAGAGATTTTGGAAGGAAAAAGAGGGAGGCTAATGAGAGAACCAGCAGTCTGCATGGTCCGTCAGGCAGGCCTAAAACCACAGCAGTCCAGCGGTTAATCTCTCCCTCCCTCTCCTGTCTCCACCAAAATGGAAGCAGAAACTGGCAGCAGCAGCGGTGGCGGTGCTGATGGTGGTGGTGGCGGTTGTTGGGCCCTGACGGCACTCACATTCCTCTTGCACAGACAGGTGGTGGGGTTGTTTAATAAATACAGGATTTGGAGGGGGTCAGCGAAGGAGGGGAGAGTCAAAGGGCATCACAGACTGTAAACAGCAGAGCTGAAAAGCCATAATGCTGCTACTGCTTTTCTGGGGAAACAAAAGCTGACTCTACTCATAACTCCTTGTTAATGACTAACCCTATCTAAACACTTCTGTGGAATGACTGACTACACATGCTTCCCTTTATTAAGTGTTGCTCAAGGTCTAATAAGAAGCAGTTTAAAAAAGTAAACTTCACAGTGGAGTGACTCAAAAGTAGTTTCTACAGGAGCTGGGCATTTTAGCTGTCATCTTTAGAAGAGCTACATCTGTCTCCTCTTACTTTCTACTAGTTTAGTTATTCAGCACTTGATACAGTTTCAGGTGTTGCTAAAATTGCCTTCAGCACCCGTACTTAAATTACTCTGATTTCCAGCAATTTTTAACAAGAGGTCAGCACTGTTGCCTCTCAGCAAGAAGAGTACTGTACTGGCAGCCTATTGAATGTTATAAATACAGATAATATTACTGTTAAATGTTATTTGCAGACTTACTACAGAATAACATCAATCTATAATCCTGTTTGGTTGCGAAACTACTGGAGGTGGAAAGGCTGGGCTAATTAATTATACTGGAGCGGGATAGAAGTTGATGCCTTGTTCTTGCTTTCTTGTTATGTTTTTTCCACATAAATAAGCTTTTCCGTTTCAGTGATGGAAACTTTTGATAAGGTTTGTGAATAACTGGAATTTAAATGGGTGGCCGTGCTGTTAAAAATAATATAATAGAGGCGTCCACGTAGGAAGCAAATTGCTTATCATGCATCACTTTGAGCTGAAGCTGACGGCTGGTAGCAGTCTTTCCAGGCTCCGGTTGCCTAGGTAACCCCCTATCATATCTCAGTCAAAGGTATCCTGTGCTCTCATTGGCAGTAGTTTCAGTTAACTCTGGGCTCGCCCAAGTTGCCAGCAGTTATTTTTGCCTGCACTCAGTGGAAGTAGCTGAATTTCTTTGACTTTAGTGTGTGTGCAGCTTCTAACGGGCTTCACAATTACTTGCATGTGGGTGGGGCGGTGGCCACCCCTGACCTCTCTGTGGTTCAGTCCCTGTATGTCACACAAATATCTAGATCTCCACAGCTGGACAACACAGCTGGGCTTAATCATATCACTGCTATAAGATAACTATAATTCTTATGATACATTTACTTATTTTCATGTTTTTAAAAAAACATTGCATCCTGCTTCTCTGGTAGTCACCTGATCATCCAGTTATTTCTTTGTGGCTTAAGGATGTTATGTCAGTTCTCAGAGCAGAAAAGCTCAGGTTAACATGTCGTGATGCCTGCTCAATCATCCAGGTACAGAAATCCCAGGTTGAGTCCGTTCATCGGTAACCCAGGTTCCTCCTTCAGTCTCAGCTGACTGCAGGTTTCTCCAGGTCATTATGCAGCACAGTTGCACGATGGCCGAAACTAGAACCACTGAACAACTCCGTGTACCATTTTTTAAAGTTTTTTTCAGAGTTGCATGTCTTTTTTTGATTATTAACTTTCCTATTTTTTTTCCCAACTCTCACTACAGATTAGCCACACATATACAATGTCTACTCATTTTTATTTGTTAGACATTTTTGTTGTTTTAGCTTCTCTGTTGTGTTCTGTGTTGATCCATACAAGCATTGTTCTTGTCTTCATTTTTTTGAAATGTGTGCTGCTGACTGTTGTGCAACAAAAAAACGCTGCTTAAAGCCACATCTAACCACAAAGATAAAAGCTATAACTTTACAAGAAAAAAAATAGCAGTAAAAACTCCCTCCTTCCTTTCTTGTAACCTTTTATCTCACCTGCACTTTGGTGACTTTCACACTTATTCACAGTTAAGAATCAGTTGGCGGTTTCCCATCCATTACTGCATCAGTAGCAGTTATGGCTTTGTGATGCTTTCGGTGCACCCACATTCATGAGCCAACTGCACCTCAGGTGAACTTGTACCTTAACTTCAAACTTTCAGGATGTCAGTTGGTGTTCTTGCATGTCAAAAGCTTTTTTTTCAGGCTGCTGTAGGTGACAAGCAGAGCATGCAGAGGTTTAAAAATAAAAGAGGACCTCAAAGGAGTTCGAGTGTTTGTTTACCCTCTTGCTATCATGATAAACACTGCTAACATGGCTACTGTTTCATCCGCGTGCAGAGACTTGTCTTTCCACCGCAACTAATGCAGAGTGTGTCAGAGGGCGCACTGGTAGGATAGGTTACCGGTAAGTTGTCAGACAATAATAAAACAAGAAAATCAAAACATCATGTGACGGCTTGACTGCACCTTTAACGTCAGTGATGACTCCGTGGTTACGGGACCTGGTGAATCTTCTGGTTTTTCCAACATCCGCGTTAACGACAAGAAGATTTAGTCCAATTAACGTAAATCGGACTCAATCCTCTAAACACAAAGTTGCTAAGGCTGCTTTGAACCAGCAGCTCTGAGGTGGAGAAAATTTTGAGCCAGAGCTTTTTTTGTGCTCGTGTGTGTGTGTGTGTGTGTGTGTGTGTGTGTGTGTGTGTGTGTGTGTGTGTGTGTGTGTGTGTGTGTGTGTGTGTGTGTGTGTGTGTGACGGATCAGAAAGGCTGGGGCTTTCCGGTGAGCAGTACTCCACTGTTCCCATTCACGGCCAGAATGGTGCCCATGTGTATCAGAGGGCCGCCACATCACAGCCAACCTCCTGCCAAAGTCTTTGTGCTCTTCGCTGCAGCGTGCAAGCTCGTCTGTGCTTCTGCACGCGCTTTTTCCTTCCTCTGAAACCCCCCCCTCCACCACCACCACCACCCTTAACCACATAGATGACAGGAGAAGCGGGAAGAGGGATGATTATTTCATATGGAGCAGGAGGGGAATCCCACATCCTGCAATTTTATCTTCTTGTCTCTCTGAGGGACCTCAGAAAAATATGATAAGACCACTACAAACAAAAAGAAAAGAGTAAAAAAAAACAAGAGGGGCGGAGGGGGGGGACCAAGAAGCCATAAGTGACAACACTGCTTCTTTGACGCTGGGCACACGCAGCTAAATGTGCGAAAAAAAAGCGAAAAAGCTGGTAAACTGTTGATCAGACAACGGCACACTTGTGCACACTTCCTTTACTCTATACTGTATGTCAAAAGTCACTTCCTAGAGTTGAGTCACTCGTTTAGGATGACAGCTGCTGGTAGACCGCTGCGACCGCGTCCACTGCCCTTTCTTTTGCATCGCCAAATCTCTTGCTATCGCTCTTCCACAGCACTGCAGTTCTTCTGCGCACACTGCTCGGTTAAAGCAGGCGTGACGCACATCATTGACAATTTCAAAAGCTTCTGTGCAAGTAGTAGCTGCACAGCGATCTCTCCACTTAATTCATCCAGGACATTTATGTGTACAGTGAATATGTCTCTTGGAAACAGCCCTGGAGGAGCAGGGCTTTTGTATCCCACATCACTGATGGAAATGATTAAGTATATTGGAGTGTAATTCCACCCCCCTTGGTCTGGCTCTTAAAATAGTGGAATAGAGGGGAGGGCGGCTGGCCTGCACACATGTTTGAATTCCTCTGATTGGAGCAGAGAAGCAATTTCTTATTAGGCTGCTGATGTTGGCTCGTGACTCCAGCAGCAGGCCTTCCTTGTGGGGGAGAGAAGCATGGCATCGTTGACTCAAGAGGCCCCTCGGTTTAAAACCCTCTTTGCTACTTGTGCTGCCAGCCTGTGATTTCTCAGCACATGAATGATTTCAAAAGCACTCCTTGCTCTGAAATTTAAACATAAACATGTGAAAATGTGCCTGCAAACTCTAAATTCAAGCTAGATTCAAGCTCTATGTTTTGATCGGCTCAGCGTCTCTGAAGTTTACGCTTCGAGTTTATATAAAATATACAACAATGCTGCAACTAGTGTGATTATTTATCATGCTAATAAGCCACACATGTCTGGAACACTGCAGCAGCCCCGGATGTTATCCCTGAAGGCTGGCAGGAAATGATGCATGAACAGGTGAAACACTTTAAGAGAAGCAGGGGTTACGCACAGAACATATACACCAACACACTATGACTACCAGCCCTGTAATTAGGACTTCTGCAGGAAGACGAGGTTAAAGCAAATGACAGAAAAGGCTATAATAAAAACAAATGCTTCTCTGCCATTTTTGACTGTGGAAGCTGCTAACAAACAGAGATGCAGAGAGCTTTTCAACACGAGAAACTAATCTGTCCCCCTGAGGTTAACCAGACAAGACAAAATTGGCCACAACCACACTGCAAATGTTGAAACTCGTATTTTTTCACTTCCGAGCAAATAAGACGGAATTGAGAACTGAGTAAAGGTGCAGAAAACCTAAAAAAAACTATATCTAATACCTTTAAAAATAAATAAATAAATAAATAAATCACACCAGCAGATAAAACTAGATCATCACAGAGCTCTGAGTTTTTGATGCTGCCTCTAATTCTACGTTTCAGCAGATCCACATAACCACAAAAGCCGTTTGTTTCTGAAGTGGCCTGGATCTGCCCTTGAGATCCACGAAGATGAGCAATAATTCTTGCAACCCTGCTCTTACCAAGACTGTGTCACCGATTTCAAAAGACTCGACCTGTGTTGCAACTATAAAGTGACGACAGCTTACATTCTATAACTTCCGATCAGAGGATACAGCTGCTGCTGAAATAAGGCGCATCCTGAATATTTACAAAATCACGTGACAGGGGGATAAATAAACTGCAGAAAGGCTTGTTAACAGACTGCAAAAAAGTAAAAAAAGCACACCGGCTACCATGTCATCTGATTTAAGAGTCCTGTGATGATCTTTGGGGCCTCGCAGCTGTGAATTGTCAAGACTAGCTGCATGTCACAAGTTCAAGACCAGCTATGCTTCTTAAACTACCCCGAGAGAGACCAAATCGGCTGCACTGTCATTAGGATTTAATCACATGCTTTAACAGCAAACAAGTGACTGCCTTTGACTGAGGTCACACTCCAAATTGGTAACTCTTAAATTTGCCAGGAAAATAATAGTACGAACTATCTCTTGCTGCATGCACACACATAAAAAAAAAAAACTGAGTCCAACAGATGTGCTCATAGATAAGGAGGAAAATGACTCATTAGCTGAAACTAATAACGCATGAAACAGTGTTATCTGATGTGATTCATATGTTTTTTAACTAATGAAAAAGCCTCACAAGTTCATTAGTGCATGGGAGCGCATCTTGTATTGCATCAGTTGAAGTCCTCTTTAGCCAAAACTTTTAACTTTATTAGACTTTTTTTTTTCAAATGAATTTGCTTAACCAAATGAATGTATCTGGACAGAAGGGTTGTGTAAATGCTGGCTGCCATCAGGGATTTCTTTATCCTCATGCCACGTGCATATTTGAATAACGGGTAAAGTTTTCATCAACGGTAAAAAAAGAGAAACAGAATGCAAATCCAGATTTGAGCCAAGTCTCTGTAATAAAAGTTAGAGCTGTCAAACACAGTTTCAGAAATGGGTGATGAACTCAGTTTGACCAGGTGCACTTTTGGAGGGATGGTCTGATGAGAATGTAACACCAAGTGTGTCTGACCTCTGTGCTGAGCAGCACCGCTGCCAAACTTGAATTACAATTAAACTGAGTTCAGAGTTGCCCCCCCCCCCCTCCCTCCCCAAAGTTCAGAATAAGCTCGCCGCTGTGTGACAGATGTTTTTGATAGCTTTCTTTTGCAAACCGCAGCCTTAACGTACCCCAGATGAACACCTCTCCCCCACTCTCTTCTCCAACATATTGCAAATCCCAGTTCCAAAAGTGCTAACTTTAAAAAAACGAATGGATTTCGCTCACACTATGTGAGCACACTATGTATGTATGTACACTAGGATTTGCTCCCAGCTCTGGATGAGCACCAGTCTGCCTGCAGTCTTCGCCCTGCCAACGGCTGATCCCAGAGAACAGCCGTTAATCTGAGAGGGAACATCGAGAACGTCTCCTTTTAATTATCAGAAAACTCCAGCCGGGTTGGATAATGGATTCCAAATGGTGAGCTAAGGCAGAAGTGGGTGAAGCATTGGAGGAGGTGGCCACGAATGGAGAAGTGGATCAGAAGGAAGGGGGGGGGGACGGGTGACTCCTTCTCAGGTTCTGACCTTTGGCTGGCCCCCCTCCTGCTCGTGTGCTCTGCTACAGATTGAGACCAGATTGACTGTGTTAGGCCAGGAGATGACTGAGTGACAGAGCCCAGCACACAGTCCAATGCAGCTATCTTCCTCCCAGGGGATATCTTTCAGGCCTGCTGATACCTTATACGCTCCAGAGATTTCTAACTCATGCTGATATTATGCAGCGGCATCAAAAGAAAGTGTAGCATGAGTAGCAGCGCTGGAACTAGCAATTCTCTGTGTCCCCTAACTGACAAAAGCTTCCTTCAGGATCCGCACCCCTTCAGCATTTATCTTCATAGAAATAGCTGAATGAATTAGAAGCATAATCTCTTGTGTGCTGTTCCTCCTCGCTATTCCCAGGACACGCTGGGGGGTTTGACAAAGACAGAGAGAGATCTTACGGCCCGAGAGCTTAAAACCAAAGCAAAAAAATAACAGAATCACACAAAAACAAAACACAAGCTAATCATCGTGGCTCCAAACACATCGCACATACATTCGCACGCATGGACTACAAGACCACCCCTGAGAGCTGACCTGGCCTTGCCCCCAACCGCTCAGCGCTGGCGTGTGTCCAGAACAAACTGGGCCTCTCCGTAGGGAACAGTGGAGGCCTGAGGCCGCGCTGCTTAGCAGGCGCCGAGGGGGCGGCAGGCTGCCAGTGGTCAGTCCCTGGCGGAGCCTCTGGGAACCGTGTCACAGACGCACCACCTCACGGCGTCGTTGCCGGGTGAGGAGGTCAAGGAAGAACAGCACTCCTACGACCAAGCAGCTGGAAGCACTGTCATGGATGAGCTCATTTTGGCCGGCGTCCAAACAAGAGGCGAGCCAGACCCCTGAAGTTTGAGCTGTCTCCATGAAGTCACTCTTCAAGAGCACAGAGCATCAGCAGGACAACCTCTGAAGACATGCTCACAAACACAGAGAATAACTGAGGTTCATTCAAGGCCAGAACGATAACAGGAAGAGGAGTTACATCTGAACTGGAGCGGGGCTGAAACTGCTTGCTTCAAGACCAAGAACCACATGGAAAGTACTGGCAAAGGGAACCCCCAAGACAACAAAAAAACCACAGCTTCAACAGATGTGATCAGAATAAAGAGCAGAGACAGGGTTAAGATTTGTGGCACAGCTTCACCAACTTCCATGTTGCAGGAAGACGATAAGATCGCAACAAATTAAATCTCTAGCAGCACATGCAGTATATATAACAACTTCAGTGCCCTACCAGTGCACTTCAGCTTGCGGCCAGGAACAATGACCGACTCTAAACCGCAAGATCAAAGCCCATCGTTGTTAGTGCGTCAATGACCAATGTGCATGTTGGTCTTTGTGATTGTCTGTTTTGTATTTTTTCAAGCCCTGTAATTATCCTACTTAAAATGCTGCCTGTAATATGTTTTATGATTATGAAGAAGGCCATAAGCCGAAACTTTTTGGCCAGCCAATAAAACTGTTGTATGCACTAAATGTGTTAATGGGTCTACAGCTTCAATATAGAGTGAGAGAGCAAAAAAGCTTTTCTTTCAAGGCTAAATTTAGTCTTATCATCATACTCATAACCAAGCAACTATGAATACACAACAAATCTTATCGGACAGAAAAACCTTGACAATTCTAAGTGACGTTAAGTAAGCAAGCCTGAACTTCTTTAATCAAACAAACAGTGGATGGAGGACATCGCTCAGAAGGCAACAAGAAACTCTCAGCAGTCATTTGATATCATTTTAACCCAAACAACATATGTGACTCACAAGCTCCTGACCTGCACTTTTAGCCAATAAGAGAAGAATCGTAACTGTCCTTCACTGCTCACAGGTCAGATAAGTACAGTTGAACAATAAACAAACACAGTTCTTTGTGAGGATGCAAGTGCACAGAAATGCTGCACACGCACTATGAATAGTGAATGGGGAATCTGGGAGGTGCTGGAGCCGATAACAGCTGTCAGCCTCCTCCAGGTCAGCAGTGATAAGGAAGGAAGGCTAATTGGATGGTGCATGCTCTAACAAGGGCGGTCAGTATTCAGAAGACACGAGCCCGGGGAACTCTTTCACATGCTACTGAATAAGCTGGTCACACTTTAAAAAAAACCAAGAGTCTATTATACAAGCAAATAAATGAACATTTTATGGAAAAAAATCTATAAGATAATGTTTTCTAACTAACAAATGAGGGAATTAAAAATACCACCTTTCCGTTCCATTAGCCAAATTATCTACAAGCACATGTAAGCATTGTCGATATAAAAACACACCACCCATTAACCTGTGGTCTACAAAAAGGACACAGGCTTAGCAATTAAGCCACATTCCCAAACGTATCCAACTGCCTCCATATCCAAATGACTATAATTCCAAACAACGTGGTAATTTCCTCGGCAGAGAGCGCATGCCTGGTGTGCTGCTGATTATGGCTTTTTGAAAACGTATAAAGACGGTGGTTTCCTGGAGGGAGACCGCATCAGCTGTCATATTCATAATTATAGCATTTCTGCTATTTCTATCAATCTTATGATTATCGTATATCTGCTATTTCTATCAGTCATATAATTAGGTCTTCTGTCATTTCTACCTAAACTTTACTTCTGCAGTTTCCTAAAGTTTTCTTAAAGTTCATGATCCATGACTTTTATGACATTTGGGACAGCGTTTCTCCTTTTTTTCCGCAAGCAACACAGAATTTTTCTGATTGTGGAGGACGACGTGGCTGAGCACACAGTTTGGAGGATATTGCTGAACAGAAAGCAAAAATAAAGGAAGAAAAGCCTTTTTGTTTGTCAAGTCAATTTAGACACATGGAGGATTGTGGATATACCGGACAAAGGATGTTGACTATGGAGTTGCCAGGCAGGAGGAAAATAAGAAGTCCACAGAGGAGGTTCATGGATGAGGTGAAAGAAGACATGCAGTGGGTTGGGTTGATAGAAAAGGATGTTAGGGATAAGATAATCCAATGTGGCAACCCTTTAAGGAAGCAAGCGAAACAAGAAGAAGCAGCTTAGAAAATAAAAGAACTATCACTTCTAGTTAAGCAAATTCCATCTCAATGTATGCATTTATAATATATTAAAGGTTGTTCTGGAGGCTTGAACTTAAAGGAACACTACCTGTGACAGTGGCTTGATGAATTTAGGCCCTTTACAGCCTGGGCTTCACTAATGAAGCTGACTAACAAGCAGGAGGAGGGTTTTGCTCCCTCACCAGGTGGCCATATACACAAGGACCCAGCAGGAAAAACACCTGGGAATAATAAACTTTAGCACCATCTCAGGGCTGGGACACACTGAAAGCACAGTAAAAGCTTTATCCATAGAACATATAATAGATAGTTAAACTGCATAAATGCCAAAATTAGAGCCATGAATCTCCAGATTAAATGGCTTCTGCCGCGTGGTGGTTATGTGGTTATTAGGCCACTGATGGCAATAGTATAAATCAACAAGCAGAACTGCTTTATGGGACTACTGGATTTACAAGATTTTTTTTAAACCATTAAATATGACATTTAATATTCTATGTATTGTACTGCAGTAGTAATATAAAATCAATTACCCGTACTATGACGTCAGGTTCAATCCACGCCGCGCTGGCTAAGAGAAGTGCATGCTTGTACTGAAAGACATTTATATGCCGTCCAGTTCCTTTTACCCCAGAAAAGTACTGAGCAGGTCAAGAAACCAAATGAATAAACAAAAGGTTATCCAGAGGGCAATTAGCGTAACACTCGCCTCTGTGTTCACCACAGTTGAGTCATTGATTGTGAGAGGGGAAGTGAATTTTGATTATACATGCTTCTGTGATGTTGATAGCAATCACTGGATCATGAGGTAAATTAGAAACACACTGTTTTCTTTAAGCCATAACAAGTGTTCAAACAGAGCCTGACATTACTGATGAGAGAAAAAAAAGCGCACAACGCCCTCACACCGTCCTCCTGCAGGGAACAGCGACACGACACACAGGAAAAGAAAAGAAAAAAGGGGGCTGAGGAGCGATCGAAATCTTATCTACGTTAGGGAAATTCTGCGATGATCTGGTGATGTTTATGTTTAACCATTTATGAGTAACTCTTTCAGGCAGACTACCAAACCACGTTACATACAGACACACCTACAAATCGCTTCATAATCATTAATCTAAACAAACTGCATTGGATAAAATGTCTAATAATAACCTGAACAGCTGAAAGTGCACAGGAGCTCTTTCTTAATGTCGCACCAAACTGAATCGACGAGGAAGACGCCTCCCTCCCCTCTCCACTCCTCTAAAAAAAGGCCACCATTGTATGTGAAGAATTACCATGGATACTGCCGGCGCACTGTAAGCCTTTTAGAATTATTAGCATTCCTCTCTACCCTGAGCACTGTAGCAAAGCCGCTCTCTTTACGGTCAATCCGCCTTGAGAGAAACAACATTTCTTTCATTAGCAACTACAGGAATTTCCATCTGGCTGGGAATTAATTAAAGTCGAATTATGGGCCGCGGCAATATTGGCCTACTCAGACAAACTCAACAACGCCCGTGGAGGGTAAGAATGAATGTGGCCTTGTTAATGAGCAGGATACGAGGCACGGCCACTTGTCAGAGACACTAATTCAGAAGTTATTACTCACTCGTTATGAGACAAATCATGTCATATTTAATAGACCTATTTATAAATGAGCCGAAGTGACTGAACGGCTTTGGCACCATTATTGCTGATTCAAGAAACATATAAAGCTAATGGAAACAGCTGAAGCATGGCTTTCATATAAAATAACCTCAAACTTCATGTTATATTTCCTGATTTTGTCATGTTGATTTTCGATTACATAAACCACCACGAGGGGATTTTTTTTTCCAGTCATGGTTTTGTGCCGTGGAACTGCTGTTTAGAATATCATAGAGTTCATCCGTGAAAGAATAACTGGAAAAAATATGTCACTAATGATCTGGCAGCACACGCAGCCTTGCTGAAATACACGGAGCCAAGCAAATCATAAAAAAACTTTTTTCTCTATCCATTTTAAACAGGTCAAAATACAGATCAGTTTCCACGAGAAAGGATAAATCTAGTTACATTAATCATATTATACACAGCACAAAAAAATGTAATGCAATATAGTGATTACCAGCTTAGGGAGTTTCTACACTGTGTGACTCGCAATCAGAAGCACGTAATTTGAAAATAATGCAACAATTCTATCTTTGTGAAGGAAGGTGTCGGACACAATGTGGCTACTATCAGCCTCTGATGACAAAGGCTCTGTACCACAGAGCACCAGGGAGGCTCTGCTATCAGGCCCCGAGACTCCTCTAGCCCTTGGCACTTCCACCGATGCAGAAAAAGTAGGTCTGCGTAGGCCTCAGTGAGATTCCACGGTGTGTGCCAACATGGCTAAATGAAAACATCCCCCTGGAGTGTACGCAGACTACAGTTTAAGTTTCATCTATCTGTGTCATTCCAGGTGCAGATTACAAGTAAACAGCTCTACTGAAACCAAAGTGACATTAGGCTGTAACCAGAACGCACGCAAAGTGATAGAGATATAACCTTTATGCATGTGTGTCTTAGTAATAACAACACAACAAATCAAGTAATTTCTTTTATACATTTATTGTATTTCGACTGTTTCCATGTGTTTTATTGGCAGTTAGAAGAGCTACCTGACATGGGGTGTTCTTCATTTCCTGTGAGTGATCAGGAAACCTGGACAGGGCCCTGCTGATTAAAGACAGCAGTTAGGATCAACTCAATTCAATTTGTTTGCCTTGTGCTCCAAACTCTCAATAATTACGCTAAATGGTTACCTTTGTAACTGGTTGTGGCCTGGGGACTCCTAACCAGTCGCAAAGCTGATTCCTATGTGGCCGAACTGTGGCGAGGTCGCTTTCCCTGGAAAGGAGCATGGCAACGTTTTACATACTGCTTATAGTCAGTTTATTTAACAGCTGCCTCCAGTATGACTACTTACCAGTTAGTGTCACTTAGCAAAGTCATGGCATCATCCAACACCTCTGGATCAACAACATCATCGTAGGTCAGAAGCATCTCATACATCTGGCTGGCTGTGGTCTTTCTTATCTACAGTTGTGAGAAATACAAATTAGAACAAGAGTCAAGAGCTATTCCAGCAATCAGCTATGCTTGATCCAAACATATAAACTGAGAACTAGACCTGATGACAATAATCATCACCCTGCATGTGTCCAAAGCCACATGCATATCAATTCATCCATTCATTAAAAGCGAGCACGTTATGCTCACATTTATTTTTATTCTTGGACTCTACTTGAGTAGCTTTGCATGATTCACAGTTCAAAAGGATTCATATATCTAATACTAATACAGTTCTGTTGATACACTGATAGGTTGCCTCTCACAAACAAAAGCTTTGATCAGCAGGTGGGTGGGGCTTATGTGCTCACTGCCAGGGCTTTTCAGAGCAGAAGAAACTAGAAACTGTGTTTAGAGAAGTCTGAAAGCCAATTTTGCACTCTGTAACAGCGTGACAAAATAAGGAAAAGCACAATAGGTCCCCTTTAGTCCACTCAAAAATACAACGTGATGGGGCTCTAGTTTTCCTTAGAGCTGGCTATAAATATACAAAAAACATAAACAAAGCTGAATGTACAGTAATTAGGTGTTGAGATCTTTCCACCTGGATGAAACTGTTGATCAAAAAAACCCAACAATCCTGCTTCAAGGATAGCGGTGCACGCTCCAAGTAAACCTACCACAGGAAATGAATGGCAGAGCAGCAGCAGCAGCTGGGACAAAACCTTCTTTCTCACCTCACCTTGGAACTGGATCAGCCCACATAAACTGGGAAACACAAACCGGCATAGTCAACATACATTTAGCTTTAGCGATTTGCATCATGTGTGCATTTATCAGTGAGACAGAGACTTACACTGATATACATGCTCGCAGCTTGGAAATGTCTTTGGACTTCTTGAATTCTTTGCAAAGGGCCAAAAGGTCCACACAGAACGGATGACTAAGAAAACACAGGCAGAAAAAGTTTAGCTCTGACAAACATCCACATTTAGTTTAATACAAAGAAAGAAAAACAAATCACAGCACTCACTTCTCTTGCATGGTGAATATTTCGAAGCAGCTGTTAGCAAGAATCTGATTGAGCATCTTAAGAAAGGAAACGGACACTCTGAAAGGAAAAGAAAAGAGAATATATGCAGCTTTTACAAGTGTAATGTACTGAAAACAGGACAGATAAAAAAAAGCCTCACATCATCCGTACCTGTCATTGTGAAGATTGTCTCTGAAGATCCTCAGCAACGTTTCTCCAAATTGTCCCAAAGCAGCACTATCGCTCTGAATCAATTTCAGATGGTCAAACAGAGACTGGGAAGAGAAATGCACCTAAACAGAAACAGAAAAAACTAGTAAATATATATAAAAAAATAAATAAAGTGTTATTGTAAAACAGTATGATGTCACAGTGAAGATGAAGTCTGAGCTTTTTGTATATAAAACTACATCATTTTAACTGATCATACATAATAACACCCAAGTTTTGGCCACTGTAAGGTCCGTGTCTATAGTTTAATGCTTGTTCCAAATGGAAAAAAGTGTCTCACGGTGTTTAAGAGACAATAAATTCAATAAGACAGGACAGATTGACAACCCAAGAGTACGTGTACATGCAGTACAAAAACACTGCCGTGTTACGACTCTTTTCCTGTCATTCAAAGGCAAAGGTAGGAAATGTAAATAGAAAAAAACTGAGAAAAAACAGAAACCTGGACTATAATATTAAAATTACTGTGAAGTTATTGCTGAGCGAGTGCAAACTTGAGGAGCCTGGGAAAGAAAAGCATCAGATATTATCAGACCACAGCGAAGAAAGTGTCAAATCTTGACATTTGCAAGATAGCAACATAATATAGTTGCACAATGCCCTATAAACAGAGTTACTAAGAAACTCTTGGCTGAAAATCTCATCCACATTAATGCACATATATACACATAATAATAACAGTTTTTAATGTTTCAGTGGTTAATTTTCTGTTTTACGCCTCCAACTTTTTTCTGTTGTGTGGCTGCTCTTTTTCAGGGTCATGTGGGCCATCTACGTCCACACAATTCCTGGAAAGTTGGTAGATGCTTCATGTCTCTCTGGCCTGTGTGAATATGTGCCTGTGGTGTGAGAACAGTATTCTTGGCCCATGGATTGATGCAGTCTTGGCTCAGTTTCCTAAATGCAACCCTGTGCAAACATATCACTACTTCTCATCTCTGAGGATGTATCTGCAGTAAAAACCACTGGAAGACCAGGACGAGAGCTTGATTGCCTCTTGGGGAATATATTTAGGCCACCACTGGAAGACAAGTTTGACTTTACTGGCCCCACTGCTGCTATTACAAGCATTAAACTTATTTTCTTTAGTACATCTATAAACACTAAAAGCTAAGAAATAACCTAACTGGCTCCAATTTGTGTGTGCAAGTTCTCCTCCGAGTGATTGGTTTTAACAGGTTAGGTCATAACAGACGAAGGGGGGAAACTTGATCAACCCCAGCTGAGTCTCCCGACTGACGTTGAGTAAAATATTAGGACAGGAAATTAGCTAAACTCCAGATACAACCTATGGGATGTTCCCATTTTGAATCTGTAGGTAAGTCTGACTCACGCTTGGCCATAAAAAAGACAAGACGTAATCAGGTGGAGATGAGTAACATAGCTGGTATCAATGACTCGATGGACTGCCGTAAAGGCAGGTGTTATACGTCAGACACGAGATCAGAGTGCATCAGACTGAAAGCTCCCCCTGCTGGTCTAAACTCAACCTGAGTATCAACACAAATCTTATTGTGTGTTGATCTTATTGTGGGATGTTTAATGCTGAAAAGTACATTTCTATAATAAGCCACTGCTTTATTCTACGCACAAATATCATTAAACATCTACTGGACTTCATTAAAAACACAAAAGCCCACAATAAGAGGTGCTAAATTTGTCCCTCTTTTCTGAGACGACTGAGTTCTTTAACATCTACCGGATGATGTCTTTCGAGTCTGTGTTAGCCAGTGCGATCCCCTTTGCTGTGGGAGCAGACTCAGGGTAGTGGACAGCCACAGAAGCAGGAAATCATTCCTACCGGTGATCAAACTTTACAGCTCAATAGGTGAAAATCTCTAAATCCCTCACTGCCAACCTTTTAGACGTTTACAGATTAAAACTATCACCCATCTGCACATAACAATGTAAAGATTTGACAATATTCAACTTCTCCACCTACTGTGGACTCTGTGATTCCTCCCACAGACACGGTGAGCCCCAGCAGAGTGTGGTACTGATACTCAAACAATCCCAGCAGCTGGGCGATATACTTGAAAGCGTGAGATGGAGCATTCCAGTTCAGAGTGGTTGTGGTCTCACTGAAACACAGAGCAAATGGGTCACAGATCAGCAAATAAAGCTGTCATCTACGAAACACTGTTAAACTGCATGTGCATGTGCCAAAACCGACCAAACACAAAAGGCTGGTTAAAATTATAGCAATTATTAAAGCTCCTAAAGCTACTGGTTAACTGTGGTAGTGACTCACATGGGGAAAATGCCCAACAGCTCCTCTCGGTGGGGAATGTGAGGTACTACAGGATCTGTGCTGTGAAGGAGGTGAAGGAAGATGGTGCCAGCGTGGGCTCTGTAGCGATCAATCTTCTCGGCAGATTGCTGGGCCAGGCAGCACATCATACATTTCACCCTACATACATTAGTGTGAAATAAAGACAATGAGCACTATCACTATTCTCTCACAGTTGTGTTTATACAAGTTTTGCTGCCATCAAGACTTAAGAAAAAAGATCTTGAACTACAAGAAGCTCAAAGGCAACATTGGATATAATTTATATGACAACAATAAACAGTAAAAGTAAAGTTGGAGAGCCTAGAACATACAGAAAAAACAGAACATATTTAAATAATTAAAGATTCGTACTCACATGTCTGCTGAAAGGATTTCTGGAGCACTGCTAGCCACCAGCATAGTCACATCTTTCAGACTAGTCATTGCCGCCTCTCTGACCCTGAGCAAGTGACACACACAGTATATTTAAATGGCATGGGCTTGAATAAACCCCACCACTTTCTATTAAATCTATCAATCTATTACTTTTTTTTAAGGTAATCTAAATGGACTGGAACTTATATAGTCGTTTTCTACTCCATCTGGGCACTCAAAGCGCTTTATACTACATGCCTGATTCACCCATTCACTCTTACTCATTCAATCACTTTTTTTTCTATGCTTAAGTGCTTTCTATCTAATGTTACACACATTCACCCTCTGATGGATTCATCAAGGGATCAAACCAGGGGATCAAACCACCAACCTTCCAGTCAGTATTTGAACTGCTCTACCTGCTGAGCTACAGCCGCATAAACAACAGAAGACCGTTGCAGTTTTACAGGATTCTGCAGTTTTACAGTCAAATTAGTTTCATGGCTAAAGGGCACAATTTGTTTATGTGAAATGCTGATCAGGGTGTTTATTCAAAACTTAAACACAAGCAACTTGTGAATTCTTGATTATATATGATGAAAATAAGGGAAGGACTGTCTTCATTCAATGTTATTACAAAAGAAAAAAAAAAGATTGCAGGTAAACAAGGAAGAAAAGCGATTCAAGAGAAAGAAGGAAATAACAAGATTACTAGACAGTGTAAAGCAAGCAGGCCATCCCATGTTGGAGACAAGTGACAAGCCTGGTGACATTCCAGGCGTGTCGGTAACCGTGGCCTGGAGCTACCTGTGACATGGGCACGTCCCTTTGTGGAGGGACAGAAGACCAGACGTCTCAATGGGGAAGAATTCTTCCTCCCCGAGGCGGTTAAAAGAACATATGTGCCTTTGAGGAGCAATTTCACTCACCAGGCCCCGACATCCCCTCTGCTGTCGGTGGTGTAATCGACCATACTGGAGAGGAGAGTGCCATACACCTCATCTACATTTGCAGAGCACAGGGTAGAGTCCGGAGAGCCTTCAGCACATGCGCCTGCTTTCACACTCACTCTGGTGGAGAAAATGAAAAACAGTTTGCAAATCAAAACACAATTTAAAAGGACAACGAGAAATATACACAAACCACAGCAAAGAAATTAAATTTGAATTTTGAGGAAAGATGCTATCGGAGAAATGGCTAGACATGCCCTTCAGGTCCTGCAGGTATAGTCGGCCAATTGTTTATTTTAGCACCACTGTCTACATATCCACGTGTTTAAACTAGCAGGCAAAGAGCCGAGGACAGACAAACAAACATAACAGTGCACAAATACACACCAAAGAAACAACAGGGTAGAAAAAAATGTAGATAGAAGATGAGAAGGCAATAAGCGTGTGCATATGAATACTCACTGAGCTACTGATGTGATTGCATCTCTCCTCGCCTCAGTAAAAGTCCCTTCCTTCTGGGTTTCAGCGCACAGCTGCCGAAGGCCTTCAATGATCTATCGCAAACACACAAACCAATTTATACCTAAAATGCAGAGACAGCTAGATGGAAAACAGCTTGAAAATGAAAGTGTGGACACACTTCAAACACACCTGCTTCAATTTGCCATGGATCATAAATTTTGGCAGACAGCCGAGGGCCAGGGCAGATCCGCAACGAGTGAGCATCTGTGGGTTGTTAAGCCCTTCAGTGTACTGAGACACCAGAGCATCTAAACATGTAAGGACACGGACATGTTACAGACATTAACCAAATCATACAGATGAAATCCATATTTGGTTATAGAATAATGAGAAAACCATAGCTAAGCTACCTTGCATTTGTGGGTCAGCCTGGCCTGGACTGGCCTGGTAGTACTCCTCACACAAGGCAGACAAGGCTGATACAAGTGCAGCCTGCAGACACAGGAAAGGGAAGGCCAGAGAGTAGAAAACAGAAAATAGTCCACAAATAAACAAATGGTGACAGTATTTGATTCCACAGCTTTGAAAATGACCAAACTAGTACACACTCTGGTGGAGCAACCACTTTACCTTATACTACAGATACCTGTGTTTTGCTCTATTGATTGGTTACAATAAACAGATATAACTGACGTATAAAAATGAGCATCATCATTCTCACTGGTTCCTGGAATGACCTCAACATTAGAGAAGAATGAAAAGGCATTAAGCTTACCATAATGCCATCCTTTGCTCCACTAGAAACAAGATGAAGAGTCTTTATGGTGTCGTCTATAATCCACTGCCAGCCAGCTGTAACATAATACATACTGTTAGCTGTGATGTTGGGAAAAAAAAGAAAAGCAAAACCTCAGTGCTGTAAAGAACTGCCTTACTAATGATGGGGTCGTTCTTGAAAGGCATTTTGGACAGGGACAGCTTTTCTATAAGACTACAAACTGTGAAAAAATAAAAAACAAACAATCAGGAATCGTCAGCATGTCATGCAACTATTTTTTAAATTCCAACTTTGAATGTAAACTTACTTGCTGGTCTCATCAGCTCTCCACCAAAGCCCCTATGTAACAAAATAAACATAATTGTAATACGAGTAATATATTACTGATCTGCCATACTGCAAAGCTAAACAGATTATTTCAGCATACCTGTACTGTTTTCGGTCGTGTAGCTGAAAGTGGGCCAACAAATTTAAATGAGCAAGAAGAGCAAAGTTTGTTTAATTTGAAGTTAATCTTGAAACTATTTTTAAGTTCATGCACTTACCATTTGGTGAATGTTCTTTAAAGCATCCACACATTCTGGAGAAATCATGTCCACCACAGTCCTATGGGACAAATACAAGCCCGATTTTAATAGTGCCATCATTTAATGTGCCAAAGGCTTACAGGGCACTGTCAAAGCACGCTGCTAAAACAATTACATGGACACTTTGAAAACACATCAAATCGTTATGGGTTATCTATATTGATAAGGACTCAGTAATGTGTTAGTAACAAAAAGATGCCATATTCAGGGAGTCCATTTTACTGAAATTTGTATGGCCCGATGTGCTTCCATGCATGCCTGACAACATCAGGGCATGCTTCTAATGAGATGAAAGATAGAGTCCTGGGGGAATCTCGTCCCTGATTTCAATCAGGGCATCACTGAGATCTTGTACTACCTGGTGGCATCAGATTGACCAAAATATAATGTACCAAAGGTGCTCTACTGGATTTAGGTCAGGTGATTGTGGGGGCCAGTCAAGGGTATCATCGTCCTCCAGGAACTGCCTGGACACATGAGGTCGGACATTCTTGTCCACCAGGAGAATGCCAGGACCCAAAGCGCCAGTATAGGGTCTGGCAATGAGTCCAAGAATTTCATCCTGATACTTAATGGCAGTCAGTGTGCTGTTGGCTAGCCTGTAGAGGTCTGTGCATCCCTCCATAGATGTGTCTCCCCAAACCATCAATGACACACCACCATATACTGAATGATGTCACAGGAATCAATATTTTCCTTGGCTTCTCCAGATCCATTCACGTCTGTCATGTGTGCTCAGGGTGAACCTGCTCTAATCTGTGAAAAGCACACGGTCCTGCCAAATGTGGTATTTTATAGCAAATGCTAATTGGGCTACGAGCACGGGGTGCTACAGGCTGTAAGGCCCTTAAGGCCAGCCTCATGAAGGCTTTTTCTCATTGTTTTGTCAGAGATATTCACACTAGTGGCCTGCTGGAGGTCATTTTATAGGGCTCTGGTAGTGCTCATTTTCTTCCTTCTTACACAAGCAGATAGGCGGAGCAGATATCAGTCCTGTTAAGGGGTTAACGACCTTCTACGACCCTGTCCAGCTCTCTTACAGTAACTGTCTGCCTCCTGGAAACTCCTCCATGCTCCTGAGACTGTGCTGGGTGATATAGTAAATCCTTTGCCAGTGGCACATATTGATGCACCATCCTGGAGGACTACCAGTGAAACCTCTGCAAGGTCCAGTGAGGTATGGCCTCATGCTAGCAGTAGTGACACTTAAACTAGCAAAATGTAGAAGTGGTCTGTAAAACCATTCCTGTGTTGGGCGTTGTGTCATTGTTTCCCCTCTAGTGCACCTGTTGTTAATTTAATTAACACCAAAGCATGAGAATCAAACCAACAACCCCCTCTGCTACTTAAACGACCACTTTAATATGCCAGAAGTTTAACTGACTTAATGCTTTACTCTGATTAAAAAGTGTTTTTAACCCGTGTACATTAAGGTTTAAAAAGAAGTTTCAGTTCTAGACCAACCCTAGCTAATGCTACTTTTATTGTGTATATAAAGCCTACCTGTTGGTTTGAAGGCCCACTTTGTACAGAGCATGTGTGATCTGCCCGCAAGCCTGGATGGCTCCATGCCGGCCATGGAGATCAATACCCACGGCCATTTTCAACAGCTGCGGTAAAACTGAAACCGAGCAGGGAGGGGGAATATAAAATTTCCACTCTTTATTTTTAATTGAAGGTTTCATTCAGTTTCATAAAGCATTTAGCAGTTGAACTAAAAGGCAAACATTGACTGAGGAACAGGTAGGGTGACATTGTTTACCTGTTGCTGCCATATAATCAGGCACTTGAGGCGTCAAGTTGTGGAGAGCTTTAGTGGCAAGCTCTCGAATCATACTGCAAAATATATACACAAAGATAAATAGATAAATAAATAAGTGAAAACAAAACAGTGTCCTTTTCACATTTGGCAGCATTATTAATGCAAGTACTTACCCATCCCAGTGGTTGATCTTCATAGCTACTAAATGGTCGATCATGGATTTGGTGTACTCTGGGAAACCTGCTATATAGACACTTTGAGACAAGTAATAAAAAAATAACAACACACATAACAGTTTTATGCATGTTTTGGTAACCAATAGAATGCAAACATCAGTTTAGCCACACTTAAATCACATCTGCTATCACTGTGCTATGTTCCTTCCTCGTTCTGTATTCATTCATGCCCTGAGGCTAGCATCTTTATTCGTTTTCACCGCTTAAATGTTTACTAAGTTGGTGACACATTCCTGCCAAAGGTGCAGATTCTTGTAAAGGCTAAAGTTTTTCTGCACTGGCTTCAATATACACTTTATCAAATGTGTATGTGTATATACTGGGTTATAATATTAAGATTTTTGGTGCCGTTACAACTCAGTTACCTTAACCCAAGGTCATGTGATGATGTGATGATGGACTGTACACTTTATGTAAAAGGTTAATTTGAAGCGAGTGAAGAGTGGAGCCCATTGACATAGCAAAGATGAGGTGTGCTCGTGTTGTGGCAACTTGTCAATCACAAGGTAGCCACTCCCTGAAGCATGCCATGGTTTACTGTCTATTTCACTCTGAATAAGACTGCAGTGCACACAAAGACCAGTTTGCTGTACTGAAAAGGTCTTGAAACTGATTAATCAAGAAATAAGGAAAGTGTTTACTATAGTATAAAATGGAAAAAAGTGTAATTTTCTTATAGACATAATAAAGTGTGACCTTATTTTGTCATCAGTCAAAGAAGAATCCAAGATTATGACATTTCTGGACAGGTTTCTCTTTTTAGAGTGGGAGGCAGGGTCTATCTTCTAGAGCAGCGGTCCCCAACCCCCGGGCCTCGGACCGGTACCGGTCCATGAGTCGTTTGGTACCGGGCCGCAAGAGTTGAGGCTCGGGTGTGAAATGTATGGTTTTCAGGGTTTTTATCGGTTTTCAGCGGTATTTTGTTATCGTTTTTATCATTAACTCTGTTTTCCTGGGTCTTTTCACGTGTGTTATGAATAAATCTTCTTTTTTTCGGTACCGGTACTAGTTTTATTTTGTTGTAATTATCCGCGACACCTTAAAGGCCGGTCCGTGACAATATTGTCGGGCATAAACCGGTCCGTGGCGCAAAAAAGGTTGGGGACCGCTGTTCCAGAGAGAGAGTACACAACCCACTTTTGGCCCGAATGATTTTTTTCTTGCTTGTCACTTATAGTGAGATAAGATATTTTTAATTAGGGACAACACACATAAACAGTAATGTTAGGAAAAACTGAGATTTAATTCTGTGCTGTGCCAGTGTGAAAAGAAAATGTATTACCTGTTTACAACATTTATTTTTTAGGCTACTGTGATTTGTGCAGTGTTTCTTACCTGATGTTCAGGTAGCAGTTGTTGAGATTACCAACTGCATAGTAGTCTGCTGTTGTTAAGATGTCAATACCATGAGGAAATGTCCCCTATTGAGACACAAGAAACCAAGAAAGTGCTGAGATGTTTCTACTGCATTTCATTAATTAAAGGTTGCTCATATTATTAAACACTGAGCTCATGATTATGAGATAGAAAACACACAGTTAGGTTCCAAATTCAAGAAACGATCTCACAGAGTTATTGCTCGAGGTCTACTTGCAAATCAAGCTTTTGCTGGTGCCCTGCAGCCATACTGGGAGGCTATTTCTTTACTTAAAAGGTTCTCACTAACAAGGCAAGTTTGAGCATGAGCTAGATATTTGGCAACAAATAAGCTTCAAATCACAGCGATTCTGTTAGTCACAATGTTCATGTAGTCAATACTGAGGTCACAAACCTGTCTGCCGACATTCTCCTGGAAGGCAGCCTGGGACAAAAAGAGACAAAATGAACTGCTGTCCTGTAACTGTATGTCTTAGTTAGGAAAGCATGGGATGTCGAAAAGAGAACTTACAGATGCAGCTCTGCGGCAGTTAACATTTCGATCAAACACAGCAGTGATCAGCAAAGCACTGCAGAAAGACACAAAGTATATGTTAAATACATTCAACCGCCACCAAACGTGTTGGAGAAGGTAATAACTTTTTCTTGTCACAGGGCGTTAAGTAAAGATGAATCAGCCTTCTTGTACTTTGTTTTTATAATTTTTCTGCTTGACGGATACTTCAATTTTAGAAAATTCTGTAGTTAACGCTTAAATACAGTTTTTATGCATATGGAATTAAAAATATACTAATATAAATGTTAGACTGCCCCATTCCTGTGAAATTAACCTCAATCTTCACCAACAGTGTACAGATTCTTATGAGCGCACAGATGAGTCAGATGCTAGGTTTCAATTACATCATTATTGCAAACTGTGATTGTGAACCACAGATTCTCAGCACAGACGGTAAACCATAATATGATTAAGCACGACTGCCTTCTGACCTAAATATCCCCACACCACGTTTAAGTGGGGGCCAACCTGTGACAGGCTGAGACTGACTGCTGTTGTCCTTTTTCCCTTCATGTACCCAGCTTCAGCAAGATCCCAGCATGGAGATTTACCAGCTGCCCAATTTGGCTATGCTAACTGCCCTCACCCTGAGGGTTTAGAAAACAAACTTCCTGGCTGAACTCTAGACATAAAGCTTACTCTAAATTACTTTTAACACTGCTACAATTAGTATATAGTTTATTTATTTAAGTTAGTAAGAATACAAGTGCATGAGTGTGCCCCCAAGCCACTGACAAAAGTGAGTTTTCTGTGAATGTCATCAAGCTTTGATGAATAGAGCAGGAACCAGCTTGTCTTAGCATTGCTGCCAAACGGCGACCGAAACCTACAACAGCAGGCGAAACCTGGCAGTCCTGTAGGCTAGAGAAAGGGAGGGTGTTGTCGCGACTGCTGATGATAATTTGCAGGGGTTCAAACTGACACTGCAGAGCTGGTCTGCACAGTCACAGGCCACAGGTCCATACATGCACACCAAGAAAAAGAGCTCAAGGATGAGATAAACCGTTACTATTAACAAAGACTGAACACATGTCAATGGGTGATGTCGTACTTCTCTGCATGGTTGCTCATTAGATGGGAAAATCTCCCGATCTTGGTTTTTATTTTTAGAGCTAGTTCTGATTTTAAAGTGAGGCATATAAAACATTTTACTCAGCAAGTACCGTCTGTTAATGTTCATGTAAAAACAAACAAACAACGATTTCAGTACTTCTTGCCATGCCCGTATAAGCATGCTGCATGCAAATGAAGTCTTAACTAAATGCCTGCAGTTTAACATAGCGGCTGCTGCAGCAACATGAGGGGAAAACATGCAGAAAGAAATGCACTTCTAATAGAGATAATGCAGTCTAAGGTAACAGAACATAAAAATCATTTTTATAAATTTGATGAGGATTGTAGGAAAAGACCAGATTTTGGTTCCTTGTTTTTCTAAAATAAATTTCCCTTCATGCTGCACCAGGGTTAAAAAATACTGAGATAAACCTTTCTGCACCAAACCTATAAACCTTCTGTTTTTCAGTCAAACACCAAAACAGAGCAAAATGTGCTCTTTAGCAGATATGCTAGATAATACTCCAAATGTCAACGTCCTGCAAACCAGGAATGCAGATCTTTAGATACTGGATCTCATTTCAAAACCGAAACGTAATATAAAAAGTTCTATGTAAAAAAAAAAAAAAGGACTATAGCCTTTATTTAGCATATAAAGCCCATGTTGTGCATTTGCTTTAAAAACAACAACAACAACAAAAAAGTACTTTTCCCACCCACTGCCTCAGACAATTGGAGCTTTACTGAATCTATTTGATTTTTACAACATAAAAATCCAAACTTGTAGCCTATTCTAAATTGAACACATGAAAACATTATCAAATGGCGATGTATGTTGCCTGTGTGGGGACATGCAAGACTGATATGACACAGAAAAACTGGTTTGAGGCAGTAAAAACACCTTGCAGTTTCTATGCAAATTGTAATGATAATGTCACTCCTAACAGCTGCAATCAAATGACTTGACTGATTACTTGACATGTCACGTGCACCGATCTCTTGATTTCAGCCGGTTCTTTGCAAAATTTCTATCCTCCATTTTCAACTGTATTATATTAATTAGAAAGGTGTTTCTAATTCTTAAATGCATTAACTTTAAACTGCTCAGGAGGATAAATGCTGACTTTGCTTGAATATTAAACCGCAGCAAGGTACTGAAGGAATCTAATGAAACTGGAGATAATTCTCTAAGTAATTATTTTGCATTTTACTAGTGGAATAACGATAATAGTTTTCCTCTGGGGAAATGAGGTTTGTTATACATTTTCTATAACAAGTGAAATTACTTTGAAAAAGTAATTAATTATAGTTACTAGTTACTTCTTCAAAAAAAGTAACTGAGTTACAATATTCTAAAAGTAATTAATTACTTGAAAAGTAACTATTGCCTTACTTTAAAAAAAAAAATGTAACCCTCTGGGGTCCAGGGTATAATTGGCCATTTTTCACTACTTTTGATGTTTCCTTTACATTTCACCGTTAAAAACTATTTACTTTGCCTTGATTGGTATCATTGTTTTTCAGCACAACCTCACGTGTTTGAATTTACAGTTATGTTTTCATTTTGATATACTGTATTAACGCAATTGATCTAAAATCAGACAAAAAAAACATAAATTCCAAGTAGAAAAGGTCTTTTACTGTAACAACCACAAACATGTTTATTTAATCATATTTCATAACTTTAAATGCAAATATAAATTGCCAATTTTAAAATCATATGCACAAGTTTTGCAAACAACAAGTTATTTGCAGCCATTTACCTTTTACCCTTTTTAAAAAAAAACATTTCAAACTATTTACAGAACAATCAGCTGTTCTGCATTCAATAAGATGCCACACAAATTATTTGTGCCACTCCAAAAAAATAATTTCTGTCCACTATAAAGGAGAACATCACAGCTTGATACCTGCAGATAGCAGTCACCTCATTGCTCGGACACACAACACAAAACTATCCACAACACTACACACTAACTACACAAGACAACACATTAACTACACACTCCAAACACGCTAAACGTCACAAATCTCTCACATCTCAAAACTGGCTCTCTCTCTTTTTTTCTGCTCTCTCTCTCTCTCGCCATCACTCCTAAAACTTCCCCCTATTCGTAAACAACCAAATGTCAGGTTGCCATATCATTTTTTGATTGGTCGACATTTTTCCACCAACTCGAAAGAGGTGTTTTTTGTTTGTTTGTTTTTTGGTCATAAGCAGAGAGTGCTTGCTAGCGCTGTCCTTAGACCGTAAACGTGATGAAACTATTGAGGAAAAATGTGTATATATTGTTTATCATGACTCTGGTTTTACGTGGCCTATCAACACAATTTAAAAACTGGTATATATCACCTTGTTGCTTTGTCATCTTTAAGTGGTCATGTGATTGGGTTACCACAACTACTTTATTCTTCCTCAGTCAAACAGCAGCACTCATGCGATTGTTTTGCCCCCTTAGCTCCAGGTGTTGTGCAAAAAAGTGATCGTCGGCCAGAAAGTGATTGCCGCCCGTGGGAGCGTGCCGCTGCTTAAAGCTGTAGCGCCCAGATTACTTACAGCTACTTCCGTGCAACTGATTATAGGTGCTGGAAGCTAAACACAGCTTCAACCGTCTGTTTGTTGAAAAATAGTAACGCGACCGCGCCGCATTTTCTTGTCAGTAACGGTAACGGCGTTGTAACGATAGGAATTGTAATTAGTTAGATTACTCGTTACTGAAAAAAGTAGCACCGTTACTTGTAACGCCGTTATTCCCATCATTGCCTATGTGTAGCAGTGTTTCATGTGTATAAGGGAAGGTTACCTGGCAATCTGAGTGACAAAAGGTTTGAGCTCCTTGGGTTCATAAGCCCTCGCAAAAGACCAGCAGACGTAGCAGGCAGCATCACGCACATTGGAACCAACACTGCACGCTCCTCTCTTTTCCTCGTAGATTAGGGACTTGATAATGAGTGGCACAACTGCAAGCAGACACCGCAGTGAGATGAAAAGTTGTCAGAAATGTCCAAAATATATATTACACAAACTGCATGAAATGTTTTTGGTAAGCAAAGATCACTACTTTATCTTCACAAAGCTTGACTTTTGCAATTCCAGATTAAAGGAGAGTAATACAACATGAAAATAAGCTAGCACCAGTTCATAAGACTTTTCAAGGTCAGATTATGAACAATATAGTAAGTGCATGTTATTTAGGATGATTATCAAAATAAATCTGTTTCATAATAACAGAACATTTGTTTTAACAGAAAATAAAAAGGACTAATAGGAGAATAAATGGCCTGCCTGCTATTAAACTTTATTTAAAACTTCATATACATTATTTGTTCAGTTGGAACCAGAAAGGGGAAGAAGGATTGCACCCCCCCCCCCCCACATGTAAATCATTGCTTGAGGCTTGACTAATACCAGGTACATCAGTGTTGCCCGAGGGCCTTGCTGTTTAGATGAAAGCTCCACCCACAGGTGAGACAACTCCTCAGAGATAGAAACTCACCACACAACAAATATCAAACACATTCATGATCACACACACGTTCACCCACTCTGAACTCCGAGCACGTACCGACGGAGGTGTCCTGACCAGAAAGTGCCGTGCGGCGTGAAGCGTGGAGCAGCCCACTGGATAAAGAGGATAAGATACTGACCCTTTGGCTAGAGAAGGTAGGGTTTGTTTTGTTTTTTTCTTTTTTTGTCTTTCTTTTATTAACACTAAACTTATTTTCAGCACTCTATCAAAGCATTTCTTTGCCAATGGATAAGACTGACTGTGATTTGTAATGGTGTTTCTAACCATTTTTATTGGCTGCATAAAGGGTAGGGATAACTGTGCACCTGCTACCTCTTGATCCTAATTAGTCCCTGCTCAGGCTGCAGTAACTGAGCCACAGGTAAATATCTGAGCTCTGCAGACAACCTTTTAACCAGGTCTAAAATACTTATTTAGACAGCAGACAGACAGCCTTCTTTAAAGAATATCATCTTTAAAAAACTAAACTTACCTGATCTCACTCCATCCAGATTTATTTTAAAAAAACAAGTAAGTTTAGATCCTTTATTTTGTTTTTTGTTTTTGTTTTTTTAAAGCTGTATTATAATGAAAATAAAGACTTGTTATAAGAAGACTTTCGAAAGACTTTTACTTCTTAAGAAGGGAGTGGTTTTGCATGCTACCACAGTTGGGACAGAAACTCGAGTGGCAACTTCTTGCAACAGCGCATGACAAGCAGGTTCCTCTGAGTCCGCCCACCAACACTGAACTTACAGCTTTAGGTGATGATTCGTTTCAGAAGCCTGAAGTGCTACAGATGCCATCCTCGTTTGCAGACTTACTAATTGCTGATATTGTTCAGCTAGCGTGAACGCTGTATCACAAGAAAAACTATTAAACAATTACTTCCAATACTCATGCGTCTCCTGAGCTGGTGAGCTCATCAAGTGATAAATTCATCCCGCAGGTGTAGTCATGGGAAGCAGGTGGCTGGTGGTTCCCACGCCGACAGCGCAGAGTTTAGTAGATTGAGAGCGAGAGAGGGAGCGAGCTTGTCTCTACATGCCCTCGAGGTTTGTGCTAGAAAGTGTGTAGTCTAACTGTCTAGTGGATTAGCGACTCTCTAACATTAGAGGCGTGATGAGCAAAGCAATCGCAAAACCGACTGTTGAGTGAAAGTGCGAAACATGTGGAGGTGTTTGCAGGCTGCCGTCAATCAACCAAAACGAAACTAGGACAGAACTGCATCTATGCAAACGTGTGGCAACATTTTTGCATATGGTAGGCTACTTTACATATTTGGGTATATTTCTGTTTGGTGTCCAAAGCACTGTGAAGTTGCAGAAATACATTAGCCCGAGGGCTCTGTGTTTTGTGCAGCTAGAGATTTTCTGGCTGAGCAGCTGAAGAAACACTCACCGAAAAATCAACCACTTTTTATGGTAACCAGTCAAACAACTTGAGCAGGCTCATTACTTGACAGCAAGCTTGGGAATCTGGTACAGAGTAGGGTTGGGCATTTGGATGGATTTACTGGCCATCGGCAACTGGCCTAGTCCATTGACATTTGTGACTTTTTTTGTAAGACGGGTGTGTTTTGTTTTTTTTGCCGATTTATTGGCATGTTTACTTTAGAATAGAGGTACTTCAGTAAAATCTAAACCATTACTAAATCTCCAACTATGACACGCTATACTCTTCTTTCAGAATCAAGATGGAGACTGTTCAAGAACGCAAGCCAAAAAGACCCCACTATATTCCCCGACCACCAGGCAAGCCTTTCAAGTACCAGTGCTTCCAGTGCCCATTCACCTGCAACGAAAAGTCCCATCTTTTCAACCATATGAAATACAACTTGTGTGAAAACTCCATCTCCCTCGTATCACAGAAAGGTGGGCAAACAGCTAGACAGATGAAGGCAATGGCAAAAGCAATCCCTCCTAAAACTAAGGATTTAAAAAATGCCCAACCAGCAGTTCAGAACAACACTCCAGAGAAGCAGGGAGCTGAAGAGAAGAAAGCTGAGAGCACAGATGACACAGAAAAGGTCGATGTAGGGTGTGACAGTCCAGTCATCAAGGACAGTCAGAGTGCAGCAAATCCAAATATGGTTTCAGAGACACAGAGCACGGAAAGCAACGAGGAAAAGGATCAGACGCGCCCATCTGCCTTCTCACCTGTCACACCCAACCGTGACGGAGCAGAAGCTTTCAAGACACCTGTGAAGCAGACCGAGGACTTGCAAGCTCCTGTTCCCACTTTCAACCACCCACGCTTCCCATGGAGCACGGTTTCATCATCCATTCCCTTAAAATCATTCGCGCCTCTCTTGGTTCCCGAATATTCTCCTTATCTCCAGCCTGATCGGCCCCTATATCCACCTTACTATCTTCCAGGAAATCACCATGTGAATGAGCCAAACTCTCCTTCCTTTCAGGCAGATTTTCTGGATCCCCAGAGGCTTATGGTACAACAACCAGTGACTCCAGCTAACACTTCCCCATTTCCCTCTTTCCCATACAGGTACTGCCATCCTCTTCACCCAGGGCACCCTCTGCCTTACACTCTGTACAGACCCCACGAGCTTTCTATGCCAATTGCAGGACACAGATATATTCCTTTGGATATGTATGGCCCAACTTTTGGCCATAAAGACTATGACTTGTACATACATTCACGTGCCAGTCTGAACCACCCACACACTTCTACACAAGCAGAGAGCCACCACGGGCAAAGTGGAGACAAGGCAACAAGGCTGAGTCCCAAAGAGGGCAGCTCAGCTCTGGGATCCCCTGACAGACCCAGCCAAGCTCACATCATCCAGCGAGACATCGAGGCGCTGCAGTACACCAACATCAGTGAGTCACAGATCGGCCCACAACTAGGAAACACGTCTACAGCGGTGCAACACATCAAAAATGACTTAAGACCAGAGGAGTGTGCAGAAATGTCAGCTCAGCACGTAGACAGAGGGTAAGCAAAATTCAAAATTTTGGATGTATTAATTTTAAAAACGTTTTTGTTTCTATTATTGTATTGTTATGTTGTGTACATTATGGTTTTGGCCTTTCCGTTTCAGATTAGCTGCGAACAGCAGATTTTCCTTCATGTCTGATTCTGATCCACATCCTGAAACTTCATCAGAGCGTCATGAAGTCGACAGCACAGATGATATGGCTCCCCTCAACCTCTCAACAAGAAACCAAGACAAGGAAAACATTCAGTCTGTCGACAGACTGAGCTGCTCAGACACAGTGAAATCAACAGAGCATGAGTCGCCCCTGAACCTCAGCCTCAGAACTTCTCAGACCAGCCCTGTATGCAGCTCTCCAACAAGCACTTTAGAAGATCTTCAGCAGAGCTCCATTGAAAAGCTGGATGAAGAGCCTTGTGACCAGAGGCAGACTGCAGCTCTAGCACTCTGTCAGCTAGCCATTGCAAGCTCTGCAGCGTCTTCACGTGACTTCAGTACTATAGACGAGCCCTTGACAGATTCCACAGAAGCTAAAAGTCCTGTTTATCAAGAGAAGAGCAAACAAACGACCAGGGCCAAGGCAACAGCAATCAAAAGACCACACAGTGGAAAGGCTGAAAACAAATGCCATAAACCCAAGAGAGTAAAAGCGCCCGGACGGGTTCTGAGGAGGAGATCTCGTTGCTGCTAACAACTAAACTCTGACTATAATAAGGACCATCTCTGATCTAAAGTCTAAAAGCCTCATTGATAATGGACTTCTTATTGTATTGATTTAGCACTGAAAGATTTGACTGTTTTAGCCAATAGCACTGCTACAAGGTTAAAAATGTAAAATGTTACACTGTTCTTTTTTTTTTTAATCTCAGAAATGACTTGAAAAGGTGATGAGCAAATTTTGCAAGTTTTCTAAAAGTTGAACAATTTTGTAAAGCAGACAACTGTAAATGTCATGTCATATGTATAAAGATGCTTAATAAAATAATAAAAGTTGTTTACAGTAGTCTGTGTATCATACATTAAGTATTGAGATATTAAATCACCTACCATCTGTCAATCTGGAAGGCAGCAGCAGTCCTCTTCTACCCAGTTCAGCAAGTGCCAGGCAGCCTCCATGCCAAGCGTTGTCTGTTTCCTGGAAGCTTCAGGATCAAAACACATGCAAAGCATATCAAAACGCAGAACATTGCCCCTCTATGAGGGGTAAGTAACAGAGAGAGCCGAAATGCCCCAAGCATGAATGTACCTGAAGCAGTCCAGCACTGATCCAACCACCTCATCTGCCAGCTCCTTGGGAAGCCTTCCAGTCACCCTCCCAATGCTGAGGGGTTAAACAACATAGATTACTGTAACACAACAACTCTTTCTCATGATCTGCTTTTGACATGTCAAAATACCAAAGACAAGCAGCAACATGGATGCATTTTTATAAACAGTTCAGGTTTTTCAAGTGTCATATAAAAGGTTTGTTACCCCTTTGCTGCAGACCAGCGCACGATTGTTTCCTTATCTTTCAGTCCCAATAGCAGATGTTCTGTAGAATAACATGCAAATCAGATTTTTTTATTTTATTATTATTTTTAAATGTTTTGTAAGGACAAACATTTTAAATTAATTGGAAGCAGAAACTTACCAATGACAGTCTCCACTTCCTCGGGAATGTCGTAGTCCTCCTCCTGTTCTTTTGTCTCCACTTCAGAGGTCGCACCAGTACTGTCTGCAGCCGATTGGGACATGGAAAGGTTTGCTGCTAAGGATCGGTTGCCTCTCTGATACCTGAAAATTTTGCATATTACAAAAAAGCACACACACAAAATGCATTTCTGTGTTTCTGCTTATTTTAAAAACTAGCTGGTACTAAATCTGACCTCCAAGCGGCCAAACGGGGCTTTAAAAAGGTAAGGCCGAGCCTCTGGGTTAATTTGACACCAAGCTTCCTCAGCATGGCCTCGCTGCTCTCTGACAGATGCTTCTTTTCCAGACACTGTAGAACTGCAGGAGCTGAGGAAATTTATTTATTAAATTTATTACATGAGCGAACACACAGGAATATAAAAAGTTTGTGGAAATTAATACTTAGATTGAAATATTTTCCAGGTAGTGAAGCTATTAAACAATTAGTTAAACAACAATCACATGCCAGTTATACAAGAGACAGCATGTCAGTGATTCTTTTTATTTATTTATTTTTGTCCCCAAAATGAGACTGTAGAGCAGGGGTAGGCAACTCCAGGCCTCGAGTGCCGATGTCCTGCAGGTTTTAGATGTGTCCTTGATCCAACACAGCTGATTCAAATGGCTAAATTACCTCCTCAACATGTCTTGAAGTTCTCCAGAGGCCTGGGAATGAACTAATGATTTGATTCAGGTGTGTTGACACAGGGTGATGTCTAAAACCTGCAGGACACCGGCCCTTGAGGCCTGGAGTTGCCTACCCCTGCTGTAGAGCAAAGTCTTGCTTCTTACTTTGTGCATGAACAAAGAAAAGGAACCTACCATACTGCAAGAGGTCATCTCGTTTTCCATGCTTGAAGAGCTTTGCCTGTAACATAGTTTGTTTTTTTTAATGCAGCTGGTACATAGCTGCACTTTTAAGCATCTCCCATTAACCACAAAAACATGTAAGCTTGAGTTCTGAAGTCTTGAGACTAAATGCACAGAGCCAGTTTTGAATGCCCTAAGCAACACCTTGGCTCCAGGTTCATTTAGCAAACATTAAGTGCAAAGCGACGCTTTTTAAAAACATGCTATACAAGTTTACGTGCCAATTATACAACATTCATGTGCATGCTTGTGGGATCCATTAGATCACCTTAGATTAGACAAAGTGATCTAAACGTAGCTTATCAATGAAGGTGTAACATGGGAAAAAACTTCTGTTGTCTTAAAAAAAACAAAAAAAACAAACGTTTTTCTTAAATCATTAGATGAAATTGAATTAAGTCACTTGAAGCAAGAGATCCCACACATGCAGCAGGTGCATAACACACCTGCTAAAACCACACAGGCTATTGTGTGAAGCATACCAGTCATGTCAGCTCTTGTAAGTCCCCCTCGACAGGTTTTTATACACACAGACTACACTGTCTTCAAACACACATACACACACAGACAAGTATGCACACAACATACAGGCTTGAGTGTGAGCGCATATGTTTACCAGAGACTGCAGAGCACCATCCAACACCACAATGTTTCTTAATGATTGATCATTGGTCTGGGATATAGTGGCTAGATTCCAGTCCAAAAAGTCTCCGAGGCGCTTCTGTTTCACATCAGGGCGAGTCACGAACCTGCAGAGTCATGTAAAATAAGACAACACCATGAAAGACCAAATCGCTGACACTAAATATAACAAGAGCAATCTTGCCCTCTACTGGATAAAGACCTGATTACAGATCAATAGTTTTAAATTGTTTGTTGGAATTTACTTCGAATCTGAGATATATTTGTAACCAGGGGCAAAATGCTTTAGTAATGATCTTGTATGGTTTTCAGTAAAAAACATATTTTCACAAACATAAAGATGCAAAATTAAAAACATCGTAACTGTGTTTTTTAGCTTAGCTTTGAAGCAACACACTGTAAAATAATTAAGATTATGGTCATTTGAAAAATACCCTGGTTTCCACTAGACTGAAAGTGACTATGATGTCAGCAGCACCTGAAACACACACCATATCTTAAATCTAATACTGCATGCTACACTCTCCACTCCAACACACAGATGTCTAATGGAACAAATACCAGAAATAATTTATTAAACAGCAGGGGGAAACATTATTAGATCATAAAAAACTAAGTTTAAAATAAAGTCCATAAGAATTTGAACAATGTAAATCACTAAAAAGATTTTAAGTCAAAGAATCAACATGTGGTTGAACTGCAGATTTCAGGTTTAACTCAAGGGCTTTGACAGAAATATTGCCTCGACAATATTACTACACTCTGCTCAGATTCAACCAAATGCAGGTGCATATATCCCACCTAATGCTAATGATAAGCTTGCTATGAGCGAAATCCATGCGGCCACTAGCAAACAACAACCTGTACACACTGAGGCTGCATTTATTGTAGCAGGTGACTTCAACCACTCCAACCTAAAGACAGTATTAGCTAAATTTTATCAACATGTCTCCTGCCACACAAGAGGGGACAACACAGGACAATGTGTATACAATTGCAATTCCTTTTCTGATAACATATTTTATTCTGTTATATATAGTATTTTATTCTATTCTATAGTATATAGTATCTTATTCTTATTATCTTATCCTACTCCAGTGTTTTTCTTAATTTTTGCTACTGTAACTTTAGACTGTTCACTTTCTGCTGTGGTACAACAAATTTCCCATGTGTGGGACTAATAAAGATTATCCTTATCCAGGACAGCACGGTGGCACGGTGGCTAGCACTGTTGCCGCACAGCAAGAAGGTCCTGAGTTCAATTCCCCCATCAGGCCGGGGTCTTTCTGTGTGGAGTTTGCATGTTCTCCCCGGGTACTCCGGCTTCCTCCCACCGTCCAAAGACATGCAGCTTGTGGGGATAGGTTAATTGGATAATCCAAATTGCCACTAGGTGTGAATGTGCGAGTGAATGGTTGTCTGTCCCTATGTGTTGGCCCTGCGACAGACTGGCGACCTGTCCAGGGTGTACCCCGCCTTTCGCCCTATGACAGCTGGGATAGGCTCCAGCGCCCCCCGCGACCCTGAAAAGGATAAGCGAATGGATGGATGGATGGATGGATATCCTATTGCTGGAGCCTACACGGTAACGCCCCTCCCCCACCTGGGACAGTCTGATCACCTTTCTTTGTTTCTCCCCCGAATATTCACCACTCATCAATCGTGTGAAACCATTAGCGAAGACAATCAAAGTGTGGCCAATGGGAGTAGGTTGTGTACTCCACGACAGATTTAAAAACATGGACTGGAGCATGTTTACCTCTCAGGTATGTTACTAAAAACACTGTTTAACTTTAAGTGTCTGTGTGGTATTTGTCCACTTACTTTGATACCAATACAGATGCAGCATTTCTTGCACTGTCGCTCACAACTAGATAAGACTGTGGAAGAAAAAAAATAGTGCGATTATTCATACTGTTTAAAAATACACAAACACATACTGTATTATGCAAATTTGAAAAAATTGACAAAAATCTTAAATGACAAGATTAAATCTAGTGCCAATATCACACTGCTGGATTTTCTTGTTAAGGAATCTCTGGTGGATCAGTTTGTACAGGAAGGCATATATATCATCAAAAATCAAGCCGCAACACTACATAGCGACTCCCAAAGTGTGGGCCGGGACCCCTGGCGGGATGCAAAGGCACTGTAGTAATAGAAATTCACCTTAAAATTACTCTCAGATATGTACAGTTAAATATTTCTATAAAATTAGTTTATGTATATAAAAAACTGGTAATATGAGATGGTTTACTCCTTATTCTGACCTAATTTCACTACTCTTGTACTGAAGTTTGTGTCTCAGTGGAAGGTGGGTCACACATTGGCCTTAGCACTTTACATATGACTGAGTAGCATTAGCTATCTATAACCAACAGCCTTTGTTATGTTTTTTAAATAAGTTTTTCAAGGAAACACATCACTTTCTTTCTTATTTTGATTTGAGTTAAAAATTTAAGACTAAGTGGGCCCCATGCGATTTTCTTTTTTAAGTAGGCCACAGCACTCTTGACTTTGGCAATGGCTATGCCAAAACATAAAAACATCATATCACTTTGGTATAACTAACCTTGGCAATAGCTAGAATGCGATCCATGATAGGCTCTCTAGCCTTACCACCATCTGACTCGAGGTGGCCATCCAGACGAGAAAGATCGAAGGGTATGAGGCAGGTCATAGACAGCCATAACAACAACATGTACCGAGTTTCCCAAGTCTGGAACAAGTAAATAAATAAAGATCAAAACAATATACACTATTGCCTATAGGTATATGTAACTGATGCATCAGTGTGAAGCTATTATTTTTCCCTTTAAACTAAAGCCTCACCTCAGAGTCACTGGGATCCTGTCTGGACATCAGGTCCAGAACTGGCTGGACATCGGCCACCTCATGAGGAAAAAGCTGCATGAAAATTTTATAGCCTCTGACCTAACCAGAAATAAACAAACAACGTGCAGGATTAGTGAATCTGCTGCATAAGACATGCGTGAGTGCAATCACATTGCGGCTTTTATTCAGTGCAGTCAGGAGGTTTTTAATGAGAAAACTGACCTTGCAGATTACGTAGAGGAACCTGAAACACAAATGAACCAACGAAGGTGGAGACTTTTCACTCCTTATAAAGTCCAGTATCATATTTAACATCCATTCTAAAATAAAAAAGGAACAAAATAAGGAAGGAAGTGTTTTTATAAACTGCAAGCTCCTTTGACTTTTTATAAACTGAGTGATTTTATTTGTAAATTAGCTGTTGTAGTGTACCTAGATGAGGGTCCAGCAGATGAGGCTGCTCTTGATATCTGTTCATTATTACTGCAGGGAGAAATTAGCAGACCATCACGTCTCCAAACTAATCACTTAAAATTGCTTATCTTGGGGAAGCTGATTTATTTGTGACCGTCTCACCTAGGAACCTCTCTGTAGTAGACTCCCTTGGCCCCAGGTCTCCGTGGACCTCCGGCAGGCTGGAGATGAGGGCTGTGGTCTCGCCTCTCTCACTGAAGCTGCCCAGCACACAAGTCTGCACAATAGCGTCCGCCTCTCCTCCTCCTTCACCACCGGAAAACCCATTCTCCGTCTCCGATAGAGGCATTATCGCAGACCTTTAGCACGAGTATCTGTTGCAAGTTATGACAGGTTTAGCTAGCTAATATTAGCATTTGTGCGAACAAATAAAAGCGGAAAGGTGGAAATTATTCCAGGAAACTGGTGAACTGAATTAAAACATATACTGATAAGATGCGTAGGAGGTTCAGAGAGTATACGCGCGAAATATGGCAGCTCTCAAAATTACATAAACTTCACTGGACACAACTATTGTTGATGTCTATAACGATGCAGCTAGCTGTTGTAGTCGTACCCCGCCCCGGTACGGCAAGCGAGATGGCTCACGTGGTTAACAGGGGCGGAAAGAAAAGTCCCAGGTCACGTGTTCTCTAGACCGTATTAATGCAGGATATGTTTACTAACCTTTTACTAAACAGTTATTTGGGCTGCTGTGAAGTTGACCTAATGATGAAACATTTCTATCCAAATGGGATTGTTTTTCTTTTCCATGCCTCCATTCACAGGGAATTAAGGTGTGTAAATCTAGTGTGTAAAGGTTTTCACACTAGATAAATAACAAATTCAGCAGGTCTGGAAAAACACAATGGATTCGCTTAGGATTTAATAATGGTTATACCATGCACAACAAGGGCTTGCAATGACTCACTGTTATACAGGGATATTTTGTAGGTGTAGTTAGTATGCCAACCTTTATTCCATTCGTAGCCATTCTACTATAATGTAGATAAAATATAAAACATTGCATCCATAGTGAAAGTCAGATTCTGGTTTGTTCTACCTGCTTATAAAGGATTCCTCAATATTAACATAAATAAATAAAAAACAATAATTTTTAAGTTCAGTCATTGGTGTGCAGTACAGACTTCTGATTTACAAGTTTTGTTTAATTTATGTCTATAAACAAACTACACTTAATTCACTGTAACACCTTGTGCAAAATACAGAATTTATTTGCAGATTCTGTTTTAAATATTAGGAAGCAGGAAAGTGTCAGATGAGCTGGCAGGATGCAACTGTTTTTTCTATGTTAGGTCAGTATTTTCTGCACAGTACAGAAGACATTAAAGTGTTAGATGTGTTGTTTAGTGTCTTCACACACTGTTTTTGGTCAAATAAGCAAAATCGCATAATACTTCAATGTAAGACTGCAATGCTTTCTAAGAGTGCCTGTGAGTGTGTTTATTTCAGCAGGGTCTTCATAACTCTTATGGAAGAACCTTTGTAACCACCACCAAAGTGGTTCCAGTGATTCAGGTAGTGGAAGAGTTGGTAAAGCTGGTTCCTCTTTGCAAATCCTGGTGCTTGGGGAATCTTGCTGTGGTATGCAGAGTAAAAAGCACTGTTGAAGCCACCAAACATCCCGGCAATACCCAACTCAAACTCAGAGTGGCCGTAGAAGGAAGCAGGATCGAAGATGACTGGGCCGTCTGCACATTCTGCCACGTTTCCTCCCCATAAATCTCCATGTAGGAGAGCAGGGACTATCTCCACATCTTTGAAGAACTGAGGGATCTTCAGCTGGAAATAAGAGACACAACATGCACATTACAATGCTGATACAATCATAATGTCTTGTGCAAAATATGTTTAATTTCAAACAGGATCAAAGGGAGGTTGCACCTGTAACTCAGCCCATAGTTCTCTGGTCTCCCTGTCTCCATACGATTTCTCCACCATGTTAAGCTGGTGCTGTATCCTCTGCTGGGTGTAGAATGGAACCCAATCACTCTGCCATTGATTGTCCTGGAGAGGTAAGAATGAGAAAAAACTGTGATGCTGCTGAAATTCACTTTAACATCTTGAAGATTTGGAGACCAAACATTTGTAACACAACTTAGAGACATCAATACTGTACACCCTCCACTAGAATGCAGACACAGTATATAGACACATATACATTGGCTTTACCTGTGGCAGATATCCACAGCATGTAGTTACATGGAAGCCAAATTTTTCAACAGCAGCCACATCTGACTGCCCCGCTCCTTTTCCTGCATATATAGCCGTAATATTAATAAACAGTAATCACAAACTTTTTACCTTAAATTTGACACAGTTCATTATTATTCATTGGTGTGTGTGTGTGTGTGTGTGTGTGTGTGTGTGTGTGTGTGTGTGTGTGTGTGTGTGTGTGTGTGTGTGTGTGTGTGTGTGTGTATTATCCACATTGTGGCATCCTAAGATGAAGTTAAACTGAATTACCCACTGTCTGTTGCTCTTTATTTAATTTTTCCAGTTGTTTCTTGTTGTGAAGATGCAGATCTGCCATCTTCTCTCCTAGCTGTTTTGAGTACCTGCTCATTGTGTTTAAAAATCAAGTATGTCATTGAAAAAATATTTTGCTCAGTGTTTCTAAAACTAAATTCATCTGCCCAAATTCTGCTTTAATCTGCACTAAAGAAAAAAATGTAGTCAAGAGCTCTCTTACTTGCTAAGACTGTTCATGTCCAGATGTTCCATCACAAATACAGAGCCTCCTGTGTCAAGCTCAATCACCTTTATGGGCTTGGGGACTTTCACGGTTTCTGTCTTTACAATAGCCTCCAGACTGGCCATTTCTCCATCAAACATCAGTTTGGCCTGGATAATTTAAAGACAGGACAACACGGTCTGGTAAACACAAGCTTCAGTAAATGTGAATTTTTGCATTGTTCTCCACTCCACAACATCTACACAAAGTCCACGGACAGTAGTGTGGTGCAGCTGCTGGATCATGTCCCATTCATTTAAGTCCCGAGTTGAGCACACGCCGAAAGCCGATCATGAACTGAATGACACAACAGTTAAAGAAAATGAAAAACTAACAATAACAAATACCTCACTCTTGTGATTTATCTTTACAAACACTTTCCCAGTGTCAGTATGATAACTCTGTCCCTCGCTGATGCATCCACCTCCAGCATGACCAGCTGATTTCAGCATGGTTGTCCCCAACTCCCTCTTTAACTTAGCTTCCATGATTATTTATCATCAGTTCCAGGACAGTTACAGCAGGACTAAAACCACCTACGCATCGCAAATGCGGGTATGAAAGTCTTTCTGACAGTTTCCGTTGCGGCAGCCAACCAGGACTTTGTCCCGAAGCAGGATCTTGTTTTTCTTCCGTTATGTAAATAATGATTGAGTAGTAGCCAATCATAAACAAGTCTGGGTTGATTGATTTCTACTTTGCCCAATAGTTGCGACGTTTGTCCGGTCACGTGAACGTCGCCATGGTGCCAAGTGAGGCTACAGCTATACGCTACGAGTTTAACTATGGTTCTGCGGAAAAACCGGCATGACCAGCAAAGAAATGTGTTTACTCCTCGGAGCGACCGGTGTTGGAAAGACGTTGTTGCTCAAACGTCTACAAAATATCCTTTGTGGCCATGTGAATTTCTTTGACGTAAAAGGAAATACTACCAAATAGCTTAATTAGCTAACTAATTTAGCCTATGAGCTTGTGTAGTACTTAAGTTGCTAAGTAATGGACGACCAGGGTTTGTATATCGCCTTTCCCAATTGCCAAATGTCGATACCCAGTGTTATTTTATTTTGCATCGGTATGTGTACAAATTCATTTTCATAATAAGATCTGTAAGAGAGATTATTATTACAATATTTAAGCTTTGGTAGCCCTTATTAGTCCAATAGTTTGGAAATTCACATTACAGCAGAAATTAGTGCTGTACTGTAATGTGAAATTGTCAATGGTCAGAAAGTGGATAATAACAGTAATAATTATAATTATATAAAACAATAGGAAACATGTACAAGATAGACGAAGTATAATTTAAACGTGTGTACATATATGTCGCAGTGATAAAATAAAATAACATCTTTAGATGCCTAGAAGCAAAAAAACAGAGCCCCAGATGATGCTAATAGAAGATGGAGTGTTGAAAACAGTTGCACACTGTGATTTATCAGTCCCCAATGTGTGCATGTGTAAGTATACATGTGTTTTACTGCTGCGGCTCTGCTGGATGAAAAGACCTCCAATATTGCTCCTTTACACACCGTGGGTCCAGCAGCCTGACGCTGAAGAAGCTGCTCAGTGCTGTAAGAGTGTCCTGCATGGGGTGGGATGTGTTTAGCTACCATGCTACCTGTCACTTACTACCTCCACTGGGTCAAGAGGGCATCACGTTGGCACTCTTGGTCTACCTGTTTCAATTCTTTTTGACCCCAGTAGAGATACTGCTGCCCCAACAGACCAGCACCATTACAGATAGCTGTTGGAACCACAGAGTCTTCAGGAGCTTCTCCTGCACTTCAAAAGTCCTTGGCATACTTACCAGATACAGCCTGCTCTGTCCTTTTTGGTAAATAGCATTTTTTTTGATATAGTCCACATTCTCCATTTCGTAAGTGGAGAAGGATATTTGTGCCTGTGGACGTTCACCACCAGCCCTTTGGTTTTTCCAGTATTTATCTGGAGGCAGTTCTCGTTCACATAGCTATTTCAGAGATTGAAAGGGAAGTGATCTGCAACAGCACAAGTTAAACACTATCCTCCAGTTGCCTAGATTACATGCATGGGGCCCATCGCATATAAACTTAGCCCAAATTGGTGGATTATTAATAAACTGTCATCTGAACAGATGACGTGATTTCATTTGTGAGGTGACAAGTCAACAGTAGTCTCTCAGCTGTGACATCACCAACCTTACTCATAACAAATATTCAAGTTCTACTTTCATAGCTCATAAAATATTGCGTAAACATTTCAAAATGTTTTTCTTTAAAGCTGATAGCAATGCTGTCTCCAGTCGATTTTCCTATCAGATTTCATTTACAGTTTATCGTACATGGTTTAGATGAATTGGGGACACCACCTTCAACTCTTCCCACAGTAAGTACTAATGGACAGTTCAAAGTCTCTGACACCTTATCCGTGTAAGTTCTCCATCTCCAGTCTTCATTCTTTGTAGGTAGGAACCAATCTGACAGATCTAACCGTGAAGAAGAAGAAGAAGGTGACTGTGAGAGAGCTGGGAGGCTGCATGGGCCCTATATGGCCCAGTTACTTCAAAGACTGCTCCTCTGTCATTGTATGATCTTTGTATACATGCTGTTTATATTTGTAATATTCAATATGGGTTTACTAAATTGAAGTACTTGAGTAGATTTCTTTTGTTTCTCCATAGTTCATGGTGGATTCGGCCAACATTGCTCAGATATCCTCCTCCTGTATCCAGTTGCTGTCAGTACTGTCAGCTGAGCCTCTGAGCAAGGCCTCTGTGCTTATTCTCTTCAACAAGAGGTGACACTCGTAGAATACACATCAGTCTCTATTAGTGTTTTACCATATTGTACAGGATCTCTAGCAGGTTTAATGCAATTTGTATGTAATAAGGAAAGCTAATAATACCACTAGGAAATTTTTGATTTTCTTTTCCAATTTTATATTTTCCCCCAGGGACATGCCTTGCACTATGAGCCTTATAGAGATAAAGTCACTGTTCAGGATGGATGACATTGTTGCATCTGCGACTCAGCCAATCACAACACTGGAAGTCAGTGCCAGATCTGGAGAGGGACTTAAAGAGGTGATGAGCTGGCTGGAGTCCGTCACAGTCAAGTGACATACGCTTACTGATTACTTCATTAGGTACACAATTACTCTTTCATGCAAATATCTAATCAGCTAATAACATGGCAGTAACTGAATTAGTTTAAGCATTGAAACATGGTAAAGATGATCTGCTGAACTGAGTTCTCTGGGTTCTCTGGCCTTGTTGTTGTAGATGATCAGAGGAAAAGGAGACCAGGGGGGCTAAGAACAGGAAACAGGCTATAGTTTGCACAGGCTAACCAAAGTTAGACATCAAAGAATTGAAAAATGTTGCCTGGTCCAGTGAGTGTAAGTTTCTCCCAGCAATTTAGATGGTATTGTTACAATTTGGCATAAATAAAATGAAAGTATAGATCCACGCTGCCTTATATCAGAGGATCAGGCTGGTAGTGGTGTAATGGTGTGCCGGATATTTTCTTGGTACCCTGCACCCAGCAGGATAACGCAGTATGTCACAAAGCTCCAGTCATGAACTTGACAATCAGTTCACTGTACTCAAATGGCCACAAGAGTCACCAGATCTCAATCCAGTGGAGCAACTTCAAAGTCTGGTGCAAACTCACACCATGGTTGTGCATATGACAGATCTGCAGCAAATACATAAGACTGTCAAGTCAGTATGGACCAAAATCCAAGGAATGTTTCTAGCACCTTGTTAAATAGAATTAAAACAGCTCTGAAGGAAAAATGGGTCCAACCCTGAACTAGTGAGGTATACTTAATAAAGTGGCCAGTGACTGTGTGTGTGTGCGTGCGTGCCAGTTTCTGTATTTGTATCTTATAATAGTGATACTGTTTATACAAAAAATGTTCTGCCTTTTGGTCTTTATCAGCTTATATGCTACTCTGTTGAGGTTTTCATGGTGTGTTTCTCGTGTAAGAGTGTTTATCTTTGGTAGCACAAAGACATAACTGTACATTAGGCAGAGTGAAGAGGACGAAGTGATAGTATAACAGGATCAAATGATTGTCTCATTTGCAAAGGTCTTACTTTCATGCATTTGTTATTCGACGCAGAGTGGGAATCTGAGGTATTCCTGATTGATACTGTCACTTATAAGAGTTCCTGTTTTCTGTTATGGCTGTTTTCCATGGCTGTAAATCACGTGAACTCTGTCTGAAATTAAAAAAAGCTCTTTCACTTCAGATTTAATATAAAAAAAAAAAAAAAATGAGTAACAACTCTTATAGAACTTTATGAAGATTTTACAGAATATTTTCTCATGTAAGGCATTCAGTATTTATCTTTGTATATGTTTTTTTTCTTAATGAAATTTGGATTTTGTGTATGAACTTTGTTTTCAGTGTATGTGGATGTTATGTTTTAATTGAGAGGAGCAGTTTTTTGTGTTTCTTTTTTGGCTTATTGTCACTTTTTTCTGTTTATTCTGGTAGTGATGCAATGTAAGAGGTAATATTGCTGACTTCACCACCAGCAGGGGGCGCAAACTGCTTATGAGACAGTGATACTGAGTGTGTTCCTGAGTCGTCATGATTTCATGTGGCATGTATTGATACCAAGGGAAATGAGTAAATGCAAGTGAATAAACCCATGTGAAGAACTGAGCAGTGTTGTAAATACACTCCTATATTTGGTGAAGTCAGTGGTTTGCAAGCAATGAATAAACTCATATTCATACATTTTTTAAGGTTACTTCATATGAATTATTTTCTCACAGTCCTCCCAAACTATTACTTCATTCGCCACTTGAATTTCATAATAGCAGACTGGTATACACTGATTTTCCCCCACCAGCTCTGTTCCAGCCATATACCAGTATGATGCAGTACTTCAAGCAGCGAACAGGTAGATGTGCACATACCGAGAATGTGTAATCAGCAGTGACCACCTAAACCTGTAATGCATCTTCCCTCTACTTACAGCTTAGTTTGTTGACAGCAAAATATTATCAGACCTTTTGTTTCTACGTTGTAGGGTATGACCTTGAAATTGTACTTGACACTTAGTAGTTAGATTTAAAAAAAAAAAAAAAAAAAAAAAGTGTTATCTCTGTTGTAGTCTGTTCATTAAAAGAGGAGCAGGATATGTTGCTGCAGTGAAGAGCAGATTCAGCTTGCGTCTACCTAAAGGTTATTGTGCATTACAAGAATATAAAAACAACTAAGAATAGGTTTTTCATACAAGTCCATTGGGCTGTAGTTTGGTGTGCAGTTAGAGCAATATTTCAAGAGGACAATTTAGTGAATTTCCATTTTTCTAAAATATTTTTTCCGGTTTAGTTTGTCCTCATAAGAAGGGGTTTTGACTGCTCTGTGCGGCCTGTGATCCCTGAGCACTTGCTGAAGAGAAAGGCAACAAGGGCTCAGGGAGCCTCACTGGCAAGTCCAGTCCAGGATGGGTGGGGTGAGTATGTGACGACGGGATGCTGGCACCCGGATGACTTGTAGGCAGCGGCAAGGAGGCACTGTATGGAAGAGAAGTGGCGTGGGGAGCCGTCAAGGCGGAGCCGGTGCCCATTTGATTTAGACTTAGTTTCGGCTGATCTGCTTGGAATGGATTGCTGGGTGAAGGAGCATTCAGGCCTATGTGAAAAGAAATAAAGAGAAAAAGTCTACTTTTAACACCTATTCAAAGTTTATTTTTTCTAAAACTGAGCCTTGAACCTGATGAGTCAATGACCTCTTTATGTCTCTCATGACGCTACAGTTTCAAGCACACACTGTTCCCAAAACTCATCTGAGATTTAAAAGGCAGGAACAAAAAAAAAAAACTTTAATTCTCATTCACAAACCAACTGGAGATCACAAAAAACAGATACCAGCAAGGATAAATGGAAAAATGGAAATATCTAGCACTCTGCACGTGGGGGTTTTACTGCAGTCGTTACATGGCAGCGGATTATCACTCGCTTGCATTTACCAGTACATGGCACACACTGGTAAATGATTAACACTGCCAGGTGGTGGTTGTGCTCATCTTATGCACAACCAGCACCTGGCTGATTTGAATACAATGTTTTAACTACTCTGTATGTCCAATAACAAAGTGCAATGACTGCACCTGCAGTCAATAATACAAAACATACCTGATAAAAACGGGTTCTTGTTCTTGGCTGATGGGTTTCCTGGGATCAAGCTGTCCAAGTTCACCAAGGAAGCTGCCGAAGGGTCCAGGAAGGACTCGGGTGTCCGGCATGTTCGAGAGCTGGGGTCATTCAGGCTTTCTCGAAGACGAGAAAGGTCAAAAAGCTCAGGGCTGTCCTCTCGCCCACTAGCCCCGTTCACCTGACCACCATCCATAGCGTCATCAAACAGATCAGCATCTGTCAGCAGAAAAGTAGAAAGACAAGTAAGACTGCAAGTGGAACCAACGTACAAAAAGTAGAACAAGAATAGCAGATAGTGTATTGTTTACCTGAGGGACTTAGAGTTCGGGGAGCAGGTTCTGTAGGTGCTGATCTTCCTAAAGGCGCTGTGAACAGATCAGCTCCTGACGAGGATAAAAACATGACAGAAATGCTATTTAACTTTCTGTGGAACATAGGTAGTTTTTAAGATATCCAGGTGACGTCTTTATTTTAGTTACCCTACTTGTAAGTGAAAACACTCACCTGTATTTGCAGGCAAAGACCATACAGGACTGAGGCTGGAGACGTTGTCCTGTGGTGGATCCCAGGGGTTGGCTGGAGGTTCCCACGGTGGGGGAGGGCTATTTGAAGGTGGAGGTACCATCCATGGAGAATCAGCTCTTGGAACGCGGCTGCCTTCTTAATTAACACACAAATAAAAGAGTGTTAGCCGGTGAGCAGTTCAAATTATTTTGTAGGTACAAAAAGCAGAGAGTTTCATGTAAAAAAAAAAAAAAAAAAGATTCTTCATCTTCATACGATTCCATCTAAAATAATATACCATGACCAAGCCAACTCAAGGCTCACCGAAAGAGTCCCAATGGTCTGTACCTCCAGCCCCAGCAGCTGCTTTGTGTGAGGCATTATTCCACCGATGGTCACTGGGAGGCAGATCTGTGGGTACTGCGAAAACATCTACCAGGTCCATAAAGGCCGTCTGACCAAATTCATCAAAGAAAAAAACAAAACCAGAAAAAGTTTATATTTCAACATATATTTTGACAGTATTATTGAATGTTTTCATAGTCATATACTACTGCTTATGTTTCAAGCTTTCATACCCCGCCTTTTTTCTCCATTTCACGTTTGCTCTCGTCCAGAGCTTTCTGGAGCAGGGACTCATCTCCTTGGCGGCTGAGCTGCTCCTTTCAACAGATAAAAGACACACGTAAGCCTTTACGGGTCACATATTGTCACATCACACTATATTTCTCATTCAGTGACGGTGCACAGGAAAAATAGATGGCTTGCATTTTTCCTATGCAACATATGTACACAGTTGGCAGAAACCAGAAAATTCCCTGGCCAAAGAGAGGACAGAAAGCAGAGCATCCCTGTGATCTCTAACAGAGCAGTTCTATTGTGTTACTATATAGGAGTGTAGACAGAGAGGGTAAAAAAGGGGGAGGAAAGAGACAAAGAGAGTGAGACAGGAAGCGGGGGTCCAAAGGTTGCCGAGATAATACAACAAAGTGAACGTTATACAACTTTTTCAAACAAGGCAAAGAAAAGGAAGCAGAAAGTGTGGCAATAAGGTACTGTAAAGGTTGTATGGGGGAAAATATAATTTAAAAAAAAAATACAGAGAGAAAGGATGATTTAGGACAAGTGGCACTGATCATATAATGGCTTATGTTGTAACAGAGGACTGAAATTAAACAGGTAATATTCTCCTGAGCTATTCAGGAAGCAAGTCTGAATTTACATTATAAATAAAGTATTGTGCAAAAGTTTTGACCCACATTTAATTTCCTTATATATATATCACTGGGATATAAAGAAATAGGCAAAATAGTAATGTATTCATTTATGATTTATTTATTTAAGATGTGGAATAAGATGGCTTGAAATACAGCATATATAGCAGCTTTCTTTCTTCTTTGGATGTTGGCTGTCTTTACTTCTGTTCTCTGTCAAGATGATCTCACACTGTTACAATAATGGTGAGGTGTGGGCTCTGTGGAGGTTAATTCATGACCAATAGTGTTCCACTGTGTGTTTTTCTTTGCTGGATTTTTCCTGTTTCTTAAGAACATGATAAACCCTGAGACACATTGGCGACCTGCCCAGGGTGCACCCTACCATTCGCCCTATGGCAGTTGGGATACGCTCCAGCCCACCCATGACTCTGAATTGGATAAGCAAAAGAAGATGGATGGATGACTTTCAGATGCTTTCCATTTCCTTTTTTAGTCCTTCCACTTCTTTTGTCCTCCACTTGTCTGATTTCCTTAAATTTATAATGAACACACCGCACACCATGCTGAGATATGGCGAGTTTTAGCTAATAGCTTTGTGGGAATCACCTTGTTGGTGCAAAATGATTCTTTTTGGTTTGTCAAACCGTGTCATCTTTAGTACTTTTCATAGATTCAACTAAAGAAAATGGAAAAAAAATTTTGATTTTTGTGACAGACTGGAAGTGCCAAAATATACCATTTACAGTTGCTTCTTTGCTAAGTTGTCTGTGTTTACACAGCACTGATTCATCACTTGAGCAAACTGAAGTGACAAGTGTGGTCACCTGCACCTTCATTTTTTATAAATAACTTGTGAAAAATGTCACGACAGTTCTTACTGTCTATTTCAAAAGTGCTTAGGAAATGGTTCAAGTCCTCTCACCCACTCCCCAGGACACTCTACCTGCTGGTGCTCCTCCTTGCTCAAGCTCAGGGCCAACTGGAGCTGAGTTTCCTCGTCCATATCCAGGGCAGCAGCAGGAGCGCGTTGGACTGGCTGTGAAAGTGTAAACCAAGGAGGGATTTACAGTCAGCTTCCATTTTACCAGAAATAAAGTTGGGCATCCTCACAGTACTTCACAAGCAAATTTAACAGGTTTCCCAATCAATGTGAAGGAGCCAGTCCTTTGCCCTTCCCTGGCACCACACCAGAAGGTCAGCAGCACCAGGTCAGAGCCTGAGATGTGTGTCTCATACAAGTGTACTCAGAGGAAACAACTTATGGTTAGTATAAGAAAAAACAAAGGATGAAACCACAATTGGTTAATTTTTAGAGAAAGTTGCATATTTCTTTGCTGTTCAAAAGTGAGTGAGTGAAGGGGGGATAGTTCAGTTGTAGGAAGGAGAGAAAGTGAGTAGGCATGCAGTTGCTTCTGTGAAGGAAAAACACTGGAATGTGATACTGGGTTAAATGTTTAAACCAAGGGACAAAGAAAAAATGCAAAGGTAGCTGCATCCCTCCCAGTATACATGTACCTGGTGGGCCTCCTCTTTGCTGAGGCTCATAGCGATCTGGAGCTGGGTCTGCTCATCGATATCCACTTGAGGAGGTGGCTAGAGTTACACATGAGGGAATTGGAGGAAGGCAAATCAAAAAAAATGGTAAAAAAGCGTGCTTGATTTTGCTGTAATGATAGGCTATGCTGGAAAGAAGAGAAACAGATCAAATGCCTTGGATTTCTTATCAAAAATCACAGCCGATTTGTCTGATTGCTGAAGTGGAAACTGATATGCACTCTAATATATTCCTACAGGAGCTGAAGCAGGAAGTCTCCGAGGGCAAAGCTGCCCTTGGCATGGAGACCGGGGCGGGCTGTGGAAGCTTGAGAGTGGATCAATGCACACATTCTGTCTGGCTTCTCACTCTTTCGCTCCCAGCTTCCTCACTCTGCTCGGTCATTGTTGGCTACATCAGAGGTTGAGCTGATGATATCATTCTCTGACAACAGTTCTGGAAAATACACAGTCAGGAGCAACGCTTCACCACTGGGGCAGCTGTTTAATGTTTTACTACAGCATAAAATGTCAACAACAAAGCGAAGAAGCCTCTTTCTGTCTGGCGCATGTGCCTGTAAGCGTGAAAGGTTTGTGCTCACTGAAAGAGCGAGTGTGTTGTGTGTTTTTGTACCTTTTCACTTTCTTCTCGGCTCATAGCCAGGGCCAGCTGCAGCTGTAGCTCCTCTTCGCCACTGGTTGCTGGCCGTGCTTGTTCCAGGTCTGGAGCTAGTTGAGGAGAGAAAGAGCAGAGGGGAGTGGGTTTTAGGGAGGAATGGGGAGCCATAGGATGAGAGAAACATCAACAGATGGAGGGAGGAAGGGGATGCAAAGCCAAGAAAGAAACACTTTAGGGTGATTTTTAAGGTCAGAAACGAGCTGGCACTGTTTTTGCATGTTAATTTTCCATTGCCTGTTGTTAAGGGCCTTTGATCACATTGCTTGCCACAGTCTGCCTGCACTGAGAACAATGGTGTGGCTGTGTGGAGAGTTCGGCTGGTGGTGGGGGAGAGGAATGGATGGATTGGAGTGGGGCCCACCTTATTACCCCGAATCCTCTGGGCCAGTTGGAGGATTCAGGTCCAGATTTGAGAGAGGGAATAGGGAAGGGGGTCGGGGGGAGCTGGCAGCTTACCAGTCTGGGTGCCAGGCTGTGGGTCACAGGGCTAAAAGAGGGAAGCAGGCCACACGCTGGAAAAGTCAGGTCTCGGAAACCAATCTTTTCCACCGCACTGCCCCTCAATATCCCCCGTCTGAGCTGGAATACTTTCTAGCAATTAGCTGCTGACAACCTGGTGACCCCCTCCCACGGTACTAATCATTATCATTATCATGGAATCTTCTGGAAATCACCAAAATATCCCCCCTTTTTATAGTTAAAATCAGCTAGAGAGAAACAACAACAGAGGACTGGTGGGGCTTTCTAAATCATCTGGGGTTTCTTTATCCAATTCCTTGCTATGATTTCTGGAATGGATAGGAAAGCCTCCTTCAAATAAACCATGCTATTTTTATAGTATCTCTGAACCACAGAACCAGAGCTAGGAATTGGACACTGGCCATGTGCTTCCGCTGGCACTCATTCTTGCTCAGAAAAGTATGCTAGTAATTTGTATTAGGTGGAAAATCTGTTGAACAAAAAAAAGAAAGAAAGAAAATACAGTCATATACCGTCTTGCGGGTATACAGTATTTACTTTTCCCTCATGAAGCAAGCCACAGACATAAAAAGATAAACATCTGCCCTTGAGACACCACAAGGGCAAAAGTTACTAACGGCCTTTTTAAACAACATTCCCCACAAAGACCACACATTTGCCAAAGTATAGTACAGACCAGTAGCACCACATTTATAAATGATGCATTTAGCTTTCCAGTTAGAGTTGTCACTTGTAGCTGATGAAGTCAGTGATACCATCTCTCCTCAGTCGCACACTGAAAATTTCAGTCTTATATCATCAACCCATCTAATGACCTAAACACTTAAGTGGCAGATGACAGAGTATCACCTCAAGCAAACATGCTGTAAATCTGTGTTGGAGTGAAACAAGCACACATTGGGCCTCTTCTCTATCATAAATCCAGTTTAGCTGCCAGACAATCAAAGGAATGCAGATGCCCAACAGTGTGAAGAGAGCAAAACTGAAACGAAATCGCAGTCAGTTTATGCATGTCAAGGCTCGGAAAGGTGGAGCGTGAGTATTAAAACTAATAGTGTTTTCGAAACTACCTTGAAAACAGGTTTTGATTTACTTCATCACATAAGAGTTCAGGGAACTTATCAGATGAACTCATGACCATTTTAACTTGTGACTTGCCATGTGAGTGATTCAGAAAAATGACAGCTCCCGTGCAAAAGGAAATATTCAAGTACTCAACACTGTGTGCTTTGAGTAATGTAATATATAGTCTGTAGTTACACAACAGCCCCTGCTACTCACAGTGGAAGGAGGAAGGAGAGCTTCTGCACCTGACGCCCTCATCACTCGGGTATCCTGGGTAAGGAGGAGGTAAGGGACTCGAACCTAAGCTACTTGTGACCCCTGTCATGCGTGTTTTGGTCTTCAGTGCCTGGGTTCGCTCCTTCTTTAGCTTTTCTTCATCCCTCAACAGAGCCACCAACTGTTTAGCCTTTTCCCTCACATTGAGGCCCTGGTCACGTCCATCTCGATCTAAGTACTGGAAGTCTCTCAGTGTCTGAATGCTGTATATGTTGTCCCGGCAATCCCTGGCTACGCGCTCAGACCCTGTTTTGATTAAATAGTCCAGTAGCGTGAGCGCCTTGTAAACATGCCTCCAGTTTTTGCCGTGATCATTGAGCCTCTTCCAGACCATACCCATAACCTCGGTGAAAGCCACAACATTGAAGGTCAGATCTGCAATTTCAGCCATGAGCGAGCTGGAGGGTCCCCAGGGGTCGTTGGAGGTGGCCTCTCTAACCTTTATCTCGGCCTCGGTGTAGTTGTTGACCATGTTTTTCATTTGGCGGCGGATCGATGATGTCTGCATGATGGCAGCGGTGTTTAACAGGTAGAGGAAGAAAATCTAGCAGCAGCAGGCCAGCCCACTGTGTTGCTTCAAAGGAAAACGGCTTGTTCAGCTTAACAGAAAAATGCGGTTAAAGGGAAGGCCCAAAGGTGACTTCAGCTGTGTCCACAAGTGTGCTCCTTCTGGAAGAATAAAAACATGATTTAAGCATATGCATATGTAAAATAAGAATTTCACATAACTTGTCAGCTTTATAACTCCTTATACATCATCTTCTGTCTGCAATTATCAGCAGCATTAGTGAGCTCGCCTAGCTCTCATGTTTTCCCACCCATTATTAGTGTTTGGAAGGAGAGAAATAACTCCACGCCTCTGAGCAAAGTGAAAAAAAAAAAAAACACCTGATCTCGGTTTTCCCCGAATTTACTTGAAGACATGGGCGATGGCTTAAGGCATGCAGTGCACTGTTCCTAAGCGGGCAGCCACCAGCTTGACAAATATTTGCTATATCTTATTTCATTCGTCACTTTTGCTGCTAATAAAAGCACAGTTTTGTGTCATACCAAACTCACTGTATCTGGGACTACTGTTTAATCTGCAGGTGTTGGGCATTATAAGAAAAGGGAGGGGCTCCACCTCCCCTGCTGGTCTGACCAGGTTACATCATCATGACAGCGGTGGTGGGCCTCCCATAACTAACGAAACACCCAGTGTCCTGTACATGTAAGCATATGTCTATCTGCCTGAATCACCAAAATGTTTTTCTGCAGCAGTTACAGAAAATTATGCCTTACAGTACATGTCACTTTGTCCTGAACTTTGGATTGCTTTGTCTTACATAGTCAGGGGAATCATAAGCTAACTGATAAGCTTCCTCTCCCCCACATAAAGGAGTACAAAGATGAGTGACAGCCCAATCACATCAGTAGGACTTACAATAAAAAAAAAAAAGTAAAACAGCAAAAATTACGCTTGAAAATCTATTGTGTTACACGAAATATGAGCACACTGCTACTTTTGTCTCTCAAAAGATTTAGCTGTACCTTTGACTGTACCAGGATAAGAGGGAGTGAGTGAGTCTATTTCTGGTTCAAAGAACAGCAGGTTCAGTGATCAATGCAGGCCCGGTTCACTGCTTAGGCCCTTCTTGAAACTACATAGCTGTGCCCAGAAAATAAGAGAAAATGCGTTCTTCCTATAACTTTCTGTCAGTGGAAGTCAGTTTAAAGGAAAAGGTGGTTTTATGAGGGCTAGCAGAGGAGAAATGTTTAACAGAAGTCAGTTAAAGTCTCTCTGGACAGATTTCTGCCTCTGTTAATGTGGCAAAATGAAGACGATAAATTCTTTTTAAGTCAAATTTTGGCACCTCGATTTCGTTAATTATCACAAAGTTCAAAGTACAGCCAGGAAGAGAAGCAGGCCCAAAACATTAACACGCACAAAAACACAACTGATTTTCCATTTCTGACCTTGACTTGACCATTTTCAAATTTGGAGGATTTAAACAATTAAAAAAAAAAAAAAGAAAGAAAAAAAGTCCTGCTTAAATTAAAAGAACGCGATCTATCTGCACTTATAGGACGCAACCCCCCGCCCCAAATAAAACTGCTCCCAGATCGGGCCTACATACCCGCCCAGGTATTCTTCACTGCGGGCTACAGCCGTGAGAAAAATCACTGACCCGCTGGGGGAAAGCGCGGCTCTTTTCCTGGCATGCTCTTTCTGTCCCAAACTAGGAAGACCGGGGCCATTATTGCGTCAAATGCGATGATCGGGTAGGTGAAGTATGTGACCGTGACTCAGCCTTGTTTCCGAGTTTAAAAGTTAAAACCCCGATAAAACGAAAAGAAACCACGAAAAACATAAAGATCGTCTCCACCGTGTCCACTTTCCCTCTTACCTTCATGTCATAGCGCGTCAGTGGGGTCCCAACTTGGGGAAGCTTTGGGTAGAATAAGAAACGCCTCCGCCTCTCGGCATATCCCGTAGCTGTCGCACAGAGAAGAACTAGTGGAGAAAGATATTTAAAGCCCAAAGCAGTCAGCGAGAAGCGTACGGACTGTGTAAGAATCCCAAACTACGGCGCGGAGGCGGAAGCTGCTGTTTAGTTTGTTATCAAACTAAGTTGTGTGTGCTTATCACAAATCCAGGCACTGAGCCTGCAGATGGCACAGCCCCCTATAAACACGCGAACACACACAGTAAAAATGGATGGATGGAGAGAAGGGGAGGGAGGGAGGCCTGCTCGGTGCATGCAGAGTCAGACTTAACTCTTTCACTGCCTGATGGAAAATCATCTGTCGTAACTGAAGCAGGTGATCACAGCACATGCTGAGGAATCTCTCTTTTTCTCTGCCACAAACATTCACAAGCTTAAAACAACTAGAACTGTGTGTAATTTGCGAGTGGTGCAAACACACAGCTAGACCGATGTACAATTTTGTACTGTGAGATAAGAACAAATAATCTAAGCCAGGCACAGATCTTTTCACAGAAAGTCAGCGCTGCAACACTTTTTGAGTGAACGTGCTCTCCCATGGGGGAGTGTACAAAGAACTACACTTCCTTCCCACCAGCTTCTTCCATGCATTTCTGCTCTTTACTTATTTATTACCACTAATGGGTTCTTGTCTGAACTCCCATCCTTGTGCATTAAGACCTCAATCTGCTCTGTATTCACTCTGGCTTGGACTCAGACAAATGCACAGTGTAATCTGAGGGTGTCTGTATGAACATACAGTGAGTGCAAAATGATTATCTAACTAAAGGGAGAAGCTGCTGGCGAGAGAGCAGCGGGTCTTGTGGTTGACTGAGCAGGATATACAGGAAATACCAGCTCAACCTTGTAACAACAAAAACACTCCTGAAGACAACTAAAGGGCAAAGTGCACAGGAATTAAAATGTCATCAAGCGATATGACGTATGATTTGGGGTTTAAAAATAATATATATCTCTGAAATAAGTGTGTACTGCCCAGCCCTGTGTGTAGGAATGTACTATTGCTTGCTGCAGCCGCCCTGTTCACTTTCACTGATCCAGTCAGTCAAGCTCATTTCATATACCTCTTTCAGCCCTCCTCCTCTCTGTCTTTATTTCTCCTCAAAACAGATGCCTGAACATTCTTTGTTCCCCAACAAAGGCGTGATGAGGTCAGGACAGGGGGGACATGCAGGCGAGGGCTGGGAAAACAGAGGGGGAGGAGAGAGGACGGCCAGTGATGACGTCATGCAAGAAAGGCAATCAGACTTCAAGTGTGTGTGCACATGTGTTACTTCTGGAGACATTAATCTATTAACACAGTCTTATACCTCCTGGGGACACCTCCATTACTGTGAGTGTGTATAATGTAAATTACTACACTGAAAGGAAGACTTAGATTATGGTGGTTATAGCTATAGTAAGTCTCAGGGATATTAACATGACATCCTATTTCATCAAAAAAAAAGCTGGATTTTTTCAACTGTATAGTGTAATAATGCAAAGAATTTAAATATAATTTAACCATAAAGTTTATTAAAACTGTTACAGACATGATTAAAACTAAGAATTTGGCACACAAGCCTAATTCCCAAAAGTTACCAGACTCTGTAAAATGTAAATAAATACAGAATAAACACATATTTTATTCACAGTGGAACATAGAACACATATCAAATGTACAATTATAAGAACAATATTAGCTCCACTTTGAATTTCATGGCAGTCTTTTGGGAGAGGAATGTTGTTCCATTCTTGTCCGACAGCCCTTAGTCTTGTTTCCGTATTTTATGTTACAAAGACGGCAGTGTGTCCCAGTGATGTTCACATATGGCTTCTTCTTTGCATGTCAGAGCTTGTTGCAGATTGGTGAACCTCCGCCCATCTTCAGCTCTGAGAAACTGCCTCTCTAAGATATTCTTTTTATATCCAATCATGTTACTGACCTGCTGCCAGTTAATCTCATTAGTTGAAAAATAATAATAATAGATACTTTATTGATCCCCATGGGGAAATTACTTGTTTTTCTCTGCATTTGACCCATTCACTCAGTGAAGCAGTGGGCAGCCCACTAAGCAGGCACCCGGGGAGCAGTGTGTAGGGACGGTACCTTGCTCAGGGGTACCTCAGGGTAGCCGTTAAGTGGATTCGAACCGCCGACCTTCCGATCATGAGGCGACCACTTTACCTACTGAGCTATCCCTGCCCCAAAATGTTCCTCAAACTGTTTCTTTTTAATGTCACTTACTTTTCCAGCCTTTTTGTTGCACTGATCACAACTTTTTGAGAGATGTTGCTGCTATTAAACTCTAAATGAGCTCAAATTTTCACAAAAATGTCAAATGTCTTTATAGTTTAAACATTTATATGTTTTCTATTATATTGTGAATAAAATGTGGGTTTATGAGATTTGCAAATCATTGTATTCTGTTTTTATTGACAGCATATTTAAAAGTATTTGAAAAAAATATATGCTTAATTTAATTCAGTACCAGCAACATATTTTTTTAAAAGCTGGGTGCTGTGACATCAGAGCTAAAGAAGAGAGCCTTGTTTTCAGTGCACAGTTCTAAGGTTACATCTGTGATCATGTGCGGTGCTGCAAACAGCATGGATAACTTGCTCATTTGTGAAAGGTCCATTAAACAATAATAATAAACAATTTGAATAGGTTTTGGAGCAACATATGCTGTCTCTCAAGGAACATTGTTTTTTCAGGGAAAGCCTTGCTTATTTGAGCATGACAGCACCAAACTACATTTAGCATGTAGTAAAAGAGTCAGCAATCTAAAGTGGCATCCAGACCAGACCAATCACAAAAGGAACACACCAGGGAGGATAAGACACTCTGACTAAGAACTCTGACAAAGGAGGGCTCAGGCTGTTGTTTAGGTAAACTGCTACATCAAGCAAAGAATGCTAAAAACAACAGCTAAAATAAGAGGCCATGCAAGACAAAGGAGCAGGGTTGAAAATGGGTGTAATGTCCTGTAATGTGTATGAATTGGAATAATAATTTACTTTTAGTTAATTGCTGCTGCAACAAAAGCAGCATGATGTGCATAACCATAATCAATTCCTTTCCACTGGTTAATCAACTAACTTCATCTGTTTGTCTCTGGTGCCCTCTAGGGGCAGTGTTTTTGTCTCCTTCTTATGTCCTGAAAACAAAAAAGAAAATCTGCAAATTTTGCACAATGCGAATCTCAAGTATATGCTCTGATCAAAACCAAAGATGCACTAAAATACGTGGATTCGTGTTTCTGCTCACTTTATTAAGCTCACTGTTATTGTTAATGGAAAATTTTACAATATAATTTCGAAAAACGCAAACTAGCTAATATATTCACGAGCTCTCTCAGCTCTCTCAGACCCCATTAGTATTTCTAAAAGTATATCAGTGTTCCATTATGTACTGCTGATAGCACCTATTTAGAAACCAACCATCTACTAGTACATTATCAGCTACTATGGCTGCTTATATTACATTATTCATCACAACATGGTTTTCAGCTGTAGCACTAAAGTGCACTTATTAGAGTGAGACTGCAATCTCCATGGCGATCAGCTAGTCTTGTATATATAACTGCATGTTTTTCAGGTTCAAGAAAGAAACCATTATGTGGGCTGTCCATTCAAAGTGTCCTTGGATTTTGAGAATAGTTTGATGGAGGGAAAAAAAAGGCTTTGTATCATGTTCTAACTTCTGCACTGAGCTCACAAATGATTTGGTATGCTCCAGTGATTCACCTTCTCCCTAAAACATCAGCATATCTCTCCTCCAGAAATACAAATTTGATTTATATGTTAGTGTACCGTGGAAAAATAACATCAGCTTTCTGACTCCGGAGGTTCTGCAGAGGACTCATCGCCAGGTCATCTATGATTCATAAAGCAAAGAGTTGCTCTGTTTCAAGCTTCAACACTCGAAAAAGTCGTGAGGAATTCAGAAAATAAAGGGACTTCCAGAGTATGCGATCACAGTTCAGGAATAATAAAATCCGTCATGCACAGATTTATGTCGGGCGGTGCAGGGATGTGTTGTTAAGTGGGATTTGTTATGAAAACACTGTGGAACTGTTAAATAACAGATATAAATATATATACGGCAAATGGCTAATGTCTCCGTGACAGCGTTTCAGGAAAAGAGGATAAACAAAATTAATTTGCGCTCGCACGTCACACCTCAATTGTCCATGATATTGGCAATTATCTGTACTCTGTCTACCAAACATTTACCCAGAATTAGACAGGAAGCACCTGCAGGTCAAATGCTAAAAATAGAAACGTGCCAGAACAGATCAGAGTGTTTCGTGCCCCCCCGAACAAAGTAAGATCGTAATTTAAAACAATCCGGATAACTTTCAGAAAGCTGCAATGCACCAACTGAAAAAAGTCTACTGTATATTTCTAGACCAATCTAGCACTTTTGTCTTCCTCCAAAGGAATATTTTTCACAAGCGGGGGCCGTGGGGGGCTCCGTGCTTCTATAAAAGGAATGCATTTTGAATGAGCCTGCTGACGCAGAAACTGTGGGTGTATAAGAGATGACACTCGGCTCTGTTTCGCTGGACACATGGGAAAGCAACTGGGTTGGTGAGGTTGTGATTGCCTCTCGGTGACTGGAGACTCTTGAAAGAGCACAAGAGATGAACACAACTGAGAAGTTTTATCTTCCCGTTGATGGCATTCTCGAAATGTTGAACTCTCTCACCGGGCATCTACAATCAAGCATTACGCACCCAGATCTTCAGAGCACCTCACTCGGTCCAGTGCTCCAGCACCCCAAAGTCTCAAACGTAGCGACAGGCATGGGGCTCGTCAAAAAGGTTAAGGGGTGCTGGAGACAGCAGGATACGAGGATAGTTGTGAGTAGATCCTCAAGTTCTGGCAATCGGCAAGTGTCGGCTGATCGACTCCCGAAGAGGTCCGTGGACCTGCTGGAGTTGCGTTTGACCAAGCCCAGAAATTGTCATAGAATAGTTGTGCTTGGTGCGCCCAGAGTGGGTAAAACAAACATTCTCCGGCGGTTCATGGGGAAAGACTTTGAGGAGAGCTATGAGCCCACAATCGAAGACTTCCACAGAAAGCTGTTCCACATAGGAGGAGAGGCATACCAGGTCGATCTTCTGGATGCGGCAAGTGAGAGGGACTTCCCTGCCAAACGCAGACTATCCATCCTGACAGGTTAGGAATCAGTGCTGTATTAAATCTGTTTTTAAGGGATGTTGTTTTTTTATATTTTGAAAATGAATGCTAACTACCTTAATTTACATCTGATGTTCTTTGTCTCTCCAGGTGACATTTTTCTGCTCGTCTTCAGTTTGGATGACAGAGAATCTCTGAGTGAAGCCTGTGAGCTGCTCAGCGAAATCAAAGCTGCTAAGGCAAAATTGCTGAAATTAAAACAGCCAGTGAGAGTGCCAGTCATTGTATGCGGTAATAAAGGGGACTTAGACTCAGAGAGAGTCGTGAGACGGCCAGACGTGGGGAAAATCCTCGGCGAGGATATCCCATTCTTCGAAACCTCTGCTAAAACCGGCACCGGGCTGGACGCGATGTTCAGAGCCCTTGCCTCTCTGGGTGGACTACCTCACGAGACTAGTCCATCGCGACATCAGGTCATACCCATCCTCACCTACCGGTCGCTGTACGTCGGCCAGCGAGGCAGGAGGGGTAGCCGTACGCGGGTACTCTCTGCGCCCTGTGCCGCAGTGGACCCTCTGGCGCGCCGCCCGAGCTTCAACAGCGACCTGCAACTCGTGCTTGGATCAAGCACCAAACACAACAAACCCGAGAAGTGTCAGATTCAATGAATTGTGAGACTTCTCGACAAACAAATTGTAGTAGTACGCTGCAATATGGTATACGTAAAGAGTTATACTCTGTAGCACCTGGCTGGACCAGTGCATTCTTATCGTGTTTTTTTGTATATCCCTGTTCTATAACCCTGTAATAAAAGCTGAATATTTCCAACTATCTTGCGTGTTTTGTGTCCTTGCTTTCCATCCTTCCGTTTGTTACAAAAAATTTAAGAATCTCTTCACAAAGAGACGGGCACGGCCAGATTACGCACACTGACGTAAGCAGTCAATTCTCTTCGAGTGATGATGTAAAAACCTCGAGTGTGGGAGGGAGTTCAGAGCCATGGGTGGATGATTCAAACGCAGACCTTCAACATCTTCCAGTATCTGTTGTCAGTCTCGAGAGTTTTTGCACGGTTTGTTTAGAACGCCCACGGCTTAGTGAATGGCTTAAAGTACAGAGGTGCTACAATGCCTATTAATCAGCCGAGGTGGTGTACGCGCTTGTGTGTCACCATGGCAGTTGGAGGAAACAATGAGTGATAGCGCATGATTTATTAAAGAGGGGAAGGTGGGCGAAAGGAGAGAGACGGAGTGAGATCAGCACCATGGAGAGAGCACAACGATTATTCAACTCGGCATTTAATATTACTGACACTGACAAGAAGTTCAGTATATTTGCTTAAAATAAACCTCTCCAAACAGTAAAACTGAAGTGGATCAATAAAACCCACTTTGGAAAGATAAACTAATTTGTCTGGTACATTCACAAATGAGCATCAGAATGGGAACGAAAGGGGATTTAAGTACCTCTGATCACAGTGAACCCATCTTCTAATGGCTGCTAAGGCTTAAATCATCTCAAACTGGTGCTCAACATGCCTCCAGTCACCAGATTTCAATCTACAAACAAGGTTTAAAAGGTGCCGATGTACCCGCATGTACTTTTTAAGTGACAGGGCACTAGCTGGGTTTTCAATACACAGTTGAATCATAAAGATCTGTATTTCCAGACCTAGTTCATGGAAAAATAATAATGTCTGAATATGTCTCATGACAGTAAAGTTCCTTGAGATAAGACTCAATCCTTTTAAATGGACTAAATATTTATTATTTATTCTCTCATGAGGGGGAGTTTTATTGTATGCACAACACAAATGTCTCACTTCTCTCCAGGAGTACCACATTTCAAAGCTCTTTTTAGGCAAACTCGACAGCGATTACGAAATGTAGAGACTTACAAGTGAGCTGGGATCAGTTTAAAGCTATATATATATATATATATCTAGATATCCCTTTACTCACCAGGAAATTAATGTTCATCCATCTGGTATGATTTCCAGGGATTTGAGAAGACATGCAGCACCTGCAGTGATATCAATCAAGTCCGAGAACAAAATGATTGCTTACTCGGAGGCTTTACTTGGTATAATATAATTTGTTCACCCTCTAAAACTTCCCACTCACCGTGTACATTTGCTCAAAAGACTATGACATCAATCCAAAATAATTTCCTGTTTATTGTCAGAGGTATAATTATGATTAAACGACAGCAACAGCAGCAATTAAAGCTTTAGTGCAAAGTGTATCCGTTGTAGTAATGACTGCATGAAAGCATCTGGAGACTTAAATCCAAGACTCGTTCTAACCGGTGGGAGAGGCAACACGGACATAACACAATATGCTCGATCGCTGCTGGGCTGCAGTCATTAAAGATAAAGTCATGTTTGCAATGGTATGGAAAATGATGAAGAGCCTTCACTAACACGTTTAAAAGGTGTACCAAACAAAACTGTTGGTTTTTATATGTTTTGACAGCCACGAGCGTATCTGCTTTATAAACATTTGTGTCATTGAAGGTTGGAGGTGTTCTTGGTTTGTCTGCCAGCAGACTCAGAGTGGTCCCTGTGAGGCTTTGGGGGAAATTTGTCTTTCCAGCTCCACCAGGAGAGCTGGAAGGATGCTGTCCAGTAAGGCCAGTCCTTCCCAGGAGCACCTCAGACCCCTGACAAGGAAAAAAGAAAAAAAAGACACAAATGATTTAACCTTCAAGCTGTAGAGACGTTTTAAATACCGTATGCTGGGGAAATCAGAACAGACTATTCCCCTTATTTTCTGTCACGTCATGCACCAAACAGTTATATAATAAGGGAAATATTATCAAATAATAAAAACAATTGTTAGGTTGGCTTCCGCACAGGTAAGGAAACTTAAAGAGAAAATTAAACATCATAAGTCACCTGTCATCGAGAATCAGCTGTCCGCTCTGGAGCAACTCTTGGACGACAATGGATTCACCAAAAACTTCATCAAGGCCAGTTTGTGGGCTGAACATCTCCCAGTGCTGTTAACATAATTAAAAAAAAAAAAGTCTCTGCGAACTGAACATTATCTGCCGTGACAGAAAATACAATGAAAGATTTATTTTGTGTGCTTTACCTTATGATTAATGCCCTCAGTCATTCTCATTCCCATCACCAACACCTCCTCCAATCTGCCAAGCAAACATCTTTCATAACTTAAACTGAATACAGAACAGCAAGGACAGAACAGAACAGTCATTAAAGATAAAGTCATTACGGAGTAAAAGGCCTGAATACAAGTCTCATAATAGCATCTCACAAGGACAGAATGTTTGAGAGAACAAGCACATGTGCCACGGCCTCAACGCTCAGTGTGATAAATTACACTGTGGACTGTCTCAGACTTCACTGCTACATTTCACATGCTCAGAGCATTTCTGGGCATCTGTCTCTGCCTGGAAGTGCAACGGCGTACAATTCAAGATGGCCAAGCTGAAGCCGCCTCCGCGTCCCGTGTCCCCAATGGCGCACTTCACGGATCCACACGTCAGGCTCCAGAGTCTGGGTCCGGGCCTCTCGAACAACACCTCCCTCCCCCAGAGGAACAAACCGCCCATGTGCTCCTGTGTCAGAGACAACAATATAAAAAGCACAGTTTCCAACAGGAGCATAACCGGAGTGATTTAGTGCTTTACATCTAAGTATTACCTGGGCCGACACCGATGTATTGGTTGCCTTTCCAGTAGCTGATATTGTGATGACTCACTGAGTTCTACATTACACAGAGAAAAACATTTACTGAGTGTTTATGAGGGAGAATAGTAAAACTGTCATATTACGGAGATTTAATGAAGACAGAAAACCAAACACAAAGTTAAAAAGAAGCTTAAAAATACAACTTAGTAGACTCTGCTGGGGAAAAACAATATAAATCTTTGGTTTTCGATAGAACTGGACATTTAAATCTCGCTCAATAACCTCGAAAACATCCGATGACTCTAAATTATACAAGAAAAATATGGATGCCTATAAAACAGAGGACTGAACATGTAGTTTGTTGTACGGATTTTGTTTTTTACAATTAAGAGTGAAGGAAGACTTTTTTTTTTGCATGAACTGTAAACAGTGAAGCCACTATCAGTCAGATTGAGATGACTTGAGCTTTGTGATATGGCACGTTATTCTGAAAGCAGTCATCAGAAGATGACGACACTGGTCGTAAAGCGATGGACACAATGAGTGACAACACTCACATAGACTGTGGCGTTCACCATTATAAACCACCAACAACCTGAACTGTTGCTACAAGGCAGGATGGATCCATGCTTTCATGTTTATGTCAATTTCTGACCCTACCATCCGAAAGCTGCAGCAGAAATTGAGAATCATCAGATCTGGCAACATTTTTCAATCTTCTATTATCCAATTGTGGTGAGACCGTGGGAATTGTAGCTTCAGTTTCCAGTTGTTAGCTGACAGGATGGTATCTGGCATGCTTCTTGAAGATTTGGTGTGGTGTGCAGTCAGAGATGCTCTTCTGCAAACCTTGGCTGTAACGAGTGGTTATCTGAGTTACTGTTGCCTTCAAGTCAACCTGGTCATTCTCTTCTGACCTCTTAACATTAACAAGGCATTTTCTACCAAGGAAGTGTTGCTGAGTGGTACTTTCACTTTTTCAGGCCATTCTCAGTAAACCCTAGAGATGGTTGTGTGGGAAACTCGCAGCAGATCTGCAGTTTCTGAAATACTCAGACCAGCCTGTCTGGCACAAATAACAATGCCACATTGTGAGTCACTGAAATCAGCGCTCTTCTATTAATTCTGATGCTCAGTTTGAATTTCAGCAGGTCGTCTTGACCGTGTCTACATGCCTAAATGCAATGAGTTGCTGCCACTTGATTGGCTGGCTAGGTATTTGTGTTAATAAGCATTTAAACAAGTGTACCAAGGAAGTGTTTTTCTTTTATTTATTTTCTCTTTTCATTCTCCGAACCTTCCTTCGATTTAACATATCATTTTTGTGTATAAAACGGATGCATGATAAGGTGAAGCGTTAAAGTACGGTTTTGTTACAGCAAAGACTTACATGTCTTGCAAAATTCGACACCTCGTACTGTTGAAAGCCGTGCTGGTGCAGAGTCTTCCTGGCGCGCTGGTACATTTCTGCTGTCACATCCTCGGAGGGCATCGTCACTGCACCGCACTCAACCTGTTTAAAAAGCTGAGTGCCTCGCTCCAGGGTCAGCTGGTACAGAGACACGTGATCATCACACACCCTCAGCAGCTCAGACAACTCTATTTCCCAGGATTCAACGGTTTGTTTGGGACGTCCGAACATGACATCCACCGACACCCGACCAGGGCACAGCCTCCTGGCCTCTTCGATAGTCTGCAAAGCCTTGTGGGAGTCGTGGTCTCTTCCCAGACTTTTCAAGTCCTCATCCTGCAAAGACTGAAGATAGAAAGTTTGATCAGAGTTGTTCCATAAAATGAAAAAAGTTCTCACCTTACCCTTTCAGAATCAAATTATTAATGCAATTTTCAGAGTTACATCACCTCATAATACATATAAGTGGGTCAACATTTTTGAATTGTGTTATTTTTCCAATATTATCGAGTCAGGAGATAGACAGATGGAAAGATTAACCTCTGAAAACACATTTAAGTTCTGTTCCAACTGAAATCTACAATATAAAATCCAAATGGCAATTTTCATTGCATGCAATTTCATGTCTATGATGCAGAGCAAAAGAAACAAGCACTGGTACCCTAGATGTGTGATTTGGACCTGACAGGACTAAACTTCAAAAAGTGCGTTTTAAATAAATGTCATCACACAGAAGAGGGAATTTAAAAAAAAACATGAACACAATGATAGGCCTTGAGTGTAACGTTGCAACCAACCACTAAATGCTTTGAGTAAAACAGCTGGAAGGCCCTGCTTTTCCATGGGCTTTCATGAGCACCCGAGGATTACACTCACCTGGACCCCGATGGAAAATCGGTTCACCCCGGCACGGCAATAGTCCTCTAACCTGGACTTTCCCGCAGGAGTGGGGTTGACTTCGAGGGTGACCTCGGCCTCATCCGAGAGATTCACCTGCCTGGAAACAGTCTCGAGGATCGCAGCAAAGATGGAGGGGTGGGCCAGGCTTGGAGTCCCACCTCCAAAGAACACTGAGGTGATGCTACAAATGAAAACCAGAGTGTGATCTCAGCTGCAGTTTACAGTTACTGATTGTCAGGTTTAATAAATGCACATACCAGGATACTTGACTGAGTCGCAGCAGTGTCTCAGTCTCCATCTGAAGGCACTTAGTCATGATATGGTCATTGTTCTCTTTGGATATGTACTTATTGAAATTGCAGTAGGAGCACCTCCTGAGACAGTAAGGCCACTGGGGGAGGAAGAACCTTATAGTCATGACACAGCCCACTTATGCTTAAATCAGGTGAGTCAACATGCAGTTACGGATACATGTGCGCGTGATGTTCTCAGAAAAAGAAGCTATAGCTCACGTGCACATAAAGAGACGCGCGCTCTGTGATTTGTGGAGAAGCCGCACATTCAGACACATCTTCGGTTACTTCTCCGACCGAGAAGTGCTGCAGTCGGGGAGGGAGGACACGACTGGCCGCATTTAATGTGCGTCTCATCATTTTGGAGACAGCGTTTGTTTCGCCACGGGAGATTACATTCTCCGACCCGAACCAGAGGTTACTTCAATACCCGGCTTCATCACTCAAACGGTATGCGTTTCTGTGACAACAAAGTAGCTACAAAATAGCGTAAATTCACTTTGTATTTACGCTATTTGAAGGTGCCGTCAAGTCGCTCCAACCGGAAATACATGGAGCGATTTCCTCTTCATGTTCCCGGTTTGGCCACAGCGGGGCGCTGTTTTACCACAGTAAGAAATACCCGAAGCACAAGAGGGTCAGCCAGGTTTTTAGGTTTGCAACATTTGCTTTTGGTGAAAAATATGTATTTTCACACAACATCTTTTCCAGTTTTACCCAAAACGTGAAAACGTTTGCAGCGGTAAGGATTTAAATATATTCTAACGCTAAAGTAGAAATGGAAAGAAACTCCTTGAACTCTTGGGATTTATTATATAACCATGTATGACCTTTACAACCATTAAACACTACGATCAATGTTATGTCATAACAAATCTCTGTAAGTACCATCTTCAGTTATCATTATTATCGCAACATTAATGAACTCCTTGCTTGTGTGGGACTTGCACATGTGTTATGTAACTATGAGACTATCAAAATGAATTATTTCTTTGTTTTTCTTTTCTTTTCTTTTTTTTGACATTTCAGGTCTAACTGTAATACACTCATATTTATATAGCATTTTCCACTCTAACCACTCAAAGTGCCTTTAAACTTCATACTGAATGGCCCTAGCCAGGATTTAACCAGGAACCCTCTCTCTGTGAAGTGAAATTGGTAATCATTGGCATCAAGGCACTCTTTGACCTCTGCTTGTCATGTAGGGTTATATATTATAACTCCTATTCTTTCTTTGCACTAACCTGGTCAAATGTGGCCCTTGAACTCTGTCACCACCACCCCATAACAGACAAGGCACACACAGTTTTGAAGTTTCAAGAGTCCCTAAAATTCATAGTTTTCCTTGATTTTACTAATGGTAGTGAATCTGAAATACATTTGGATAGATACAGGTCAAATCTGACCCCAAATAGACTCACTATATATAAAATTTGCAAAAGAATCAAACAGTATTAAATATTTATAACACGTAGGGTATTTTTGCTGTTGTCAAAGTTTAAAATGGTTCAAATTTGACAACATGCTGGAAGGTGAATAGTATTGTTAGTACGTATTCTATGATTTAGAGGCTGATTTTAGGCTATTTCTGATTAAAATATGATTTATATGGGCCTTATATTGAAAATGATGCAGTTTATTTAGGAGCCTATGAATCATAAGTAATCTTTGTTGGGCACACCTGTTCAACTGCTTGTTATTACTTCTAGGCTGAACTACATTCAGCATTATCAAGATGTCCTAAAACTCTCTGAAAAGGTTTCAGCTGATCCAAAATGCTGCAGCAAGAGTTCTGACAGGGTCCAGAAAGAGACAGCTTGTCTTCATTGGCTCTCTATTAAATCCAGAATCGAATTTACAATTCTGATCCTATCATAAAAGGTCTTGAATACTCAGCCCCCACTTTATCTTAAAAACCTCACAGTACTCTATCACCTCTACAGAGCACTCTGCTCTGAGACATTGGGAGACAGGCACACTCTCTACTTTTAAGATTAGGCTTAAAACTTTTTTTTAAGGCTTAAAGTTTATAGTTAGGGCTGGATCAGATAACCCTCAGTCCTAATGTAAACCTTCCCTTTGTGGGAAGGCTGCTTGGGGATTCCCACAATGCTCAGTGTTTCTTCTTAATTTACCTTTTTAAGTGTTTATACATCACTCAGCATTTAATCATGAGTCATTATTAATATCTGGTTCTCTTCCACAGCGTGTCTTTATGCTGTCTTCCTACCCTCACTCCCAACTGGTTGCGACAGATAGCTGTACCTCCCTGAGCCTGGTTCTGCTGGAGGTTTATTCTTCCTAAAATGAAGTTTTTCCTCTCCTGTCACCAAAGCCATAGCTCATGGGTTCATATGATTGCTGGGGTTTTCCTCTGTTTTCTCTGTATTATTGTATGGTCTTTACCTTACAATATAAAGCGCTTTAAAGCTAGAGTTGTTGTGATTTGGCAATGTATATAATTGAATTGAATAATACAAATATCTGGCACCAACTCAGTGGACCGACACATGTAACCATAGTCAAGACAACCTAGAGACTTTCAAGGGTATGGTTGGGCTGATCCACTGGTAGATTATGTGGGAATTCTTATGAGCATAGCTGATACATTAAATAAAGACACAAGTCTATATTTGGAAAATAAATGTGTGTCCCACTAACACACGATGAAACTAACTAATGAGATATTGATTTTTCCGAAGCCTAGCACACAGACAGTAACACAGCCTAGAACAGCTGCTTTAAAAACGGATTATTTTTTAACTAAAGATTAAAAATATAAATCAGGATTATAGGCAATAAATGTCTTCATCATTCTGATATGACTGCAATCATGGATCCATGTCGGTGCTACTCATCATCAGATGAGTGTGATCCTCACTTGATAATTCAAATCAAAACAAATAACGCATGCATGTATACCTGCTCTCATTTTGTTGCCATGATGCCAGGTCTCTCTTGGAAATGAGATTTTTAATCTCAATGAGATTTTTACCTGGATAAATAAAGGATTAATAATAATAAAATTTACTGCAATATAATTTCCAAAATAAGACAGTGTTCATACATTCAATCAGTAATAAATCTAAAGCTTTAATTACACATAGATTAATATTAATGTCAATAAATGTGAATATGTTCACTGCCAGCTTCCAGCCCTGAGGTCATTTTCCACTTAATGTAAAATCTAGTGACCAGTTATCTAATCAGCAGATACAGTGAGGCAGACAGAGGGAGAGACGAGAAACACACAGGAATATATTTTCACCGAACTCAAATGTGTGAAGTCGGTTCAAGGAAAGGTTTTAATAATTTCCAAATTTAAAAAAAACAAACAAACTACTGAATCTGTGATGTGAAGCTGCCAAATGGATACAAGGAAGAAAGGTAGGCTTTCCATTAACCATGAAAACATGACAAAGAAAGGATTTGATGTGGTTTCTCTTTGCTCTAGGCACAAAGGCACAAAGGGGAATATTCTCAAGTTGCATGTCAGGCAGGGACTGTGGGAAAATACCTAAAGGTGGAGAAGGAGGAGTTGAACCTTGGGTTTAACTTTAACAATAAAAATCAAACTACCCTACTTACTGTTAGATTTTACTGCACACATGTACCATAAGTTATGTTCAGAAAGTAGGATGAACCAGACACATGCACACACAGCCCTTTTCAAACATGCTTTGCATTGCATTGATATCAGAAAAAGTATAAAATAAGACAAACACAAACAATATGGTGTTAATGATGTTAATTGCTGATATTGTAGCTTCTTTTGACATTTTTTTTATTGTTTTCTGAGTTTATTACACACTTAAAAAATATATCTTTATCAATCTGATCCCAATTGAATTTCTGTTTTTTTTTTTCATTTTTAAAGGTGGTGCCATAGAATTAAGGCTCATGGTGGTTGGTAGCAGTGGACCTTCTCAGTTCCTACTAACCAATTCCATACTTGGGAGACAGGTGTTTTCTAAGGATGTCACCAGCCTTTCTGGCAGCATAAAGAACAACGGTGAGCTGGCTGGTAGACGAGTGGCAGTGATCAATGGACCAAACATCTATGATAAGGATATATCTAAACCTAAGAGGAAGATGGAGCTAAGGAGGTCCAAGTGCTTATGTATACCTGGTCCCCATGCATTTCTTGTTGCCTTTGACATGGAGAAAATCTCCCCCAATGATGTGAGAACCTCCAGACTGATGAGGGAACGCTTTGGAAGACACTGTCTGAGACACGCCATGGTCCTCCTGGCCTATGAAGGAAATCAGAATAGAGCTGCCTTGGAAGATAGGGTGAAGAAGACAGATTGGCATCTGCGAGAACTCATCGAGAAGTACGGTGGACGCTTTCACCTTTTCAACAAGAACTGGAGAGATCGAAGTCAGGACAGAGAGCTGTTGAAGAATATAGAGCTGATGGTTGCCTCGTTAGGAGGAGGCTACTTCTCCAGCAGAACTTTCCAGAAGGCAGAGGACTGTGTAAAGAAGGAGGAGAATAAGCTTAGGAAGCAGCGAGCAGCAGAGATAGAGAAGGCATGGGCTGAGATGGAAAAGCAATACATGGAAGAGGAGCTGTACTTCCAGAAGGATGCCTATACGGCTAATATTGGCGCAGAGATTAGAGCTCAAGCGGAGATCGACAACAGCTGGCTCAGGACGTCCCTAGTCAGAGGCCTGGGGACGGGTTTTGTTGTGGGGGCTGTGATGGGTGCGCTGGCCGGGTCTATAGAGGGCCCAGGAGGGATGGTTCTCTATGGGATCATAGGTGGTGCAGTGGGTGGATCAGCAGGGGGAACAGCACAGGTGGCAATAAAGCATATGGACAACAGAATGGCCCCGACTGCCAGACTGAACTTCAACTCAATCTTTATTAACCGCTTCTTTGCAGCTCCTCGTACATGACAAAGGGAACTGACTGATGACCTGATGAAAATAAAAAACTTACTCTTTGTATCCAACTTCTGGTTAGGTAGCTTTCTGACTTACTTGATAACAAACTAGATAGCCGTCTTAAGCCCTCTTTCATCTCAAGAACATACGTGTAGTACGAGACTATTTCGACAGAAAACTTGAAAGGTTTCCAGTGGCATCAATTCAAACTGTGACAACCAGTTTAAACTATAAATAGGCCTATTATAAATAAATGAAGCTGTGATTTTAGCACATTTATAGCAGATTTGTGTGAACACTTTATATTTTATTCAACCTCCACCTCTTCCTGGTGCCCTGCTGTGGATTAGTTGAAGTGCAACTCAAATAACATGTAGGGCGGAGTCTTAGCTGAACACGCCATTGTCTAAAGCGCTGCCACTTTCCTAGACAATCCACATACCTCAGTACACCTGTTCAGTGTGAACCAGTGAAGTTTCTGTGTATTATTAACTAAATTAACAAGTACAAGCCATACAGACACCGCTCCTACCCAGAAAAGATCGACTAAGTAAAGGTAAGATCACATTTCCTTTAATACTTTTTAACAAACGTGTCTGTTTTCACAAAGTTACCTGTGTGCTGATTTCATGTTAGTCCTCTCAATCTTTTATGGCCATGTTGCATAATCGTAAACTGTTTCCTATGTTACAAGGGAGTACAAGGGAGTCTGAACTGAGGATTGCACATTACATTAAAACGATCTTGAGAATTTAGTGAGTTCATTTTTGTTTTGAGTAGTAGCTTCCTCATGACACAAGAAAACTATTTGGCAAATACCAGTTTGACTGCATATTTTGCTGCCTCTGTTTGTTATCTATCTGCTGGTGCTCACACTGGCTGTGACAGTGGCAATCAAAACACGCAGAGATAGAAAGAGATAACGGGGTAAAGTTCAACAGCAGGGCATTAAAGTATAATCATGTCCAGTTGTTTCTGCCTCTTTAGTCTGTGTAGAATGAGAGTAATCCATTCTGTATGAGAACACAATGTTAAAACATGACGCCCTGAATTCCAGTGAAAATATTTCTGCCATGAGTAAATCCGCCTTCTCTCACGCGAAATGTGAGCTGAATCCTGAATTTTTACTGTTGTTTAATAAGCATGGATTTTAAAGTCAAACCTTAAGTATCTGTGTCTAAAATCTTGGGTTGTGGTGGTACTAAGGTGTCTGAAGTGTGATTAGAAAATATCCCACAGGTCATTGCACCAACACCACCAACCTGAACTGTTGATGCAAGGGAGTGCGGATCCATGCTTTTGTTTACTCCAAATTCTGATTCTAACATCTGAACATGGCAGCAAAGTGAAACTGAGAGTCATTTGTCCAGTCTTTTATTGTCTAATGTTGGTGATCCTGTGCAAACTGTAGCCTCCGTTTCCTGTTCATGGTTTACAGAAGTGGCACCTGGTGTGGTCTTCTGCTACTGAAGCCCATCTGCTTCAAGGAGATGCTCTTTTGCATACTTTGGCTGTAAAAAGTAGTTATTTGAGTTATTGTTGCCTTCCTTGAAGCAGTCTGGTCATTCTCCTCTGACCTCTCACTGGATACAATCTCTTTTTCAGACCATTCTCTGTAAAGCCTAGAGATGGTTGTGCAGGAAAACCCCAGTAGCCCAGGGTGATTCTCTGCCAAGTACTATGCTACATCGAATGTCATTTAAATTACGTTCTTCCCCATTCTTATGCTCAGTTTCAACTTCACATCATTCTGACTATTTCTACATGCCTAAATGTATGAGTTGCTGCTATGTGATTGGCAGATTAGATATTTATGTTAACGAGCAATTAAACGGACTCACCTAACAAAGTGGCCAATCAATGTATGACTAATACACTTGAAAATTCATAAAACATACGATAAGCATCTTGTAATATGAGTAACAGTGACTAGTACTTTTGATACTTGTGTACCGTCATAGTGCGCAAGTAAAATCCTGGATGCAGGATTGAGCATTTACACAATTATGTGTTAAAAACACAAATCTACTTTATAGTACTTTATAGTACTTTTAAGTTTGGACTGTTAACAAGATGGTTTCATTGCATTTGTTTATCAAACGACTTCTGTTGGCACTTCTCACTTACTCTTAGGTATCACTTTTGGTTTAGTCTTTGCTTTACTATTCAAACACAACACTCCCTTAAAAGACTTCGATATGCACAGCAGGAAAAAGCTCTGTTTCTTACTTTTTCTGACATAATTTCTTTTTCAGATCATGGCCTCTACCATCTGCTTGCTCCCTGAAAAGCACTTCTTGTGCTTTCTGTGTAGGGACATCTTCACCAGCCCCGTAACCATACCATGTGGACACAGCTTTTGCTTGTCCTGCCTGTCCAAATACTGGACACGACATCAGTTGAAATACTGCCCTCACTGCAGGAGACTGTTCACAGACAATCCTGATCTCAGTGTCAACCACATACTGGCAGACATATCTGAAAACTACAGGAAGTCTCGACCACAGAAACCACCAGATGAGGAAACGGTACTCTTTTGTCTGTTATCTAATAACAGGTAATCTAATCTAATAAATCTAGTGTATTTTTGTGTGCTGATGCAAATCGTTTGCACATTCACAGGTTATAGATGTTAACCAAATGATTCAGGAAAGGGTGCAGAAGATAGAAAGACTGAAATACTCTCTCGGGCTACAAAAGGTGAGTGGAAATATCTATAAAATTTAAACATGTATAACATAATTTATATTTTTTCTTTATTTTCCTTTGATCTGTACATCATTAAATGATGTTGCTGTCCAATCAGAACTCTTACCTCAGAGAGGTGCGAGAGAGTCAGAAGATCTTCTCTGCACTTGTAAATTCTATGGAGAAGAGCCATAAAGCTGTTGTTGCTGCAATTGAGGAGAGGCAGAGAGAAGAGGAGAGCAAGGTAGAAACACTGGTCAAAGAGATCGAACAGGAGATTGAGGAGCTGAGGAAGGAGACCAAAGAACCGGACCCTCAGATCTCTGGTGATCAGAGTGACGACTTGAAGCGACCTGCCAAGGTAAGTTATCTCCATCTACTGCCAAATGCATGATGATGATGATGTGATTTGAAGCATAATTGTAAAATCTTTCCAACACTGCGAATGCTATTTAGCCCTGTGAGATGAAGGACTGGTCCAAGGTTACCATAGAAACTGATCCTTGTATTGGAGTCACCAGAAGAGCACTGTCAGACGTGTTGGAACAAATAAAGTTAGAAGTCAACAGACTCTCCAAAGCTGGTGGGTGGTGCTGTTTTAATCTTGCGTGCATCATATCAATCTTAAAAGATAAATTCATTGACATTCTTTTTTTTCCCCTGTTGTTCATTTTTAGAACTTAAGAGAATCGAGAAATACTCAGGTAAGGTTCTCGCTGTGCAGAAATACATTTTATCAACTTTACAAAAATGATTAGGGATTGAAGATTATTTTTGTGGATAATATCAAAAATATAACCATAATTCAGCTTCATTTTGAGTTCAAAATTTAACTGCATGAATTTTCAGCTGTTGTGAATAGCTGAAAATGAACGAGCACTGTTTGACTAATTCTTGACTTTTTGCTCTTTTTCTCCTTTCTTTGCTCTTTTTTCTTTTTAGTGGATGTTAACCTAAGTGCTAAAACAGCAAACCCTTTCCTTTGGGTCTCAGATGACAGAAAGCAGGTGAGGCACACGGATAAGCTTCAGGAAGTACCGGAGAACCCCAAGAGGTTTGACAGAGTGGGAAATGTTCTGGCCAAAGAAAGCTTCGCTGGCGGGAGGTGCTACTGGGAAGTGGAGGTTGGGGAGAAGATAGAATGGACCCTAGGTGTTGCCAGACAGTCCGTAAACAGGAAAGGCAAGTTCACAGTGTGCCCTGCAAATGGTTTCTGGACCTTAAGCCTGAAAGCTGGAGGCCAGTACATTGCAAACACCTCTCCTGTCACCCAGTTGGCTCTAGACCAACGACCCAAGAAGTTTGGAGTGTTTCTGGATTACAACGAAGGTCGTGTGTCCTTCTACTGCGCAGACTCTGGAGTCCACATTCAGACCTTCACGGATAAGTTCACAGATCGGCTCCATCCATTCTTCAGTCCTGGTCGCATGCATGGAGGCAGAAATGCAGCTCCTCTAGTCATCTGCTCAAGTTTTTGCAACATCTAAACCTCATTCCAGTTTAAAAAGAGTTACTTGTTGGTTCTTGTTATCTCCTTAATATTTATCTAGCGTGATTAGTGTGTTTATTTATTTACAAAGCTATTGAACAATGAGCCACATTTTCCCTGTCAGAGCAGGCTACTGAACAAGATGGTGCAAAAGGACTACGTCAGTACACTTGAAAACTTCAATGAAACGCATAAACAGACTGAAAAAAGAAAAAAGTGTGGCAGTAAATAATAGATGGCTGTCATAAATGAACAAGTGAGTGAAAGTAGAAAAAAGAGGATTGCTGAGTTGGATGGATGCGCGGGGCTGCAGGGTTGGGACAGAGGTTGACGAGAAGCAGGGAAAGCGGGGGGGAGGGCACAGTAAAACAGCAGGGCATTGTGCCCGTACACCAGGCACTGGGAGACACACTCAAACACATTCACGCATTCACACACCGACAGAGTCGTGCACAGAAGTGCGTGCTTCAGCCCACCGCCACACAGACACACTGGCATCTCGCAGGGCAGCCCCATCTCCAGTCCTGTCCTGGGTGTTGGAGCTGAGAGACAGAGAGCCTCCCCTGCTCTCTGGCCTTCCTGTTGGCTGAACTGAATTCTCAGGGCTGTCATTCACAACTTCAGGCATTCACAGCTCAACTACAAAACCTACGGAGCTTCAGGCAAACCGTAAACTGTGAATCATCTCCGGGAGGAGCAGTGAAAGTTCAGCGACCTCTATTTCAGGTAAATATTCCTCATAATAACCATTTCATTAATATTGTTTGGACATTTCCAAATGTCAGAAATGTCTTCACTATGGCTTAAGAGCAAATTAATGCTATGTGCTTTGTTAGTTTGTTAGTTTCCAACACATGTATGTACTGGAAGTGGCTTTTCTTCCATTGTGTTATCTGCAAAACTTCCTAGGAATGAAATGGACATTTTAGTAATGAGATCTGGGAATATTCCAGGGCCCTCTGTTATTTTAATATGGTTTATCCACTGTCATCTGCACCAAACATCACAATAATCTTTAAGAATTAGTTTTACTGGAGTCAAAACTCAAACTAAATAACTGAACTAAATAGTAAAATGCATCCCATTGGTCCTCAATGTCCTGCTGCATATGTATCGATCTTGTTATGAATGGATCGTATAAACAGTATTAGTAAAATTGTAGCTGTAACAAACAGAAGACACAGGTTCTCCTGGCCCACTCTACAGGCTTTCATGAAAGCTGCTTGTGTTCCGAGTCTCCTCATGTTTTTCTGAGATAATCCACCACCCGGCAAGGCGTAGCTCGACACCCACAGTCATGTCAAAGAAAGCTATTCTCTGCAGTTCTTACTGGAATCCAACAGGCCTCCCAGCCTGATTCCAAATATTTATGATAACTATATGCTCCAATAGTCTTTTCATACTTTACTAATGTTATGCTAGTGGTTGTTGTGGTAAATAACAACAGCATGTGATGTAATATCCAGTGTGTCTCTGAGCGTTTTCTTGCACTGCTTGTTTGATTACTAAGAGAATAACCCGGCTGGTGCGACTATTTTATGTTTTGTTAATTTTAGGATATCAATCCACATCAAACTGACCTCATCGACGCCATCATCCACAGACGGCGGAGTGGACCACGGCATTTCGAGCAATATAGACTGTCACATTTCTTTGTGGGACTATAAGTTTGGCCTGTGCAGAGACTAATATATCAGAGACAAGTCCATCTGTCTTTCGCCATGGCTACCACGGGCATGCAGTTGCTGGGTCTGATCCTTTCCATCGTGGGCTGGGTGGGTGGGTTAATAGTTTGTGCCATCCCCCTGTGGCGGGTCACCGCCTTCATCGGTAACAACATAGTGACAGCTCAGATCATTTGGGAAGGCCTTTGGATGAATTGCATAGTGCAGAGCACAGGTGAGATCCAGTGTAAGGTGTACGATAGCTTGCTGGCTCTGCCCAGCGACATGCAGGCCGCCCGCGGCCTCACTGTGTTGTCCATCCTGCTCTGTGGCCTGGCTCTGGCTCTGGGGGTCCTAGGAGTCAAGTGCACTAAATGCATCGGCGTAAACAGCCTTAAAGCCCGCATTGCTCGCATTTCTGGCTCCCTTTTTGCCATCGCGGGGTTTCTTTACCTTGTGCCCGTCTGCTGGACTGCCCACTCCATCATCAGGGATTTCTATGATCCACATGTGGCAGCTCCACACAAGCGTGAGCTCGGCCCTGCCCTTTACATCGGCTGGGGGGCATCAGCCTTGCTTCTAATTGGGGGGTCACTGCTCTATGCGGGGTCAAGTCCTCCCGGAATCCCAGGCTCTCCCACTTTCAGCAGTGGAGAGAGCAGTCCACGCAGGGCACCTGCCACACAAGTCAAAGGTTATGTCTAAAATGTCTGAAGGCCTTCCACAAATCCACCCCGAATGATGTCAAACCTGTCTTTTCTCCTCTTGACATTGATTCATGTAATTATTTTTTATTAAGTGTCACTTTTCTTTTGTTGTCTTGAGAAACGTCACAGGAGGCTGAAAACTGAACTTGTTTTATTATGTCATACCTGATACCCTTCAATAACACTCTTTCTCTGTCTGCCAGTTAAATACAATAAACGTTGTATGCTCTGTGGAGGAAAAATGGTGTGTGTTTACATTTGTACCATTACATATATTAAAGCTCCTCAAAATACTTGTTTTACAAGGAAAAACCTTTGAGTCATTTATGTAAACACTACGAGGGGTTCTGCTGAATGGAGAAGAACAATAGAACAATGGAGATGTGTGTGCATTAGCATGTGGTGCCATATTTTTCAGTGTGTGTGTGTGTGTTGTCCTGTCTTCCATCTCATTTTCCTTATCTGAGTTACTCTATACGGCGGGAACAAAGAAAAATACATGATCCTTTTTTCACTTCATAAAGATCCTGCTATTTCTTCTAATAAAATCACACATTGCTCCAGCAGATAACTGTATGATAACAAGCAAAAACCAGATTGAGCCTGAATCACTATCTGTCTTTGCATGTGTTCATGTAGTACAATTCCAAGCACCATCTTTATTCATGAGATATTATCCTTGTTCTTAAACCTGATTGATTGCACTGTAGGTGACTGTAAATATAATCGTAGTTGTGCGGGCATGCATTAATCTATCAGTTCCTTTGCTTTCTGTCTGTGACAGCAGAAGACAGAGCAACACAATGCCACTCTATAGTGCATTACAGCACCACAATAACAATAGCCACTAGTGTTCCAAGTGCCAGGTAGTGACTCACACATGACCTAAGTAGGCCTTTACCAGTGCTGGTAGAGTAATGATGTGAATACTGTAAGTCTGTGGCATTTTACTGTATGCTTACAAAGAAGACAACAGAGGGAGACGAGTGCACTAGTTACATTGTAAATAATGAATGGAGTGCTTCAAAGTGGCTTCGAGGTATGGTGTCAATGCAGTTCTTAACAATGACAGTAACAAAGAGTTAACACAGAAGTTGATTACATGAAAGTGAATTAATGAGTGTATCATTTACAAGGAGGCGATAACTGCACACGTCACTGATGCATTTGAGACTTTGGGCAACACTGATGTGTGTCCAGTTCATCTCAGATCTGCTTTCTAGAGCTCTAGAGTTCCCTGAGTAAATACAAACACTGATAATTGTCTGTGAAGTCTTTTGGTGTGAGTGCTGTAGTATGTGTGAAGTGGGGTATAGTTCTTTTCTCTTTCCTTAGGCTGTAAAAATCAAGGGTACATGTGCAGAAAATGTGAAATAAAGACAAACAAACAAAAATGATATTGGGATTTGGTTGTTTCCAAAGTCAACATAACCTTAAAATAAATGTAGCCTAATGAATTGAAGAAAAAAGAAACGTTTTTCCTAAAGATATTTTCATAATCGCATATGTATGTTCAAGTTTTAACATAATTTAAAACCACTTTCTTAAAGTCAGATTCTATTCATCGTTCCTCCATTTATTCGATTCAAGTTCTGGCTGGCTGGAGCCCATCTGTCTTAGGTGCACTCTGGACAGGTCACCAGTTCCACATAGGAAGGCCCCAGTTGGCCTGTGGATTTGAACCCAAGATGTTGCTGCTGTGATCATCACATCATCATCATCACCCTGCTGCCAAAGTCAGATTCCTACATGCAAACTCTTACTCAGATAGAAGGTATCAAGAAATAACTCACTGTTTGTCTGTGTTAGACCGTTACATAAAACTGGAGGATTTTGATCATGCTTTTAAGTGATTTACTGCATGTCAAAATGTCCTGGAGTGCAGAAAGATGATCATGAAAATCAAAACTGCCATGGGTGTTTAATTACATTTTTGGATGTTATTGTGCCTTGAGCACCAACTAATACACATCACTTTACACTTATGAAAGTTCAATTTGCTTTATCAAAGAGCATAATTAGTGTGAATGCTTGAAAAGCATTCACAGTATTGTTCTTCTAATCTTTAAACTATTTTATTATCTATTCCGTACGTTTTTTGTACTCTATCTCCTTCAAAACCGTTCAACTTAGAAAAACCATTCAAACACCGTTAGATTCCTCTTCTTTTGGACATGACTGCTTCTATTTTTCTCATTTTTAACATTTATATTTTTAAAATTATTCAACTTTTTTCAACAAAAATTTCCCATGTATTTCAATGGAGAGACGCTTCAAATTCTCATTCAACTTACTCTTCTTTAAACTGTATCTACTTCCACATACATTGACGTAGAGCCACCATTCAAACTTTAAAACGAAGACAAGACGTTCAACTATCCAACTTGTATTTATCTTTTCAATATCTATTATACTTTTTCTTCAGTTCCAGTTTAAGTTTCATGATGTCTTTTCACCCGTTTCAGAGTTTATAATGGGTGTGTATGGGACGGAATGTTGGGGCTAGAGTGAGACAGCTCAACTGCTAGAGTGAGAGGAGCAAAAAAATTAATCTTAAAATCTTTTTTAAAACTGCTGCTGTGTCCACAGCGTTTACTGTACAGGTATGATTTTACCCTCAAAACGTAGCCATCGCTGTCCTCTTTCATCCAATGTGTTTACTATTGTACTAGGTGTTATGGTTCTTTTATAAATGTCACCAATGCACAGCCTCCTCCCTCCAACTCTTCCATAGACTCTAATGTAAAAAAAATCTCAGAAGGTTCGTTTGAAAATCAGAAGAGCATGGTGTCTTTCCACTGTCACCACGTCCATATAATATACTCCACAGTCATGAAAACTGAGAATTCAGTAGACTAGACATTGCTGTCGCTCACGGTGAAAGAATTTCGTCAATACGACTTGTACTTTTCATTTGGGAGCGATTTGTTTGGGGCTGACTTTTCTGTTCATTTTAAGCAGCAAAAGTGAGGTGCATGTCTGTGTCCGTGTGTATGGAGGCATTTGGGTGCAGTCACTATAGCAACCAGGCTCACACGTGTCTGCTTAACGAGCTCTCTCTCACTCTGCCAAGATTCATCTTAAACACTTCTCTTTCAACTGCTGCTGTGTCCACAGTGTTTGCTCTACAGCCATCATTTTACCCTCAAAACGTATCCATCGTTCTTCTCTTTCCAACACCGTGTCTTTCAAAAGCTCAGAGATGTAAACCTGTAAAACTGTGTGGATCCAAGTGGAGGGCTCACATTTTAGTCATTCAGTGATTCAAAGAATATGAACTTTTAATATTCATTCAGGTGTTTTCTGACTCTAAAGTTTCTTTTCTCATTTCTTAGATTTTTCTAATTTACAATTAAAACATTTTCAGCTTTTTTCCAACTTCTTCTTCTGTGTAACCTTCAGCTTTTAGCAGTTCAGCACTTTTGTTTTCACGTTAAATTCGGGTTTTGTTTTTTTTTATCATTCAACATTTTTAACTCAAAATTCAGCAATTAATTCATTTCAGTGCATACATTCAGATTCAAGCATTCACACTGCAGTTTCTTCAGAAAATGCACTTTCTAGTTCTTCTTGTTCTTTTGGCTGCTTTCTTTAGCGAAGAATCTTCTCTTTTCCCTCTGCCTAGCATCTCCATATTCAGTATCCTTTGTCTTATATAGCCACTATCGGTCCTCTGCACGTGTCTAAATCATGTCAGCCTTGTCTATAAACTGCTCAACATGAGCTGCCCTGTCAGTATTGCCTCAGAACCAGTCTCTACTGTAATTCCACCCTCACCTTAAACCAATCTGTCACTCCTACCACACATCTCATCAATGACTTGCTGATAATGCATATTTTTATTTAGATTTCTAAAGCGGCAATCATCATGTCAAGGTTTCGCTTAACAATAAATCAATCAATAAATCAATAAATAAATTCAATAAATTAAAAATAATAATAAAATGCACCCGTAATTGCGCATACTCGCCGCGAGAGGGAGACATTTCATGCGTGTCGCTGTTTCTGCGACGGAAGTGGGAAGTCAGAGGAGGCTGTACCTGCTGTACAGCTGTGCTCCGTGGCTAACAGCTAACCTCCGTTGTGAAAGTATCGGGATCCGCTAATTAAATAAGTCATCTCGACAGCCACTCTGAGACTCTGACTTTAACATGGGAAAAGGTGGAGGCACATTTGAAAGGCTTCTCGGTAAGTTAACAGCACATGCGTAAGTTGAGAGTAAAATAAGCAACTATAAGGCAGAGTGCGATGTTTTCCAGCGTATTGTTTTGACAGTCGATCGGGCTGTGGCTCCCAGGCCAGCTAGCTTTTTTTTCCTAGCCTGCTAACAAATTCGCTGCTATTGTTCGAAGGCCAAGAAATGCTAAGAAGTTAGCTGAAGCGAACAGTTTTAACTCAAAGTCTGGTCCAGTGTTATCGCCTTACTTTTAGTTAAGCTAACCAAAGCCGTTGTTGTGTTCCTGTGCGTTTCATACACGGTAATATACGATTAGCTGTTACTTCACACATTAACTACCCCATATCCAAGGAAACCAGGCAGACAAACACAACGCTGGTATTCGTGAGGCGCTCTGTTGTCCTGAGTTTTTTTTTTTAAAGACCACAACAGGTTGATTAGTTCGCTGACACATGTCTATAATTAGCGACTGGGATACTTTGTGATCCACGTATAGACCTACGCTAACGTCAGATGGCTAATAGTTGCTTTTACTCCATGACTAATCATAGAAAACAAGGCGTCTCTGTCGTAGCATGTTTCAACAGTTACCTTGGTTTAAAACGAGTCCCAAGTGAATTTCCAGTTATGCAACAACAAGTTTCTTGGGCTACAAAGATGAGCAGGTTAACTAGCGAACCTGGATGAAAAATGTATACACCCAGTAAATGTCAAATTATTTTGTGAAGTGTCAAATGAATACGCAGCTGTGCATATTGATTACTATTAAACAATTTTCAGACATTTTAGGTCTCTTTAGTTCAGCTGGAGAGTTTTGCCTACTCTGCCAATGTAACCAGTAATAATTTGATATTTGAGGCCTAAATATCAAAGTGTTTGTATTAAAACCATCAAATAGGTTATAAATCGTGTGTTTGATTCTCCTTACCAGTGATGGAAATGGTTTCAGAATTTGAATCCATTAAATATAATTCCTGCCGAACTTATCGTTGCAGTCCCAACTTGTTTTTCTCAAGGATTCAAGGGTTTTTATTCCATTTCAAACGTGTGTATTCACATGAGTTGAAACTAAATTTAGCACTCAGGTCCCTGTTTAACGCCAGCAACAATGAGAACACACAAGAGAACAATATACAGAAACAAGGAAGAGAAAACATATTTACAGTGTCATAGAGAATGAATAATCATTTTTTTAAGGGTATGGAGGATATTGCAAATGCACAATTGGTGTCTTTGTTACGATTGGCTAGGAGAAGTAGACACAGAAGCAGTCTAAAAGCATGGTGGTTCTGCTCTTGATACTCTGTGGCCTCCTGCCTGAGGGGAGGGGAACAAACACTGCATGTGCTTGGTGAGTGGGGTCTTTCAAGATAGAGGAGGCCCTTTTCCTGTATCTGCTGGCGTAAATGTCTGTAGTGATGGGGAGGCCCTCAGCAGAGGCGTTTTCTCTGCCGTCCTCAGGACACTCTTTCCCCACAAATCTGCAGAATAGGTTTAAGACTGAGCTAACAAGTTCCTCGTACTGCAACCTCCTGAAAAAGTGGAAGCGTTGGTGTTGTTGTCTTAACCAGGACGGAAATGTTGTGACACCAGATAGGGTTTTCAGTGAGATGTACACTAAAGCTGGTGACCACTTCCACAGTTGTTCTACTGATTTGCAGGGGCGGAAGCTAGTCTTTGTCCCTTCTAAAAAGCACACTCATCTCCTTTTTTTTTTCTTGAACTTGATGCAGAGATACTACACCTGCACCACCTCTGCAGTTGTTTACCCCCTGCCTGTAGTCAGAATCATTGTTGTTGTTGAAGCATAAATTTTACCTGACGTTCAAAGTATAGAAGCAGATAAAAAAATAAAAAAAGTCTGAACTGAGTAATGCACACCTCTAAACCTATGATCAGATTCGCAGTTTTATAGCAGATGTCATGTGTATTTAAAACATTTAATCTTTTTAAATATATTTAACTCAATTAAACCACCATTATGTGTGGGTGATTGCTGAATTCACAGCACACATCCTTCAGTTTGACATGTAATAAGATGATATTTGGTTCCTAAAAATTGGGCAGTTTTTTTTATTTTATGATTTGCAAACAGGTCGTTTGTTGTGCTGAAAGTTGGATTAGGTTCCACTTGTATTTAGAAATGCAAATCAAGACCAGGTTTCATCTACTAAATGCATCGCAATCATATGCCAAACAGGATTATCACTTCGTGCTATCAGTGCTTTCCTGTTTTCCCCACAGTTCCGCAGGGCATAACAAATGTCAGACCCAGGACTGCAGCGCTTTGGCACACCTGAATCATATGCAAGGCTATTTTCTTTCTGACAGCTGAACTCACGGAAGCATCTGTAGCAATAAAATATTTTTAGTTATCCCTGCTGATGATGATATAATAAATAAGTAGATCTCTATTATATCATTAAGGTTTGACACCTCAAACCTTTTGTGTGGTAATAGTTTGATATCATACAAAGATCGATCTGGAGTCCTACGTTAATAGCAGGAGTACAGATGTTTCTATAAAGATTAAAGCATGTGGAAGAAGCGTTTGTTCATGTGTAACTGCCGGTGCAGTTTTGTGGAGCTGCTGTTGTAGATGCCATTTGACAGACATGCATGTTAAAGCTTTCTGTACTCATGCAGATAAAGCCACCAGTCAACTGCTTCTGGAGACTGACTGGGAATCCATCCTGCAGATCTGTGATCTCATTCGACAGGGAGACACACAGTGAGTGATTCTGTCTTCTTCCCCTCTACAGTCACATCCTCCAGCAGCTGAAGATTTAATACAGCTTCGACTATTGTCTTCAATGTTTTTGAAATAAACATACTTGAGAGTTTGCTTATTGAATTTATGCCAATGATTCTGCATTAAGTGATATCTGTGTTTTTTGTCCTTGCAGAGCTAAATATGCCATTGGGGCCATTAAAAAGAAGCTGAATGACAAAAATCCACACGTGGCGATTTATGCACTTGAGGTAAGACGTGTGGAAAGTATACAATCAAAAATACAAAATCTCCGTTGCCTGTAAACATAGTTTGATTTTTGCTTTGGTTGGTGTGTTCTCTTGCTTTGTCACCTAACTGTGGGCAATAGTAGACTTGGCATCTTTTGCGTTGGGTTGTTGAGAATAATGCAGCCTCACCCTTCAGGTCTTGGAGTCAGTGGTGAAGAACTGTGGCCAGACGGTGCACGATGAGGTGGCGAGTAAGCAAACCATGGAGGAACTGAAGGAGCTACTTAAGGTGACATTCATTTTATCTACTCCCTGTCTGCTCAGTTCCCACCACACTCTTTTCAATGCCATTCAGAGATGGCCTGTGTTGTCTTCTTACTGTGAAGCTTAATTTGTTGGCAGAGGTCAGGCGGAGTGGTTGCTTTGGCTTAATCAATGAAGAGTTTTAGTCTTTATTCAAACCTTTATTCAAACACAGGCTCCAGATTCCCAAAGGTGTACATGTTAGAGTGATGTTAAAGTGAGCAGCCACACAGTGGTCTGATATTAAAGTAGTTGATACTAAATGAACTTTTTAAAAAACAGGTTTAGCGTCTTTACAGTGCTTCAATTATATATTTTGGCTGGAGGCTTCATAAGCTTTCCCCCTCTCCTATGACTGCTCACTCTTTCAGCTGACTGGATTACAGCATGAGCTAGCAATATTTGATTGGATCCTAACTGTATCATGTGACACAGGCTGTATACCTCATGCTGGTTTCAACTTCCTGGTGATGTCATTGCCGTGTGACAGGAGTCTTTTTTTTTTTTTTTCAGATGAAAACAAGGGACTTCCCACCTCACAGTGTTGATGAATTCAGTGTGTTATTTGTCAGTAGAATTCAGAAACAGGGAAAGTAGACCTTTTTGCTTTAATTGTGTGTAAATTCCTTGACTTCCAGAAACAGACGGAACCAAATGTCAGAAACAAGATCCTTTACCTGATCCAGGCCTGGGCTCACGCCTTCCGCAATGAACCCAAATATAAAGTGGTTCAAGACACCTATCAGATCATGAAAGTGGAAGGTAAGCTTGAACGAGCCGAGTGCTCACATCTGAAATGAAACCAAAGGATCTCTGAAAGCTTACTGACCCAGAAAATGTTTTCTAACAGGCCACTTAAAACTGGGTGATACCAGTTCAGATGATTTGTAATGATAAAAAACTGATTTTATTGATTCAAATTTCATTGTCAAAAGGTACATCAGCAGCTAGAAGTTATTGCCTCTTTGTGATTTTTTTTTTTTTTTTTTTTTTTTTGTAGCTGTTGTAAAAAGATTTTCTGCTTTTGTTTGTCTGCAGGTCACGTTTTCCCCGAGTTCAAGGAGAGTGACGCCATGTTTGCTGCTGAGAGAGTAAGATATTTTGTGTTTCTTGTTTTACTGATGTGTGAAGAGAGTTATGTTTTTGTGGCATGTGCCCCTTACATTGAGAAGTAGTTGAGTAATGTGATGTCTGCTTTGTTTATCTAGGCCCCTGACTGGGTTGACGCTGAGGAGTGCCACCGGTGCAGAGTCCAGTTTGGCGTTATGACAAGAAAGGTAGGCCGGGCCTGCTTGTAACTAGGCCACTTGGAGGTTTTATGGTTTCCTTCATTCATTTGATGCTGTGAGTGTGTGTCTGCGTGTATGCGGTACCTTCTCACGGCGCATGTGTGGAAATCAACCTCATTTTGTGTCCTGTGCTTTCCCAGCACCACTGTCGAGCCTGTGGTCAGATTTTCTGCGGCAAGTGTTCGTCTAAGTACTCCACTATTCCAAAGTTTGGGATCGAGAAGGAAGTGCGTGTGTGCGAGCCCTGCTTCGAGCTGCTTAACAAGTGAGTCCACAGATGTGGTGATTAAAATGTTAGAATTAGTGTGAAAAACAGGCTGTGTGTAACATGGTGGCCCTGGATAGTACAAGTGTTTATGTCTCACAATTATCTAGGGTGCAACAGATTAAACACAATGAACACGTGATTGATTTTATTCAAGGTAAAAATGATATGTAGCTGTGATATGACTTGTAAAAAATGATAGGTTAAATATGTGCAGCTGTGGTGCTGAGGTAAAATGCAGAGAATGTGTTATGGAGAGAGGAAAGAGGGCAAATAGATGTGTGGTGGAATGAGGAAGTGCAGGAAAATATTCAATGGAGGAGGGAAGCAAAAGAAAAGTGGGATAGTAGGGGAGATGAGTAAAGTAGACAAGAGTACTAGGATGTTAGGGGTACAGCAGAGGTGGAAAAGGCTTAGAGTGAGCTGTATGTGAGGCTGGGCGCTAAGGAACGAGAAAATAATTTTTATCGACTACCTAGACAAAAAGATAAAGCTGGAAAGGATGTGCAGCACGTTAAGTTGATTAAGGGTAGTGATGAAAATGTACTAATGAGTGAGAGTGTGTTTTGAGAAGTTGGAACAAATACCATTAAAGAAAAACACGGAAAGACTTCTAATGAAAAAATGGTATGTAGATATATGAAGATAATGCCGGTTTTAAAAATAAACTATGTAAACGTATGCAAATGATGTCTGCGACTGTGTAACGTGTTCTGAGGCATGTTTGCACATGTTTGGCAGCTGATACTGAAAGACTGCTGGTAACACTGGGTGAAACATGCTGTGTAGTCAACTGCTCCAAGCAGTCGTTAAATTGTCTCACTCGCAGCTGGTAATTCACAGGACAATGCAGAATGATTTTAGCTGGACGTGTCAAGCTAAAATCAGGAAGTACTTAGTATGCTGCAACATGAGTAGTTAAGTTTTTTTTCTAAAAAGAAAAGAAATACATGGATTGTGAAAACATGCAGACTATGTTTGTGAGCCTGTCTAGTAAGTAAGTAAAGTTTATAAGGCTTTTCACAAGACATGTTGTCACAAAGTGCTGTGCAAACAGAATAATTATAATGAAATATGATAGAAAATTAAAATACAGTTAATAGCAATACAAAACCAGGCTCAAAATAAAATGGAGATGATTAATAAACAGTGTCAACAAGAGCTTGTTTAATACGTTTTTAACTGATGTCTATCAGAATGAACAGCTCAGAAAGCAGTTCAGTTTCCTTCTTTTGGCATCAGAAGAAAGTAAGAAAAGCGCTGGCTTTTAAAATGGACTGAAGCAAAGTGGAAAAGTGTTCTGTTGTCAGATGAATTGAAATTTGAAATTCTTTTTGGAAAACATGAATATTATATCCTCTGGACTGAAGAGGAGGTGGTTTGCTATCAGTGGTCAGTTGCATTCTTGATGGTACTGGGGACCTGGCAGCCTGCACATCTGGAAAGGCATTATCGGCACTGAACGTTTTTTAGAACAACATACGCTCCTAGCCAAATGACGTCTTTTTCAGGGAAGGCTTTGCAAGACAGTAGTTGAAGAATATGCCTGCACTCCATACCTTTCACTGATTGAAAGCAGCAAAGAACACCTAGAATCCCACATCACACAGGAATTGGACAGCATTCCTTAAGAAAAATGTTTAAGTGCAAAAGAAAATAATAAATAATACTGTATTATAAAATAAGTTATGCAAACAACATAAAACGCCTTGTTTTATGTTGTAAATAACATTTTAATTTATGCCTTATAAATTAAAATATTATTTCCTTATTATAAAACTTTCTTAAATTAGTAGCAATAAAACAAGTTCTGACAGTATTATATTTCTTGATTGAGGTAGCGCTAATGTGTATGTGTGTACACACACGTGAGCTAGTGAATGAGTGAGTATGTGTGTGGGATCCTTTAAAAGAGCATGTGGCGGCTGCAACAAAGCAAAGTGAGCATATCAACAGTTGTGGTTTGAGGCCGTTTTTCCTGCAGCAGAAAACAGACATTCTGATGATGATGATGATAATATTATTATAATGATGATAGTATATGTATGTGTGTGTATATATATCTGTATTTTCACTATCTCTTCCACAATTTGGGGGGGGGGGGCAATCTGGACAAAATTTGTATGAACGTCATCGCACATACAACAATAAATAATGTTGAAGTAATTAGAGATGGCACGATGCCACTTTTTTTTATGTCCGATACTGATATCATAAATTTGGATATCTGCCGATACCGGTATGAATCCGATATAGTGTATTTTTCAATCAATAAAACAGGTTGTTGTTTTTTTTTTATATCTTGCTGCATTTTGTATAAGTTCATACTCACGTTTTAAAAAAACAAAACACTAAAGCTATTCTGTTATACCTGTATGCAAAAAATACACTGCACCCAAAATATTTCATAGTTCAGCAATACTGATCAATCTAATAAACCTGAACCTACACGATCCTCCCTATTCTGGTATTTTAAAGAGTACTTAGCAGAAATATTAAACAACCTAACTAATAGGGTTGTCAGCTCCCAGTAAAAAAAAAAAAAAAAAATAGGGAACCACCCACCCTCCGCCTCGTGATGCTTAATCGACGTAATCAACTAGAAGTAATAAATCAGACATTAGGACATTTCAGCTTCGACTTCAAGAAATCGTGATATGCGTCTTCACTGTTTCCTGTTATTTATACACAGAACAAAGAGCTGATGAGCCAGATGTATTGATGATAAGGGTTGTTGTTTACTGTTTCTCTAATGTAGCAGCTTTCTGTATGTTAACTGGGGAAAAATACTTAAACACAAAAATAACAGAACTTTAGTGAATAAGAACGACAAACTAAAAACAAAGGTGTGTACCATACTTGGAAGCATTGTTTGTCAGTGTGTGTGTTTGGATGGAGATCCGAAATCCAAATGGGAGTAACTTGAAAGTGTTTCCCATGATGTTTTGTTGTATTGTTCTCTCTTTGGAGTGCTACTGTTGTTTCAAGCAGCATGCTTGAAACTCTGATTTACAAGGTTATTTGTCCTCCCTGATCCCTCTTCCTTAGCAGCCACCCCTCCCTCTCTCCTCCACTTAGGAAAGCTGAAGGAAAAGCCCCTTCCTCAGGCTCTGCTGAACTGCCACCTGAGTACCTGACCAGCCCACTGTCCCAGCAGTCACAGGTAATAATTTGAAACTCTTTATATCAATCACTGTCTTTCTAGATTTTTTGTTTTTGTTTTGTTACCTGTTAAATATAGGACTTAAATGATTTTCGAGTTATTATATTGTTGTTGTTTTTTTACATTTTAGACAGCTTTCTAGCCTTTTTGGAAAAAGTTGCTAAAATTGTCACACTGGAAATAAATAGTCATGTACACCCCATCATTCATTAGCTTAAAGAACCACCTTTACCAGCAATCACTTGAAATCAGTGTTTTCTAGCTGACTTTAATTCCCATATTGCTGTGGAGGAAATTTGTCCCAATCTTTCCTACAGTGTTGCTTTGGTTCACTGAGATTTGCAGGCAGAGCTCTCTTAATGTAATTCTACAGCATTTCAATCAAGCTGAATGTCTGGGCTTTATTTGTGGTCATTATGAAACCTTTAGTGTTTTCTTTTTCAGCTATTCTATTGTAGATTTGTTGTAATTTAGATGATCCAGTTGCAGCCAAGCTTTCGCTGTTGGACTCTCCTGCTATATATTTCTCCTGCTCTTCTTTCTCACCAGATGCCCCCCAAGAGAGATGAGGCTGCCCTGCAGGAGGAGGAGGAGCTGCAGCTGGCCATAGCTCTTTCTCAAAGTGAGGCTGAGGAGAAGGAGCGAATGGTGGGTTGCTAAGCTGAAATGCTCATTTTTGGGTATGGATGTGTTTGTTTTCAGCTAGTATATAGAATAAAAGCTGACACACAGCTGAATGCTCAATTGCAGAGACATAAGAACTCGTACTCGATGTATCCCAAAACCGATCCCACCCCAGTGACTTCCTCAGCTCCCCCAGTCAGTACCCTCTACACTTCCCCTGTGGTAAGGCTGTTTCCAGCAAAATCACTTATACTCTACAAAAAATGTTTTTATGATTTTAAAAGCATGTTTGAAAGATTTTTATTATTGTTAAGCAGATTTTAAAATGCATTCTTTTTTGACTATTATGAAACACATTGCAGAACTCCTCTGCTCCATCAGCTGAAGATGTAGATCCTGAGGTACATGTGGTATATTGCTCTTCTCAAATGTTAGCAGTATTGCTGATTAATGGAAATGCTACACCGTGCTTTTAAAGCTAATAAGGAAATATGACATCATTCCAGCTGGCCCGTTACCTGAACAGAACATATTGGGAGAAAAAACAGGAAGAGGCTCGCAAGAGTCCCACCCCCTCAGCCCCTGCCCCTGTGACATTGGCTGAGCCACTTCCGGCAATCAGTCAGCCCGTGGAAAGTCACGTCCCTGTCCAGCCTGTCAACATAGTGGAGGTATGCTGAAGTTGTGAGCTCTAAAAAACCAAAATCAAGCTAAACACAAATGAGCCCCTGCTCATGGTTTGCCCTGTTCATCCCCTCTTTCAGCAGCAGTACCAGAATGGCGAATCAGAGGAGAACCATGAGCAGTTTCTGAAGGCTCTGCAGAATGCTGTCACCACCTTCCTGAACCGCATGAAGAGCAACCACATGCGTGGGCGAAGCATCACTAACGACAGCGCCGTGCTCTCACTCTTCCAGTCCATCAACAACATGCACCCACAGCTTTTGGACATCCTCAACCAGCTAGATGAGAAGCGATGTAAGCGTTGGCCTTGTGTAATTGTGTCCATGTTTATAGATTTCTCTCTCCACGTGTCCAGGCTCTGAACTGTGATGATCTGTGTCTTGTCAGTGTATTATGAAGGGCTGCAGGACAAGCTAGCTCAGGTTCGTGATGCTCGGGCCGCTCTCAACGCACTCCGGGACGAACACAGAGAGAAACTGCGTCGCGCTGCAGAGGAAGCGGAAAGACAGAGGCAGATCCAGCTGGCACAAAAACTGGAGATCATGAGGCAGAAGAAACAGGTACTGAACTGAATCTGTTCAATGAGAGTTCAGATATAATAGGCCATTACCATGCTCACAGGTATTTCTTTGGACCGCAGGAGTACCTGGAGATGCAAAGACAGTTGGCCATTCAGCGCCTCCAGGAGCAGGAGAAAGAGAGGCAGATGCGTTTGGAGCAGCAGAAGCACACCATCCAGATGAGGGCCCAGATGCCTGCTTTCTCTCTTCCCTATGCCCAGGTACACATTTTATACTCCATCTGGCCTCAGACTGAACTCAACCCAAGGATAATCTAGTCAGTAAATTCACTTGATATTGCAGAAACCAAATGTCTCAATAATAGCAGAAATATATGAACCTAAAGAATAAATTTCAGCTAATGAAACATTTTTTTAGATTTCAGCAGGAGACTTTTTATGTTTTTGAACTTTTTTTTAAGTTCATTGTAATCTTTTGGTGAAATTTTAATGCTGTCTTTATTTGCTGTTATGTAGATGCAGTCTTTGCCCCCCAATGTCGCGGGAGGGGTGGTATACCAACCCGGTGCTCCGCCCAGCTACCCAGGCACTTTCAGCCCCGCTGGTTCTGTGGAGGGTTCACCTATGCACAACATCTATATGAATCAGCCAGGGCAGACTGCACCAGCACAGTACCAGGCTATGCCTGGTCCTACCACAGGTGAGGAGGTTCACAAGAAAAAGGATCAGCTGAAAAGACAAGAAATCTACCAACTTTGGTCATCTGGTGTTACAATTAGCGATATGATCTAAAATCTTAATCGTTCACTACAATGTTTTGTGTTTCCTCCCCCCCTTTCTTTCAGATCCCAATATGGTTAATGCATACATGTACCCACCTCCAGGAACTAATGGGCAGCCCGCTCCTCCGCCTGGTCAGGCTCCACCCACAACTAGTCCACCCTACTCCACCTATCAGCCCACACCTACGCAGGGTTACCAGGTCTGACAAAGCTCCACTTAAATTTTCTGATTAATACATGAAATGCCACAAAAACGTTTAAAGATGAATGCATCTCACTGTTCTCTGTGTTTTGTGCAGAATGTGGCCTCTCAGGCGCAGAGTATGCCCCCCATGTCCCAGGCACCCCCCACTAACGGTATGGGTTATATGGGTTACCAGCCATACAATATGCAGAACATGATTTCAGCATTGCCGGGACAGGACCCCAATATGCCCCCCCAACAGCAGTACATGCCAGGCCAGCAGCCCATGTATCAGCAGGTCAGTTGTATATTTATGTATTTGAAGCTTCTGACAGACTAAAAGTTAATTGGTTCAACTGTCATTCACAGTTAACGCATGAAAGCTTTCTTTATTTTTATCTTTGGTATTTTTATTTAGGTTATTTAAATGTCAGTCCTGGCTAATCTTCCTATTTTTACTTGTGCATTCATGCTGCTAGGTTGCTCCCCCTGGTGGCCCCCCGCAGCAGCAGCAACAGCCGCAGCAGCCGCAGCAGCAGGCACCTCAAGCCGTGCCGGGCAGCGCAGAGGCACAGCTCATCTCCTTCGACTGAAGGGCCTCACGCTGCTGGGTCTAACACACTACAGCTCCTCTCCCTGTTTGGTCTCTTTCTTCCCTCTCTGGACTCTGAGGATACCCTCTGGAAACACACACATAATTCCCACTTTCCACCTCGCTGTGATTTTTGTGGCAACGTGAAATATTGTGATGATGTTGCAGAACTGTTGCTCTCCTTGCCTCTCCCCCGCTGAAGTATAAAAATCAGGAGGGGTGAAGCTGCAATGGGAAGCGCCATAACCAAGAACCTTCACCCTCTTCCTCCTCCTTTCCAGCTGATATGTATGTAGTATCTCCTTATTAAATGAATAACTGAAGAGCAGAAATAGTCAGTGGTATTAAAGTTACAGAAAATATGACCATTTAGGAGATTTAAAAAAAAAAAAAAAAAGAGAGAGAGAGAGAAGAAGATGCAACCATCCTTTGTCTCACATTTTTCTAAATCCAAATTTGCATGTTGAAATTTCAGTTCTTTTCTGGAATGGAAGCAAATTATTTCAACGTGTTTTAACAGTTTAAGAAGTGACTGAGAAACATCTGTATTCACTGTTTAAGATGCTGTTGGTATGTCTGAAGAGTGACAGCACAGTCAGACACCTGGAAAAAATCTCACTAATGCATAGGCAGTAGTTTTCATATCATCCCTTCTCATAATTACAAATTAGAGTCTTCTTTTTTTAATGGGGGGGGGGGGCATTTATTTGTTGTGTGCTGCTTCAACTGTGTGTTAATATAGTTTCAGAGACGATGCAGGGATTAGCACGTTACGGGAAACTGTTTAGAAAATTAGCTGGGTGGTTGTTTTGTCTTCATCAATTATACTTAATTAACTAAATCATTAAAAATCCACAATTAGTAACAAAAAAATATTCATACTAAAAGCAGTCCAAAAGTTCTAATAGCATCTTGCATCCCTTCTGTTAAAGCGACTGGTGTTGCCGAACATCAAGTGCCATCACAAAATTGAAGCATATGAATTTAACCTGTAATAAAGTGCAAGTTTCCTCCAGGAGTCCCAGCCTACATTCTATTAGTTGTAATTTTCACATATACAGATGCCTGCATCGGGAGTACATGTGGGCACTCTTTCAAAAGTCTGCTTGAGTATCCAGAAGTGAAGAAAAGCTTGCAGAGCAAACATGATGTGCTGCATGTATGTATCACACACCCAATCAGTGGTTTCTGTAACTCTTCAGTTGGCATCTGTGAACTTCTTTATTCCAACATACTGATCTGACTTTGAAGTAATTTTAAAATTATATTTAATAAATATCTGGTTCTTACTGTCCACGTGCCTCGACTTGTATTTTGTAACCACACACAGAGGAGGGTTTTTTTTTTTTTTTTTTTTAAAGCTTTTATTCAACTATATCCATTATCAGATTGCAGAATTGTCTTACAAATATAAAGACTATAGACTTACACTCATAACTGATGTGAACTAATAATTTAATGTCCTTTTGGTATTTTGGCTTCTTTAGAGTTTTCTGAAGATGAGGCATTTGTAGTATTCTTCCATCTCAATCTAAAAGAAGGAAACATTACAAGTGTAAAAGACATGCTGCTGGGAGGTGGAATCGCCTCTAAGCCGAGATACATGACTTACTATCCGCTCCATACGCATCCCGTTCCCATAGGCCAGCTGTCTGAGCACGTCGATATCTGGAAGACCCCAGTCTGGATTCCTGTATGCAGCAGAACCAAACATGGTCCATATCTTATCCTAACAGCCAACCACATACACATATTACCAAATAGCTGCTACTCACATTTTTCGTAGCTCCTCATCCAGCTTTTCATTACAACTTGGTGTGATGATGCCATTAACAGCATACACCTGAGAAATGTTTTAATTTGACATCAGTTAGTAGGTTCAGGTTTATTTGTAGTGTAATTAACTATCATTACATACCCCATATGTTATCAAAAGGCCGTTTTGTTTGAGGATCTGTCCTGCTCCACTGAACACTCCCTGAGAAAATGATAAGTAAATAAAATACTGTGGGGATATATCTCAAGCTCTTCAGTTGATTTATAAGCAACCAGGCCTACCTGGGCTGTTTTGAAGGAGCTGTATTGCAGTAAATTAATGGAAATAATAACGTCACAGGAGTTGTGACTCAGTCCTGCCCATTTCTCCCACGGATCACTGGCATCCAGGTGAACAGGTGGTAGCACCGTCTTTGCTTGGGTTGCAGCAATATATGCCTTGATACTGCCAACAAGGTGTGTACGAGCTTCATTTTAGATTTAATGTCAAATCCATAGACTTCAACAAATCACTTGTTTAAATAGATCATTGATTTAACTGGAATATGTTCGTAAATCTTTCTGTCACACATAACTATACTGACACGTCAACATGGCAAGCACTTTCTGAAAGGCACAAACCTCTCTAGAGAATCCTCTTTGATGTCTGATGGCTGCCAAATGACAAAGGGCATCTTCTGAGCAAACCGTATGATATGCTGGCCAGTTCCAGAACCAAGCTCTAAAGCAAATAACTGCCTGTGTGACTGGCTCTCCAACACATCTTCGAGCACTGAACAAACACTCTCCCAGTTCCTTTCAGCCTGAGGAGACAGCAGCATGGCCTGAAGGAAAAAGAAAAGAAAAGATGTGTGCCTCTTTTATCTAGCATTGCACTCCCATGCATTGCATTGTTCTCTTAGCGGATGCTTCTTACCTTTTATTTGCACTGGCGATAAAGGCCAGTGGAGGGAATGGCATGTTGGTGGAAGACAGTAGCAGCAGATGGGTGGAGAGATTACCTGGTTAAGAGGATTTCCTTCATGCTCCTTCCCAGTGTCCAAGTGCCCAGCATTGGTACACTACAGGTAGGACATATGCACATGCACAGCAAATAATAGGACAGCTATAGTCTTGAGTCACCTCTTATTTCTTTCTACTTTGCTTGCAAGGAGCCAGTCCACTTTACATTTTTAAAGTGGTCTTGACCAATAATTCTCCAATTCTGACTTTTCACTCATTTACTATTTTTTTCTTTTCTTTTGTTAAGCCTTGTTAAGAAAGTCCAAACACAGGACCTCGGATCTGGATCTGACATGGTTTCGGGCTGAATCTGAGCCAGTGGTGTTGTGGATAATGTCAAAGCTGATGAATTCTGAACACAGCAAAATCCCTTCAGATGTTGATCCACTATGCAATTCCACCTGGAAAGCATGTGACTGTAACAGCTTAATTTTTGAGCATTAGAATGATCCCAACCACACTGCCAATGCAGTAAAGACACCTGGATGGAAAAACAGATAATGGAGCACTATGAGTCATTGCATGTCATTGAAGTGATAATGCTAGAGATGGAAAGATGAGACTGGACATATTATTATTATTATTATTATTATTATTATTATTATTATTTCAAACTTACTTTCTTTCTGTCGCTCTCTCACGCACATTCATTGTCCCTTGTGGGCTCCCGTAGCAGTTGAATTGAGGTTTTTTAACAGTTCACGCAATGCATTGTGGGTAGGTCAGGAGTAGAGGGGACTCCATGTGCTTTTGAGGCAGAGGATCCGCTGGAAGGAGACGTGTGTGTGATAAATTTGTCTGTTTCTCAGAGAGAGGACCACCGGCTCCATTTACCGTCGGCATGTTCTGCACCAGCCGCTGCCTCCGCACCGCGCTGCGAGCCGCAGCCAGCACGCATCGGTACGTAACAGGCGGAGTACACCTGTATCCGAGTGTCTGCGGCTTCAAGGGCAGAGAGCCGGCCACTGCTGCCGCTTAATTTGGATGGAGAACACGATGTTGTCTTTTTAATTCGTCTAAAGACAGACGATGCGCGTTGTGTGAGCACAGAAATGAGTTTAGTGGTTTGCGGCTGTGTGCTAAGTAGGTTAGCCGACGTTAAGGGTTCCATCGCAGGCTTCAACTTGAACAACGTGACCAATTGAGCCCTGCTGTCCGACTAATGACACAAAACGCAGTATACCTTCATGGCTTCGTCTTAAAAAAAAAATCTAAGAGAAGCATGGCTTTGACCTTTTTTTTTTTCTTACCTACACTGGTCAAATGGGACTTTTCTGGTATTTGACAGTAGTAAAAATACTCTGGGTGATTTTTTTTAAAACATTTTTTATAGCTTGATAGGCTACATTACCCTGTTAAAACTGACTAGAGTTTTAACTGGGGTTTTTCGGGAGTCTTGAGACTTTCAATGCCATGTGTGTAAAAGAGGCAGTTGTGTCTTAAAACAGACATGTCCAGACTGTCAGCTGGAGATTTTATGATGTAAGCCACCATGGCTTGTCCTGGAGCGCTTCTCTCTCTTCATCCTTATCAGGACCTCTCAGCCAAAGCTGTAGTTTCCTCCAGTGTCGCCCTGGTTACATGGAGGCTGACTGCCCTTTGCACAACTATTTTTTTTATTTTTGTATTTATTAATTTTTTTTTTTTGCCTGCAAGTACCCAGGGGTTTGTTTGGGGGTAAAGGGACTTAAATTTTGTAATCACAAGTAGAATGGGAAGCTTTGGGGGTGGGTTGTCCACATGCCTGACAATTTGTTGTAACCATCAGACACTATAAGTGCATCGTCTGCACATCCCTCATCCAACTGGTCTCCATGCAATCAATGAAGAGCAACTGCTCAGCTGAGCTGTCCACGTCTGTTATTGTGAAATTCCAAGTCTGAGATGTTTGAGAAGGCATGAAGAACCACCGTGCTGTCAGTTTTACTAACAGGACTGAGCTTCCTGCCCCCCTTCCACAGTGCATTTCTAGGTCTGCATACTTTCTTTGATTACAGTCCTGCATTCATAGAATAGCGAGGTTGCTAAACGATGATGGGTAACAAAGAAGATTGAGCTGATATATAACCTTTGTTATATAATGCAATTGTAACCTCAACAGGGAAGGTGTAACACAGAACGGGTAAATAAATTGCATCTGTGAGGGTTATAATTCAGTTGATATTATTATTGTACATTCTGCTTACATGAAACTTGATCGTGTTCCAAAGGTTTTCAAGTTGGATATTCGTGTTGCAGAGTGTACTTTTGTAATAAACCTACAATATTCCTGAAATCTGTCCTTACTGCCAGAATATAATGGTTGATTTCTTAGCTCACAGGTACTTGCCGTAATGTCAACCAGTCCTGCCCGCCCTGAGCAACCGCTTGTGGGTGGCTGTAGCTCAGGTGGCAGAGCAGGTCAGCCACTAATCAGAAGGTCGGTGGTTCGATCCCAGGCTGCCACCTGGCTGCATGCCAAATATCCTTGGGCAAGATACTAACCCCATGTTTGCCTACTGGTAGTGGTCAGAGGGTCCGGTGGCGCCAGTGTCCGGCAGCCTCGCCTCTGTCAGTGCGCCCCAGGGCAGCTGCGGCTACAATGTAGCTTGCCGTTGCCTGTGTGTGAATGACTGAATGTAGTGTAAAGCGCTTTGGGGTCCTTAGGGACTGAGTAAAGCGCTATACAAATGCAGGCCATTTACCATTTGTGCCATCTCGCATATAACATACAACAAATCTCTTCTTACTATTCTTACCAGGGATGCGTGACTCTCCAACCAAAGCTAGCCAGTACCTGCAGAATCCTGCCAAATCCTTTGTGGTGTGGTGTTTTTGTATAGCATTATTTGCTGATGCAAAACTGGAATTTCAGGGTTTTTGCTTGCCAAATTACCATAATTTGTTTGAGCTGTTAAACTGCAAAGCAATAAGCATAAAAGTGTCCTCCAGGTGAAATAAGAAAGCAAACCCATCTCATAGTAATAGCTACTGTCTTTACACAGTGAGAAGCTTGAGGGGTTATTTGGTGGTTTGCAAATTGAGACCATTAATTATGCATAAGTTAGGCAGTCTGCACTCTAAATGTAAGAAGGATTGTTTTGTAAAGCAGTAGACAAAGTCAAAATATGGCAGTGGATGATGCCAGGTGTGATCCACACCATACTGAATATGTGGATACAGTCTGCCGTTTAGCTAACCGCTTTTCACTTTCCCAGGCAACAGCTTCAACGGCAGACACCAGCCTTATGTGCTCTCAGACTTCTGAAAACCAGTCCAGCCTCGTCTTCAGATGCCATCGCCACCCCTCCTCTAGATGGAGCCCCCAAACAGTATTCCCCCAAAATCCAGCAGCTTGTCAGTGACATAGCCAGCCTCACCTTGTTAGAGGTGTCCGATCTCAACGAACTCCTCAAGGTTTGTGGGAAACCTAAAACCACAGTGCACTTTGTCTGAGCTTCTTGCTGTCCGTTTGTGTTAAATGTTGAGTGATAACTTGTTTGTCTTTACCACAGAAAACTCTGAACATTGAGAGTGTCGGAATGATGCCGATGGGGGCGATGGCGACATTAGCTGCTCCTGCAGCTCAGGTATTGATAATTGTTTTTAAAGGGAAGTTCTGAAGACTGCCTTATAAATCATTAATGGCTTAAGTAGCAACATACATCATTATTGTTCTTTTTCAGATGTCTAGCTTAAGAATTTAAAGCCACTCATAGTTGATGTGGCCAACGAGGCTCCGTGCGCACAGTTAAATGACCTCGATTGTGTTCCTTTTGCAACTAGGCTGCAGAGGAGGAGGCGGCACCAGCAAAGAAGGAGAAGACTCACTTTACAGTAAAATTGACAGAATTGAAAGCTGCTGAAAAAGTAAAGCTTATAAAGGAAGTGAAAAACTGCATCCAGGGCTTGAATCTGGTGCAGGTAAGTCTCACTGTTGGAGCTATTTAAGCGGGCTTATTGTAGCTTTTGGCAAAAAGCAGTGGGCCGGTGTTAGAATGTGAGATATAAAATGTTTATGAGATGACGCTTTGGAGGTAATAATATGCATATATTATTACATAATAGTCTGCAAAATCAGTCCAATTTATTTTGTGAATCAGTTTCAGCTGCTTTGGTGCAAATGAAAATCTCACTGCTGGTAGCATAAAACAGTACATGCAGTCCAGCTCATCCAGGATGACACATCCATTCGTGCTGTTATGAGTAGGTTTGCTATGTCTCCCAGCATGTTCTCAAGAGTGGTGAGGTGATGCAGGTGGGCTGTTACACAAGGAAGGCTGAACAGGGCTGTAGAAGGATATCAAGGGCATCAGTGTCTGCTCCTCTGAGCAAAGAATTGTCAGTCCTACTACATGACCTCCAGCAAGCTCGTCATGTGCATTCCTCTAAACAAACTGTCAGAGGGCACGTGGGTAGCATGGGTTGACGTCTTTTAGTGGGTCCTTTGCTCACAGAGGTTGTCTGTGGTGTTGGCTTTGCAGTGAACCTGTTGTCCCTTTATTTGCACCAAAGTGGGTGAAATGCATTCCCAACAGTTTCTAACTTGACAGATTGATATGAATTTGTTGTATTGTGGTGATCAAGTGTTCCTAATTTCTTTCTTTTTATTGTGAGCAGTAACTACAAGCAAACATTGTGTATAGTGTAATTTGCTTTGTCTGCAGTGTTAAAGCTTCTCAAAGCACAAATTTGTTAATTTCACTAATTGTTTTTTTTTTTCTCCGCCCTCTTTATTTGAAACAGGCTAAGAAACTAGTGGAGTCTCTTCCACAGGAAATCCGGGCCAACGTATCCAAAGAAGAGGCAGAGAAATTAAAAGCAGCCCTGGAGGCAGCAGGTGGCACCGTGGAGTTGGAGTAGATCTCGTCTGCCCTTATGCCCACTGTTCGCCATCATTTTACTACTCATGCACTTCATCCTTGAGTTTTTCTTTTTATTTGTTTTCTTTCCTCCCTTTTTTTTTTTTTTTTTTTTTTTTGTACGACAAAGACGTGGATCGTAAGAGAAATGGAAACAAATGCCTTCTGACATTAACGCCGTCCCCTTACAACGTCAGGTCGTGACGGCACAGCTGAGACTGAACTCTCCAGCACGCAGCCTTCGCAGATGTGCCGCCGCACTGTTTGGTGGTTCGCTTGTCTGATACACGTGTCACAAACAAGCTAAGGAGATTGGTTGGATGCAGAGTAACGCCTTTTTCAGACATGTAATGAATAACATTGCAGTAATGGCATTGTGTCAATCGGCGGTCATTGATCACATTAATGTTCCTCTGGTTTCTATCTGACCTTCCTGCGACAGACTGAGAGAACTTCTCTCTCTGTCATTGTTACAAAGAGCTGCATGTGCTGCGTGGTGTTGCAGAGAGAGCTGTACCCTACCCCCCCACATGCATGCTCTAAAAAGCTTTCTTCTGAATTAGGAAGAATGCTTGAATCATATTCCAAATTAGAAACGATGTAAACGTTTCTGCTTTTAATTGCATTCTCCTGTGAGCTGAGTAACTCGCCAAAGATGCATGCATAGTTGCTACGGTTGAAATTTATTGCGTCCAGAGGCGTGATCAGGGTGCTGATGGACACAAAACCATCACCACACCAAGATGCTGTCAGATCAATGGGAAGGAGCGCATGTCTGAAAGAGGCTGAAATTACTTTGTAATTCTTTGTGTTTAATCTTCTCACAAGGTTAAATCTTGTGGTTTCCAGGTTGATACAGATGACTGATGTTGAGGAGCACCAGATACTGTGTGTAGTTCAGAGAATGGCAGGGTTGAGTCCAGATAAATCTCATTGAAATGTTAATAATGTGATTAAAGTTGAAATAATTATTTTGCTCTTATGTGTTATTGGTCGTGTGGCTGAATTTATGGAAAACTTGATGAGTGTAATCAAGATTTCATGTGTGCTGTGTTGACTGAACATTTATAGTGGAACAGTGAATTTCACTAGATAATGCTTTACTGCGGTTGTCCACCAGAGGTCTTAATAACGCTGGATAACAGCACTTGCATGTCATTTTGTTTCTGAGTAAACCTTAGTGTTGAAATGAACAGAAATGAGTAGGTTTTCCTAAAAGAGGGAAAAAAGCTTCAGTATCTGTGATGATGTATGATTTGGAGAGAAAGTAATTTACGCCATTTACACTAACTGGACACTTAATTAGGTATACCTTCCTCTGAACCCCTTTTGCCTTCGGAACAAAAAACGGTTTTCATGAATCTGTGCAAACTCTACTTTTAGTTCCCTGCTCTTAGCTGGCATAAGTGGCAACCAGTGTGGTCTTGTGCTGCTGTAACCCATGTGCATCAAGGTCTGATTTGTTCACAGATGCTCTTCTGCATACCTTGGTTGTAACAAGTGGTTGTTTAAATTATTGTTGCTGTCCTATCAGATGAAAGGAGACACTCATTCTCTTCTGACATCTCACACTGAGATGTCAGAAGAGACCTTAGAGATGGTCGTGTGAGAAAACCCCAGCAGATCAGCAGTTAAGTACTCGGTCCAGCCCAGCTGTCATTACGAGCTATGTCACTTTCAAAGTCCTTTAAATCTGCTTTTCATTCTGCCCATTTAATGTCTACATGCATTTAGTTGCTGTAGGTAGACAATCTTATTTTGTCTGCAAAAGTCAGCATGTAAAGAAGAAAAATTATACACAGTTATTTTAAAACTAGTGTTGGACTGCTTTTCCTCTTGGAGAATCTGTCTCTTCAATGGGGTTCACATAAGGAACATAAACTGCTAACCCTGCACAAAATCACCTGCAGACTGCTGACTGTAAAAAGAAAAACCTGAAGAATATAAACAATTTCTGATTAATTATAGGAGAAGGTGAGGAGTCAGGTGCTTTGTACTTATGGACACTAGAGGTTGCAAGGACATACATGTCAAGAAGTATGTAGAGAACATTGAAGGGGCTCAATTTCATACCTGCTATCATGGCAGTATAATGTTAATATAACAGTTTTTTATAGTGCTTTTTCCCAGTAGATATGTTGGCTAGTTGTTTTAATCAAGTAGTCTCAGCAATTTTTTGTAACTGAAGCATCAGGAAGGATTCAGGACCTGGGAACTGATGTGTTTTTAGCACAAAGAGTGCTGAGGATAAACCGTGGAGTATTTCACTCCTGTTGGATTGGTGAATATTCTGGGCTTATTGATCCTTTTGGGCTCCTGTATCGGTCCAGGTGTTGAAGATTGCTCTTATATCGTTTCACTGGTGGAATATTCCACTTTGATCCTGGGTGGAAGAAGCTTATCATTGGGGGAATATAATTAATGGGAAATCCCTAATGGTGAAACACCACAAGTAGAAGGATCGAGTGATTTCATTAACTCTGTTTCATTCCCCGATGAAGGTATGTGTGCCAAATCATGACGGAGTTTTGCTTTTAGTTTTTTTTAAGGTTAAACCTAAATGTAAATTTTAGTGCTTTGATAATTTAACATGTTTAGTTTTTATGTCAACACTCGGACTTACGGTAATCTATCGTGACACATCTAAATCTTAGAGAGAATACAGTCTGTTTTTACATCTGTCACAAGAACAAATGCAAAGCACAGATGGAGAGCAGGAAGAATGAAGACAGATGTGTACAGATGAAACATGAGAAAGAGCAACGCAACATAAGTGATTAAAAACTCTGTGAAGAACATGTGAAAGAAATGGCTTGTCATCCAGTTTTCCTACAGTGAGGAGGGAAAACCCTTTAGTCCTGATGAGAGTCGTAGAAAATTGTCCTGGAGAATGAAAATGATACTTTGCTGTGTTAGTGATGATGGCTTCTGGCTGGGTCATAGCATTGCAAGCCTGGCCTGGACTGCTGAAGGAAGTCACCACATCAAATCAGTCGCAGGTTTCATTTTAACTCACTTTATGATAAAAACAAAATCCAGCTGTATGCAATTTAATGCAGCAATTTAGCATAAAGCAGAGGGCAGCAGCATATCACTCTCCTACACTTCAAGTGACTGAGGTCAGCCTACGGTCCACCAACTGCAGACATCCAGCATCAATGCAATATAACATCCATATAGACCTAACTCCTAGTTGGTTCTTGTTATTTAATCAGTGTACCCTTAAAGATTTGGATTCATGTGCAGTAGATTAATGTCTGCAGTCTGACTTGATTGCAATCTCAACCGGTGTAGCTACAGCCAGCAGAAAATAATGGAGCAGGCCTGCAATAAATCCTATCAACCATGAAGGTTAAGCCTGTTGTTCATTCAACTTCATTTTTATTCTGGACCTCGCAGTTATCGTTTTGCCCATCTCATTTATTTCACAGACGGTAGGCCAAATTGCAACCACCCCCAATCTGATCAAACAGCTCCCTAAAAGAGGCCCAACAACAACAACTCATGTTAAAGCATTAGACAGAAACCTAAATCTCAGTTCTGACTATTGCTAGCTGTCATTACCCATTCCTGCCTGTGTCTGCTCACATCTTACCTTTGCTCCAACTTGGAGTGGGTATCCAGTTGCTGTTTGTATCATCTGTCATGAGTGCCCCCCCTCTGAGTCAGCCCAAGTGCTGCTGTGCCAGGCTGGTCATTCATAGCACTCATTTAAAATCATGTCATGTTCAACAACCCAGACGGTTGCATTAGCTGTAGAAACTTTCAGAAAAGTATGAAAATAATAATGTTGCTGTGCATCACTGACCCATTGTTCAAAATGTTGTAACCTTGTAACCTTTTGTGCTTATGACCTGAAGTCTGAATGCTATAATTAGACAAATCTATCCTTGACAAATATTTGTTTAAACTTCGAGACCTTTGCTCCATGTCAGTGTGTCGGCCACAATTTCAAAACTACAGCAGCGGTCAAGCCCGCTTACTATTTTTAGTAACGTACACTTTCTCCCATGAACCAGCTGCACCCCTCTTCTTCTTGGCACACAAACATGGAGTAAGTACAGAGGGACACTCATTATATTTGTCTGTCCACTGCTTCAAAAGAAACAAAAATACAGATTTACATTGAGATGACTCCCGTCGACTTTTAAGATGAATTGTGGCCACGCATCACCAGAAGTGCTGAGGGGAAAAACGATGAAAGGAGCACCCTCGGGCAAAGTTGTCCTTTGAGCCTCTGAGAAGTCGACCCTTTGGTTTTTTCCCCCTCTAGAGTTTGCCTCACTGACAGCATGCAGGAGAACCGTGTCTCTCGTTGGTATTTTGGTGGGGTCTCGTCCAGTGCAGCAGCCTGTGTAACCCATCCACTGGATTTGATAAAGGTAAATTATAGAGCTTATCGAATTTGAATTAACACCAGAGCACAATCCTTCCATTCGGCAGAGACAAAATAGATCCAGATAGGCCTCACTGATGTGTCTATTTTGGCTATTTTGGTTTTCTATTTACTTGCTGATGATAAAATTTGGAATAATGTGTTGTAGCAATATTCATTTTAGCAGTTTCTTAGAATTTCACTTGGCTATTATGCAGCCAAATTGCCTTTATATTGGCAATCATTAGGCTTGCTTTGATTCCTTAAGGTGCTTTAAATGATAGTAACATTTGTAGTGTATGTTTAGTGGCACAGTTTTTTATTTCTTGCAGCTATTATCCACTTATTGCATTGGTTTTCTTTAATTTAGGATGCGGACTGAATGGTGCTGGTAATATTAGAGCGTGAGATATATTTTCAGACTAGATATTAACGGTTTTAAAGACAGGAACCTTACATATATCTAAGGCCAATTCTCACTAAAAGTGCCACTGACTCTTAGTGCTGCTTCCTTATGGTTGCTTCCAGGTCCACTTGCAAACACAGCAGGAAGTGAGGATGAGGATGATTGGGATGACTCTTAACGTAGTGAGAAGAGAGGGTTTTCTGGCTCTCTACAGCGGGCTCACTGCTTCCCTCTGCCGGCAGGTCAAAAACAACACTCATTTCCATAAAACCTTTATCAGCCGCACACTCTTCCTCTCTTTGACATAGCTGTTTTTATTTATTCATTTGTCCAGATGACATATTCTTTGTCACGATTTGCCATTTACGAGACCGTCAGGGATAAGATGAAGAGAAAAAATAAAGGTCCTATGCCTTTCCACCAGAAAGTCCTCCTGGGTGCCTTTGGAGGTAAATGGTGGAAAATAGCTTACATTTTATTTAAAGATGTTGTTTCATTTTATACTTAAAATTGCATTTAAAGATGTTGTTTTTCCTTCATCAGGTTTTACAGGTGGTTTCATTGGGACCCCAACTGACCTGGTGAATGTAAGATGAGATACAGTGTTTATGTCTTTGTATCTGTTTGCACTTCACATGTAGAATCGAATGTATTTTTGTGGTTCACCACATAAAAGTCATAGTTTATATTTTATAGTTCAGTGCATCCACTACATTGCTGTTTAAGGTCTAAATTTGCTGTCATTCCAGCCGTGAGATAAAAGTGATTCATTTTGTTGTCAAAATGCTTTAATAGTTATAATAATTCTATGAATATTTAATATACATTTAAATGGAGATTAAATTGAAACTGAATCATGAAACATATTACTAATAAAAGCCTACATTTATTTTTAGTTTGTTCTGGTCCATTTAAGTGGCCGTTTTATTATCTTGAGCATTTTAAAAATGTTGTTTATAACTTTTGGGGTTTTGCGGTTTCTGTCCACCGTACTTTTGTGCGAGTGCTTGATGACCAAAAAACAAACAATAATAGAAAAAGAAAAATACCAAAAAGTAACAAAGGATACACGAACACGGATCACTTCATTAGGTACACCTGTCCAACTGCTCATCACAAATATCTCATCAGCCAATTACATGAGAGGAACTCAGTGCATTTAGACATGTAGACGTGATCAAGATGACCTGCTGAAGTTCAAAGAGAACATCAAAATGAGGAAGAATGGTGACAGAAGCGACTTTGAAGGTGGTATGGTTGTTGCTGCCAGATAGGCTAGTCGGAGTATTTCAGGGACTGTTGATCTTCAAGTAATTCATTGTATTGGATAGTCGCTACATAGGCCTTTACCAGAGTTGCCTCAGTTGTGCCGACTGGGAGCTTGGGCTGTTTTACCCTGTGCTTCTTAGGTTATTCTTTGCCTTTGGAGGAGCCACACTAAACCAGAGTTCATAGAATGGTTAAAGACACTGCTTCCTGTGAATCACTGATGGTAAGGAATAATAACTGTCAAGGAAAGTTTCAGCAAGAGTGGATTGAGGTTGCAGAGAAAACAAAGGACAGAATCTAACAGACAGTTGCCCTTTCTCTTTTGTGCGTCTGCTAAGTTTTACACAACCCCTTATTTATTTTGTTCTTAGTACTTGGATACTTTTCTGTCTTTGTATTTCTCCTTACTGATTGCACAGATGTAACCATGTCCAGTGTATGCTATTTTGTGTTTTGATTGTTATGAAAATTGAAAATAAATAAAAGAAAAAAAATGGGCAACAGAAGGTTGGAAAAATGTCTGGTCTGATGACTTTTTCCGCTTTGACATTTGGATAGTAGGGTCATAATTTGTCATAAACAGCAGGAAAACATTGATTCATCCTGGTATCATCATGCTGCTGCTTGTGGTGCAAACGTTGGGATCCCTATTACCAGCTGAGCATCATTTAAATGCCACAGGCAGCCTGAATATTGTTGCTGAACATGTCCAGCACGCACTGTATCAAAAAGGCCTCCAGGGCTCATTTGGGATGTGGTGGAACAGGAGATGCAGATCATAGATGTGCAACTGACAAATCTGCAGCAACTGACATGGTGCTATCTTGTCAATGCCATGAAGGCAGTTCTGAATGCAAAAGGGGTCAAACGTGGTACTATCTAACAAAGTGTCTGTGAGTGTATATATATTTCTAAACACAAGTTAAGGGGTTAAGGGGTTTCTAACATAACATCCAAAGTAGGTACCTGTAGAAATGTTGTGAAGTGAAAGGAAGATAGCTGGGGAAAGTACAAACTACACAAGAAAAAAAGTTGTGGTGGCATAAAAGCCTTCCAATTTTAGATGGTCAATTTTCCCAGAGTGCAGAAGCAAGACAATCAGTGTTAAGGCTGCACGTGCTGACAGACAACCGGCTTTGAAATCTCTCATCTTTACAGAATGCAGAATGACGTCAAGATGGCAGCAGAGTTCAGAAGAAAGTAAGTGCACGAAAAATGGGAATACATCCTGAATCATAATTACAGACAATTATAGTTCTTTCCAAATAACCATATTGTAAGATAGTTTTTTCCCTTTTTACAGTTATGCTCATGTGTTTGATGGGCTCTTACGTGTCTGTAAGGAAGGTAAAGTCCATAAAAGCTTCTACCATTAAACGTACCATTAAAGCTTTATTTTTATTTCCTTTGTATGTTCTGTCACAAGTTTAAAATCCACAATCCTTAAACTCAAGAGAACAAATACTGACTAAAGATTTCTTTACAATGTTCATCCTTCTGAAATGTGCTTTTTAGAGGGGCTGAGGAAACTGTTTTCTGGTGCTTCAATGGCTTCTTCGAGAGGTGCACTGGTGTCTGTTGGACAGGTAAAGTCATAAACTGCCCTACAAGACAACAGTGACTGCAAATATAGTGAAACTGTGAATTTTTGAGCAGTAACAGCAAACTGTAAGACAGAACCATAATGGCCTTAATGTTATAATTTTTATGCCCAACAATTATTGCCATAAATAAATCTGTAATGGCTAAATATGCAGATAGTCAGCTGATTAAACTGTGTTTATTCAGTTTTTCTTAGCTTGTTATGTAGGGAAATATATTTTAGAGGCTACGCATAAAGTTCAATTAAAAAAATCTATACATTTAAATGTTGGTATTTTTTAAATTTTAAAATCAGTCAGTATAATCCTAAAAGTTATACTGCATGTAATTATCATGCAAAATGCCAAAATTCTGAATACTGCTCAGACCAGTAAGTGCTGTCAAAGAAATTCCTTTTTCTCTGGCAAAGAGAAACTACCAGTTGGAGACAATCATGATCACTAACGAGATGTTAACAGGCCTTGGTGTTGTTAAGTTAGTAAAAACATTGTAGGGCCTTCAGCGTCACTTATTAAGATTTAAGTGAGCGTATGTAAATGTTTGAGCCTGTGTGTATACTTTTGACCCTGCATGGATTGGAGGAAATCCTAATAAATTAAAACTTGTGCATCCAATTCTTGTTTTTTAATGTCTTTAAAGATCTATGCACAATCATTCCACCCTGGAGAAAGAAAACTTCAAAGAAATCATTAAAGGCCCTAAATCACCATGACATTTATGCCCATGTTGAGTACCCACGAACTTCTGACCACAACTGTATATCCACTGTGTAGTTTGCTCTTGTTCTGTGGCAGGAAGGACACAGATTAGCCTGCAGCATTTAAACCAAAACTACATTTTGGGTTTTAGGTCTATTTCACTGATATTTTTTTTAAGTATTTTCTTGGAAATTATACACTTCTTTAAAAAATAAAGAAACAAAACAGAAAGCCATAAATGCGAGCCAACTTACGCAGCACATGTGTGTTTTGCTCCTGCAGCTCGCCTGCTACGACCAGTCCAAAGAGTTGGTTCTGGCTACTGGTTACTTGACTGACAACATCTTCACTCACTTCCTGGCGAGTGTGTTTGCAGTAAGTGACTCACGTCTGTCATAGCATAGCAAGACAAACATCACATGATTTTCTGAAATAAGCCCTCTGTTCTTGCGCAGGGTGGCTCTGCTACAATCCTCTGTCAACCACTGGATGTTGTTAAAACAAGATTAATGAATTCAGAAGTTCAGTATGGGGTGAGTGTCTTTAAAATGACTTTTCCTGTTATCTGGTTTTGCAGGAGAGTTTGGCTTATTTAGGTCTCTGAGTTCTCCCGCCCTCATCACTCTGATGTTATGTATGTTTTATTCATTGGTTATGGGGAAAATGACACAGCTTGGCATGTCTCTTGTGTGTTTTGTCTCCTTGTTGCAGAGTGTGTCTCACTGCTTAACAGAAACAGCAAAGCTGGGGCCGAATGCGTTCTACAAGGTGGATGTCACATTCACGCAGACATGATGTTTTATACAGCTCTTTCTAATTATGTGCTGTAGTAACCTACAGAGTATTAAGACACTGAAATAGTGCTTTGATTTGTGTCCAGGGTCTTGTTCCTGCAGCTATCCGCCTCATCCCTCACACAGTCTTAACCTTCATATTCCTCGAGCAGCTGAAGCAGCATTTTGGTGAGATAGTCATTACCTGAGGGTGCCATAAGATAGTTTTCCTACGACCACGGCTATTCCTTCAGGATTTTAGTGGCCCTCCATGCTGCACAGGTTGATCTCGACAAACTGAGCTGGGGTTGAGTGGAACCCTCAAAAGTCCGAGACGGAAAGAGAATCTTCATGCTACGTTTTTCCATCCATAACACATAATCAAAACAACTTGTGTAATAACACCCAAAGCTCCAGACAAAAACGTGGTGACGAAACGTGGTGTTTCTTAAAAATGGAGACGGTTTAAATTATTTACATTCACCACTGTGCTACTTCACTTGTCATGAACTGTGCAACTATAAATATCACCTAAGGTTATATAAGGCTAATAAAGTAATAAATGGATTTCCATTAAATTCAAAACTGTCTCTTGAATGAATATCCTGAACCTGACAAATGAATCTTCATGCTACAAAACCTCCAGTGCCCTCTGGGGGACAGTGTTACACTGAAAAACAGCCTGCCAATATATTTATATAAAGTGTATTTGTAATTATGCAGATTGTCCAAGGATTTGGTTCAAGACAAGACTGTTTATTTTCATATTATGGAAGGAATGTGAGGGCGGGACAGTAGTGCAGTGGTTAGCACTTTCTCCACTGCCTGTGCAGAGTTTGCATGTTTTTCCCTATTCTGCCACTGATTTCCTGCCACAGTGCAAAAACAGGCATGCTAGGTTAATTGGTGATTCTACATTGTGAGCGCCTGTGATGGACTGGACCCTGCCTCTTGTGCTATGTCAGCTGATGGAAGAGGCCCCTTGGATCCATAGTTTTGTTGGAGAAAATGATTAGAAAGGAAATCTGTGGCAGAAGCGTTACTTTTTCTCATTTTCATTAGTCAGGATTGAAAATATAGTGAGAAAATAAATGATGGGCTTTATGGAAAAGAAAACAAGGCTGATTCAATTGTGAAAACAAGCTTGTGAGACACTCCCTTGTCAGTAATTTGTCTCTTTATTTACTTCTCTCACTGCATGAGTGCAGTTATTGCTGGACACATCAGACATCCTGTCAGGCCTCTTTTAAAAAGGAACACTTAACCTCTTAGACAATTAGATTCACTTGAATTCATTATGACCGTGCTTTCATTAGACACTCAGCAGCTTTTTAAAACAGGAGGCCGGCAGATTCGTGTGAAGACAAAGACACAATTTTTGCTTAAAAAAAAGACAGAGAGAAAAAAAAAGTTGTGTGCCATGGTTCAGCAGCTGTATGTGGGTTTGTGGGTTCATGTTATTTAATATCGTTCCAGGTATTATTTTCCTGAGCATTATATTGTACAGCAATGCACAATCCATCATGCTCAGCTTTACAAGACGAACTGATATCTTTTCCATGTCCTATGGTTTACTCACTGCCTGTATCAGTGTCAGAATTTGAGTGATGATTCTTGTCTTCGGGATCCAACAGCTCCACGCTTGATGCCTTTTCCATGATGTATAGTCAAACAAAAATCAGATAAACTTTCCTTAAGAAGTCCAGCCCGCTAAGTCACTGATATCACCAAGAGATTAATGCGTAAGTGAAATCAGCTCTTTTTGATGAAACTTTTATTTATTTATTTTTTGCGGTTAAAGGTTAAGTTTCAACTTGCTTATTCCTAACTGCTGCACAGGTTACACGACCCCGTGAAACCTGTGCAAAAAGTCATCTAATGGTGAGCCGGTTATTATGTGCGGTTGTCATGGTGCTTGACGAAAGAGCAGCTTGATGACATAGGTCAGTAATGATAGATAATGCACTGCATAAGAAGAGTACATCTGCTTCCTTTTTTAGTGTATATCCAGATTTACTTTGCTGTGTATGAAAGAGTCAGACAGTTAAAATAAAAAATTATTAAAAAGAAGTGTAGGTGTTAATTTATAAAATAGAACACTTTTTTCTTTTATAATATTAATGTATTATTATTCTTTTCTAAATGTACTTGTATATTGTTCACATGTTGAAATAAATTACCAATCAATCAATCAATCAATGTATGAATGTATTTCAGTATTAATTTATTTGCTTGCAAACAGTACTGAGCAGTTGTATAAGTTTTAGATAGATAGCTTAGCCAGCTGCCTCAGGTCTCTAGAAGCAAGCATTTCTCTTGGATGTTGAGCCTCCGGATTGATTTGCATTAAGAAAAATGCTAAATATAAAATTCAAAGAGATTAATAAAGCCAATCAATCGATTATCCATTCATCCACCTGTCTTCTTCCTCTTCTCTCAGCTGTTATGGGGCAAAAAAAGTGGAAAATTAAATATAAATAAATAAATAGGGAAGCATATTAATAAAAAAATGATCTATTTCTGTCACATTTTTAATTTAATTGAATGCTCTGATTTATTACACTTGTATTATTTTTATAAACTGATTCATTTAGAAATTATTTATTTTTTGTGCCATTTTCTGCCCTTCATCACTCTGAAGCCTCAGACGGCGGTTTGTGCTTGATGTTTTCTCTTTATCAGGCACTCTATCGCTGGTAGAGACTGACCGCTGCGCCCGAAGACATCCACCGGGGATGCAGCTAATGATGGCGATGATGATGCACACGCACACACGGACAGAAACACATATCGCTTTCTCATCTTTCTCCGTTTACCTTTGTTTCTGGATGCGGACGAGGAAGAGATGTCAAAGTCTGGTTTGAAGCTGAGAACTGACAGACTGAATGTTTTGGAACGGTCCTGACAACAGAAACAGAATTTGAGATTTTACAGTGAGGTGAATTGTTATACCAGATGTTGCGGGTTCATATCTCAACACGAGGAGAAGCCATTTTCATCTTTGATTTTTACCCAACAGGATGCTCACTGTATATATGAACAAACAGGCTTTTTAAAAATATACATTTTTATATTTTATTATTTCTCATTGGCCAGTTTGTTGAAATAATAATCTTTTCTTCACACTGAGAAACTGGGCTTGTGCAGATATAAGTAAAGTAAGGGCACAGACAAGGGTTTAAGTCTTTTCCAAAACAGCATTAAGAAGGTTTCAGTTAATGTTCAGTTAGCATCCACGCAAAAAACCCCAAATCAAACTATACAACCTTGATAGTTATATTTCATGTTTAATTTCACTTTTTTTTTCCCCAGATGTCAGTCTCAGAAGTTGTCACATGTGAGTCAAAGTTTCAGGCTGTTATGTCTTTAAGATGCTGACAAATTGCAAAACTCTTCTGCAGCCTTTAAAGGAAAACACTGACCTGACCTCATTCTCTGTAATTGTTTATTATTATTATCATACTAAAAGTAAGTTGAGATTATTCGTGTTTAAAACATTTCTGGATCACAACATTTGTTGAAAAAAAATAAAATCAACAAGCATGTTAAAACCGGGCATGATTTCATGTCAGCTCTGGTTCAATATATCCATACCCCACAGTGCTGGCATGCAGCTGTTAACAATTTAATGCAATAAAGATTAATTTAATTGCATTACATTTTTGTGTGTGATAAGATCCAGAGGGATAGCAAACATCCAAGTAATTCATATGTGGCCTTGATTAAATTTGAAGTGGACATTTGCATGGAATAATGTGCAAAGCGCCTTGAGGCAACTGTTGTCGTGAATTGGCGCTATATAAATAAAACTGAATTGAATTAAAGTGTCTGGCTGCACTCTTTAAACAGCATGAAATTTTAATTAAATGCACTGGGTATGGCCAAGTAGGCCGGTTAGTCCGAAGCGTATGAGCTTTGCAGTTTGTTATACCTCCGCTGTTAAGCCTGGACCAGCTGCACTGTCACAGTTCAACAGTCTTTTAACATCTAAGAAACCAAAAAAAGCACTTTTACATTTCATCTCACTGCCAGCTGTGGAAATCCCTTCTTTTCTAGTTTCTTCCCTCCTTTCATCTTACTGATCCATCAGAGTTTTCCTCAGCTTTCCTGGACTCTCACAAGGTAGTTGACAGTCCTCTGTTCTTCTTCTCTGCACTCTGCTGCCAGCTGCTTCAAATGTCAGATTCTTCCTCTCATGGGCGATCTCTGTTTTTCCACAGGCTGGTCAGCTCAGTCAGTGCAAGCAACAGTGTTAGACTTCAGTGAGGGTGAAGGTGGGAAGACCTGCCAATTACCAAAGTGATCATCCAAACAGCTTAGCAGCTGAAAAACACCAAGCCTGTGAAACTTTAGATTTCGCAGCATGTTTTTTAAGCAGTGTGACTGCAGACATAAGAGAAAAGCAAACCTATACGTACAAAAATGTTACACTCTGTTAATTTTCTTCTCCAAAATACAAATGCAAGATGACAGGGTTAAATCCAATATTTTCATCTGGACCCCTGGTTCTTTGTAGTATACAGCAGCAGCTTCTGGACTGGATTGGAAAAAAGGATGAGATTTTAAATCACGGTGCAGACTAATATCAGCAAGATTAGGATTTCAGTCCAGCACAAAAGGAGCTGTTCATTCAGTGAACGTTAATTACTAAGCTTGTTAATAAAAGCACACATCTTGCTTGTTCCATTAAAATTAAGAGGTAAAGAGGAATGAGTCAGATTGACTATAATTTTTGTCCTTATCATTCTTTAGACATTATTATCTAAATTCATCTTTTTTTTCAACACACAGCCATCAAATGGACCTATTTAATGTTTGTTTAAGCAATGACAATTTAAAATCGGCAGTAAAAATGATGGTTAGCATATTTCCAACTTTTAGAGTTACAATTGATTCTTTATTAGAAGTTTTAAAGCTGATGAAAAGTTGTCATTTCGCCTGGCAAAACTGATCCGTCACCAGCCAGAAATTGTAACACTGCTTTTGTCTACCTCTGTCTGAAATCATGGATTTAGTTTTTGGAAAATTTTAAGGTCACTTTCAAGTGGCTAATCTGTTACTATTATCACTATAATTTAAAAATGATACCAGAACTTAGATCCCCTCTCACTGCCCCTCCCAGAGTCAAAGTTTGGTGCATTTCCTTAATGAATCCTTCTCTTATCAACCCTGCGTTGTTGGCTGGAGATGATTTTTCCTACACTGGCTACATCTGAGGGATTTCTGCCAGCTTGCGTTGGACTGGGTCACGGCACCACCTGTGCCATGCCTGGCTGGCCACAGCAGGTAGTGCTGAAAGCTGAAGGTGCTTCAAAACCACTCTCAACTGGGCTTCATGACACTCAATGTGGGCAACAGAGGGGCCATAAATCTGCAAAATTATATTTTGCAAAATTATATATATTTAAATAGAAAAATAACCAAAATTACACTTCCCTGGTTTTCATTCGACAATAGTGATCTGCCTTTCTTCCTTTCTTAAAGCTCATTTGCTGCCAGTATCATACTGGGTGGTAACAGCGCTGATCTCCTCGGTTTGGAATGACGACAGAGTTGAGAGAATGAGCGATGGTTTCACATTATGGAAAAGTTTGTGGGATGGAGTGTGGGAGCCAGGCTTTTCTCTTGAGGTCTGACTGTGGCTCTAAGCCTGCATGCCTCCCCTCTCTGCTCCGGCCGGCAGCCCTTTGCAGCCAGAAGAGAGATATTCACATAAACAGGAGCGAAAGCCAGGGCGGAGAAAATCACCAAAAACCTTATATAGGAGCAAAGTGACTGGCAGGCCAGAGAATCAGTGAATTGTAAAAGAAGGTGGCAAGCAAGCAAAACATTACACAGACTTGTTTACTTGGCAATTATATACAGTGGGGCAAAAAAGTATTTAGTCAGCCACCGATTGTGCAAGTTCCCCCACTTAAAATGATGACAGAGGTCAGTAATTTGCACCAGAGGTACACTTCAACTGTGAGAGACAGAATGTGAAAAAAAAATCCATGAATTCACATGGTAGGATTTGTAAAGAATTTATTCGTAAATCAGGGTGGAAAATAAGTATTTGGTCACCTCAAACAAGGAAAATCTCTGGCTCTCACAGACCTGTAACGTCTTCTGTAAGAAGCTTTTCTGTCCCCCACTCGTTACCTGTATGAATGGCACCTGTTTGAACTCATCATCTGTATAAAAGACACCTGTCCACAGCCTCAAACAGTCAGACTCCAAACTCCGCCATGGCCAAGACCAAAGAGCTTTCGAAGGACACCAGGAAAAGTATTGTAGACCTGCACCAGACTGGGAAGAGTGAATCTACAATAGGCAAGCAGCTTGGTGTGAAAAAATCAACTGTGGGAGCAATCATCAGAAAATGGAAGACATACAAGACCACTGATAATCTCCCTCGATCTGGGGCTCCACGCAAGATCTCATCCCGTGGGGTCAAAATGATCATGAGAACGGTGAGCAAAGATCCCAGAACCACACGGGGGGACCTGGTGAATGACCTCCAGAGAGCTGGGACCAAAGTAACAAAGGTCACCATCAGTAACACACTACAATGGCAGGGAATCAAATCCCGCAGTGTTCCGCTGCTGAAGCCAGTGCATGTCCAGGCCCGTCTGAAGTTTGCCAGAGAGCACATGGATGATACAGCAGAGGATTGGGAGAATGTCATGTGGTCAGATGAAACCAAAGTAGAACTTTTTGGTATAAACTCAACTCGTCGTGTTTGGAGGAAGAAGAATACTGAGTTGCATCCCAAGAACACCATACCTACTGTGAAGCATGGGGGTGGAAACATCATGCTATGGGGCTGTTTTTCTGCCAAGGGGACAGGACGACTGATCCGTGTTAAGGACAGAATGAATGTGGCCATGTATCGTGAGATTTTGAGCCAAAACCTCCTTCCATCAGTGAGAACTTTGAAGATGAAACGAGGCTGGGTCTTCCAACATGACAATGATCCAAAACACACCGCCCGGGCAACAAAGGAGTGGCTCTGTAAGAAGCATTTGAAAGTCCTGGAGTGGCCTAGCCAGTCTCCAGACCTCAACCCCATAGAAAATCTGTGGCGGGAGTTGAAAGTCAGTGTTGCTCGGCGACAGCCCCAAAACATCACTGCTCTCGAGAAGATCTGCATGGAGGAATGGGCCAAAATACCAGCTACTGTGTGTGCGAACCTGGTAAAGACCTATAGTAAACGTTTGACCTCTGTTATTGCCAACAAAGGTTATGTTACAAAGTATTGAGTTGTATTTTTGTTATTGACCAAATACTTATTTTCCACCCTGATTTACCAATAAATTCTTTACAAATCCTACCATGTGAATTCATGGATTTTTTTTTCACATTCTGTCTCTCACAGTTGAAGTGTACCTCTGGTGCAAATTACTGACCTCTGTCATCATTTTAGGTGGGGGAACTTGCACAATCGGTGGCTGACTAAATATTTTTTTGCCCCACTGTATGTAAAGCCAGATTTCATCCCACGTAAAAGCAAAAGTTTTTGTAAGCTATGTACCCCAGCTTAATTTGTGTATGTCTACTTGTGAAGATGATTTTTTTTTTTTTACAGTTAATGGCAGAAAAAAAGACGCCAAAAAAGAGGCAGTGACATGTAATAAAGATAATGATGAAAAGCAGCAGGTTGTGTTCTCACTGAAACAGCTCAAATCAGAGCAGAAAAAACAGCCCATTAGTCTGAGGCAGCAGAGATAAACAGCTATGCAGAATTTCTTGTTTTTGTTTTCAGAAAACTTTTATGTTAATAAGGCGCGTCAGCCTTTTTACTTGAGGGGGTCCCATTTTTAAATAGACTCCCCACATCCAAAGTGGAATAACAGACATGTTCTTCAGCATTAAATGGTGATATTCTCAGTCAGACCAATATAGTGTTTGCTTGATTTTTTGAGAAATCCATTTTCATATGTACAGTATGAAGTTATTCAGTCCAAATGACTGACTGCAGCTTTTCATTTATCACAGTGCTTAATGACATCAGTGGACGTGCACAAACTATTACTGGAGCACGGTAATCTTATTGCTTATTAGCCCAATATAACTGAGCAGTACGTGAAAATGAACCCTGTTACCTTTAGCTTTCACATAGATAGCTACAGCGAGCACTGTTCAAGCATTTAGATCTGCAGTTTCTCCACAGGAGGTCTATCTCACACTTTTTTTTTTTGTTTTTCCTTTAGCGTAAGAATCTTCATTTCTACATATATTGAAATTGAAATATGCCCGATATTTACCCGAAACCCCAATCAATACAATCAATCAAGTTCCCACTTGTTTTACTTTTGGGAGGAAATGAAAGCAGCTCCTGCTCCTTAACACAATTAAGCTTTTAAACTTAATCAAAGTCAACTGAATAATGATGCAGACAACGTTGAAATCATGTTTTTAAACTAGTTGCAGATGTCATATACTGGTATCCATCTGTGATCGGTTCAGTGCAGCTGATGTAAGAGCAAATATAAACCAGTGACGTTTAATTTTATCACATAATCACTACTTATTGAAGCAATGTTAAGAAACAAATTGGCATTCACGTGGAAGCTTTTTTTGATGGTAAACGAAGCATGATCTTAAATCTCATGTGTTGATTCTGAAAGGTGGCATCAATGGCTACTTACTTCATAGCGAGCTGATTACTGTATGCTCTTAGAGCCCTCTTTTCCTGCGGTGGAAGCAGGAACAAAGCATTTCCCTCCTAAGCAAGCTTATTTTCACCACCTGTCCATTATCCAGTTAGCTCAACTTAAGGTCATAGCCTTCCAACCTCTGGTTGCTAGGGAAACATATATTCCTTGACCAGTTGGCAAGTGGCTGCTGGTTGATAGTAGAGATGGCACGATACCACTTTTTTATGTCCGATACCGATACCGATATCATAAATTTGGATATCTGCTGATACCGATATGAATCCGATATAGTGTTTTTTAATCAACAAAACTGTTTTTTTTTTTAATATCTTGCTGCATTTTGTATAAGTTCATACTCAAGTTTAAAACAACAACTACACTAAAGCTATTCTGTTATACCTGTATGCAAAAAAAAAAATTTCATAGTTCAGCAATACTGATCAATCTAATAAACTTAAACCTACACCATCCTCCCTATTCTGGTATTTTAAAGAGTACTTAGCGTAAATATTAAGCAACCTAACTAATAGGGTTCCAACTCCCAGGAACAACAAAAATAAATAAATAAAAAATAGGGAACCACCCCTCACACTCCACCTCATGATGCTTAATCGACGTAATCAACCTTAATTTGATGCAGTGTGAAAAAAAATGCACAGAAATCAATTATTTTTCAAGAAATATTAAATAGATTCAACATCTTTCTTTAACAGAACTGCAGACTGCACAGATGGTACCTTCCCAAAGGAGAAAGTACTATAGCTTACTAGGGTATATTAGACTTAATAGTTACTATATACAGTAATTGACTTCTATTCATTTTACATCAAATTAAAACTTTGGGTGTCAGATAATTATTTATTAAAAGCTAGACATTTTAAATGAGAATAAGAAAGAAAAGTATGTCTTTGTGCCCCCTTTTCCCTGTTAATGCCCTATCGGCCCCCCTGGCTAAACTTTGCTAGATCCGCCCCTGCACAGTTACCAGCCGTCAGCTACAAAAGATCCTCGAGTAGAAAGTAATATTAAATAAATTCTAACAACAGCTGATCAAGCTTAAACGTGCTGCTGTTGTTCAGCCGCTGGTTTCCTCTTTCTGGTGCAAAGTGGGCCAAAAACAAACCAGAGAGACGGAGTCGCGACAGAAAAGCCGATCAGCTGATCATTAAGCAGTTTCATGATTGAAGTAGCAGCAAGAAGAGGCAGTCGCTTGTTAAGCTTAACGCAGGAATGCTTTACAAACATTCAGAGATGGACTTACACACTTGCTTTACTTCTCTCGGGGATAACTTTGTCGGAGATGAAATGCCGGGTTGCTAGCGAAGCTCCACATGCTATCCAGACCACCGACAGGTCACAAATGCCACAGCCGCTCTATCACGTGATGCATACTGTTCCGACGTGCTAACGTTCTGAGGTGAGTTACGCGTGTTGCAAGTTTTGTGAGGTGCTTTCGTGATATTTAATGGATCGGATAACTTTTTTTTTTTTTCTCCGATATCCGATCCAGTAATTTAGGTCAGTATCGGACCGATACCGATACGTAATATCGGATCGGTCCATCTCTAGTTGATAGTCATCATTTCTAGTTTGTATTATACTATTTTCACAATTTCACTGGATCACTGCTTAGTGAGAAGTTAGTGAGTGTCTGTAGCCATGTTGACATTTTCCATAGAAATTATTGGACCAACCACAGCAACCTGCTAGTGAGCAAAGCAGTTGCAAGGACGGTTTCAGAGTAACACCATGTAGCCCTTTGTAGTCATTTTCACCTGTCAACAACAAGCGACCTCTTACAACCACTCCCAACCACTCAAAACACATTTTTCCTTAGTTAGCAGATGTTGTTGACCTGTGTGACTGAATCCTAACATGTGTTTAATTTTAGCCTGACTCTGTCCTACGTTGATATTTTTCATACTGCAGTAGGCCTTATCTGTCATTGACATGCAGTGTAAAAAAATGGCTTAAATTGTGAAATTCAATAAATTGGAAAGAGAGTTAGAATCTTAATTTTTAAATTTGGTTACTTTAAAATCTGCATTCTCTTTGTGTGTAAGCATATTTTATTTGAAGATCTTCAGACTATTACATCCAGTTGCAAGTCTCTCTAAATGCAAAAACCCACAAAAGATTGCTTTACAGATAAAAGTCAGCCAAATAATTCATTTCTTTTTTTTAATAGTTAAACTGAAATAATCTAAATTTTATAGCACACCTGCCCATAGTATGTAAAACACTCCGCTTTATTGCTTGTCTGCAGAAGGAATTTGCACTTCTAACCAAACACAATTGATATTTTAAGTAATGTAGATGAGACAATTCCCAAATTTTCCTTTTGAGCAATCATTCCACTTTTACTGGAGCATGGCACAGCATCAAAAACTCTATAATTCAGTAACATCCCCTACATATATAATTCACAATGTGTTAAACATAAGCAGCTTATTTATTTTTGGGTTCCTGTTTCTATTTCTCTAAAAAAGACTAACGTATCTCTGTGAGACATGGTACGGGTTAAATGAAAATAAGCACAGCAGTTTTGCCTTCACTTGAGCCCTGTTCACGCTAAACTGGTCTGACTTTTATTCAAATTGATTTCTAAAACAAGTCTCTTTCCCCAGTGTTTTCCTGTTTCTGACAAAGTTCTATGTTTTGCATGAATTTGCCGGAGGACAGTTCTTAGCACATAAGAACAGTCAGATATTGTTTTGTCACCATGTTATGAAACAGTTGCTTTCATTTCCTTTCCGTCTATGTTTTTCCCCGTGGTCAAATCAACTTGATTTAAAATTCACCTATAAGTGCATATTCCAGATGATAGAAATAACACCTGGCATTATAGCCAAAATGTTCTTTTGGGTACAAACTACATTACAAACCTAATATGGGTCCTCTATTAAACAGCGGAAGACCAGAGTTAGTGGAATATTGTTTTGCTCACACTTTGGCCTCTGATAAAGAAGCAATCCTGAGGGAGGCGGATGTTAGTCATTAGCAGATCCAGCTGTCATCAATGGGAAAATGAATTTTTTCTGCCCAAAGAGTGACAGGTCATAAGGTTGCAGACAAAGTGAGCTCCAACAAGCCATGCACAGGTGACAGATAATTCAAGTGTGGCATTATTTTGCATCCATTATTGACTAAAGCATTGTTTCTGTGGTAACCCATTAGCTCAAACTCTGTAGCCAGCATTCAAGTTAAATCTCACTTTAACTTTTTAGGGCAGAAATAACACAGTGAGAATCAGTTGCTTTGTATATTGCAATGGTCTATTTGAGAAATTTTAGTCAGGATTTAGGGCAGGTCATAAGCCAGAACTTGCACTAAATAGAGTTTTAAATTATATTTTTCCTATCTTGCTCTCTCTGTGTGTCTCTCTACACCTCCTGGATTGTCCTCAATCTTTAAATTAAAACAACTGCTTAACAACTTAAAAAAATGGGCTGTCAGTTGAAGTCTGATGCGAGCTTGGTTTTATTTTCATCATTTTAGGGTTTCATTCAAAGGGGACTTTATCAGTCATTTATTCATTTTCTTATCCCCTTATCCAATTCAGGTATGCATTGGGCCGGTGGGGGTGTACAATGCGCAAAAGGGAGAGTACACCTTGGGTGAATCACCAGTCTATCACAACACAGGCGGAAAGAAGTCCTTAGCCTATCACATTCACACCTGCTGACCGATGCCAATGATGTAATTACCCAGCTACATTTCCAAAAGAATGCAAAAGCATTGACATATATTTTTCCTTCCTATGATAGGCCGACGGGCAGGGCAGAGATAGATTTTGGTAGCCCGACTGGAAAAATCGCTAGTCCCGGGACATCGGGCTAGCGATTTTGCGAGCCCTGTATCTGATTGAGGAATCACTCATCTTTGGAAAAGAGAGTTTATTACAGAGAAATGGCTCTTTCCAAAATAAAAGCTACACTTCTTCTGGGCTATATTCTCAGCAGCATATTAAACATATAAGGAGAATCCTGTGCTAACGGCTGTCTAAATGACTCGGGTAAAGTTTGTAGCATGCGTGCTTGTTGTTTGTCGGCATAAATGTGCAGTCATATTCGTTGTGTTCCCACTAGTGCTGTCAGCGTTAATCTCGTTGAAATGACGTTAACGCCACAACACGACAAATCTCCGTTAACGAGCTACCGCGGATCGCCCGTGCATGGGGCTGGACGGCCAACACATTAACGAGCTAACTGCGCTAACACACTAGCTCCCACCCATGTAATTGAGCATTGCGTGGCACTTCCAACATACTGTTTTACTTTAGTCCATGACTCGCTTACCTTCAGGGTCATACGTCACATGAAAACCAAAATAGTTCCAAAGGCCAGATCTGAATGAGGGTGGGGGAGGTTCAATTTCCCATGTTGCAAGGAGAGGTTAACTTCTGTCTGGCTAGCTTGCCCTGTGTCACTACCCGATATGTACCGGAAACCCGATCGGTACCCCGCATGCGCAAATCTTACGTCACTTCCTCTCTTTGCCAACATTGCGACATTCAATATATTTGATTGATACGGTTAGCGCCCAGTTAGCTCCTAGCATTTCTCAACAGCTCTGCCTCCTTTTCGACTGCCCGGGACATTTAAACAATGGATAATCCGTATGCAAAGAAATTCATGCTTTTCTCCTCAACAGAGAGCGTCCCCCGATTGAGCAACAGCGCCGTAAAATAAGAAGAATGGCGCCTAATTACAGAGTTAATAATGCAGACTTTGTAATATCTCACGTGTAGATTCATCAGCCAGATTAAGTGTTTACTGACAATTGACAGTGATAGCGCACATCATCATCACTATTCCAACAATCCTCTCCTCACGGACAAGCATAAACACACTCGACTATCGCTAAATCAGATTTAACACACGTTTGTAATGACGACAATTCAGTTTATAATAGGGTTTATTCGCTCGGTCAGCAGGTGGCGGTATCCTCGTACACTGGGGAGTAAACTGCCATTAAACGAACAGAAGAAGAAGAAAACATCTGCACATGCGCGGTACGGATCGGGTAGACCCGATTTGTACGGTCAGACTTTACACATGCGCAGTAAGGATCGGAGAGTCCTGATCCGTAACTTTCTTTTTATTTTTCGTTTTTGTCTACATTGTACTGAAATGCTTCATTATTGCAAACATTTTAAGATATACTTGTTATTCTTAACATCTTAACTCTTACTCTGACCCATAACTATCGTAAAACGCTACGACCGGAAGTAGAAACCTTTCGCGCATGCGGGGTACCGATCGGGTTTCCGGTACGGATCGGGTAGTGACACCCTGCACTCAGTGAATCTGCGTTCGACTACTCCGCCTAGGCTGCACTATCGAGCGCAGATCCACTGAGCGCTCAACACAGACAGCATCGTCAGAAGGAAAGTTGATAAAATAAATTAAAAATTTTGTATTGTTCGATACATATGCGTACCGAAGCGAAAGCACTGTATCGAACGGTCCAATATCGATACAAGTATCGTTGCACCCCTGATATATATATATATATATATATATATATATATATATATATATATATATATATATATAAATATGGTCACATACATATATATATGTGACCCTATATATATATATATACATTTATATGATGTGTGTGTGTGTGTATACACATATAGATATATATATATAAACTAAAAAACTATTTATGTAAAAATGAACAGAAAAGAACATGACATATATAGTCACAGAGGTTATATTAAAAATATTCATGCTGTTATGGATTATTTTTGATGTGTCAGGCATTCTACTCTTTTATAAAACGATGATCTACAAGAACTGCACATATATCTATTTTATGCAGTTAAATGTTGTAATTAGATTGATTTATGGCTCTGTTTAGTTTAAAATTCAGCACTCTAGTTAAACTAATGAGGTGCCCTTTGTTTTGTGTTGGACACAGATGTAGCCAAAAAAGGTGAAGGAATGTGATGTACTCTGTGTGTGCGTTTCCCACTGTGGGCTCTTGATGACAGTCATTCAGATACAGGAGTGGCTGGAATGGAGGATATGTATGATTGTGTTACTGCTGAACATCAGCCTCTCTTATCACTCGGGTTACTTATATTTTATGGTACTCAGTTGAAAATTTCCCAGGGGAAGGAATGGAACCGGTGAATGATCCCAAAATAACACTTGTGAAATATGACTGGGCCTGAATTGAAATATTGCTGGTGCTTATCAGCTGCAGCCAGCAGAGCATGATTACTACAGACTCGCAGTCGAACAAGGTGATTTCTGTCTGAATCTAGCATCTACTGCTGCTCCAGAGCCTCTGATGAAAACCTGGACTCGCCATCACATAAATGATCCCATTAATCCCAGACGCTGGAGGACAACAAGCCACTTAGACCTGTAATTGTTTAATTATCCCTGCTGAGAGTCGCTATGAGAAAGGACATTAAAACCTGCTGTGTGGAAATGATGAAAACATAAACACAATGCGCATGTAAGTAAGTGTGTGTGGTCTAATCCCTCAGCTGGATGCTTATAATTGCGAATCAGATTGTTCACTTCCTAATATCTTCCAAGAAAGAGAGGTTTTGAAATCCTGCTGATCCAGTTACAAACTGAGCTCTTGTTTCAATCTGAGTGACAAGAAATTGAGACACACAAAACAAACAAAATTAAAGACAATATGTGCACAAATTTGTCATCAGACCCACAATGCTTTGACCGACCAGTGACCGAGGTGTGCTGGATGCTTGCGTTTGTGTTTGAGTTATTATTGTAGACTTGCATGTCAGAGAGAAAACCATCTCTGATCTTTTCTTGGTGGATATCTGACTGGACAGAAATGCTTCAACCTGTACTCAACCCAGTTTTGCAGCATTACATTCTTCCTGCCTTTAAATTTTTCCAGCAGGACAATGCCCAGGCTCACACTGAGTAGTACAGGCCTTTCTGGAACATAGGCCAGCATTTGGTCCCAATATGTGCCTGGGACATGCTGGCTAAAAGAATTTGATCAGAGGTTGCCACAACCAATGACCATTCCACAGCTGCAGGCTGCACACATCCAGAAATGGAGAGCAATTTCTATGGGCTCAAAATGTGGTCATAAATATTTTGTACTTGTAAAAAAGATTTGTATGTGTAAAAAAGATTTGTGTGTGCGTAAAAAAGATTTGTATGTGTAAATAAGATTTGTGTGTGTAAAAAGAATTTGTGTGTGCGTAAAAAAGATTTGTATGTGTAAAAAGAATTTGTGTGTGCGTAAAAAAGATTTGTATGTGTAAAAAAGATTTGTGTGTGCGTAAAAAAGATTTGTATGTGTAAAAAAGATTTGTGTGTGCGTAAAAAAGATTTGTGTGTGGACTTAGAAAAAAAACCCCTGCAAGTTACAAGTACGGATTTTTGACCCTATTTTTCTTCCCTTCATCTGATTGGTCAATGTCATGTCAATCACAAATGTAACAATCCAATCAGAGAACAGATGGGTTTGGCTGTCGGAGGGGCGCTGTTTTGAACTGCAGGTCCTTGAAGGGTGATACCGTTTGAAGCTGGAGGATCGCTATATAAATATCCGATAGCAGCTAGGTCCCCTAACTTTCAGTAGCTGTTGAAAGGATAAAGTTGTGGTATATCAGTGGTTAGAAATAACATTATTACTTTAGGATTAGTTTAACACAAAGTCAGGGCTGACCCAGGACCATTGCTGTGAGTCACAGTGCGCAGCATAAAAGTCCTTTCACATCGGATGCAGGATACGCTGCTAATGCTAACTAAAAGCAAAGGATCCAGAATTTGTTACGCTGGCTGCTGGGCTCTGTGGGTTTTTGCAGCAGCTCTACCTGTACTAGATGCACCTGCTCCTTGTCTTTTCTATCTCTGACTTTATGTCCTCTACAAGAGTTTTTTTTGCTAGTTCTTCAAATGTTCAATAAAAACATGTATGCTAATTCATAACGAAGAAAGCTTTGTAATGAAGACTGTCATTTCCAAAACACTGCCCGCCCCCACCCCGCGGTCCGCAGCGCTGTTGAAAAGGCTGTGGAAGTCCCTGTATTAAACACGTAGACCTGTGACACAAAAATCACCAAACTCGGACGACCACAGACTGTTTTCCTTCGTGGTGATGAAGGAAAAGGCTGGGTTGGCATGTAAAAGGGCATTTATTCCCTTCAAAGACCTGCAGTTCAAAAAAAGCGCCCCTCGACAGCCAAACCCATCTGTTCTCTGATTGGATTGTTACATTTGTGATTGATGTGACATTGACCAATCAGATGAAGGGAAGAAAAATAGGGTCAAAAATCCGTACTTGTAACTTGCAGGGGTTTTTTTATTAAGTCCACACACAAATCTTTTTTACGCACACACAAATCTTTTTTACACATACAAATCTTTTTTACGCACACACAAATCTTTTTTACACATACAAATCTTTTTTACAAGTACAAAATATTTATGACCACATTTTGAGCCCATAAATTTCTCAACAGCAGATGGACACTTGCTTTGCCTTTCCTATTGCCCTGCTTCCCATGGCGATGGATAAAACACTGTTATAATCCAGCAGGTGCTAGGCACCTGTTTCAAATGTTATCTGCTCACTGAATATATTAGTGTTAGAAAATGTCACTGTTTTTGTTTAAATAAACATTTTCATAATTTTACAAAGCTCAGTTTATTTCTTACCACTGGAGATTTAGCATGCACATCTTTGATAGATCTCTGCTGCATAATGTTTCTTTTTCTCTGTTTATCACTCATTGCAATGGACTGCCAGCTAGATGTTAAAGGGAAATGTATGTGACTGATAATAACTCGTAACAGTTATTCAATCAGGCTGATAACACATTCGTGCTGAGTGTTTGTGAATATGTCAAAGTGACACGCCTTTAAAGGTGTCAGCATATCTCCTCTTTAAAAACACTGTTTTACAAATGCGTTATTGTGGATGCAGCCTGAGAGTGTGCCTGGCAATCGCTTTCCAGCTTCCATCACTGAGTAATGATTCCCAGCAGGCACCACAAGAATTCCACAATTTATGTGGTTAAAGTCAGCAGCGGCACAGGCAGGAGCGCTCACCTTTCACTGCATGAACACTGCATGTGTGGGCCGTGGAAATATGTTTGCTCATACATTCACTTACATGCAGATGGATCATGCAAATAGACCATAAATGTGCTGTTTTATTTGTAATCTGAGCCATTGTTTGTTTTCCATTTCTCACATGATGAAATGGACCTGAAACCTTTAATCAAATTGTGTTTTAAGAGAAAAACAGACACAAGCTTAAAAAAAAGAGCCGGACCTTTTGAGAAATACCATTATATTTATTTATGCAGCCCTCCCTTCATTTTCTAACTGCTTATTCAGTTCAGGGTCGACTTTTTGAAAGACAGGGTGCACCCTGGACAGTTTATTTATTTATGAGAGTTATAGAAAAGTGAAAGTACTCTAATGTCTGAAGTAAGTAGGACGCTACCACCAATAGTTGGCTAGTTTGATGACAAGAAACAGTTGACCTTTCTCTCCCTGAGTGGTTTGAGCTGTACAGATCTGGCAGTTGTTCCTGGATGTTGTTGGCTTTTACTGGGTGAAGGTAGTGCACCAAAAACCTCCTACTGATTGCTTTGGTTGGTAGCAGATTGCCTGTAATTTTTCATGCTTGTCAGTGAATACCAACTAATAGCTGAACGGTATTAAAACTAGAAAAAGTGCAAGGCTACAAGTGGAGAAGATTTGCCTGCAAGGTAAAAGTTGTCTTCAGCTCACAGAGTAGCAAGAGAGTATTTGTAGACAAATCTGTCGCCTTTTATCCGTCACTAACTATGCCCACAGCAATATACTAGATATCCAAGTCAACTCAAACTCACTAAACTCAAAATGCACTAAAACAGACTCATCAGTAGGGATGGGTACCGGTGTCCGTTCTGACATAAATGGTAGTAACCAGACCGAAAAGCAGCGCACATTTCGGTGCTTTATTTCGGTGCTTTTTTTCCTGAGCTGTGATACACTTCTAGCCAATAATTTTACGTTTCCGAGGATAGTAGGCGGGTCCAGGTACGTACGTTCTTTTAGAGCAGAGCTACAGATTAAAAATGCCCAAGGCGAAGCGGTCAAAAGTCTGGCTGTACTTCACAGCAAAATATGCAAACTCAGCAGCCTGCAACAAGTGCTTTAAGCTGATACTGTGATACTGTCAAAGGAGGTAACACCTCAAATCCGATGAAACACCTGGCGACGCATAGCGTTTTTTTTAAAAGCCCAGAAATGCGCTGTATGATAGCTTGCTGCGAGACCTCACACCGAGCACATCTACTGTGCGTGGGTTGCCTGTTATCGGACCCGGAGTTAGCAATATCCCCCAAAACCCCCGAAGAGGAGAGTCCTGGCCCCTAGCCCTGTCAGTGTAGCAGAAATGACGACGGATGATGATGGCAGCAGCAGCCGTTCTTCTCTGCGTGAGTAGCTTAATGTTGTTGGTGTGTAATTTACGTTGAGTAGGCTAACCACGTTATTACATTAATGCATGTAAGGTGAACTAGCAAACATCATCATAGCTACATGCAGCTGTCTTCTTGTTTGATGGCAGATACTCCCTTCACCCTGGCCAAAAAGGCTAAAATGACCAAAGAAAAAGTGGAAAACAGTTAAACATGAGAGGTTTTGGACAAAGTTTGTGTTTTTTCCATTGATTAAGCACTGCTTCCAGCCAAGAGTGATACCATATATGCCCCATAGCTGCAGAAAAGGCTAACATTGTTATCTTTTTACAAAAAACAGCTGAACATGAGAGGTTTTTGGACCAATTTTGTGTTCTCCATTCTTTGAGCACCGTTTGAGCACCGGCACCGTTTCAAAAGTACCGATTTGGCACCGGTATCGGATAAAACCTAAACGATACCCATCCCTACTCATCAGTTAAAACAAAGCCATCACCAAGACTGCTTGAACTAGCATATGGATGCTGTCCACCACGTGTAATGATACAAACGATACAACAACTCCTATTAAACACAACTTAGCAGGTCTTAAAAAAAACTAATGAATTTAAAAAATCCTCCATCTTTTAAGGCGAGCACCATAAATCCTGCTAACACGCCATAGTTGCTTCATTTTTGCCATAGCTACATTTTACAGGGGTTTTGATCTATTTGTCTACTCGGTAAGAAGACACTTCTCTCAGTGAATTACTATAAGCTTTTAATTCATATACATGGTGAAGATGTTGAATTTGAATGATGCATCTAAGGCTACCCTTTTATTTTGTATATCAAAGTGTGTAATTATACAGTCTGCACAAAAATGTACTTTTGTCCATTATAGACTATCAAGCGCACTTTCATATGTTATTGCAAATAATTAAAAGCTTGGGTGAAAGCTACTTTACAGTCATACTATTTGCTATTTGGAGCAACAGGAAGAAGCCCAGCAACTCTCTACTAATCATTCTGCTCTCACTCTTCTGCTGCTGCTTTTGTTACTGTCTAGGTCTCTGTTGAGTTTAATGGGCACCGCACACAGCCCCTTACACCCACAACCACAGCAAGGCAAAAAGATCAATTACATCATAGCAGAACCCTTTTCACCTTCACATACCCCCAAATCCAGATATGCATGCATGGAGCTGAATAAAAACAGAGTAAAAACTTGCAATAGGGGAGAGCCATTAGCTAGCAGGGCAATCATCTTGTCAGGGATAATGCTGGTGCCATGGCACGACCAGTACTGTTAGCACAGGCTCACATAAGGGAAAACAGACTAGAGAAAATAGTGCTTGAGCATGCTTTGAACTCTTAAAGTAGGAAGCGGGTTCTCGAAGGTCTATAGCAGAGGATTGGAGAAAGCACAAGAGTTTGACCTTTTTAGAATGATATGCAGATGAGCAATCCTGAGTAGCTTTAAATACATTCATGGAAAACATAAAAGGTCATAACAGGGCTCTTTTGATGTGGGCAAATGTAGCATTTCAGAAGTTGGAGATGGTAATTTACAAACATCTGCTTTTATAAGTGTAAGTGTGCTGTATATGACATGCACATAATTAATGTGTGCATACAGCAAATGATTTTAATATCAAGAATCAATGCGGAAACTTCATGTTAGCTACATGAGATTGTGATATATATTAGTAAAAAACTATTAGTAAAAAATAAATAGATGTTTAATTTTCTGCAAGTAACTGGAAAACCTATTTCTAGTAACTCAGCTATCAAATTTTATGTATAAGTAAGATGAGCCGCATGATCTTCTCATGATCTTCTCATAATAATTTGGTGTTTTAGTAGGAAACCTGGATGCTGCTTTGGTGGGTGAGACCCCCATACACATTTCTGCAGATTGCAGGGATTGCAATGACACTCCCCAAAGCAGCAGCCATCCCTTGCAAAACAATGCGCCCAATCATAGTACAGATCAGAAAACACTTGGAAGCCCAAATTTTAATATGACTACCATCCGTGATCTACTCACAAACAAGTTATGTCTTCAACAAACTGTCAGTAAAAATAATTTGTGGGTTATAATGATGAAGATTCAGATTAATGCTGACAGCACTAGTGGGAACACAATGAATATGACTGCACATTTACGCCGATATCATCCTAGTGCAAAGACAAGTGGAAGCAGACAAAAACAACAAGCACGCATGCTACAAAGTCATTTAGCAACTAATCCAACAATACATACAAATATTAACAATGGTTTAATTAGAGAGAAACACAGTTTAAATAACACTTCTAAATAACTGAATGAAGCAGTTTCGGGCAGCGTGACGTATAGGCACTTCTTCATGTTCTTCAGTTTACTGTGCTGTCTGCAAGACAATACAGTCCCAATCTCCACTTAATGGTAACTATGTGACTATCTAAAGAAGATATGCCTTATTTAGATTATACTTGGCATTTGAAAACACTCAGCGTTTTGTGTTTCCTTTTGGTATCACCTTGTGTTTTGTGTTGATTCTGATTTTGGTATTAGTTCTTAGGGTTTGGTTCTTGTGTTTAGCGCTTTAGTGTTTTATCAGCCCTACCTGTGTCTGTCCTCTGTGCTCTGTTCGTGTCCCCGAGTTTGTGTTGTTAAACAGTCTGTGAGTTTCCTGTTTTACTTTGTAGGTTTGTGTCTCGTTATGCACATTGGTTCCAGCTGTTTCCCCTCCTCTGTGCTATTTCCTGATTACCTGGTGTGTGTATTTATAGTGTGTGTCTGCCTGTGCTCCTCGTCACGTCTGTGTTACTCCGTGTCAATCTGCATTACTCTGTGTAACCCGGTGGTCATTCTGCGTCTCTCTGTCATCTCTTTCTGTGCATTTTGCTCCTCATCCCGTGTCCTTATGTTTCAGGGTAGTTTTTAGTTTTCCCCAGTTTAGGTTTGTTTACTCCCCGCTCTGCTCTTCCTGTTTTGCCACTTTTCACGTCTGTAAATAAACATTCACTCGCACTCCAGCCAGTACCTACATTTTGGATCCTTTTCTCTCTACACCACACAACTGCTGCCCCAGCCGTGACACTCAGGAGAATGATTTTTGTGATTCAGTCACAGTTTGCTTGAGAAACTTGTTAGTTGAAAGTATCTGCTAAACCAACCCATCAGTGAAGGACAGCAGAAACATACAGACAGTGTTAGGGTATGGTATGCTTGATCTCTGGATGGACTCTAAATTCTGGATGGAGTATAAATTAAAATAAAGTTTCAATAAAAAATGTATTTTATAGTAAAGCTATTTCAAAGTAAGCCTAAACATGCTAATAGACTGAAAGGTAAAAGCTGCCACACTTTGAAACCACATTATATAGTAAGACTTGACTGTACAAATAAAGTTTACTAGATAGTTCCAGCTTATAGACATGTTATTGCAGTCCAAGGGGCCCAGATGGTGAGTCGACAGCATATGTTGAAGAGCAAGATTGGCAGAGTCACACCTGAGCATGACAGAAACTGATTACACCCCACCCTTTTCTCCTCTTGTTGGACATGTTTGATCAGCTGCCGGACATTATCCCGCGCTCCTGTTTTCACTCCACACTACTTGGACAGCTCACCTGATACCACTCAGTCTGCAGTGAGGTGTGAACTGCACCATTTCCTTTCGCCAGGACTGAATTATTGCTACCTGCTTTCCAAAGATAACTCCCTGCCTTCTTTCTCCCCTGGTGTCTAGTTCTCATCACAACAATACTCCCACATGCCTCACAGTGTCCAAGCCGAAGAGTCAAACTGTCGCAGCTGTGAACTATTTTGACGTCAGATTTAGGTGAAATATAGAAATAGAGAAACCACAAGGAAGTTCAGGGAAATGGGTGTTTTGTCAAGAAGAGGATTCCTGGGAACTGAAACTGTCAAGCAGAAAGGGCAAGAAAAGTTGCAGGTGCTCAAACAGAGATGGTATACAGAGTGCAACCATTACACAGCTACAGCCTTGATCTTATAAAATTGACAAAATATATGTAAAAAAATTAAATAAATAAAAAGTAACCAACCTTCCATAACTGATAATAATAAAAATGGATGGTCTTTTCTACCACTTATACTTTTCCTTTTAGTTGAAGTTTCAGGTCTTATCTACATCTCTTGAACTTGATTCCTAAGACATTTAAGTTCTGTTTGGTTATTTTTTAAATTGCTTTGTATGCATAGCTTTTTCTTTTTACATAGTGACATATTTTTGTGCTTTCTTGCTCATAAAAATAAAAATAAACCGAACTTGTTCTTCTTAAAGATTGTCCGTCACTTTGAAAAATTAAGCTTTATTTACCAGCTCATCTGCACAATCTTTGAGTCTTTGCTAGAGTTATTCTTCTGATCAGGGAAGATACAGATTGCAGTTGGGGAGTTAGAAAAAAAAGTACTATGAGCAGTGTAGCAGAACAAAAGGAAGAAGGCATCCTGAGCCCTGCTGTGACTGAGAAAATAACAGGGAGGACTCAAGTTGAGACACAACAGCAGAGAAGTAAAAAGAATGTTTGGGGAATTATTGTTAAATGAAACCTATCAGGATTTTCCTTGTAATCCTTAATATACACATACTGTGCAAGTCAACTGCACATACGCCCTAATAAATGCATGACACAACATGGGAGAGCCACCTCGACAGGACAAGACTCAACTATCCATCCGCATAACACAATGAATTATATTCTACTTCAAATACTTTTAAATAGATTTAAACCTGAAAATTAATATTTTATCATATAAAAAAATATGCTCTGGATAGATGTAGTTGGAATTTTCTGAAACTGATTAAAACAGGAAGTTATGCTGATTACGCAATGCCAACTGGAGGGAAAAGGAACATATTTGAAGAAATAGATTTTTCAGACATAAGGCATGTAATTTCTTTGTTCCATTTCACAGAGGATCAGTTTATTATCGAGGGAAAAGATAAACGATGATGATGATAATGATGAAAATAATGCTGATGATCCTGAGAATATCCTCTTGCAATGCTCCCTGTCTCCAGCTCCCCACAAACACAGACACAAACAAACACATGCATGCAGCCGTTCATTGTTTCTAAGTGCTCATTTGCTTATAATCAAATCACTTTCTTTTATTGCAATTAAGGTTCTCAATGCTTAAGTATTTCCTGCAATTTAAAAATGCAATAACTATTATTCAGAAAATGAAAACTGCAGTGGTTAACCATTAATAACTGAGCATCGCTGACACCCACTGACTCTTAATGGCAATAGACTGCGTTAATGGCCGATTTGGGATCATTGAGCATATTCAACATCGAGACTCCCTAAGGACATTTTGAAGAGTTGCTAATTAGCATTAATCTGTCAGACTTTAACAGAGCAGAACTTTAACTATCTGAATGTGCTTCGTCAGTAATACGCTCTGTGATACAGCTCCACACCTCCACCCACATTCACTGTTCATAGTTTCTCAATGCTATAGTTTTTATGTGGACGCTTAGAGTACATGTCTGCTCTGAATACTATAAATCCTGTAATTTCTAGTAATTACAGTAATTACACTTTCTCTAAATCAGCTAATTCTTCCCTTAGTTTCTTTGACGTACTACCAGTCAAAAGTCTGGACACAGTTCCTCATGTTTTTTCTTTATTTTCATGATTACTTACATTGTAGATTCTCACTGAAGGCATTAAAACTTCCTAACAGTGTCAACAGCAAAGCACCCCTACACCATCACACCTCCTCCTCCATGCTTCACAGTAGGAGCCATGCATGTAGGGACCATCCATTCACCTTTTCTGCGTTGCACAAAGACACGACGGGAACACCCAAAGATTTCAAATTTGCGATCATCAGACCAAATCACAGATTTCGCAGCACAGATGTAATGCCCATTCCTTGTTTCTTGGCCCAAACAAATCTCTTCTGCTTGTTGCTTTTAGTAGTGGTTTCTTAGCGGCTGTTTGACCGTAAAGGCCTGATTCACCTGGTCTCCTCTGAACAGTTGATGTACAGATGTGTCTGCTAATGGAACTCTGTGTGGAGATTATCTGGACTCTAATCTGAAGTGCTGTTAACTTGCGATTTCTGAGGCTGGTGACTTAGATGAATTTATCCTCAGCAGTCAAAGTCTCTTTGTTAGTCTCCCTTGGGAGAAATTTGCTTTGGACAGAGGGGTTACACTGCACAGACCCAATACACTCTTCCATACCATCACAAAAATGATAAATACATACATAGATAAATAAAAATGTTTAAGCAGAGGTGACTCTTGATCTTCCTTTCCTGGGGCGGGCCTCATGTGAGCCAGTTTCGTTATAGCACTTGGTGGTTTCTGGACTTGGGGACACATCCCAACTTTTAGCAATTTTCTAGACTGACTGACCTTCAGTTCTTAAAGTAATGACTGACTATCGTTTCTCTGACTGGTTCTTGCCATAATATGAATTCTAACAGTTGTCAAATAGGACTGTCAGCTGTGAACCAACCTGACTTCTGCACAACACAACTGATGGTCCCAACCCCATTAAGAAGGCAAGAAATGCCATAAGTGAACCCTGACAAGGCACACCTATGAAATGAAAACCATTTCAGGTGATTACATCATGGAGCTCACTGAGAGAAGGACAAGGGTTTGCAGCGCTGACAACACAGCAAAGAGTGGCTACTTTGAGGAATCTAAAAAATAAGACATATTTAGGGTTATTTGTCCATTTTTTCTTTGCTACAAACGATTGCTACAAACGAAAGAAAAACGATTACAGGTCACCAGAGAACTTCAATCTATACACCTAAAAACCACAAACCAGGCGAGAAATTTGGGTGTAGTGATGGATGCAGACCTAAACTTAGAAAAACACATTAAGACAATAACAAAGTCAGCTTACTATCACCTCAAGAATATTTCAAGGATAAAAGATCTGATGTCTCAACAGGACCTGGAAAAACTAGTCCATGCATTCATCTTTAGTAGGCTTGATTACTGTAACAGCATCTTTACAGGTCTACCTAAAAAATCAGTCAGACAACTACAGCTCATTCAGAACTCTGCTGCTCGAGTCCTCACTAAGACCAAAAAAGTGGACCACATCAGTCCAGCTCTGAGGTCTTTACACTGGCTGCCTGTCCGTCAGAGGATAGACTTTAAAGTTCTGATGCTGGTCTATAAAGCTCTGGATGGTTTAGGACCAAAATACATCAGTGACCTCCTGACCCAGTATGAACCTTCCAGATCCCTCAGGTCATCTGGATCCGGTCTTCTATCAGTTCCCAGAGTCAGAACCAGACACGGAGAAGCTGCATTCAGCTTTTATGCTCCTTATATCTGGAACAAACTCCCAGAAAGCCTCAGATCAGCTGAAACACTCAGTTTATTTAAATCCAGGTTGAAGACTCACCTATTCTCAGCTGCATTTGAATAAAGCACCAAATCCACACTTTTAAGCTTAAATTTCAAAACTTACATTTAACTACTGATTTTATCTATTGTTCTGATTTTATCTGTTTTGATTTTATATACTTTTTTGTTTGTTTGTTAATTAGTTTGTTTGTTTGCTTGTTTTAATCAATTTTAAATCATGCTTTTATTTGTTTTTGTTTCTAATGTCTCTGTAAAGCACTTTGAATCACCTTGATGTTGAATTGTGCTATACAAATAAACTTGCCTTGCCTTACATAATTCCATATGTGTTCATTCATTGTTATGATGCCTTCATTGAGAATTTACACTGTGAATAGTCATGTAAATTACAACAATTAAATGAGGAGGTCTGTCCAAACTCTTGACTGGTATGAATATATATATATATGTGCCATTTTCTCATGCTATCCTAGGGTTCATTGCTTACTTTGTTTCTGTTTGTTAGACTTTCTTGTCAGCGGACTCAACCTGGACTTGTTTGTCTACATTACCACATGTGCATGACCTTGGTCAGTTTTGGATTAGTTTGTTACATGACAGTATTTTGCTGTCTACAGTAAACTTGTTCACATTTTCAAATAATAAGATTTCATCATTAAAAAGGTTGAGGCTTTATAGATGACAATGACATGGTGTGTTTGGCAGATGTAGCTAACACAGAATCTCAGCTAAAGATGCCTGTGGGTGCTGTGTGAAGTTTCACAAACCCAGCACAGAGCAGCCAACATTATCCAAAACTCAATAGCGACTACAGTACTTTAACCTGATAAAATCCTTCATATAGCACTTCATGTTGTTAGGATAAATAAGTCCAAAACGTGTAGTAATTGCTGTTGGCTATAACTCTTTTTTTCTTTTGCTGTATTTTTTGTAAGGTTGTACCTTAAATAACATTACCAAGGAATTGAGCATTTATAATGTGGCTTTCAGATGTATTTGAGTTCCTTCTGGGAAGAAGTTAGGTTTAATTCTCCTTAGCCAGCTGATATTTAAAGTGATGCGCCGTATATGCTGCATTTGGGCAAAACTGTGCATGTGTAAAGAGGAAGGAGAAGAGTCGAAGATTATCCCTGAAACTCTTTGGTGGCTCCATCACCACAAAACACTGTAGCTTGGAAAGACTAAACCTCAGGCCAGAACATTAATGCCATCCACACAAGGATGGAGGTACCCAGATATAGCCGAGAGAGAGAGAGAGAGGGGCATAAATAATGGGTTTTTTGTCTGCAATCAAATGGTCTGACTGCACTGACTATGAGCAATTCCATTACAGTAGTCTGGTTCCCATGGCCCTGTAAACAACCCAGCCCAGTCACAGTGGTGATCTCTTTAGTCGGTGAGCACTTAATCAAATTCTACTCTTCTAGTAGGCAATTGTGCAGCCTTCTAAGATTTATCTGTATGCAATTTAAATGTGATTAGACTTGCACTTTATTTGTTAGATATAATGGAGGAAAATGAATTAGTGTGAGCAGTGTGAGCAGCTGGTATATTTTTAGCCCAATAGATGAACATGCCCTAATGAAATGTGACTGAGTGAGAAAATAGTGAAAATGTAGCATGACATGTTCTTACCTGTTGTAAGAGTGTGTGTGTGTGTGTGTGTGTGTGTGGGGGGGGGGGGTATGAATATATAAAGGACCTCTATAATTAATATTTTTACATGAAGACATGACTTTATTTTATGAAAGGTTTGCTCTTAGTGACACACCCTGAAAAGGACCGGCCAGGTTTGCAGTTCTCCGAATCTTTGCCGAGTTCTGAGTCTTTTTACGTGTAGCCATCTCAGAGTTCTCTCAAACAGATAAAGCAAATAATTAGTGTAGTTAGTTAGTTAGTGTCATACCATTGCGTGATTGATTTCCTGTGTGGCCCAGCACAGTCTCAAGGGTGTGGAAAACATATCAGGGTTTGAAAGATCCATAAAAGAGCATCAACTCCCTACAAAGTGATTTCCAGCAGGGAAACATATTTATATGTTTCTGACCAAGCTGATAAATAAACCTACTCCACGACGGTGGCATGAGGTCCCAACATCCATCAGTGGGATTTCTGCTCAATGACCCAGAACAGTGCATCTAAACTGGTGTCTGCTGACTGATTGCTGCCAAAAAACAACCTGTGTTGTACAGTAAATTACATTCCCGCTATACAAATCCAATGTAAATTTTCACACACAGAAAATTATGTTGTTCGTGTTCTTTGTTAACATAAAAACAAAACATGAACCTATACAATACATTATCTGGTATACAATAACAAGCATCACTGCTCTCCCTGAATATCTGGGGCCATGAAGCCCTTGAACATAACAGTGTGCCTGATGCTGTCAGAAGAGGGACAAGTGAGACAGGAACTAAGGACAGAAAAGTGCCCTAGCTGATGTCAGGGATGTATTGCATGCAGGATGTAGGAAAAACAATTATCAGTTATCAGCCCAAACACTTATCAAACCCATGATCTCAACCTTTGTGGCGTTGTGCTCTAACCAACGGAGCCAATTGAACATTTATTGGAAATTAAACACAGAACAGGCTTTTGTTTGGAGGACAGAAGGACAATTGTTACAAATGATGACAGTCCTGTGTCCCATTAGAGAACACGTTGGCCATCGGGTCCCGTTGGCTTTCAGAGGGCCCACAGTGCATGTGATTGGTTTGAGCACAGCAGAAAAAACAAAAAGAGCTCCGCATATAAGTAGCATTTGTTTTATTCGTGAGTCCAGCAAGAAAAATGTAATTCATTGCTGAAATGAGGAGACATGATGTCTGTACTGAAAAGTTCTTGAAAAACCTGAGGCTTGCTGTTGTGCTTCATGTTTCAGTAAATGTTGTGTTTGCTGATGCGTTGTGGTATAAATGGTATGGTGCGAAAAACAAATGAGAAACTGTCAGTAGAGATGTAGTGCGTCTTGCTTTTTCATTGCCGAGGTGTCTGCCCATTGCATGTTGACGGCAGGATGAACTGCTTCTAAAATCATTACATCTTCTCTGTAAATCCACAGGCTCTGTGAGATCCATGCCAAGGGAAGAAAATGGATGTGCGGTAAGAGCGGCTGCTGTAATAAACCAGGTCCTTATGTAAGTGGAGACGTGATGTCCCTTTTACTCACAGGGTGAAAACCGCTGCTTCCCTTCAGCAGACGCTATCCAACTTTTTCTCCCCTGGATGGACATGCTTTGGCTGCTTGGCTGTAAGCGAGCTGATTTTTCTTCACACTGGGATCCTGTTTGCATTGTTTATTTCTCTTTGACACATGCAGAGATGAAGAAGATGATGTGGGGAGGAATGCTTGATTCAGGCCATTATCAAGAGAACTGGTGCTTTGAATAAGCAGTAGGAGTTCTGCTTTCTTAATGAAGGTTCCCTGACTGAGCCTCGTAAGTGCGGTTACTTTTAATTGATCTTAAATAAAGGTTCTTTCCATTAAAGGCTCCCATGGTGATACAAAGCAATTTTTAGCTTTCTCTAAATACCCTTGAATCATTATAATCATTACATAATTCAATTCTTACAGAGGCCTAAGGAGCTTAGACTACGATGACCTGGATGACTGAGAACCTTCACAGACAATTCTTACAGAGATATAAAAGCATCCCGGTGTGTGTTTTGTCACCTGACAGGAAAAAACCCAATAACTTTACTGATCCTGTCACTCTCCATAGTGCCATCATGAGGTTCAAATTACATGACGTTTCTAAATGTTACATTATGATATTATACTACACCCAGACACACACACCTTTTAATAAAATGTAATAGCCAAATGTCACCATTAGATTAACATTTGCCCCATATTTTTGCTCTACAGTGTATCACCTAGAAAAAAGTGGCATTCATTATCTTCAGCTAGATATTTTTGTGTTTAGTGTTAATCAGCCACAATTTACTCAATGTTACCATCTCCATTGTTCTTCAGCTCTAATTGCCACTTGCCTTAAATACTTCTGTCAGCTCTGTTGTAGATTCTTACTCCTGTTTGCAAATGTGGCTGAGATAGCAAATTTCATTAGATCTAACAGGGGAAAAAACCCCACACTCACACAGCAGTGAATGGATGTACACATCTAATCCTCCTAGTTTTTCTAGAATTGGCCACAACAGTAAATCCTCCCCCAATTTGAAGACCTAAAACCACAGCAGTGACTCATGTAGTCATTTCTGGCCTGGTTCTAGTCCATCCATCTTTCTCAAGGTTGTGTGGTTTAGTAAATCCGCCTGTTAAGTCTGACTTAATCCTGGGTCTGGCCTTCAGTTTCCAAATACAAATAAACACTGAGGCACACCTGAAGGTTAAAACTGGTTTCAATTCCCTCAACTGCAATAGAGTGATCAGTGCAGCTGTCTTAGGGCTTACAAAGACTTGTCATCTCCGAGACGATTTGGGCAACCATGAAAACAAGGCTTTAGGAGGGCAGCATGATTATAAATACCTCGCTGGATGAGAATAATGTATTTTCCTGAATGAAATATCCCTAAATCACACACATGCACGTAAAAGATAACTCTGGGTAAAATGATGAAAAGCTAGCCAGGTTTTTGACTATCAGGAGGTAACAGAGATAGAAAAGAGATAATGATTTGCTATGAAGTTGCTTGCTGACCTTCAGCAGCACTGAAGGTCAGCCATTGAGGTGCAGCACAACAAAGACACATAAACGAGGTAAAAAATGACTCCCAAGACCCTCTGAGATGACACGGCACAAGGTTGTGCGTTCTGTGTGTTCTATGCTTTTAATCATATACCAAAAAACAAAAAAAAAAGGAAATGGCCAGACACGTTGAACTTTTCAAACATTCAAGTTCTGGTGTCTGGTATATAATGAGCTTGGGAGCTATATGACTTTTTTCAGGCTTAGAAACACCAGGGAAAAAAAGCATCACATATATTAAGGTACTAAGCTGTATAGACTAGATACAGTAGTTTATTTTTTCACTAAGGGCAGATGGTAGGCACATTATCACCACAGTAATGGCATATTGTACATCATTGCAGCGGAGCAATCCTTGGCACACAAGTGCTCATACTGGTGGATGACACCAGGCAGGTAGGGTTGATAGCCTGGAGAGTGAAGTGCCCATGTATTCAGCTGCATCTGCAGGTGGGATGTTGGATAAACCAGCGGATGTTTCAGGTGAGCAGCCTAATCTTTCTTGCTCCGATTAAGAGGCAGGCCTGCAGGCAGCAGCTGCCAACCAGAGAGAGGTTGTGCACCGAGACAGGAGTCTGTGGTTGGGGGATGTGGTTTCATGGCAAGGGGGAAATGGCTTTTTTTGTAATCAGGGGGTCTTTTATTTGATGGGCTTCACGGAGATAATGAATGGCTTAGAGATAAATTGTTTTTCCATTTTCACAGAAGAAGACCTCGTGGCTCTTTTTGTGCGATTTGAACACGTCTGGCCCAAGAAGAATAGTTTTTTTTTCTTTTTAAAAAAAAAGAAAGCGTTATGACATGTAAATGCTAAATACACATCCATTCTCTGAAAGGCAACTACAGCATGAGATGCCAAATATATTTATATATTTCAGTCAAATTAAAAGGAGTCTAGACAGTTTGGACTTTTGGAGTGTCGTGGTGTGTTGATTTTTTCTTTTTCTTTTCAACCATGAAATTGTTTGCAGTTTTCTTTTTTTAATTCTCCAGTGTTTCTGGTTTAGTCCTTCCCTTACTGTTTGTGCATCAATTCAACTGTGACAGAGCTGTGCATAAATCCTGTTTGGTTAATGAAACAAAGCGAATGACCTCTCTGTAGAGCATAACAGTCAGGTTATCACTCTGCAGAACTCTGGTGGAGTCACTGGTGGTGGGGATTTAGTGCGCTCGCGGGTCCTGGCACACGCGGTGAGGATTAATGAGCAGACATGAATTCACTGCAGGCGCTTTACCAACTAAGCAGACAGCTCATCTCCAATGGATAATCATTAATTTGTTTGCATGTTTGTTTACATCTCCTGCCTCGGCAGGGGCTGGGGGGGGTTACATTGTGCATCAGTGTTCACTCAACAGGCTGCTGAGCACAAGAATGTGCAGAGAGTTGGAAAAACAGCTTTAATCTCTTGGCAGCTTCAGTTCACTGGACCTGTTTCTTCAATGTAGAGCGGCAGCAGGTAGCAGAGGAGTGTGCTGCTGATGTAGAACCTCACTCAGCAGTCTCACAAAGTACAACGAGGCCAGACTAAAGTGACATGCCCTTGCTAACTTTTTAATACGGCCATCAAAGTGGTCATGAACCCTTGAGCAGGACGTTACGCCTCGTCCTTTAGGTGACGGTCAGAATAAAAAGCATATAGTCCAGTCAGAGACCCCCATTAAGAAGGTCACATCGATGTCAAGCTGTCTGCTTCTGGCTGCAAAGCTTATTGATTTCAGAAGTCAGAACAATCGATTTGAGCCAGGGACATGCTGCTTAGTCATCACCGTCACACAAACATGACTGCATGCCATATTACAGGAACTCAGCTAAGTGTCATTATTATTAAGAGCTTCTTGTGTCAGGGGAGATGTGCCCTAAGAGAGTGTGATATTTTTAAAAGTAAAGTGTTAATTAGAGCTTGAAGGGAGGTGAACACCATTTATGAAAAACACTGAACTGCTAGTGAGGTACAGCAGTTGCACTGGCTTTCCCTGAGGTGAGGCATTACATGCCTCTCTAGGAAACTCTGTTCAGTTGCCCAGGCTGTAATGATTGCTGTCATCTCCCAGTAAAAGCATGAAATACAACAGCATTAGTGTGGTTTCGGTTTGCCACACACCATAATTACCAATGTCCTTGCAGCAGGTTTTGTAATTCAAATTTAAGCATGCAACACTAAATGCCCGAAATCCCTGTTATTGGAATGTGATGAAAGACTGGGCCATGTTTGTTCCTCTTTACTAGTGTTTTATGGATTTCTCTATGCTCAAATGAAACACACAAAAATAGCAAGAATACCTAAAAATAATAATAATAGTAATATTAATAATTAAGCCCCAAGGCTGATTGCTTGAGAAAAAATCATTTGATTTAGGTGTAGAGTGAAATCACCACAAAACATTCTCCTTTTATGACCCTCGTGCCAACTTACTTCCTGACCTCACCTTACAGACTCAAATCTGTCTCCTCGTTGCTGACTGAGCTTCAGCTTTGACTCAGATAAAACACAGGGGACGTGAAGTGGAATGACTAGGAAACTAGAACAAATTCATTTGGAGCAGAGCTATGTAAAGTGACTGTGTACCACTGTCAGTATTCCCTTGCAGCTTCAGGAAGCTTCATTACTTCCAGCGAGTAGGTTGTGTTTTCCTTGTCAGCAGGATTATGTAAAAATTACCAGGCTTACTTTTTTAAAAAAATAAAACTTTCTGAGGAGAAGGAGGATGGGCAAATGATGAATGCACTGAATTTTGGTGCTGATCCAAATCATGAATAGTTTCAAGTAATCTTTTTGTTTATTATTATTATTTTTCACGCCAATGTTGAAAGATAGGGCACTGACGGCGGTTGGCGCTCCCTGCTTGCCCTTCCAGTTGTCAGTTTGAATTGTGGACAAACTTTTGAGCAGCAAGTAAAAGCAGCACATTCTATTCTTAGGCAATTCAAGATTTTCCAGCTGTCTGCACACGTCTTCCACATTGTCTTTACAGTGGTCAGAAAAAAGGCTTAGGGTGTTTGTCTAATACCATTGTTTCCACTCAGCGATACAGGTCGGCCCCTGCCAAAAGGAGATGTTTTATCCAAAGCTTCTTGGGCTAATAGAAATGAACCCTCTGGTTCTGCATCTCAGTATTGTTCCCCCTTAGTATGCAGTCCATCAGTTTTAATCAATCCACGTGTCTGAAAAAACAGAAACCTCTGCTGTAGGGATGGGTACCGGTGTCCGGTGCCATGATGGCACCGGTTCTGACATAAACGGTAGTAACCAGACCGAAAAGCAGCGCACATTTCGGTGCTTTATTTCGGTGCTTTTTTCCCCCTGAGCTGTGATACACTTCTAGCCAATCATTTTACGTTTCCGAGAATAGTAGGCGGGCCCAGGTACGTACGTTCTTTTAGAGCAGAACTACAGATTAAAAATGTCCAAGGCGAAGCGGTCAAAAGTCTGGCTGTACTTCACAGCAAAATATGCAAACTCAGCAGCCTGCAACAAGTGCTTTAAGCTGATACTGTGATACTGTCAAAGGAGGTAACACCTCAAATCCGATGAAACACCTGGCGACGCATAGCGTTTTTTTTAAAAGCCCAGAAATGCGCCGTATTTGATAGCTTGCTGCGAGACATCACACCGAGCGCATCTACTGCGGGTGGGTTGCCTGTTATGCAACATCCCCCAAAAACACGAAGAGGAGAGTCCTGGCCCCTAGCCCTGCCAGTGTAGCAGAAATGATGACGGATGATGACGGCAGCAGCAGCCGTTCTTTTCTGCGTGAGTAGCTTAATGTTGTTGGTGTGTAATTTACGTTGAGTAGGCTAACCACGTTATTACATTAATGCATGTAAGGTGAACTAGCAAACATCATCATAGCTACATGCAGCTGTCTTCTTGTTTGATGGCAGATACTCCCTTCACCCTGGCCAAAAAGGCTAAAATGACCAAAGAAAAAGTGGAAAACAGTTAAACATGAGAGGTTTTTGGACAAAGTTTGTGTTTTTTTCCATTGTTTAAGCACTGCTTCCAGCCAAGAGTGATACCATATATGCCCCATAGCTGCAGAAAAGGCTAACATTGTTATCTTTTTACAAAAAACAGCTGAACATGAGAGGTTTTTGGACCAATTTTGTGTTCTCCATTCTTTAAGCACCGGTTTGAGCACCGTTTGAGCACCGGCACCGTTTCAAAAGTACCGATCTGGCACCGGTGTCAGATAAAACCTAAACGATACCCATCCCTACTCTGCTGTAACATCTGCATGTGTGATAATAACAAGCTGTTATTCAAAGTTATCAACTTATTTATCACTCGCAGGTTAAAAAAAGTCAATTTGATGTGGATTTCAAACTATATTAAAGTGAATTAGTGTCTTTTAAAAAGGCAGGATGAAAGTAATTGAAGGAACCATTTATAGCTCATAAAACTGTTTTCCTGTCAATGCAGGCTTTATTTAAGGCTATTAATTTAGCTGTTACATCCTGATTTGATCAAATTACTATAAGTACTCCGGGAGTCTTTTTCTATTCTAATCTCCTCTGGAAATTATGAAAAACTAGACGAGCTGAAGAACAAAGTGTCTCCAACTATTAAGCTGACCTGACATCTTAAATTAGGAAAGAACTTTTTGTTATCTGGACTGTTGTGCAGCTGATTGATTCCAGCTTTGAGGGGCTCATTTAGTCTGTTGAAAATATGCATATTACTTAACATAGACAGAGGATGGCATAAAAACTGCAAACAGACACGGCACACTGTATGCTTTTTTGGTTAATCTTCCGCATCATAGCTTCTAGCAGCATTACTCTTTTTTCCATTTGACAGAAGCTTGTAGTTATTAGACTTCCATCCAGGCCAGTAAATTTACCCAAAGCCATGTCACTCTGTTTCAGAGCTTCTGCTGTAAACCACCACACTGTCTCAGATATTGGATTTATTGAGCCTAGTGTGTGTTTGGTGGCTACAATCTGATTACACATTTATTTAATTTAAGGGGGTTGTAGGGGTGTTGACAGATCATCAGGCGCTGGTGAGGGATATCTCCAAGATGAGGCCGTGTGTGAGGTGCCAGTGTGTGTGTGTGCGTAAGCTGAGAGAGTCATCTTCATATTACATGAACGGGTTGCTTCCCAAATCATGTGTACCCATGGGATGCTGCTCTGCTTGAGAGAGACGATAACGCAACCTCTCAAACACAGCTAATGAGCACTAACAACCTGAGTGATGATGCTCATGCATTAATCAAACCAATGAATCCGGTCTCTCTCCTCACTCCTGCGTCCTATGAAACTGAGTAAATGATGCCAATTTGGCTGAGCAGCTTGCCAGCCTTGAAACATGAGGAAAATGTTTTTTCATGGATCCACTAGGATTCTGCATCAGATGTGTGCCACTTATTCATATCCTGGGATCTAAACGATGTGACAAACATTTGCAGAATGTAGTTACTGAAAATTATCACTCACTCCTGCTCTTGATGTGGGTGAGTAAAAGTTTGATTAAAATCAGTGGGTGAATAAATGATGACACTTTTGTTTGCGAACAGTATTATGATAATAAATATTAGTGTTCAAGCCAATGACTTTACAGTGTGGCTTAATGAGGAGTTTGATGCTTTTTTGGTTGGTGAAACTGTTACTTTTATTGTTGTTTTACTTTATATATATGCTTTAAAATGAAGTCAAATCTACAAGGCGCAGACTATGAATCAGAGCAAGTTTTTTTTTTTTTTTTTTTTTTAGAAAAAATATGTCTTATTTTAATCTTCAATACTATTGTGACGCTGCAATTTCATGTACTTGCTCAGCCAGTGTGGGTGCGTTGGTGTTTTAAGAGTACAGCAATAAAATGTGCTGTAATAATTACTATAGAGTTTGCAGTGATCAGTAGCTACTTAGTCAGAAAAGCCTAGTTAAATCTCAACTGTAGTTTGTGTTTTAACTTAAGTTAGAGACAGATTGTGTGGTGTTCATTGCAAATCTTTACTTCTTTCTTCTTGCATAAAAGACATGCAAGAACATGCTGAGAGAGAGAGAGAAAAGAAAGTCAGAGATTGATATACACTCACTCGATTAGGTACATCTGTCCGGCTGCTGGTGAACATGAATATCTAATCAGCCGATCACATGGCAACAACGTGGTGCATTTAGGCATGTAGACATGATCAAGCTTTGACCTGCTAAAGTTCAAAGCATACAAATGGAGAAAAAAGGTGATTTAAGTGAATGAATATGAGTCTCTCTTCTGAGTGTTTCTGCTGAGATACTCAGAAGAGGATCTCTGAATCCACAACACATTGAACCTCAATCCAATAAAGAACATTTGGGATGTGATGGAGATTTATTTCATGGATGTTCAGCTGTTTCCAGCAACTTTTGCCATGAAAATTTAAGGCAGTTCTGAAAGCAATGTGTACCTAATAACATGCTATTCATACTCATTTCATATGAGCAGTCTTAATTTCCATTTTAACAGTCTGATATTGGACATTCTGTTGTCCTTCTGCTAAAGACCATTTCATATTTAACTATAGATTGTTACCTTTTACATTTTAGAATTCTTACTGGTCATGCTGGTCTGAACTAGGAATACATCCTGCTTTTAGACATGCACTTTCACTATAGAGTCTTGACTCAAGGTTATTATTCATTTAGCCATTAAGAAGACTGACTGATATTATCTAATATGGAGATATAAACAATTCAGCACTTTTATCTGATAAGGCTCAAAATATTCCTTAACCATTTATTTCCTGAGACCCAAAGCCCAGTTTGCTTGCTAATTTGCATGCCCTATTTTCACACATGGTTGCTTGGTAAGATATGTAAATATGAAATATTCATTCACAAATGCACACCTTCAAATGCACCTGTTGCCTCTGCAGCTGCGGCACAATGACGATCCTGGGAAGCAATGATTGCACGAGACGTCTGTCAGTGAGCTGAGTGTGTTTTATTGTCCAATCACACATAATCTGTTTGTCCACATCAGGACACAAGCCCAGTTCCCAGGCCTCAGGGACAAAAGACACACGACAACTGCTGACCCACCCTCGCTATATTTGCTCCATGTGCACAGAGCCCAGAAGATGCTCTTTTCACATCATCCCATTATCTGATACACACAAAAAATGTTGTTTAAATAAGATTAAGTGTTTTTGTCTTTTAGGTTAGCAAATATATTATGCATCTTAATATACAATTGGCTGTTTACATAAACATACCCTAAACGTTTAAAGAAATATGCTAACGCTACCAAAGATTTTGTATTGTTTTGTTCTGTTTCTCTTCTGTTTGTTCTTTCAGTGTTAACTGTATTACATTTATCACAAATTGCTGATGAAGCAACCAAAAAAGGTCCTCTGCAGAGACAGCGGCAGTTGGACTCTTCATGTTAGATCTTCTGCCTACATTTTGTAAGCCTCTGTTGTGTGTTACCAGTCATTTAAAGTTGGCCACACTCACCCAACAGTGTCATAGTGTGGTCATCCGAACACAACATCCTTCAAAAACATTTGTAACTAGGGATGGGTATCGTTTATGTTTTATTCGATACCGGTGCCAAACCGGTACTTTTGAAACTGTGCTTAAACGGTGCTCGAACCGCTGCTTAAAGAATGGAGAACACAAACTTTGTCCAAAAACCTCTCGTGTTTAGCTGTTTTTTTGTAAAACGATAACAATGCCTTTTCTGCAGCTATAGGGTATATATGGTATCACTCTTGGCTGGAAGCAGTGCTTAAACAATGGAAAAAACATAAACTTTGTCCAAAAATCTTTCATGTTTAACTGTTTTCCAATTTTTAGCCATTTTAGCCTTTTTGGCCAGGGTGAAGGGAGTATCTGCCATCAAACAAGAAGACAGCCGCATGTACTGTAACTACGACGGTGTTTGCCAGTTCACCTTACATGCATCAATTTAATAACGTGGTTAGCCTACTCAACGTAATTTACACATGAACAACATTAAGCTACTCACCCAGAGAAGAACGGCTGCTGCTGCCATCATCATCCGTCATCATTTCTGCTACACAGGTGTTACCTCCTTTGCGCAGTATCACCTTAAAGCACTTGTTGCAGGCTGCTGAATTTACTTCTTTTGCTGTGAAGTACAGCCAGACTTTGACCGCTTCACCTTGGTCATTTTTAATCTGTAGCTCTGCTCTAAAAGAACGTACCTGGGCCCACCTACTATCCTTGGAAAGATAAAATGATTGGCTAGAATCCAAAGTGTATGACATCTCAGGGGGAAAAAAGCACCGAAATGTGCGCTACTTGTCACGATGAGTTGTATGGCTGTCAGTGGCTGGACCCACGTGTAGGACTCGGAGACAAAACATTAACTTAAACGACGGCTTTATTTGCTGGAGAGTCACCCTTGGGCGATACATAAACAACAACTTAAACTAACTAGACAGGAGATGCTGAAGGTAGACAACCATGGATACACACACAACAAACGTGGAGGACACAACAACTGGCAGAGAAAAACACAGGGCTTAAATACATACTGAGGTGATTAGGGAATGTGAAACAGGAGGAGAGCACAGCTGGGACTCATCAGACATGACAAGACAAGGGGAGGCAAAACTCAACATATTGACATAGTACACAAACTTTCAAAGTAAAACAGGAAACTGAACAGACGTGGACTAAACTAGGGGATACAGTGACAGAAATCAAACCCAAGAGAATCAAAACACATCATGAAATCAAAGATAACTAATACAAACAGAAAAACACTGAGTCCACAGACTCAGGACCGTGACACTACTTTTCAGTCTGGTTACTACCATTTATGTCAGAACCGGTACCATTGATACCGGTACCCATCCCTAATTATGATACGGCTGACCTGACTTTAAACTGTTTCAACTGCAGTTTCAATTGTTCAATTGGACCCAATGACTCCATTAGTCATTTAGAAAAGTGTGACAACGAGACTTTTTTAATTACTATAATTTTATACTTACTATTTATTTTACACTCAACCATATAACTGAGGGTTTTACCATAATATTGTAACATTTTTTTTTATTAGATTAATATGTGCAATATCTTCAGAATTAAATCCCCTTTCCACTTAATCCTATTTGGCCAGCCACGGCATTTAATATTTAATATGAAGTAAGCTCAAATTTTAACAGAACACAATGTTGTCATTTTAAGAAATTTATGCTATTGTGGTACCTCCAAAATCTTAAGTACACCTTCCTCAGTTTGGAGGATGCTGTGCATAATTCAAATGCTGATTAGTTGATAAGTGGGTGTTTTAATTAGTTAATTTGTATAATTAGTTAATTTTCTGCTGGAGGCTTTTTCCTGTTTGCTTCCCGCTATTGCCAAAGTGCTTGGCTTGATGGTGTCAAAATCACGTCACAGAAGTGATTTTACTCAGACCTCTACATTGGCGAGACCAAACAGCCACTTCATAAACACATGGCACAACGTAGAAGAGCCACTTCCACGGGACAAGACTCGGCTGTCAATCTGCATCTAAAGGACAAAGGTCACTCTTTCGAGGATGCCAATGTTCACATTTTGGACAGAGAAGAAAGATGGTTTGAAAGAGGAGTGAAAGAAGTCATGTCCACTGTGAACGACCATCTTTTAACAGAAGCCATCTATAATCCAGTTTTGAGATCCCCTCCCAGATGCCTTAACACCCACTCACATCCTGGGCCATTTGACCTCAGTAAATCACATGATAGGATGGGGCTAGGTTTCAGAGTTGGTTCACCTTGGCTGATTGTGACCCACACCCATTTCCACACCTTGGCTTGTGTGATTGGGTAGAGAATCAAAGGGGGTCAATGAACCTCTTGGGGACACTCCCATATGACTTAAAATCTGGGACTGTCCACCAATCGCTCTTAGAACTGAAGCAGCTTCTCGGATAAGAGGTGAAACATCTTCAAGGAAACTTAAAGAAGCCCAGAAGCTTTTCTTTCCAAACTCCTTAGACTTCACAGAGTAGTATTTAGGTTTGAGTAAAAGTGTTACTCCCTTCATGCTGACTGGAAATCATAATTTACTTCCAGGTGTTGGTTCTTGTGTTATTACTGCAGTTAAGAAAATTACTCTTTTTCTATAATACAAAGTGCAACTTGGCTACTAGTAACCACAATCGGTGCCAGGTAACACTATAAAAGTTGTTCTCACAATGCGGTGTCCAATCCAATAAATAAGAAAACTTACTTACACTCTTTCTGGTAGAAACTTCACGTTCTCAGAGTTTTTAGAAAACATTTCAATAACATCACCTTGTAACATTCCCAAAACGTTCCCAGATGGTTAATATGTAGACGTTTATTATTTATATTAATTATATTTATTATTTATTATTTGGCAGACATTTAGGAGAAATTCAGAACAGTCTGAAAATCTTTAGGGCAGCAGTAATATAAAACATCCCTCCTGTGTGTCCACACTGGATTGAGATAACATTTACAGTGCCTTTAGTGACATTATGTTTTTGCTTCTCTGTTGTTCTCAAGGAAATAAATGCACTCTTTCCGCCCATATAATAACCAAAATGGAACATTCTACTAAAATCATACAGGAAACTGGGAGTTACAACCATTTCATGATCATAATGTAACCTTTTAATAACATCCTTGATGTTTTGTGAGGGTTCAGGACATTTGTTACAAGTTACAGCCCCCTTTTTTCCAGCCTGCGTCATGCAATTTACTGAAAAAGAGAGGGTCTTGGTGAGATGAAACAGAGTACTGTAAGTGTAACAATACAATGTCTGTTGTTGTTCCATAATAGGAACAATGTGCCATGGTAAACAACACTTGACCTCGAGGGTAGAATCAATACTCACCTCTTTCACAAGACAGCATGTCATTCAGCCAAAAACGCTGCCTGGCCAGCCAGATAGCCAAAGCAACAGATGTCTCCATCAAGCCAAAAGAGTTTATCTGCACACAGTTCCTTCCTTTTTATTGTAACATCATGAATATTCACCAATACAAAAGCCACTGCAAGTTAAAATCAACTTTCGAATACACTGTTATTTATTCTTTTACCATTTGCACAAAGCGGACACAACATATCATGAAATGTATACACCTGGATGCAGTCGGTTTATATACTTCACACCACGTAAACTTTACATAACCACCTTTAAGAGAAGAGAAAAAGAAACATACTCAGTTGAGCCTTTTAAAGAATACATTCAGACAGAACCACTTTGGTCCAGGAAAGGGAGTGACCCAAGCTCCTAACTTTAAATGCAAACATGGTTATGGTTACAGCTTAAAATACATGTAGTAGCTTGAAGCTAAATTAGGATATAGCTCTACTGAATCCTATTTTCTTTGACGTGTACAACATTCCTTTATTACTTTGTGAAATGTCTACAAAACAATGAAAAAAAGATCTAAAAAAAACACTGCAAAGATACTTGTGGCAGAACCACGATCGATGTACTTCCCAGCAAAAATGTGGCTGTCTGCTCTATTACTATCCTCAGCAGATGTTGATGAAAAATAACTTCAGCCTGCAATTTTTTCCCACCTCAACAGAAGGAACTGACTGAAGTGTTAATGCGCAGAGTCTTGATCTGAATGAGAAACACGTTGCCGCTGTGGGCTACAAAATGGCACTGAGGAATCACAATGAGAGTAGTTTCCATAATAAAACAGAGAGCTGTGTCTACTTCTTGCCTTATACAGGCATGGTGTTTGGGAATGTCCTGTGGTGCTTTACTGTATATGCTAGAGGGAGACTGACTCATACTAACCTCTGACCTCTGTGCTCTATGTCAAGCCACTTGCACTGGTTTCTATCAAACCTTTGCCAGCAGCCCATTATTCATCTTACATCCACAAATCTGGAATACTGAAACTACACACATTCATACCCTGAAAATACACATTACCCACTCAAAGACATGCGTGGGAAATATGGACTGCAATCAAATAAAATCACCTGTATAAACACATATATAGAGAGACATAGTATCTACCAATTATAAATTAACATTGTGCAAATAGATACATATAAAGTCAAGTTCAGTTAGTTCTGGCAAAAGGTTTCAGCAATTCAGATATTCATTTCTGCTCTGCAGGTTGCTTCCCTTCTTTGAAAATAAATGCTATCAGACACAAATGTACCACTGTCTGATTAGCTTTGTTTGCCACTCCAAAGCATGCTTGTTCAGCTTTTGTGGTGCAGAGTTTTGTTCAAAAGTGTTCACAGCCACTGCAGACATGGTACGCATTAGACTCTGTTGGTATGGTTACTTGGCGAATCCAGTCACTAGCAGTTATTAGCAAAGACGTTTTCGTCTGACACGATGGCACCGTAGAGTGATTATTCACACAACTCTTAAGTTAAGCTTGCAAAATTTACGCAGTCTTCATGCATGAAGTCCCAAGACCGTCCTCGTGCCAGGGGTGACGCGCCATATTTAGGAACAATGCTGGAGTCACACCTTTACAGGCCGTAAAGGTCTGTGTATTTTTATCCTTGATTGGATAACCACCCTGGATTCAGGGGCGAGGCATGTCATTCAGACAACATCTTGATGGCAAAAGGTAGAAAAGGAAATGCGTGTAGTGGCAAAGGAATTCGACTATCACCTTAAAACATACACGGCAAGTTTAAACAGCTGCAACAATAGCAATCAGCAGTATTCAACTAATATAAAAAAGATGTATTTTAATCTAAAAGACATAAGAAAGTCAAGTGATGATGATTTTAGCTTATTTATAATTGATCCTATACCATCGCTTGACCTCCTTTAATGTCCACACGCAAGACGAGAAGGACCTGGGGACAGCAGCTGCCAGTTTCCCATGAGCCCTGAATGAGGTCACTTGAACAACACTGTGGTCACCATATTGTTTGAGGTATAGTCAACAGAATTTTTCTTTTTTTTCTGCACATTTTCATCTAAATCACATAGACAGGAAAACATTTACAGATATTAGAGCAAAGCATATATATATATATATATATATATATATATATATATATATATATATATATATGTATATGTGTGAAAAAAGGTTTCCCATCTGTTCCTACCTACATGTTATTTTGTATATTTTGTAGTCTTTTTTGTGTGTATTCAGTTCAATGCTCTCTTTGTATTTAAACTTTAGTACCAGAAATTTGATAGATAGGATAAGTTAAAGCAGAGGCTCAAGCAAGGACCCTGTGACCTTTACAGTTGGGGTTTATTTATTTATTTTTTTGTTACTTCAGGTTTCATGTTTGGTATGTCATTACGATCTTCCGTGGCTTATCTGCCTCGGGATGCTGTTGCAAAAATTGTTCAGCATGCAGCAGCTTATTATTCTGTGCTAAAAAACATCTAAACTAATCCGTTCACGAGACTCGCAGCACATTCGAAATGTCAGCGTGGATGCCCTTCCTGATCCTCCTCTCAGACTGTGGCGACAGCTCTCCAGTGACGCAGATCTCTGAGGGCCGACCTGAAAAGTGACACCATTAACTTGACTCTTTACAGCTGAGCAGGTCAGTCTGTCAGAGCACGATGAGAGCCCAAAGCCATCCAACTTCCTTTTTTAAGTAGTCCCAGTAGCTTTCACAGGTGGCTCTCCACGTTCTCTTTCTGCACTTCGTAACACTGCAGCTTGTCAGTAATGCTGATGTCCTCTACCAGGATATAGTTACTGATGGTCCCCTCGTGCAGCAGTGAGGCACACTTCCCTTCCTCCGTACTGTTGACCATGCCATTTTGGTTGCTAGCGACGAGCATGTGCCTCTCCTCGGGGCTACAGACTGGGGCGGTGGTTTTGGCGATGTCTGGGAGGTGAGGCATTCGAGGGGCGTGGTTTAAGAGACTGGTTGTTTTTGTGTTTGGGGTATTGCTATAGGTGTGGCGGTACTCCTCCTCAATGTTCCTCCCTAGCTTCCAGCGCTTCCACTTCTTCAGGATCTCAGACTGCACCTGGGGAGACAGCAGAGACATAAAGTAGACACTACAAAGCTTCGAACATCTGAAGATGGTGAAGATGGTGAAGATCGAGATGGCTCACTTCTTTGTTGACAAAGCAGTACAAGATTGCCACCAGGAGACCCTGTGAAGACAAACAATACTGATTTAATTCTGTCTACTAGCCATTTTCACCCACAATATTCACTTACATGCTACTCTGCAGCTATGAAAACATGAAACTGAATGTCTTCTAATATATGCACCACAATCCAGGCAGAAACTGCAAGTTTGCTTCTTTAAAATAAACCACAAGTGCCTTTGAGTAACATCTGTCTTAAGATGTAAGCCTCACAGCTATGTTTGCCATCTTTTGACTTTGAAATTCTCTTTTGCTCTGTCTGTTGGTCATCTGTCATATCTGTTTCCAGTGCCTAAAGGTCACTCTAATTATGTCACTGTGTGACAAAGTCATTTAGCAGTGCTCATAGTGCATTAATTTAATCTCTTCTGACACACAAATATTACAGCACATCACGACTGTCTCAGAGATGGAAAACTCACAGAAGCAGAGAGAGACAATTATGCAAGATTATTATTAGTTTTATTATTTTTTAGTAGCCCACAACATATTTCTAACTGTGATTCAGATGCTGTTACAGTTTGGACATTTAATCTTGTTAAGCTAACATTTGTTAACTTACAAAAAACAAGCCTTAAAATTGCTGTTTTAACCCTTTTGTCACATCTCTCCACACAAACACTTGATATTGATAACACCCATTCACCCTTGATCAGGACTACTTGGCAAGCACAAAATTAAATTAACTAGTTTCCATCAATCAATCAGTTTGTGTGAGTTTTGTGTGAGTTCACGAGCTATCACAGGGTGAGAGGTGAAACAACCCGGACAAATTGCCAGTTCCTAGGCACTGAGTACCATGTATTACCAAGTAGTTTTCCATGGAAAGCGTTGAGGGCTATATTTAAGCCCAAATCACAATTCTCTCCCCTAAACCTCACCTTTTTGGTATCAAGCAGTAACTGATACCTAAACAAATCAGAGAAAAACTGGATGTGAATCATGACCTCCTGCCTTGAAAACCTACCAGCAACTGCCACCCGAAGTGCCTCCATGTCATGGTCCTGAGTCTGAGGACTCAGTGTTTTGTGTTCCTTGTGCTTTTGTTCATTCAGAGTGTGTATTCTGTTGTGATTTTGCCATTTGTTAGGTTTCTGTTCTTTGCCTGCCTGCTTCCACTTCTCTGTGTTCCCTCTGTCTGTCCATGGTGTTATTGTGTCTGCTCATGAGTCTGCCTGTCAAGTTCAGTGTCCGATCTGGTTCTCTGTGTCTGTTAGTTTCCTGTTTTATTCTGAAAGTTCATGTCTCATGTCAGTGTGTTCAGTTTTACCTCTCCCCTGTCTCGTTAGCCTTATTGCTCCCAGCTGTGTCTCCCTCCTGTGGCCCATTCCCTGATTACTCCCCGTGTATTTAAGCCCTGTGTTTTCCTGTGCTCTCTGTCGCGTCGTCTGTTTAACTCCATGTCAGTCTGCATTATTCTGTTACCTGGTATTCATTCTGCGTCTCTCTGCCATCTCTCTTTGTGCATTTCGCTCCTCCTCCCGTGAGTGTCTGGTTTAAGTTTTGTTCTTTAGTTTTCCCAGTTTAGGTTTGTTTACTCCCCGCTCTGCTCTTCCTGTTTTGTCACTTTATCACCTCTGCAAATAAATTTTCACTCGCACCCCAGTCAGTGCCTGCATCTTGGATCCTTTTCTCAATTCACCACACGACTGCTGTGCAGCCGTGACAGTACGACGCGACCACAAGATGGATCCAGCGGTCTTGGCCGGGGAGAGCGACCTCACACGTGCCCTATGCCTGGTGGACTGGGTAACCCACACCTCCAATGCACGAGCGAAAGTTGTGGGGATAAATGCCGTTGAGGCAATCCTGGCCGGAAATCCCTATCTCCACCAGGTCCGGGGATTTACAGACTTAATCGCTGAGCTGCATAAAGCCCAGGAAGCGGTGCAAGCTCGGGAAGTAGCCAATTGTGCCCAGCAACAATGGACTACGACCGCCACAAAGCATCCGTCTCAGATTCACCCACCGGAGGTTTCACGGCCCGACCCCCCAGAGGTTTTTCCCTGCCTGTCGGAGCCGTCAGCGGTGGGGAGGAAACATTCGCGCCACCGACGCTTCACCCCACAGCCGGATTCAGGGACTCCTGTGCGACCAGCTGTGGTGAGTTTTAAGGACGCTGGTGCTTCTGGAACTGTGTTTTCTGGGGCCGTTCATGGGGAGGGTAAAGACAGTACACGGCGTTTACCTACCTTCGTGGTAACTGACCTCTCACAAGTTGGCATTTTCAAAACATCCATAACAGTAGCTGACTGTGTTTCATCCACTCCACCACCAACTCCAGTCTCACTTCAACCAGTACATCAGCCTTTAGCCAGTTCATTAGCCCAGCCTGCATCTATGCCATTAGCCCGATCACCCGTTCCCTCCATACTGGAGGCTGTGTCTGTGCCACCCATTTTGAATCTCGTTCCTAGCACCCATTTTGAGCGGAGAGACAAATGCATTAAAACCACTCTAGTTTCTCAGAAACTGGCTAATTTAGAGACTGTTACTCGCCCCAGGGCCTCCCCAGAGGCTGGGTCTCAGCCCCCAGCAGACTCAGGACCCCTGGCGGTTAAGAAGCCAGCTGAGGACCACACCCGGCCGTCGCTGCCTGAGCAGACCCAATGCTCTGTGCAGCTGCAGTCTGCCATGTGTTTGCCAGAGGCCCGTGCGCCTGCTGGTTCTGTTGCGTCCCTGCCAGAGGCCCGTGCGCCTGCTGGTTCTGTTGCGTCCCTGCCAGAGGCCCGTGCGCCTGCTGGTTCTGTTGCGTCCCTGCCAGAGGCCCGTGCGCCTGCTGGTTCTGTTGCGTCCCTGCCAGAGGCCCGTGCGCCTGCTGGTTCTTTTCTGTCTCTGCCAGAGGTCTCCGCACCTGCTGGTTCTGTCCTGTGTGTGCCAGGGGCTTTAGTGCCCACTGGTTCTGAGACTGTTTTTGCTGGGGGGCCCGAGGAGCCCGTCCAGCCTTCTGCCTCGTCAGCTGGGGGGCCCGAGGAGCCCGTCCAGCCTTCTGCCTCGTCAGCTGGGGGGCCCGAGGAGCCCGTCCAGCCCTCAGCTGCAGTCTCATCACCAGCTGCAGTCTCATCACCAGCTGCAGTATCATCACCCTCGCCTGGTCCAGCTTCCGCTTCCTCATCAGCATCGCCTGGTCCAGCTTCCGCTTCCTCATCAGCATCGCCTGGTCCAGCTTCCGCTTCCTCATCAGCATCGCCTGGTCCAGCTTCCGCTTCCTCATCAGCATCGCCTGGTCCAGCTTCCGCTTCCTCATCAGCATCGCCTGGTCCAGCTTCCGCTTCCTCATCAGCATCGCCTGGTCCAGCTTCCGCTTCCTCATCAGCATCGCCTGGTCCAGCTTCCGCTTCCTCATCAGCATCGCCTGGTCCAGCATCTGCTTCAGCATCGCCTGGTCCAGCCTCAGCATCCTCATCAGCTGCTTCGTCTGGTCCGGCTCCAGCCTCCGCTTCATCCTCATCAGCTGCTTCGTCTGGTCCGGCTCCAGCCTCCGCTTCATCCTCATCAGCTGCTTCGTCTGGTCCGGCTCCAGCCTCCGCTTCATCCTCGCCTGGTCCGGCTCCAGCCTCCTCATCAGCATCGCCTGGTCCGGCTCCAGCCTCCTCATCAGCATCGCCTGGTCCGGCTCCAGCCTCCTCATCAGCATCGCCTGGTCCAGCCTCCGCATCCTCATCAGCTTCGTCTGGTCCAGCCTCCGCCTCCGCCTCGTCTGGTCCAGCCTCCGCTTCGCCTGGGGCTGCAGGGGCCACGCAGCCTTCAGGTCCCCTACTACCACCTCCACATCGTCGGTCATCTGCCAGGCCGCTTGTTGGGCATCTCCGCCACTGTGGACGCCCTCCTGAACGCCGCCACTACCTTCCACGTGGCCGGCCTCCGGACTTGTTTCCACACCGCTGTTGCCGTCCGCACGGTCGGCCCCCAGAACTGTTTCCACACCACTGCCTACTGCGTGGCCGGCCTCCGGACCTGCCCCACTGCTGCTGCCTTTCACGCGGTCGGCCCCCGGAACTGAACTGTTTTGGCCTCCGGGTCGGCCCCCTGACCTTGTCCGTCTGGGCCTTTTCGGACTATGTCCCTCCGTCCTGGACCCCCACCGCCCGCCCTGGTCGGGTCGTTTTCTGTTTTTTGGTTCGTGGGTTTTTTTTTTGGCTTTGGTCCGTTTTTGTGTTTCTGTTGGGCTGTCTGGTGCCAGCCCTTGAGGGGGGGAGTACTGTCATGGTCCTGAGTCTGAGGACTCAGTGTTTTGTGTTCCTTGTGCTTTTGTTCATTCAGAGTGTGTATTCTGTTGTGATTTTGCCATTTGTTAGGTTTCTGTTCTTTGCCTGCCTGCTTCCACTTCTCTGTGTTCCCTCTGTCTGTCCATGGTGTTATTGTGTCTGCTCATGAGTCTGCCTGTCAAGTTCAGTGTCCGGTCTGGTTCTCTGTGTCTGTTAGTTTCCTGTTTTATTCTGAAAGTTCATGTCTCATGTCAGTGTGTTCAGTTTTACCTCTCCCCTGTCTCGTTAGCCTTATTGCTCCCAGCTGTGTCTCCCTCCTGTGGCCCATTCCCTGATTACTCCCCGTGTATTTAAGCCCTGTGTTTTCCTGTGCTCTGTCGCGTCGTCTGTTTAACTCCATGTCAGTCTGCATTATTCTGTTACCTGGTATTCATTCTGCGTCTCTCTGCCATCTCTCTTTGTGCATTTCGCTCCTCCTCCCGTGAGTGTCTGGTTTAAGTTTTGTTCTTTAGTTTTCCCAGTTTAGGTTTGTTTACTCCCCGCTCTGCTCTTCCTGTTTTGTCACTTTATCACCTCTGCAAATAAATTTTCACTCGCACCCCAGTCAGTGCCTGCATCTTGGATCCTTTTCTCAATTCACCACACGACTGCTGTGCAGCCGTGACACTCCATATGTGGACTTTGCCTTTCTGGACCATTACGCCTTGGCATCCATTCTTGGCACAGCTGTAGCATGAAGGCTGTATTGTGTGCATCTCAGACAAACCGTAACCGTTTTTGATGGTTTGAGGTGTGTATTTTCTTTTCCTGTTCTGTACTTATGCAAGGACAGCTGAGGTGAATTATTACACCACATAAAGCTTTAACAATAACTTTCATTGAAACCAGAGATGGCTTAATTCACTGTCCTGAGGCACACCACTCTCCTTAAGGTGATTAATGATGTTGAATCATACTAGAAATAGTGTTGTGAAAAAATAAACATGTTTCAAAGTTCATGACTGACAGTCATTTGTTGTTAAAGTCCAACCTGGAAGGAGGAGAAGAAGAGGTCAGAGAAGAGCCTGGTGAGACGCAAGCCGATGCTGCCACTGGTGGACTCATCTGTTGCGAAGATAAAGACCACATTATGGATCCCGAGCAGCGGGATCAAAGTTAGCGTTGACTTAGCCAACCTGGGACGGAGGAAAGGAGAGACAAAGGAGAGAAAGCAAAGACTAAGTAGAGAGAAAAAAACGCAAATCAATAGAAAAACAACATCATATTCACACTCACCGAAACTTATAGTCTGTGTATCTCATTTGGTGTGCTCGGAGCTTTGACACGAGAATTTTGATGATATGGATGAAGATAAGGAAGTTGATCTGTAAGAGACAGAGAAAGACGGTGTTACTGGAAATAGTTTACTTATATTATGCAAAAGATACCATCATAAAGCTCATCTTTCTCCAGTACAGTGGAGATGGATCTTCCAGATGCATACAGGCCCAGAAAAATTGTGATTAATGAGAGAAATGGAAGAAATCCGAGTTACAAATATCACAAAGGATCAGCATTAGTCCCAATAGCTGTGCAAAAAAGTGTTTTCAAGCACATTGGGAAACCCTTTCATAACAGCTGGCATTTCAGACAACAGTAGGTGTTCTCCTGATGAAATCACTTATGATGTGACCTTTAATATTTTAAAATAATTTGTCATGGGTAATTTGTGGTGCTTGGACCTAATGCGTGCATTTGATTTCTGTCACGGATTGTTATATCAGCAGCCCAGTATGTACTGGCATGAGAATTTAATGGTGAACGGAACTGTGTAACGCTGCACAATTATTCAACATTTAAACCATACGGTAACTTGTAATATTTAAAAAAGGAGCTTAACCATAGCCATGATAAATTGTTAATCAATATTAATATGCACTTACTGGCCATTTCATTAGGTACATCTTACTAATATCACTTTAGAGCCAATATAGAAGTGTTTTAATTCATCATGGCATAGATTCAACACAGCCCTGAAAAGATTCCTCCGAGATTTTGGTCCATGTTAGTTGCACATCCATGATGTAAATCTCCTATTCCTCCACATGCCAAGTTATCCTGCTGGAAGCAGCCATCAGGTGATGGGTACAGTGTGGTGATAAAGGGATAAGCATAGTTGACAACAATGCTCAGGCAGGTTGTGGTATTTAAATGATGATCATTTGGTAGTAAGGGGTCCAAACTGAAAATATATATCTATTTTTTTGATCGCTCTGTAAACCAGCGGTCCCCAACCTTTTTTGCGCCACGGACCAGTTTATGCCCGACAATATTTTCACGGACCGGCCTTTAAGGTGTCGCGGATAAATACAACAAAATAAAACTAGTACCGGTACCGAAAAAAGAAGCTTTATTCATAACACACGTGAAAAGACCCAGGAAAACCGAGTTAACGATAAAAACGATAACAAAATAACACTAAAACCCCATAAAACCATACATTTCACACCCGAGCCTCAAACGATGCTGAATCATACTAGAAACGACTCACGGACCGGTACCAGTCTGTGAACTGGGAGTTGGGGACCGCTACTGTAAACCATAGAGATGATTGTAGGTGAAATACTCGGACCAGCCTGCACGGTACCGACAACTTGGTGCATTCAGCATCACTTAAATCACTTGTCTTTTCCATTCTGATGCTCAGTTTGAAGTACAAAGTTTATGCCACGATGCTGTATCAAAGTGGCCGGCGAGTGTATATAACAGATGCTAAGCTAACTATAGGCTGGCTAAATCTGTCAGCCCACTGCGTATTAAACCACCTACATATTTATCTACATATGCATATCTGTAGTTCTATGTTTGCACAGACTTGAATGAAATTGCTGTAATTGTCAAAATATCTGTAACACCTGGAGCAGTCTAACATGCACACACTACACACACACAATTAATGTGAATACTACAGTGTAGTTTTCTACTGTGTCGTGCAGTTTGAGAATGGTGGGACCAAGATAAAGAGGGAAACAGTGAAATTGGGACCAGCCCTCCCATTCCAACAGGAACTCAAACACAGGAATTCCTGTGGGATACAGGTCACTTAGCTGGACGATAAATGCATGGAAAGTGCCAGGATGTCTGGCCTCACTTAAGAGCCACGACAAATTGGACTTGTGTAAACGCTTAGAAGTGACCTTTGCAGAACACATGTCTAATAAAAGTCCTGGTGACAGGATGAAGAGAGTATGCAGAGCTGGTCACAATGCAAATATTAATTAGATTTAATCCACAAATCTTTGAGTCCTGACAGGCTTCACAGAAGTTCTGGGTGAAGCACATCTTACCTTTAATACAACATGAATAAAAGAGGTGTGTTTAATATTTAACGGTGCACCAGTGGGGGATAAAAATAGCTGGAAATGCTTGATTCACAGTCATATACCACTTTAAGGCGAAGCTGCTTTTTTCCCATTAACGTTTACATGCAGAAATAATTGAAATGTTAAAAAAAGGACATGGCATAACAAGATGCGAAGACACATAACGAGGAGGAGGACGACGACAAAATTACCATAACAGCTGCCAGTATCGGAGCGCGTATGATCCACCAGTATTTCATGTTTATATTTTGTTCCCAGCAACTGAAAAGAATGAAAGAAAAGCACTGAATGAAATATCAGTGAGAGACCACCTGACATATTTCCTCTATTTTACTAGAACGCTTGTGGACACGGCTCACACTGTAAAACATGTTGTTAAGGCTTTTAAGACTTTACATAAGAGCACAGTGTGACCTTAAAAGCACTTCATTTACTCCTTACTCCAGAATATTTGGCGTCCTGCTGAAAGCTAACATGAAATATTAAGAATGTGCAAACACAGCTGTTAAACCAGACTGGCATCCAGCAGGAGATAAAACATGTGTGAAAAGTTGAATTGCAGCCAATCCTTCATGTAGTAAATTGTGTGTTAAATTAACCGCAAGCATCAAGATTTTTGGAGAAAGACAATCTGCTGACTTTTTTTTGACATGGTGTCCTGATACAAATGTTACAAGCTAAAATTTAAACTCGTTGGCAGGTTTCCACCCTTGTTAAACAACCTGGAGAACAGGGAAGAGGGAAAGAGAGGGAAACTTACTCCTGATTTTCATACAGGTATTTAATCGCCACCCATGGCACGAGGAATATTAATGGGGTACCTGTGAAAAAAACAAGAGATGTCTAAATGCAAAACAGCCAATTAGCACTTGACAATTTGTATGCTCTTACTTCATTTGGCTCAATTCAAAAAGTATCGTATAACACATAATTGACTTGCACCCCCTGACTTATGACTTCACAGATTCAGGCCAGCTCACCCCAACCGATGCACTGGTAAATTTTGAAGTAGTTCCTCTCCGTAAACACAGTGATGACCAGGAGGTTGTGGAGGTAGATGCCTTCCACCAGCAACCAGTAGCTGTTAGCCATGATACTATACTGCATCATAACCATGGCAATGCGACAGCTGACCATTGTCTGCAAGAAAAGTTTAATATCACATATTTTACACTGCCGAGAGGAGTCGCCTGACACATTATTTAGCCGATGTGAGATTCAGGCTCTGTGCCCACAGAGGTAAGATTTTACAACAGCAGCAACTTTAAACCCAATTTCAGCCATCTGTGACAACCCAGCGCACATGATCCTCCTTTTATATATGTATCTCTTCCACAGTAAACGTATTTTATTTTGGTCATGTATGCAGTCTCTCATCTTTGTTGTGTTGGTGAGACTCCTCACTTGCTTGACTAACATAAGTAATCAATTAAAGCCTTTTTAGCTGTAACTGTTTTGAGATTAAAAACAATTAAATATAATGTGGATATTAGACAGAGATAAGTAAATGCAAAATGCAGTTTTTAAATAAAGATTTTATTGATTAAGGAAGAAAATTGGCACTGGTCCTGTGTGAAAAAGTAATTGACCCTCTTGTTACATCATGAATTAACTGTGATTAATCTCTTTTTTTGGGAAGCTGAGTTCAGTTTCACTAAACAGGCTCAGACATGATTACTGGCAGACCTGCTGAATCAGGAAATTACTTACATAGAACCTGTCTGACAAAGTGAAACAGGTTAAAAGATCCCCAAAAGCAACGCATCATGCTACAATCTAAAGAAACACCTGAGAAACAAAGTCACTAACATCTATCAGCCTGGAAAGGGTTCAGAGCCATTTCCAAGGCTCCAGGACTCCAGTGAATCACTGTGAGAGTCATTATTTACACATGGGGAAAACTTGGAACAGTGGTTAACCTTCCCAGGAATGACCGGCTCCAAAAGCACATTGATGACTCATCCAGGAGATCACAAAATAACCCAGAACAACATTAAAGAACCACAGGCTTCACATGTCTCAGTTAAGTTCAGAGTTCATGATTCAGCCATAGGAAGGAGACTGGGGGAAAATGGCACCGAAGGGAGAGTTCAAGGAGAAAACCACATCAAAAAGAACACAAAGGTTCATCTTATATTTGCCAAAAAAAAACAAAACATCTGGATGATACCCATAAGAGAAAGCTAAACTTTTTGAAAGGTTTCAGTCCCATTATGTCTGCTGTAAAAGTAACGGCAGACATAAACACTGCATTTCAGAAAAGGAACATCATACCAACAGTAAAATATGGTGGTGGTAGTGTGATGGTCTGGGGCTGTTTTGCTGCCATCTGTTCGTGACCTCAAGCTGAAGTGCACTTGGGTTCTCAAGCAGGACAATGATCCAAAATACAAAAGCAGGTCCATCTCTGAATGTCATAAGATGGCTCAAATATCTCATCTCATCTGATCACACTGGTCTAGTCTGCTTTTTCAGTCAGAAAGCTGATACACTGAAAAAAATTGTTTGGCCAGCTCTTGGATTTACGTAAGCATCTTGCGTGTATTTAACACAAGTGCCTCATGCTTTAAAGTTAAGTGTAACTACATAGTGTAGAAACTACATGATATGCAGAGAGGCTAGATTAAATTGTTCATATCATGTTCAAGTGAAGTAAGTCAATAATATATCAATGTTAAATCCCGCGACACTGCACGGGTTTCAGACTCGCGCTCTTTAGATCGTGGTTTCAGGAAGGCATCCATCTCAGTCAAGTCGAGCAGCCACCTCTACTTTTTTTAGTATACCAAAAAAAGTAAATTGGGTGGTTGTTACATTAAAAAAGTCTAACTTGTAATTTGAACACAGTAATTTCATGTTTCTATGAACGTAATTAAATCATGAAGAATCTGTACGAAATTCAAAAACTTAATTTGTTCTTGTTGAGACGACATGATACAATCTAGTAAGAGTGGTTAGTTGCTGAACTCATGAAATTCACAAGATCGCACAAGATTTCAAACTGCAGGAAAATCACTGGAGTTATAAGAGGCAGACAACTACACACGCACCACGTGCATGCTATTGCTATTTATTGTGGATTATTACAAAAACAAAAAAATTCTGCATCAAATACAGGAAATCATAGCTTTCCTACATTTCCTAGATTGTTGGCATGGTGGTTAGTGCTGTTGCTTCACAGTAAGAAGGTCCTGTGTTCAAATCCACATTCTGGCTAGTTTGCAGGTTTCTCTCTGGGTATTCTGGTTTCGGTATGAGGTTATTAGAGTTAGGGTTAACTGGTAATTCTAAATTACCTGTGAATGTAAGTGTAAATGGTTGTTTGTTTCTATGTGATAGACTGGTCAGCTGTCCAGGGTGTACCCTGCACCGTAACCTATCACTTCAGGGTTGTTTCACAGCCCTCCTGCAACCAGGATAAAGAAGGATGGTAGTTGTTGAAGACCCATTCAATTTTTATGGTAACCAGGATCAGGACTTTGTTGAACATTATGTAATATGAAGACAGCAAGTAGTATTTAAGTGACCAAGTAGTATTGGGGTAAAAGTTATTGAATAGTGTTGAAATAAAATGACAAAATTGTGAAGGATTAAAATATTCCAAGATCTCAACATACTTCATCTGAACATGTTTCAATCGCGATTTATGAACACAAAATGCACCGGTTTACTGAATATGAAAAAGTTGTGTTGATTTAACTCAGTTGTTTAAGTTTCTGCCAAAGCAAAACATTTGTGTGCAACCAATGTCCACTATTGAATCAAGTAAATCCAACATGGCCTTTTTTTCAGTGTAGGAAAGCAACTGTTACTTAAATAACCACTCATTACAACCAAGCCAGACAGAAGAGCATCTCTGAATGTATGACATGCCGAAACCAGAAGCAGATGGGCCACACTGGGTACCACTTCTGTCAGTTAAGAACAGGAAACTTAGGCAGTGGTACTAGTAAGTACTAAACAAATTGTCTAATGAGCGCATATATGAATCCTTTAAACAGAATCAGGATTTTTGTTCTTATAGAGCTCAACATTTACCTTTATGACACATTGTGAACATACTATAACGATCAGAACCTAGATCCAGAACTGTTTTGCACTTTTAATTTATCAGCTAATCAAAAAAAAATAATAGAAAGATCACAAATAAGAAAACATTTGTCTCATTTCCACCTGTGTTAAGTCTTTGGTGATCACTGTTAAATATGAAGAGCAAAACTGACCTCGTTGTTGACCAGCAGCTCTATTGGAGCTATAGATGCAGGGGGGAATCCCTGCTCCTCGTCTCTGTTCAGGCCCTGTGCTATGTGGCTGGTTTCGAACAGAGCATCTTTGATGAGGACAGACAAAGCTCGCAGGATGAAAGAGGCAAAAAGATTCATGTGGATGTTGTTCCTCATGCAGTGGAGTTTCCTGATGAAGGAGAAGCAACAATCATCCAAGAGGTAATCTGTTGGTGTATCAATCATCTGGTTTTGCTCTCTTAAAATGTGCTTGAAATGATTTAAGGTGTAAATGATTATTACCTAAAGAATATGAGGATGCCAAGAGCCAACACTAAAGCCACCAGGGATAAGGAATAGCCCACCGTGTACATGATCCGAATATGGACATAGTACTGCTGCAGATCAGAGCACACGTTTGTTAAATCTTTTTCATTTTTATTTTTTATTTATAGTAAAATTAGACAAAATTTCTTTATTCTTTAGCTTCTCTCAGCTATATCTAATGCTTTCAGATCAAATAGAATAAAAAAAGACTATTCTTACCAGATGTGGTGCTTGTTCATGAGAATCACACTCGCTGGTATTATATGTAGTCACCCACTGGCCATTCACATCACATTCCTGATACACCACGCCATGCTGAACTACGCACACACACACAGAAACAGACCTCTGTGATTTACTGAGAAGTCCAGTCATAGGCAGCTGTCCTTCTCTGCAGGGCATTTTAAGTGACCTGGCATGAGCATGTCTGAAATATTGTGTATGGCCAAAAACTCACACATCTCTTACCTTTACGGTGCCATGGCAAATACCACGGGCATGGCACAACAACAGTAGTGTTAGGGAGTCCATCGGGCCAACAGGCATAATTGTTAAAAGTCCTGTTGCACACGAGGTCTGTGATTAAACAAAAAAAAACCATAACATCACAATATATATGCTGAGAAACCACAGACTAACCCTGAGAGTCTAAAACTTGCAGAATGTAGTAAAAATTAATTATATATTATATATTTGGAATGATTGCTGCTAGTAGCTATTATGTAAACATCAGGGCAAGTTAGCTTGACTTCAGAGTCCTGACCTCCTACTTACAGTATATCACGTCTTCAATCGTGTTTCAGAACAGAGGACCAAAACAACATTAACTATACGGAGAGATGGGTGTTCGTGAAGTGATGTATAGGCTAAGCTGCTCTTACGCTAATGGAGGGTGACAGGAAAGGTATGTAAGTGCTGCAAAGTGGTGTGATTTTGCATGCAGTGTGGGAAGCAGCCTTTCTGAAAGTTGGAGCAATCTGCTGCACTAACCAGCGAGCATAAAACATGATAACGGTCTTTAATGCGACTGAAGGGTAGCGTTTAGCGTGTAGTTAAACATTTTGCAGATGGGAGCTGCTTTTTACTAAGCATGAGCAGAAAGTGAGCATGGTGTAGTAAATGTATGACTGGAGAGGAAATCGCTGCCGCCTCATGGACTGGTGAGCAAGCTGTTACCTGTTCTGCAACATTAAAAGGCTTTTCTCAACAATGTGTTTGCAAATCATACAAATATCTCTTACTGTCGCATTTACATTGCTCCGAAATGTTGCATATTTTGCTGAAGTGGTTATAATTAATAGTTTTGCATTAAAAGGTTATAATACCTTTCTGTTGGTTCACTGTCATAGCCCAACTCAACTCTAAAATGTCTGCTTTGAATTCTAAAGAGCAAACTATTATAGTTACCATCTAGCTAATGTGTTTACTGAAGTAGTTGCTCTTGAGTTTCATACCCCTTAGCTACCACGGCCCCTTTATATTTATTTCATTTAGCCTGATGGAAAAGGACCTCCCTATTCCTTCTCCTTTTCCTTCATTACAATTGCTTTAAAGTCTCTTTGTGCTGGTTTCATCTTTGCCTTGGGCTGTCGGCGTTGTGTTCATGCCTAAATACTAAGAGAAAGATCATATGGGACGCCTAGCAGAGGCCCCAGTCCGTGAGATCTTCAACGCACACCTCCGGCAGAGCATCACCAGCATTTTAGAGGGAGACTGTCATGGTCCTGGGTCGTGTGACCCAGTGTGTTATGCTTAGCCTATTTTGATGTTTATTATTTGTTTAGGTTCTCTAAGGTAGTCCAGCCATTTGTATATATCACCCCTGCATTACGTCTCCCTTGCCCTTCGTGTGTTTATGTCTGTGTGTCTTGTACTGTCAAGTTCATGCTGTCAGTTATGTCACCTCCCCCTGTACTACGTCTCCCCGGTTCATGTCTCATGTTTCCTGTTTTACTTTGAAGGCCTGCATTCACTGTCAGTGTATTCAGTTTTACTCCTCCTGTCCTGTCGTTAAGTTCATGTGTGTCAGCTGCGTTCCCATGTGTGGTCACTTCCCCTGATCATCCCTCATGTGTATTTAGTCTCTGTGTTTCATACAGTCTGCGTCGCGTCGTCTGTGTTCCCACCCTCCCTGTTTCCATGCCTGGTCTGTTGTCTTCCAAGCCATAGCCTCATCATCGTTTGTTCCCAGTTCAGGTTTCTGTTTAGCCACGTTATCCCTGCTGTATTTGTACACCTTGTTTTCAGCCATATTAAAGGCTCGCCTTCTGTTAAAGCTCACTCCCGTCTGCTCACTCGTGTTCGCACCTGGGTCCATTACACGCATTCTCCACTCGGTCCGTCACAGCGGACCGTGACAGGAGACTGGGGACATTGTCCGAATGGACCATGTTCAGCATCTCCATTGCTGAAGCTGCTGCATTGAGCTGCGGCCGCAAGGTGGTTGGTGCCTGTCATGGTGGTAACCCCTAAACAAATGGTGGATTCCAGAGGTGAAGGGAGCCACCAGGCTGAAGAAGGAGTCCTATCGGGCTTGGTTAGCCTGTGGGACTTCGGAGGCAGCTGACAGGTACTGACAAGCCAAGCGGAATGCGTCTCGGGCAGTGGCAAAAACTCGGATGTGGGAGGAGTTCGGAGAGGCCATGGGAAAAGACTTTCGGGCTGCCTCGAAGAGATTCTGGCAAACCGTCAGGCGTCTCAGGAGGGGAAAGCGGTGCTCTACCTGCACTGTGTATAGCTCTGGTGGAGCGCTGCTGACGTCGACTGAGAAAATTGTCGGGCGTGGAAGGAATACTTCAAGGACCTCCTTAATCCCACTGACACGTCTTCCGATGAGGAAGCAGAGTCTGGGGATGAGCGGGTTGACCCACCAATTTCCGGGGGCGAGGTCACTGAGGTAGTTAAACAACTCCTTGGTGGCAGAGCCCCTGGTGTGGATGAGGTCCGCCCTGAGTTACTGAAGGCTCTGGACATTCTAAGGCTGTCCTGGTTGACACGCCTCTACAACGTTGCGTGGAGATCTGGGGCAGTACCCCTGGACTGGCAGACCGGGGTGGTGGCCCCCATTTTTAAGAAGGGGGACCGGAGGATGTGTTCCAACTACAGGGGGATCACACTCCTCAGCCTCCCTGGGAAAGTCTATGCCAGGGTGCTGGAAAGGAGAGTTCGTCCGATAGTCAAACCTCAGATACAGGAGGAACAATGTGGTTTTTGTCCTGGTCGCGGAACACTGGACCAGCTCTTTATCCTCTCAAGGATACTTGAGGGTGCATGGGAGTTTGCCCAACCAGTCTACATGTGTTTTGTGGACTTGGAGAAGGCATTCGACCGTGTGTGGTTCTGTTGGCTTCATCGGGTGATGGCCTCCAGCTCACACTGGAACGGTTCACAACCAAGTGTGAAGCAGCGGGAATGAGGTTCAGCACCTCCAAATCTGAGGCCAGACAGATTTTAGTATACTGTGATATATTATGCTCTTGTCACTTGCTCAGAGTGAAATATTATGGCGTTATTTTTGTGCCACTATTCTGAGCGCACGTAAAAAAAATTTGAGGGTACTTTAAAAAAAAATTGCAGGTGCAAGTGTTGCATTTTGAGGAGAAGTTTATTTTGAGCGAAGAAAAGCTACATTTCAATGAACAAAATTCATTGCTGCGTGCAAAAAATGTATTTCAGTGTTATTGATTATCTATACACACACTCAATAGCATCCTCTCTCCCTCAGTTTTTGCGTTTGCGCTCGCTTGCAATGTGTTGCTTGTACTCTCAACATTTCTGCCCGTGCGTGTTCAACGCTTTCTGTACACCGTTATATTTGTGCCACAAAACCAGCCAATCACAGACTTGGATGCAACAAAATCTGATTGGCTGTTTTGGTCTCCAATCAGCTCAAAATGACGAAATGCAATATCCCAGAATCCATTTCGTCCAAAACTCAAATGAGGCAGTGGAGGAGGAACACAGAGTGGCGGAGTTTGAAATATTGCTCTTTCTGGGTCACAAAATAAGCTTTTAAGATATTTTCATGCGAGAATGGTGCTGTGTGAACTTCAAATATCTGCTCGATTTATCAAGACATCACATATTTGCAAAAGTGCTCTAACGTTTTTGGAAATGCCTGTTAAATTTTTTTTACGTGCACTCAGAATAGTGGCACAAAAATAACGCCATATAAAACTGGATGATATCTCCAATGAATGAGTAACACTTAGAAACTTTTGGTAAATGGTGCAGGTTGGATTTTAATTGCAGTGTGAAAGGGCCTAAAGTTAAAATTAAATTACAAGTCTAACACAGTGTTTAGCTCACCGGTGCTTGGTGGATCTTGGCTGTTGTTGCGTTCACACTCTTTCCTGTACAATTCCCAGCGCTCCGTCACCTTTTGCAGGGAAACAACAGCAGAAACCTAAGGAGACAATAACAGCAACACAATTAAAGAAAAAATATCTGGAAGGTCTGTTTTCCTGGAGACTTACGGATACATTTCAACCAGATAGACATGAAGAATACTGAGAACATGAACCTCGTGCAAAGCAACTGGCCAGCTGACGTTCATTTGTTTCAGTTCACTTTATATATACGGTAGCTGTAAACAACTGGTTGTCATACTGGAGATTTAATCAATCAAAATAAGACCTTGTCACACGATAATACTGTACTTACGCTACTGTACAGAGTGTTTAGGTTTCTGTAACTCTCTAAGACAAGTCTTAACTGTGAAGGTCATTGACTAATATATATATATATATATATATATATATATATATATATATGTAGATAGATAGATATTAGTCTGTATGTGTGTGCTTTTAAACATGTTTTTGGACCCACCTGGATACTGCAGGAGACAATGAGCACTGCCAAAAAGAGGAACAGCTGTGACATCCCTTATTTCTGCTGTTGGTGCTGGGATGGGATACTGCAGAGCTGAGAAGAGTTTTCACTTCATAAGGGGGCTTATCTACACTGGCCACGGTGCCTGGATGACACAGAGACATACAATTCATCAAAGCTCATTGCAAACACATTGCTGTTAATGAGGCTCAGCTTGGCTGCGCAAAACAAGAGAACCACAACAGGAAAAGGCTGGGCCATATCGTTCACACTACAATTACACCAAATTTAGAAGGTATGCTGGCAAGGAAGTAAAATAAAAGGAGAAGTCTTATGTCTTTTCAACTTGTGTTCTTAACGCTCAAGAAGTGTGGAGAGGAAAGGAGTGCTTATTCATTCAAATAGAGCCATGGTCCACAAAGTTTACAGCTATACAAGACAGACCAGAACATCATCGGGCCAAAAAACCTCCAGGAAATGCTGTTTGTCCCTGCAGTGAGACAGCTGCATGTAGTCAGTGATTCTGCTGGCAGCTGTCCACCTTCTTGCTGAAGCCAGCGAGTATTTGGTTGAGTGTTTGTCAGTGTGTGCCACAGGTCACTCACCTTCGCATCGACTGCCATAACACTCCCGAGAGATTTGACTGAAGCCGGAGAACGGAACGAAATCTGAAACGTTTCTGCAAAAAACACCTTGACCATGGAAACATTTTTGGCTAAAACGTTTCAAATTCCATTCCGTTCCAGTCTTGCTGTGGATAGGAGGACGAGCTCGTGATGTTGTGTAAGGAATTTTTCACAAACGAATGTAGGTATTTTTTCAACAGATAACAGCACAATGACAGATGAACAGTTTGCAATGTTCTTGGGTGGGAAAGCTTAATTCACGAGTTTTTCAGTCTCTGTTTTGACTGAAAATGTCATCGAGCTTCTAAAATCTGGGGTAAACAGCAGCTTGGAGGTTCCAGTCACAATCTTAATATCCACACTATCAGACTTGATCAAATCTACACCAAGGCCTTTCTTAATGGACTGCTCAGTGTAATAACTACTGGAAACAATTAGCATTAGCTGCAGTACAGCCTCACTGATTGCCATAGGCACTGAGAGATCAGAGCTACTCTTGTCTGGCCTGACATCAGGTCGTGATTGTCCAGCTCAAATCATAGCGCTGACTCTTGTACCTCTGACAGCATCAGACATGTTCTGATTTCAATTCTGTTTTTGTGTTCTGGTGGCTAAAAGACCCACAACGGTGACATCCCATCACAAATTCTGGCATAGGTCATTTGGAAGCAGAAACTACAGGCATATCTTCAAACCATACTGTACTTTAACCTCTGCTCTTCCAAACATCTCTACTGTAGGCATCTCGGGTAAGTTCTTACCAGACAGAGATAATGAGCGCGTGACATTTCAGCACGTGTCCCGCTGCACCGGAGAGGTTCAGACCCTGGTCTTCCTTGTGGCTAAAATGTTACGCCATGTGTGACAGTTTTCCAAGGGTTTCCCTCTTTCACAACCTATCTCTCACTTACTCTCTGACTCTTTCGCCAGCCCGCGCCACTCTGCAGCTTAGCAGCGACTGGGAGCAATGATTAACCAAACTGCAGGAGTGGGAGTGAGGGTGCGTCAAAGCAAGAGGGTTTACTACAGGAGAAAAGATTCCTAAACCTGGCTCCTGACCCCTTTTCTATGTTGCGACACTAAACATTCCAGCCATTACACATGTGTGAAGTTGTGAGCTGAATTTGAAATCTGCCTCTCAGACTGAGAGTATGCATGGACACCAAAATATGATATTTCATCATCGCTTCATGACTAAAAGAAAATAAAAACTGCCTTTCCTAATTATCCTTTAGATGACTTCTATAACAATCTCATTGCTTCTGTTTCGGGAGTCCAGCTGCACAGTTTTCCTTAGTATTTAGTATTTATTTTTAGATATAATAACACCGAATGCCCCACAGCTGAAGACAAAACAAGACTCTCTCGATAATGAGCATTCACTGCCTTTTACGCTCAAAAAGCAATGCTAAATCAGAGCACTGGAGGATTTTTAAGACACAACCTGAGGACATAAGTTCACAGAACTCCCTTTCTTTATTTGTGCACATTTGTCAAGTACAATGTGTCTGCTCGGATGCCTTTAATGCAGGATGAGGGGAATCACGTTGGCCATTCGATGGAAGCTCAATTGGAACTAATGGGCTTCGAGGTGTGAGGCTAATTAGGCTTCTATATTGTGCTGTTATGATAGCCTGCCAGATCTACAGTACTGCTGCTCCCACTTAGCTTTTTCAGTCCATTGTTACTTCAGACCAATCAAGGTCCTCTGAAACATGTGTTGTTAGACCCAGTGGTTCCCTGTTCCAGGAAATAATCTGGAGCTTTTAACACTTTTGCTGCACATTTGATGTATGAGGTGAAACAACGGCTGAGAGTCAAGCCTTCCAAGCCAGATGGCTCTCTTGAGATGCTTGGGTCTGCTCTCTTTAGCTTCATCCAGAAACAAGTTAGCAAGCAATAATGTTTCACCTCAGTGTCTGAAAATTATGCAGCACTTTTTTTTCTTTTAGATAAATACTTATGTTTAATTTCCTCTTAGACGACTTTGTGTTGATTGACCAAATGCTAAACAGATGCAAGTGTAACCTAAGAGGTTATTGCCCCTTTACACACACAGGATAGATGGCATCATGTTTGAATCATCCTTGGTCACTTATTTATGTTTGCGAGTGGAAGAAATACATTGAAAAACATAAGTGAATGACGCAAATCACCTGAATGTCCCAAACAACCTAAAAAAAACGCTTTGTGTTCAAGTGCACATTGGATGGCTTAATACAATGGCCAGTAACAATTACTGTTGTTTGTTGGAGAGTGCTTACCTTTCATTTGATTACATTGTCTGACAAATAAAATTACAAAAGAGTATGCATGCATGAATGCGGGGCAGAGGGGATCGGCAAGGATTAAAAACAAAACTCTCTGAAAAACACAATAGCTGTCCAGCTCAGAAAATGCCCCTGAGCAGCAGTATATCATTCAGCTTTCCAAACGCACAGGCACTAGTGGGAGTAAACACTAACTGTCTGACATCATCCAAATCCGACAGCTTTCCTCGCCACAGATGAGGTCTGGGTGCAATTTAAAAAATATATGATGGAGAAATATCTTTGTTTTTAAACTGTCAAACAGCAAAAACAATCAAACACATGCTTATTAGAGTAAATGTGTGATATGTTCTCCCTGCTTTCCATAATTTAACAAATTTAGCTAAAAGGCTAAAGCGCATACAGAAGACGTTACATGCTTAGTGTTCAGGCATGAGAACCCTGTTATCTGATAACAGGGTGTTCAGGAAAAAAAGCATCGTGCTGCAACACGCTCTTTTACTTGTTTGGAGCAATCGAGATACTGCCTAAATCTACGCATCGTGCTCTGCTTGATTTACCTGATCTTCAGCATGACAGCATGCTAATCTGTTCCTGTGTAAAACATCAAATTCAACAACATGATTATTTCCCCGCTCTGATGTTCTGCAACCATACACATGCCACTGATTGCACAACAGTGGTTATGCATTTCAGTTGTTTTTCTGACCTTTTAAAAAATGTCTGCTTTCTCTTCAGCCACAAATTTCCGATGCTTCCCAGGAATTCTTTCGAAAAACAACACAATGTTTTCATCTAATTGCACATTGAGCTGGCACAATTGTTAATAGCTATTGTCAAAACTTTCAAAGTATTTCTGGAAGGTTTGTTTCTTAGTTTGCAGAAAAACTCTGAATATATACAAATCATGAAGACTTCAAATACAGTGACAGTTACATTTCATTTAAGCCTGACTCAGCAGGACGTTTATGTTGACAGACAGTTTCCTGTTCATCCTCTACTTTACCAATAGGAACATGTCAAATAAAAGCAGACCCGACTAGATTCTTATTGATTTAAAAAAAAAAAAAATGCTAAAATGCCGCCTGTCAGTGCACCACCGGCAGGAGGAACGTAGTGCTGGGGAGTGGCCAGGGATGGAGACCGGCCAACTGATCCCCGGGAACCAAAACTAGTGATTGGGACACGGAACATCGCCTCTCTGGAGGGGAAGGAGCCTGAGCTAGTGCGTGAGGTTTAGAGGTACCAACAAGATATAGTTGGGCTCACCTCATCAAGCAACTCACCTCAAAGGAGGGGGTGATTGGGAGAAAAGGCTTTCCAGGTCTGAATCCGAGCAGTGTTCTGTTAATGGACATGGTGTTTCTCCATAACAAACTGTCAACTGATCATCACCTCATGGTGGGTTGCCAAAATGCTATAAAAAATAAAAGCACCTGGGTTCACACGAGAGCCCTCCATGCAATTCTGTCTGTGAAATTTCAAAAGCAAAATATTCATTTTTTCCAGTTTTTTTCTCAGTTATTTTGTGAAGGAAAAGTAGCTTACTTGCAGTATGGATTATGTTCAGTGGCACAAAGTGGCCATGGGATGCATTGCAGGTATACATTGCTTAATTCTAACACCATATTGTTGTAAAGGTAAGCTCACAGTTTTGTTCTGAGCTGGCATCTGAATAGCAGCTGTGTCTCAAAACCTTTTTTCAATTACCAGAGATCAGGACAGACATAAACTAACAGGTATTTCCACATTGACTGTTTGGCACAGTACATAAACCAGCCAGATTTGCCACTTTTAGTCTGAACCACAGAAGAACTTTGTTATTTCCATCTGCAGTTGTTTATGGAGGAGGTATGGCTCTGTTCTGAGAGGTCTCTTTCATGAGAGCCACAACTAGACCTGAAAGAGACACTTTCAGGTCTATTTGCGGCTAGTTGACACTAGAAAGCTTGCGCTGATGTGGAGATGGGTTGCAAAGAGGCTTACAGAGAATATGCATTACAGTTGAGAAGCATCAGTGTCATGGTCCTGGGTCGTTGACCCAGCGTTTTGTGTTTTGTGATTATTTCCCTCTGTTCTAGTTATTCTGTGTCCTCCCCCCTTGTGTCCGGTTCGGGTTCTAGATTTCCTGTTTTGTTCTGAAAGTCTGTGTCTGTTGTCATTGTGTTCAGCTTGTGTCCTCCAGTCATCATGTGTATTCAGATCAGCTGTTCTTCCCTCCTGTGTGCGATTACCCGATTACCTTGTGTGTGTGTGTGTGTGTGTGTGTGTGTGTGTGTGTGTGTGTGTGTGTGTGTGTGTGTGTGTGTGTGTGTGTGTGTATATATAGTGGGTGTCGGTCTGTGTTCGTTGTCGGCTCGTCTGTGTTTCTTGGTATCCTGGTCCTTGGTCTGCGTCTCTCTGCTCCGCTCTCCGTTTTGTAAGATTTCAGGTTTGCTCTTTAGTTTCTCCCAGTTTAGGTTTGTCATTACTCATGCTTCATTGCCTGTTTTTGCCACTGCCACCGTGTAAATAAACTTCACTCGTATCATCAGTTTGCTGCATTTTGGGTCCTCCTTTTCCTCCACTCCACACGGCTCACTCCGCCAGCCGTGACAGTACGAGCCGACCAAACATGGACCCAGCGGCATCCGCACCTCCCGAGGAGCTTCGGGAGGAACTAATTGACTCTGTTTCCAGGTTGGTTAACCTATGGCTCGAGCATGAGGGGGAAGAGTGTCTCCGCGCTGTAGAAGCCAGGCTACAGCAGCTCATCTCTGCTCACTCCTGGCTGCTGGACTCTCTTCACCCGCTCGCACAGGACTTCATACTCAACGAACTGCACCTTCACCCACCAGCCGCTACCGCTTCCCAACTCAGCCCGGCGGCGAAGATTTTGCCCGGCCCGCCGGAGGTTTTGCCCGGCCCGCCGGAGGTTTTGCCCGGGAGGAAGCGACGATCGCGCCGTCGGCGCATCACCCCACAGCCGAAGACTAGGACTTTGGAACTGCCAGCTGTGCCATCGTTGTCACCAACTCCTCCTGCACAACAAGTTAAGTCCATCCAACCCGGAAAGAACTATTTTTCACCTGTTCATGTCAAGCAGAGAGACACACCACATAATATTGTAATCAGTCCTCAAAAGCTGGCCAGCCCAGAGACTGTGACACACTCCAGGGCCTCCCCAGAGGCTGGGTCCCAGCCCCCGGCCGACTCTGGACCCCTGGAGATTAAGAAGCCAGCTGAGGACTGTATCCGGCTGTCGCTGCCCGAGCTGGGTCAATGCTCTGTGCAGCTGCAGTCTGCCTTGTGTTTGCCAGAGGCCCGTGTGCCTGCTGGTTCTGACCCGTACCTGCCAGAGGCCCGTGTGCCTACTGGTTCTGAACTGTGCCTGCCAGAGGCCCGTGCGCCTGCTGGTTCTGAACTGTGCCTGCCAGAGGCCCGTGCGCCTACTGGTTCTGACCTGTGTGTTCCAGGGGCCCCGGTGCCCACTGGTCCAGAGACTGTTTTCGCTGGGGGGCCCGAGGAGCCCGTCCAGCCTCCTGCTTCGCCTGCTGGGGGGCCCGAGGAGCCCGTCCAGCCTCAAGACTCGTCAGCTGGGGGGCCCGAGGAGCCCGTCCAGCCTCAAGACTCGTCAGCTGGAGGTTCAGGAGAACCTAGCCAGCCTCCTGCCTCGTCAGCTGGAGGGCCCGAGGAGCCCGTCCAGCTGCCAACTGCAGCCTCATCATCCTCGCCAGCTGCAGCTTCATCCACGCCACGGGCAGCAGCAGCTTCTTCCACGCCTGCAGCGCTACAGTCTCCGGCTTCCACGCCGTCGCCTGCTGCAGCCTCATCATCCTCGCCAGCTGCAGCCTCCGAGCCTTCATCCTCGCCCGGTGCAGCATCGTCATCTGCCTCGCCTGGCCCGGCTGCAGCATCGTCATCTGCCTCGCCTGGTCTGGCCTCCGCTTCAGCTTCAGCCGCGCCTGGACCAGCCGCTGCTTCGGTCTCGTCTGGTGCTGCGACGGCCACGCCACCTTCGGGTCCCGAACTGCCGCCTCGACATCGGCGGTCATCTACCAGGCCGCTGGTGGAGCGTCATCGTCAATATGGACGACCTCCTAGACGCCGCCGCTGCCTTCCGCGCGGTCGGCCTCCAGACTTGTGTCATCGTCGCCATTGCTGTCCGCACGGTCGGCCGCCTGAACGGTTTCCTCGTCGCCGCCGTTGCTGTCCGCACGGTCGGCCGCCTGAACGGTTTCCCCGTCACCGCCGCTGCCGTGTGCACGGTCGGCCCCCTGAACTGCCTCCACTCCGCCACCGCTGCCTTCCGCTCGGTCGGCTTATGGATCTACGTCGCCAACGTGGCCGGCCTCAGAAGATGAACTGTCCTGGACTTCTGAGTTGTCAGCCTCCGGGCCGGCCTCCTGAACTGTGTTTTGTTCTCGTGCTCCAGCATGTGTGTTTTTGTTTTGGACAATTCTCTCGGTTCGCTGGAGCTTGTGTTGGTCCCTCCATCCTGGGCCCCCGCCGCCCGCCCTGGGTTGGTCGTCTGTTTTTGTTTTGGGCTGTCTGGAGCCAGCCCTTGGAGGGGGGGTACTGTCATGGTCCTGGGTCGTTGACCCAGCGTTTTGTGTTTTGTGATTATTTCCCTCTGTTCTAGTTATTCTGTGTCCTCCCCCCTTGTGTCCGGTTCGGGTTCTAGATTTCCTGTTTTGTTCTGAAAGTCTGTGTCTGTTGTCATTGTGTTCAGCTTGTGTCCTCCAGTCATCATGTGTATTCAGATCAGCTGTTCTTCCCTCCTGTGTGCGATTACCCGATTACCTTGTGTGTGTGTGTGTGTGTGTGTGTGTGTGTGTGTGTGTATATATAGTGGGTGTCGGTCTGTGTTCGTTGTCGGCTCGTCTGTGTTTCTTGGTATCCTGGTCCTTGGTCTGCGTCTCTCTGCTCCGCTCTCCGTTTTGTAAGATTTCAGGTTTGCTCTTTAGTTTCTCCCAGTTTAGGTTTGTCATTACTCATGCTTCATTGCCTGTTTTTGCCACTGCCACCGTGTAAATAAACTTCACTCGTATCATCAGTTTGCTGCATTTTGGGTCCTCCTTTTCCTCCACTCCACACGGCTCACTCCGCCAGCCGTGACAATCAGAATACTTCCAGGTAGCCTCATTGTTGTTCTGGCCTGTAGTGAACAGTAACCTTCAACAGCAATGTTATAGTAAAACTAAGTTTTTAAAGTGTGTGCTAATACCACAATGTCCACGGTGCACCCAAAGCTGCAACACAGATGCCACAAGAGCATGCAGCCGCTCTGTCTCTCACCCTTAAATGGGTGGTTAAAAGGAAAGGTCGGGTGAAAAAAGCAAAAGGCTGGAAAAAAATGGGGTCAGTCAAGGACCAGGTCATTGAATAAGACTCACACTTAGACTAGTTGTATTGGTGTATTGGTGTGTGTGTGTGTGTTTTACTCTTTTGCTTGATGCTGGAATATAATCTCCGTTTAAAAAGCTGTTTTGTGTGTTTGGCCTTTTAGATTTGTCGGTGTTATTATTGTGTATTGATAGTCGGTCTAAAGTTAATTTATAGATCTTGCATACCTTGAAAATCAGAGTTCAGATTACTTTTGTAATGTGGATAACTTCCATCCAAGGTGAACATACTGGACACATTTCAGTGCAAAACTGTTGCCATTCAGCCATATTAATGTAATGTAAACCATCATTCAAACAGTCTAAAATGAATTCTGATAAAACGTTTTAGGTGTAAGGTCATGTTAGCAATCGATTAAATTTTAATTTCAATTTAATAATTTATTGGTCAAAAATTGACAAAAAATCCTTAAGAACTATTATTCTTAAAATTGTGATATTTATTGTCACCATACAGAAATTAAAACTATGTCACATTTGACCTCTGAACTCCCCTTCAAGGTCAAAAACATACAAACATTCTTAAGGTTGTTATGTAACAGATCAGATAAGAATGAATGTACAATGTTTCTGAATAAAGAGTTTTCTTTTTGGAAAACAAACTTGATATTATTAAATTAAATTATAGATTTTTATTACAACACATTTAAACAAATTTTAATAAGCATTCAGATTAATGCTACACATGTACCAAAACCACCTAAATAAATCATAACAAAAACTCAAAATGATCTCAAGAATATCACCGATCTCCCCTCAATTCAGTTTCTGAACTAGATTCTGACAGATACAGACATAAATAAAGTGAAAATTTGGCAGTATGACAGCATTAATCAACATATTTTCCAGTCTTAGTTTCTATGACCAGACAAGCCCACAGTGCACATCAACACCTGCTATGATCGTCACCAGCTGGATGTAGTCTGAGTCTTTATTTTCTTTATTTAATCTTTATTTTCAGGCCATGGGTCTGTTTTTGTTAATGTGTGGCCTAAACACACAGCAAACAGCCGCTGTAGAGTCCTTGCTCAGTAACAGACGCATTCATGTGAGTAGTCAGCAGTGTTATGGAGTCCTTTTAATTTTGCTGTCATTCTAAGTGAAGCAAGATGAAGACGGCCTCTCTTAGTCTCTTGACAATGTGCAAAATGCTGCAATGTCTCCCGTTAGTAAATCTCTGGCAAACAGCACGAGGCAGAGGATGCATGGGGGTAATCTTTTGCTTAGCTTGTCACTGCTTTCAAATCAGTCCTGGTGTAGCCCTTCACTCAGTTTGCATCTGCTAATTTAAATGGGCTTCGCGAAGTGTGACTGATGAGAATCTGTGATTTTATGTGAAGACTGGAAAAAAGGAAAGCTGCTGGTCTTTGATTTTCTGGAGCTCCTGCCAAATGACTTTGCTATTGACGCTATAAATTTAACTAAAAAAAACCCCAAAAAATAAAAAAGAAACATCTTCCAACTGCACTGCAGCTGTGCTCCAGCAAAGCACCACCACTAAACAAAATGAATGAAAACCATTTGTTGTAAATGTTACTTTGACTGAAAGACATTAAAACAAAATTGGAATTTCGTATCCCAGTGTCGACCTCAGTTTATTCTCTGTGCGCTGCATGAATGTGAACGTCACTATATGGTCAACTAAATCCAGATGTTTAAGCATCACAAGTTCTGTGGTCTCACAAATCAAATATCCCGCCTCATCATAGCCTAATTCAGTCTATCTGACCTGTTAGGTTTGCCGATGGCACTGCGCGCTGCACCTGTTCACTGTCTGCTGCTGTTTGTCTTCCTGAATGGTGATTGGAAAACGTGTCATGTTATCATTCATCACTTTTCTTTAACAAAAATCACATTGCCTCAGTGAATATAATTACTGTGTTTTCATGAAATGGGTCATAAAACATCCCACCGCTGGCTAACTCTGCTTTCCCATGCGTGCCTTTTTATTATGTGTCAAAATGTCAGCAGAACACTGCAGTGCACTTAAATATGCAAGTCAAATGTGCCAGCAGGAACACTATGCAACTTTTGTTGAAGCATCAGTAGACCTCTCACTTTGTCCTGGAGATAAAAAAAAAATACAAAGACGGGAAAAAAAAGCTCACTTCCTTCAGGTATTTGATTTATCCAGATCTCCAGATGTTTACAGCAATACCGTGCACATGTGTAAAGATGAGGATGTAGCGTGACGTCTCAAACACATATTTTTTGAGCCTCTTATTTCTACAGCTCTGTAAAGAGGTCAACCTCTGAACTGTTACACATGTTTGTCGGGGACCCTGTTATAATGAGGCAGTGGCCCATCTGGATGCATCTACAGGGACCTAGCAGCTGGATGCTCGAAGCCTCTTCAGCGCGTTGGATATTTGCGTGTTTTGGTAAACACTTCCTGTTTAGAGGCCACATCGGCTGAATGTGGGTGGGAAACAATGAAAAATGATTGTATAACATCTGATTCGTACCTGTGTTTTGTGTGTGTGAATGTTTGATGTTTCGCCGTGCTCTACAGGAGCATGTGTGTGGGAAGCGTTTTGCGCTGCCTGGGTGCTGTGTCGTACACACTTTTATGAGGTGCAATGGACCTACGAACTGTGCCCGCTATGAAGCAACAACAGCCCTGCAGGGAGCCTTTGATTAGCCATCGCCATCCTACATTGTTTCTGCTGTGTTTGTTTGAGCACAGGATGAGTTTAATTCCCAAACGAAGTTTAACTTTGGTGCATATTGTTCACCACAACGCTGCAAAAATGTATTTTGTTTATTATCCAGTTCATAATCCTTTAAATTGTTAAATGTAAGGGAAAGATATCGTCTTACTTAAAATGGGAAAGAGCAAGCTGGCTAAGAAACAGTGAGTCACACTAAGTAGTGCGGTTGTTCATTTATATGAATAGTGATGTCTCTGTTTGCCAGTGGACAGGATTTGTGTTGTTAAATTAGCATTATAAAGGCAATAGAGATGGTGTTTCATTTTTCTCTTGCTTTCCCTTGTGTACTCTGGCAACTGATTGCACCTTTATAACATGTGTCAGCAACAATAAAAAGCTTATTGCAGTACAATATTTGTGTAAACAATTACACGGAGCTGCAAACCTTCATGCGTCCTAAATCCTAATATGAATGATTTTGATATATGGACAATAACGCCTTTAATAAATCAGTCTAACTCTGTAGCTACCATCAATCTTCCTCTGATTCTTGCTGCTAACTGCTGCTAAATCACCTGAATTATGTAATTAATTTCAAGTTTAGTAGTTCATCCCTCTCAGTTTGATTTCACTTATTTCACTCGAAACAGTCAAATTAGGTGATTGTCCAGCTTCGGCACAACTCGGTTTCCTCCTGGGAGGACTTCTTTTGTGGCATAACCAGACAAGCCTGTGCTGTTCATCACAACATTGTCAAGATTTCCATTACACAAAGCAGAGGATTATGTTGATCATGAGCCAAGCCTCGTGGCGACTCCAACTGCGCTACAGCTTCTTACCACAAAATGAACAATGATTAGTTTCCTGAGATTAGAAAGCTGATTTTAAGACGACAACATAATGACAGCCCAACAGTGTTGCCACTTAGAGCAGACAGCAGGAGCAGGACTGTGTTGATGCTATCTGTGGTTTCAGCTTGGCAGGAATAACACTGCGTGCGCTTCAGTCTCGGACAGCACTTAGCTTATTTGTCTCTGCCCGTGTACTTGCTGATATTCGGTGACCTAGCTGGCACAGAAATGCAGGAAAAAAGATTTGGGGAAATATCAACATCATTTGTACTTGCGGCTCTGAATTGAACTCACTGTTTTTGTGGTAACCCACCAACTCCAAGTGCAGATTCAACGTTTATTTTAAATACATGCTTTTTATTTTTTTTGCATTATAGACGTCAAATAATTAGAGCCAGGATCGGAAAAGCGGTAAACTCAAATTTTCCTGAATGCTGCCGGTAATATTGTGTCTGTCTGCATGCAAATATCAGTCGACAAAAACGCTGAGGTGATTAGTTCAAGCACATCCAACTTGCGGGTTGAGGTTCAAGTTACAGGAATGTCTACTTAAGTGTTTCTACTTTCTGCAACTTTATACTTGTACTTTATGAGATTACAGAAAAATGCTGTCATTTTCTGCCACTATATTTATTTGGTGGTTAAATACTTGTTACTGTCGTGGTTCCCCGTGGCTGTGGAGCAGGGAAGAACTTCTGTGATCCTTTCTTCTCTTAAAATAGCCATGAGAGTTTCAGGCCATAAATTTAGTCCAGTTATATCTATCAGTTTTGTTAATTTACAGCTCTCAGGACAAGCAGACGATTCAAAATCAGCTTGGCTCTTACAGTCTATTTCAGAGTTTTCTGTCAGCTGTAGTACTACAAAAAGTCCAGGCTCTTCTCTGGCTTCCTTTACTTTAAACCTTCTTTTTGTGTGACCCAGATTTCCGCTATATGCCAGCGAGCCCACTGCTAATTCTGTCTGTCAGCAGCTCATCTCACAAGTCTTCAATCTGCAAGCCCACTTTACACCAGCAGCCCCAGTGTTTTTCACAGATTACCAAGTGAGCCTTTCATCTGCTCTGTTGTTTTGCATTTGAGTCTGAATGTTTGCTGACTTAATCTGATATCTAAGTTGCTTGCATGTTCACACGGGTGTTCACTCAGGTTGAAGCTGAGAGAAATTATATAAATGATATCAAGAAGGTTTACAGTTTTGTAGCTCAGTGCAGCTCAGTAAGCTGCAGATGCATATTTCTGAAAAAAACAGCTCACATAGCAAAAAAAAAAACTGGTCATGCAATTCCCCCAAGAATAAAAATAAATGCCTTATAAGATTAATAAATCTCCCTGTGATGACATGCAAAGCAGTTGGCTGAGATTTGGAGTAAACAATCGAGAACAGAGTAACGCGAACACAGCAGTTCCACCTGTCAACACTTGCAAGTTAGCACTTGCACTTCAGCTGTCTGTGAATAGAAAACAAGCCTTTCTGTGACCTTTACCAAGCACATTATCTGTGCCAAGACTGAACACTGAGAATGTTGTGGTGTCCGCAGCCTTTTATGTGAAAGGGATGTGGTTTTGATATAGAGTGATTGAGTGACACTGCTTTTTTCCCCCTTCTACTGTAAAAGACAGGATTAGTACCAAAACAAGGATTTGCATGCACCTCTGTGTCTGTGTCTCACTCATCTTAAATAACTTTATCCTAAGTCAAATGCACACCTAAAGTACTTGTGTAAAAGCCCACCTACCCTACACAACATGTTGTTGTTAATGTCACCCACTCTCATAGGCTGAGTCTAGGAGTCGCAGTCAATCCTCAGCCCTTCACAAACAGTGAAGCCTCTCATCCAGCTCATTAGTCTCCGATTATCCATTACTACACACATCTTCACTATCCAAAACATTGTTTCTGTATGTTTTAGTTTGTGGACTATGGATGATAAAGGCTGAAGTTCAGGGACAGGAGAAGCTTAACAAACTAACAGTGTTATCTGAGTCAAAACCCCATGATAAGCCCACCCATTTAAGTTCAATAAGTCCAAAACACACAAGAAGCAAGTATAGCAACACACATACTCATGAAGCAAAACCAAAATAAATAAATAGCTACTGGACAAGACTAAACTACGGATGGAAGGGGGGTTTATATGTGAGAACTTCAAAGACTGCTCATGATAGATTGTACTGTTTGGTAAGCTAATGAGATTGTAAGAAAACCCAAATAGACTGCATATATGCAGTCTATTTGCATATATCTTTTATATATAAAAGATGTTGATAGCCATCATAACATCACTCACTGGTTTTGTATTATGTAGCGTTTTGGCAGCAACTATGTTCATGTTTTGGAAAAGTTACCATATTTGGAAAAATCGAGTACTAATTTTTCAGGAAGCTTGGCTACCAATCTGCACGAAATCTGCAAAACAAAAACATATACAAACTTCTTCAACAGTCCTCATAGTTGCAGCAAGCCATGTTATCAAGGGAAAAATATCCAAAAATAGGGCCAAAACTATTTTTGTACCAAGTCACAAACTTGACTTTTGGACATTTTAACATGGGTATCATGAACCGTGGGCCTTTAGAGAAACTGCAGAGCGTGTAGGCTCAATTTTTATCCCCAGAAGCTGAAGCGTGGAAAAAAACACTCGAGGACAAACGAGGAATTGAGGGGAAAACACACAGAATGGGGACAAGGGACAGAGAGACGAAGAGAGGCGGGAGAAACACAAAACATGCAATGTAAGATTTACGCAATGAGTGTTTGACATCATCCTATGGTGTCTCACGGACATATGCCCCACATGCAAACGTCAATTTCCTATGCGATGCTTAATGCTTATGTGAGAACACCAAATAGAACCACTGAATTATGAAATCACCTGGGTGACCATTAAACTGTGGGCCCCTTGGATTATACATTCAAGGATCTGGTCTACATCGAGCTCTTATGGATGAATGCAGGCAGTGTTTATGTGCAGTAATCCTCTGAGATCCCCTACGCTGCTCTGTCACTCTGCCATCAGCCTGGAAATTATCATTCTGCCATATGCAGCCCAGGACAGTAGACTCCATAAAAAGCTACACTGAGACTCTCAAGCCTTATTTAGACAGGCAAAGGCAGTTCAACCCAAATTAAGAAAAAATAACATCAATTAATGAGGGAGAAGCTGCTGGGAAAGAGGTCATACCATGTGCTCAGAGCCTACTTAGACTTGAGATATGTGAAAAGTATTATAAAAATGTTGAATAAATGCAATACTGTGCAAAAGTCTTAAAAAACCTCTAATTTCTTTATATTTTCCAAGTAAAACAGGAAATAGGTATATTAAAACACACAGAATTATATGGAAATACAGTATACAAGGCAAAAACTTTCTACAATTTTTAATGAGCCTTGAAAATCAATATTTGGTATGACCACCTGTATTCTTCAACACTGCCTGAAGTCTCTTAGTCAAGTTTCCATCTAGTTTCTTGAAGGTATCTTGGGGTGGCTATAGCTCAGACAGTAGACCAGGTTATCTACTAATCAGCAGGTTGGTGGTTCTATCCCTGACTGCATGGCTTTGGACAAAGTGCCCAAAGTAAACCCAAGTTGCTCCCCAATGCATCAACTGGAGTATGTGAATGTTACAGAGAAAACAATTTACTAGGAAAACACTGTTTGTATAAATAGGTAAATGAGGTAAAGTGTATAAAGCGCATTGAGTGCTCAGGTAGAGTAGAAATGTACATAAGAATCTGTCTGTTTACCATACAGGAATAGTTCTTCAGGCTTCTTAAAGCTTCTTCAAAGCTCTTCTGTGGATCTTGGCTGCCTTTTGTGCAGTTCTCCATGAAGATGATCCTGCACTGCTTCAGTAACATTAAGGTCCAGGAGGCCAGTCCATGACTGATAATGTTCCACTGTCTGCTTTTATAGTTGTGCTTTTACTGCACTGGCAGCGTGTTGAGGATCATTATCATGCTAAAAAGGAAGCCAATCAAACTCTTTCCAGATGTTATTGCAAACTGGATCAAAATCTGAGGGTATTTTCTTCTTTCATAATTCTATTAATTTGGATAAGGTCTCGCCACTGTTTGAAATGCAGCCTCGAACCATAACAGAGCCATCACTGTGCAGACACTCACTGTTGTATCTCTCTCCTGATCTCCTCCATACATATTGATCAAGATTCAAAGTTGGATTTGGCACTCAATAAGACCCATTGCCACTGATTTGAAGTCCAGCACTTGTGTAATCTGGCATTACTCACCCTCTTTTCTCTGTTTCCCTTCTTTAAGAATGGTTTCTGGCTTCTTGACATCCGCCCTTCCACTGAAGCTATTTCTGATGAGGCTCAGCGAACGGTAGACAGATCAACTGAAGTGTCAGCATCTCTCACGTCTTTGGCTATTTTTCCCTCTTTTTTAAGTTAGTAACTTTCTTAAGTTAGGGACATAAGTTTAAGACATTGCTCATCTATTGCACACAGTTTGCGTTTTTTTTAGGCCCAACACTTCTTCTTTTTTTTCCTCCACTTGTCCAGTTTCCTCTGATTTTTAAGGATGTAGACACCAAACTGTGCTATCTTTGCCTGTACATTAGCACTGTTATAGTTTGCACATTACTTTTCTCAGTTTATATATACTAACTTATTGGAAGTTACATGTCTACTTTTTAATGCACAGGTACAATAAGCAATCTGTACTTTTCTAATTATTCTAACTGTCTTAACTATTTAAACATCTTTCAGTATCCTGCTCTGTTTGCACACTACAACCTGGGTTTGCTACTTATCTGTACTTTAATTTTAATAACTGCACAGTACTCTGTTTTAGTAACTATTGTCTATGATGTAAATATGTATAAATTGTGTGTGTTTATGTTCTATGTCCTGTGTCCTGTTCTGTTTGTATATGTGTTTTTTTGCGGATGTTAAACCAAATTTCCAATTGTGGGACAATTAAAGAATTATTCTATTCTATTCTATTCTATTCTATTCTATACTTTTAACTAAAAAAAATTATGTTTTTACAACAGACTGCAGTAGCAAAGCACCAAAAGATAACAATTTAAAAATGGTTCATTATACTTTGAAGACAGTAAACTACAGTGAAGGTGAGACTGGTATTGTTTATGTTCATGGGTTTAGCACAATGTCTTTCATCCCTGTCGTTACTGTCACGTGGTTGATCCTCTCTGTCTATTTCTCTTTGTGTGTGCATACGTGTCTCCACTTGATGCATAGCTCTGTGCCAATCAACTGGCACACCTGAGACACTTTCACTTGTCACGCTTCACAGTATTTAAACAAGGGCTGGTCCTAGCCTGCTACGTTATGATGGGCAGCTAGAAATAATAGGTTGAGAAGTACAAAGCTCAGGTTTCTGATCATGTTAAGAGGTCTGCATAATCTGGAGGCAGACTTTAAGCTGAACAGAGGTCCTAAACAGTGCGTTTGTAGAGCTATTTTTCCATATGCTGAGCGCAACTAGAGCTGGCCTGGATGCAAACATCAGTTCATCTCTCTCGGCTAGATTAACCAGTCCTCACATACAGTCGGTTTCCTCGTGTCGTTATTTGATCTCTGAGTAATCTTTGTTTCCTTGCCTCAGGTTGTGCTTCACTCATCAGCGTGCTATCTAGTCTTTTTGGATGAACCCAGTCTGTCCTTCTCACTTCTCCATGTATGACCTACCAGCCAGCCTGCATTCTCCAGCCTTCTCCCTTCATCAGCTCAGTCCTCCAGCCAGTGCAAGAAAACCTCCCACTCCCAGAACTCTGTTTCATAGCTTTGCTATTTCTGCAATATCATAGTAAACCTTGCTTAGTTCAATCTTCTGAGATCTTTGAGAGAGCCAGAATGTATTCATTTTCATGAAATACAATGAAAAATGTAACATTATTCACAATACAATTCCCAAAAATGGGTTTCATACCAGAAATTTATTGCTGTCCAAAAACTATTAATTGTATTATGCTATTCCATATGCAATAAATAATATCTGTTATTCCAAGTCAACTGCAGTAAAGTATAAGGGCTTTCACATGCTATTTAAGTCATTGTGTTATTTGCTGTTAATGTTGAGAAAGGAAACAGGAAACAGGTGTGAAGATATATTTTACTGTGTTTGTGTGTGAGCGTATGTGCATGCGTTGATTTTGAGGTACCTTTGGGTCTAAATATTACTGCACATTGTGAAAAACGAAGTAATTGTAAGTACTTCAAAACCTGTCCAAAACGTTAACAGAGAGGCTCATGGGAGATAAATTAATTATGACTGCAAGAGCCACACAGATAATGAGCAGAGGTCGACAGTTGTGTGGCGTAATGAAAAATTTGTGCAGCGTTTCCTACTGCCAAACCCAAAGCAAGCTGAGCTAATTTGTCTCAGTGTCACTTGGCTCCCACATCTCCTGCCCACCTCCTCCTATTCATGGCTCATATTCCTCATCTGTGTTGTCTCCCTCCATTTCCTCCTCTTAGCATCTGGCTCATCTTTAATCTAAAACAACTGGATTCCCTACAACCACTTGGCCAAAGACAGTGAAGCATCTTATTTACAGCTCCATCTCCGCAGTTACACACGCATAATGCGCTGTCTTAGATGCACATGCTTATAACACTCCTACATAAACACACACTCAAAGCACATGACACACCTAAAAAAAGGCTTAAAGCCATTGTTATTCAAACTGGGCCTCAAGTGCTTCGTAATGCTCCCAAAATAAATTCACCTACCCAGAGGCGTTTTAATTTGGATTTTTTTTTCATGTGTCTTCTACTCCAACTGTTTGTTAACAGCAAGAACACCGTCAGGCATGTAAGGCAGCGTTTGTTCCCTCCAGAGCTTCAGTGACATCTTAAACAGGCATCAAATGTCACTTGTTCTCCCACGACGATCTACGGTTCACTAACTGCGACTGATCCCCGCTTATGAATGAATTAATGACACAAACAAATTCTCTATGAACACAGCCTAATATGCAGAAACAACACACAGACAGCTGAGCCATGGATATAGACAATTTGTCATTCTGTCATCTACAAAATCCCCTACAGCATTATTATTCCCCACATGTCTGTACAATGGAGATGTATAACCATGTAAAAACCATGCCCTGTGTCTCATCACTGACAAATATGCTGCACCCATGAGAAAATATGGAGCAGGGGAAACAAGTGAGTGTCACGCAGGGAGCAAGCGAGCATGCAGCGAACTGCAAGGAAAGTACTAAGTAGCTGTTGATGTAATGTAGGTCAGGAACTTAAGAATAAATCTAGGGCCTCCAACAGGCTCTGCATGTCATCGGGGGGTCGCTATGCTGCAATAGGTCATTTGTCTCACATTAATATGTACGCTATTAGGACCAGGTCTCCGTCTAGCTGGTAATTACTTTAACACTACAACCAAGGGAGCCACTTTGGCCCTTTGGCATTTTAAAAAAAATTATGAAACATGAATTTAAAGCCTATCATCTGATATTTCAAAACTTTTCCTGAAACAGGTTTAATCATCATAAATTTTGCGATTTGTGGGATAAAAAGAAAAAAAAATCTCTACCACCTATAGCTAGAACTGCTGAGAACATCATTTTAACGATAAAAAAAACAAAATCAATCAATCAGATGTTCCCAGAAGCCAATGTGATGATGTCTGTGGCTGAGGGGGGTAGAGCAGGGGCCTATGAAGCTGGCATCGTGATCGCCATCTCGATTAGCTAACCCAGGGTTTCATAATCCAGTTACAATTGCGTTCATATTGAGGGGGCGGAGTTGGCAGCAAATAGATGTGCTGGCAGCAGAGCAGCTGATTTATTCCCAACTTTGTTTTATTAATTTCAACAATGACATACAAAGTTAGCAACAGCTAAGTCAATCTTGATTTCAGAACAGTGGTATGTCCATTATACCATCCAGCCCCCCAACCCAAATTCTCCCCCTACCAGGTCCACAATAGACAAAACACCGCAGAGAACCAGTCTCTGCCCACACACACACACACACACACACACACACACACGCACACACACACACAAAAAAAACAAAAAAAAACAAAAAAACAAAACAAATCAAAAAATAAATAAATAAAAAAAACCCCAAAAAAAACCCAAAAAACAACACCTCAGGACCCATACACATAACAAGCATAACCCCCAAAGAACAACAACAACCACAACTCCCCCCCCCCCCCCCCCCGTAACCAAATAAACAAACAAAAACAAACAAAACAAAAACAGAGAAAACAATAGCAGAGAAAGAGAAACAGAGCAGCTGATTTAAACTGCAGTTTAGTATTAAAGCCTACAGCTTTCATTTACAAAGCAAGGAAAGAAACTGCAAAAAATGCAGACTGTGTGAGTATTGGTTAATTTTTTAATTGAGATTTTTAATTGAAGTTAAACCCTTTCTTTCTATCAGTGACCCAGAGAAAGATTGTCGTGCTTTTATTATAATTAGACTGAATTCCTGCAGTTCATTATATGTGCTCCTGCCAGACTTATAATCCTGTGTCCCACACCGCTCACTTGATCATTGGTCAGCAGTTTCTAGTAATTATAAAATTTCCTGATTGGCTTGTACAGCTGACTGGGCAAACTTTGGAAATGTCTCAGATGAGGTCATCTATCTCACTAACAGCACTCTAACTAAAAACATACCTCTTAGTCAACAGTTTCTGCTCTTCTTAAATTATATAAGTATCATTCCTTTGATGATTTTAAATGTCTTAAATAAAGTGACTTAACTTGGCTAATTTACTCTCACAGAGGACTTGCCAAGCTTAAATTACTCATTTATACAGTTGAATATATTTTCATCAAATAATTCAGTTCTACTTGGAAACATTTATTCAATAAACATTTTTTAAAAAGTATTGATTTAAGTAGAAAAACCAATTAAGCAAAAACATCTGTGTGGCATTTGCAGTTCAAATCAAACATTAACCACATTTAAATCCTTGGCTGTCTCTTTTTATTGGAAAAAAGAAGCCAAACAAACTTTGGATGGAGCTCAATATGTCTGTACACTGTAGCATGGTTGCATCACAGCGGTGGTTATCTCAGCCTTCACAAACAAGCCTGTTAGAAGTGTGTAGGAGCTGTGTAACGTAATCGGCAAACAGAGACTAATTAGGCAGTAAAAGAGATGAGCACACACGCACTAACACTTCCTTCTCATACTTCTATTCCTGTTAGTGCCCTGCACTGACTCTCATCCAACCCAGTGACCTTTGTGTAGTCTCTATAATTAGCCTGTTTTTAAATTTCCTCAACAACTAAATTAATTATCTTAAAGGACTCAGGAGTGACCTTAAATAATCCTACACTACAAAAAATGTGTAATGACAAACACGGGGGGCGGGATTACACTGGAAATTGGAAAATACTCTACGTGCTGCAGATAAAAGTATCTGTTTCACATCTCCTCTGCAGGAAGGCTACACCCTGCAGCGATTATAATGTGCCATATCAGAAGAGGGTGCACAAAGATAAGTGGGATTACAAGTGAGGGAGCTTGAATTACAAGTGTCACTCTTGGGCTAGCTTGTATTTTTGTGCAGAGGAAACGGTGAGATGCTTCATCTTAACTTGTGCAGTAATAAGCTGCACTTACTGTCTGATACTGCATTAGAGGCCTGCACAGCATCTATTGTGGTGAACGGGGATGATAAGGCAATCAGTTGGCCTTTTCTAAAAACAGACTGCAAGCAGTTATGGTCAAGGAGTCAAAAAAAGACATCGTCATGAAGTCGAGGAGACATATATTGACTTATTTTCAAGCTATGGTACAACCTATTGTGTAACCTATGATAAGAAGATAAAAAAGAACGGCTCTTTATGATAAACCTCATGAAGCAAAATGGCTTGTTACTGAAACTCCAGTTTCTAGTAAGGAGTTTCAGAGAAAGTGAAGCCGAGGTCATTTTCCCTACTGTAAAGGCCATAACATACCGACGTGTCATGTAACATTGTAAGCGGTGTGTTTTAGTGGAAACTTCGTCCTCAAAAGTCAAAAATCAATCAATGATGAGATGGTCCTGATGATTCTAAACAAGAAAAGGACCAAGCAGAGATTCTTGGTTCAGCCAGTTGTCACAAGAAGGCAGCAGCAGGGAGAATTTCATGGTTTGATCCAGGAGCTGAAGCCGCAAGAGGTCACTGGCAGAGTTGGGGCCACATCTAAGGAGGCAGAGAGCTGTTGACCTGGAGCAGCATCTAGCTATGTGTCTGAAACAAAATATTTTTCTACTATTTGTACATTCAGAACTGGTATGCGTTTGAGCTCCAGTGCACTTGTTGCCAAGTGAAGCGGTCTGTTTGGTCAGATCAGTTTGAGCTTGGTTTAAAAGAATAAATGCCACAAATTCATCTAGTAAAATCCTTCTTAAAATAATTTATTAAATATGTGAATTTAAAATATATGCATGGATTTTACACGCGTGGTCAATAAAGGCCTTCATCTTGAACAACATTTAGATTTGACTGGGATTCATATTTGAGCCTCTGTGAATTGGATGCTGATGAGTTGCAAAGAGATCCTACCACATTTTAGCCAGTCACCATAGTCAGCCTAGTTCATTTCCACTTACTTTGCATGCACACATTTTAGTGTACATTTTAATACATAATTTTAAACATTCCCTAGGACTTTAGAAATGAATATATTAATATTTTATCCTTGTGCGTTGTCAACGTTCTCTACCCAAAGTGCAAACTGTAGTATTTCTGCAAAGAGGTTTGACCTGCTGCAACATTTGCATTTAAGATTTGTTGTGCTGGTTGTCTGGTGATGGATGTAATGCAAAAAAGTCTTGAGCCTCCAGAAGACCTTCAGTAGTATGGTGCAGGCCTTTGGAGAGCATAAATAATACTCCATAAAAGCAGCTTGTTGGTCTGTACTGAATATTTGATGTGTTTAGTTTATGACAACATGTCTGAAAGACGACAGCGAGCTTAATTAATGATAACCCTTTAAAGAAGATGAGCTTTGACAGGAGAGAACTGCCCACCCGAGGTATGAATCATCACATGGAAAAAAGGAACTAGCGACTAGGTCAGCTACGCATAGCTTGGGGGGGGTCAAGGAAGGAAAACAGATACCCTGACTTTGCTCACTTCTGCAGCTTATAAATGTAATGAGACAGTTAATAGTTCGCCTTAGTTTAAACACAGCTATTCATAAAGAGTCACACTGGTGGAAAATCTTGCAGTATGCAGTTTCAAAAAAACAGCCTCCTCATGCTGTAAGTAGTCATGTGAAATGTAAACAAAAAAGAAATTGGGGAAAATGACTTTGTTGTCCTTTATATTAATGTGGCTATTTGGAACAGCCACTAGCACTTCGGATTTCTGGTTGACAGCACAGTGTACAAGCCACTTGTTAAGAAGCATAACTCCATACTGTGCATATGTTGCAAATGGGGTGCACGCATATATTTAAACAATTAAATAATACCATTCATACGTTTCTGCTTTGCTCGACTTTCATTTGCAAAATAATTTGTAGCAAATGAAAAACTGAGAGATCGAATCAGCTGCTTCTCATGTGAGTGTCTATCTTAGTCATGGACTGCAGCTAGCAATGACAGGCTGTTTAACTGCAGAAATTCTACACTTGTCCCTAGGTTCTGGTTAGTGTCCACCAAATTTGCAGCACATCTCCAGAGCAGAAGAAGGCCTGCTGACAAAAACTGCAGTCCAAGATAGTGGAATTTGAATATAACCATGGGAAAGCAGCTAAATGATATCAAGGATGACCACAAGAGCAACGGGATCAGTGAGTCATGGGACAAACACAGCAGACTTCGTTTTTGTTTTTTTTTAACTGAGAAGACAATCCAATTACTAAAGGTATTGCTATTAGTAATATCAATGAATCTATTTATCCATCCATCTTCTGCTTATACAACTTAGGGTTGCCCGGTGGTTCCCAGCTGTCACAGGGTAAAGGCGGGGTATACCCTGGACAAGTAGCCAGTCTATCACATGACACTCACAGTCACATTCACACTTACAGCCAGTTTATATTCACCAGTGACCCTAACCCTGTTGAGACCTCTGCCTCAGCAGAGTTTCTTTAACCCAAACCTCCTTATGATTTGTTTGTTTAAAACTAACAAATTGTAAGCAATAAATCATATAAACCATGCAGCCTTTAGCAAAAATGATACAAACAAAACTTCTGCATTTATAAATTTATTTCTTCAGCCCTTATGCCTCCCTATATAAACTTTTCCAAATTGAACCATCACCAAGTTTTGATCTAACCAGTGCATCAAGGCATCAAAGGACATCTTGTGCCTACGCCTGCAACATCACTGGCTGCTGACAAAATGGCAGTATTTGATTTTTTTTCCACGGAGAAAATTTTTTTGGGATGTAACATTACTGCCATAGCCAGTTTGAAGCCGGCTATGACATTAACATCGGTTTAGTATTGCAATGATCCTGTCACACAGCCTTACTGTTCGCATAAACAGCACCAGTGCAAGACAGCGCAGCATATGTCAGAGAAGACTGCAGAAGTTATTTTGCTCTGTATGCTTTTTTAAATGAATCAGTAAAACTAGCACCAGAAATTTGTGTTTGTACCTATAACAGATGGCTGCACGTTGTGCATGTCTGAGTGCTACATATGAAGAGAGGTCAATGTCTCCCTCACTGTGTACACAAAACACAGAGGCCCACGTCCAACTTCCCGTCAAAGACACACTGACTTCAGCGGTCTGTTCAGTGAAGGAGGAGGGCATGTTGTTTTTCAACTCCAACTAACAATCCTCGCCACTGAAAACCAAAGAGAAAGACTTCATTCATGGTAAGGTAGCACAAACAAAAATATTCCTCTGGGAGACATTAGTCTCACATTGTCTCCAATTCAAATCCCTTAATTTACATACTCATTCCAAACCGTTTACCAATTACAGCACTAACGACAAGCAGCACTGCGGCAGTGACATTTGGTTTATGTGTAAGCTGTAAGACGCATGTCCTGTTAGAGTTCGTCAGACACACCCAATAACTAATGCCAAAGAAGTTATAAATTTGTTGGCTAATAGCATAAGAAAAACCATTCAAGGCAATGGGCGTATGTTCTGTATTAAAGTCACAGTTCTAAGTAGGGAGATAGATGAGAAAACTGATAATATTCTCAACTCCTTGAGCATATTAGCTTCCCTTAATATTGTGCACAGACAGCTCAATAAAGACAATTGGTTCTTTTGTCTGGGGGCTTGTGAGGTCAACAATTTCATGACAGGAAATAGAATAATACTAAATAAGGGATGTCAAACTCTTCTCGCAGTGTGGGCCACACACAGCCCACTTTGATGCTAAGTGGCCCGGACCAATTCAATTTGATTTTTATAGCACTAAACTGTAGCCTTTCTGTCAGTGTAAAGATGTTCAACTACACATAAAACCTGAGATCTTAATTTAAATTAATTTAAATTAATATTAAATCCTTAATTTAAGAAAATTTGTTACTGTTGCTGTTACTTTCCCGTAAGCACGTGGCATTACTGCGTTACTAAACCGTGATTTTGTTTGTGAGAGTGTCTCATGACAATGATGTAAGGGGACATTCGTGGTAACAGACGTGTGCAGATCAACAATGGATAATATATAGAGTGCGGGAGAGAGTACGATTGTGCAGCATTTAATTCGTGGAAGTACTGACCTTACTTTGAGTTTGCTTCTGTAAAAAGTGACAAAAACATTAGCGTCTGCTGTACACTGCGTGGGAAGAAAACTTCTTTTTACAGCGAAAAAAAACCCTTAAATTTCTGAGCAAGTACCTAGCAAGCTGCCTCGGGAATATGAAATTCACGGAGAAACCCCCGGATCCTACCGCTGTCATGACCGCTGCGGCACTGGGCAAACCTCCACCTGCTCCGCTCCTGCTAAACAGGTGAAAATAGATTTAAGAATGACAGGACTCAGGCTATGTCCACACGTACACAAGTATTTTTGAAAGGATTTTCCGTTTTTTTTTTTTTGTTTTTAAAGAAATCCCGTCCACACATGCAGTTTTAAAAAATGTCTCCGTCCACATGTAAATGCTAAAAACGATAGGTTGGCCAATCCGAAGTCTAGAAGCATGGGAGGGAAAGACTGAACAGGGTCTTGTACTCTCACAAAACCTTAAGTACTTCTGAAAAGTTTTTGTTTTTCTGGAAGGGCAGATAATTTTGTGTTACTTTTCAAGTGCCTTCATCATTTCAGATGTTAATAACTAGAGACTATTTTTGGCTGTTGTGTAGACTCACAACTTAGGAATGAACAAAATGCATACAGCATACATAAATTCAATTTTTGGGGGGGACTGAAAGGTCTATTGCTTTATTACTTATTCAAGTTGGGTATCATATTTTTAAAAAGTAACTAAGTAACTAATTACTTTTGCAAATAAGTAATCAGTAGAGTAATGGGATTACTTTTTGGAGAAGTAATCAGTAATTAGTTAATAATTACTTTTTTCAAGTAACTTGACCATCAGTGATCATTAGTGCCACAACTGAGTAAAGATGACCAACGTTGAGCAATTGGCGTGCTGGATCCTGCTATATGTCCAAAACTGTCCCTGGAGCCTCTCTAGTCTCATTGTTCTTGGTGTAAATCTGAGAGAAACTGAGATGAGCTGCTCAAGCTGGTACTGGCACATCCAGCCTGAAGCTGTATAATATAGTAGTGCAATGTGGACAATGTAGTAGTGCTAATCTCTCAGGATGAGGAGATACTTCCTTGGAAAAAAATCTAGTTCCGACATGCCGCCTTACTGGACGTGGGACACGCTGGGTCAGCGGTTTCATTAGAGGGCAGCCACAACCAGCAACCATTGCACAGCTGCAGACTGTACTCATCCAGAAATAGGGAGAGCAATTTGTCAACAACAGATCCAGAAGCTTGAGCAATCTATGCACACACAGGTGACTGCATCACATTAGATGAGGCCAGACCTCATATTGAACTGTTTGTATGTATATACAAAACAATATCCATATTCTAATTCATTCAAATCAGTAACAATCAAAATTGTATAAAGATGCTCTACAGTAGCCTGAGACTGAAACCTCTTGTTCTGAGCAGATTCCGCCTCATAAGGGACGATCTTACTGCTTGAATACAGCATAACGTAGTCTCCGCTGGATGTTGGTTCTCGTCTCTTACTGTACACTTAAATTCCACTGTGTTTTCAGCACAGCAACAGCTGGTTAAGACTGCTCCGTCAAACATCAGTTTACCTGTTTTGGTTTTAAAAGGTGGAAAAGGTGAGTTAGGCAGGAAAGTTTACTTTTGTCCCCTTAGTCACGTCACCAGAGCCATTGACAAAATAGAAGAACACTGAGAGGAAGGCCTCTACGACATTGGTTTCCAATACAGATTGTTGGAGGAAACCCAATTTTCTTGGGTACACAAGATTTAACACGATGCTGACTTATATCCAACACTGGATTCAGGGGTTCAGTTATGCACTTTGATGCGATACTTGGGCTCTATTCAATGGGAAACCCATTAACAAACTGTGCACCTGAACAGTTGTACAGCCAAACGTTTAACATCAAAAATAAGACCACATGAAAAACATCTTATGAAAACCTCATCTTTTTTTTAAATTAAAACAAGAAAACACTGAAACAAATTTTCCAGATTCTCATGGACATGACCAGAAATTTTCTATTTATTTTAATCCTTAAAATGTAGAACATTTTTTGACTACGCAGCAATCTGCTTTCCTTTTGTCTAATCCTCTGTACTTTAGCTGTTGTTTACCTTGTGTCTTACAGAGCCTCGCTATGTGGAGGAGGCAGCCAGTCGCTGCACTTTTCTGATTACTTTCTGTGACCTGAAGCATTTTCTGCGCCATGCTCTTTGCATGAAGACCTCACTTTGAGTAAACTATGTTGATTTAACATGACAAGTGCATGCACAACTCTATTCAAAGTGTTTGCTTTTCTTCTGTGACATCTTGGGCCTTCAAACAAAGATTATAGTTGTTTTATATACTCAGCGAGGATTAGATTTGCAGAAATAGCAGGATGGAAGCAGTTTAAAATTTGCCAAACCTTCAAAAAATACATACATTGGAGCAGGGGCATTTAAAAAAACAACAACAAAACATTTCATTATGAAATGATGAGTGAACGAGAATTCAGAGATTATTTGTCTGTTGATGGAGAAAAGTTGTCCTGATGTGCGACCCAAAGCCCACAGAAGAAGCATGGTTGCAACAGTTTCCAGCTGAGCAGTCACTGAGATAAAGCAACTGTTGTTTGTGCTCTCTACTGTGATAATAGGCTGTGTTAGGGAGCAAAAGGATCTATGTTTGACCCTCAACTCATATAGATACAACAAGGGAGCAGGGGGTATTTTTAGCACCTAACCGATGTGGATCTGAACAAATGGAAAGTTGCTCGATACCTCTGCCTGCTTCAGAGTTTACAAAAGTGAAAGCGTTCCTGTGTTCTTTGATCTTTTTTAAATCCTTTGCTGCTCCTATGCAGGTATTGATTCCTCTCTGATAAACGCTCAAGTCTGTACTTTGTATGGAAATATTTCAGCGCGCACCGAGGAGGACTTGACCTCGTGCGGAACAGACGTACTGTCACGCCCCACTGAGACGTGAACGTATCTGTCACCTCAAATTTTGATCCACAGCTTGACCCATAGTGGCCCGGCTGAAAGGCTACAAGCACATGGCCCCTGTTCAGCAAACTGATGCGTGTAGGTCGGTCATTAGTGTATAATCATATGAGTCTGACTGGGTGATTCATCTTGGAGAGAGAGAGCACGAGTGATATGTCTCCATCATCACAACCCACTGACTTCTGTCATGACTTATCTGAGAAATAATTCCAATCATGACCTTCAGCCTGTGAGGCGACATATCCCAGTCCATCTACAACACTGATTACACTTAATGAGCAGGTTTTTTGTTTTTTCTGTAAAGCACGATTTACAAAAGACCCTCAGAATTTAGTCTAAGTATTAACATATGGCAAAGAGAGCGGAAATCTTACTGTTTCACATCTGCTGAGCTCAAATATCAAAGATACTCTACTCCCACACATATGCAGCTACTCACTTTATAAAATCATTGCGGGTGACAGACAAATATATGTGACTTTGAAAAACTTATTTTTCATTTAGGCCCTAACAGATTAATATAGGAAATCTACAAAGACAAAAGAGTCACATGGCTTGGTGCAGTCTTAGATGATGCCAAGTAAAGCAATACCAGTGCAATGCAGTCTGTCATTCAGTACCTCTTTTATCTTTCTTCCTAAAAAGATAAATAATAGAGCAATACCGGTCTGCTTTCATTTTTGGGGTACTGAATATGGGTTTTTGTAAAAAAGACACAGTTGCATCTAAGACGTGTCCATGATGCACTGCATCTCACTCCTAATGGATTACATATGTACTCTTGAGCAGGGATTCTTGATTCATTGGCTACTCTTCATATTTCAGCACCGCAACCTTTTCCTAAACCCAACCAGTGAGTAAAAACAAAACTGATCACTGAACTGAGCGAGCGAAATCAAAGTAAAACAAAACAAAAAACAGAGGCCAACACGGTCTCCTGGCTGCGTGCTATCTCTGTGAAGCCAGCAGCTTCTGAAAAATGACAGCATCTATCACTGCTTACTCCTGTCATTGGTAACCTGCTGTTGTCATTCTTCTTCTTCTTTTTTTTTTTTTTGCTTTCTGTTTTCATTCTCTTCAATCTCTTTCCTTCTGTTATTGCAGACTCGTCTTAACTAACGGTGGCAGAGATTTATTTAAAAAAACCCAAAAAAACCATTTAAAATAGACAACGGTGTTACAGGGGCCACACAGGAATCTGGATGCCAACATTTTGCATTTCACTTTTCTTTTCTTTTTTTTAAACAACAGCATGGTGATTCAGTGACAATAAGAGGGTCATGGGTTCAAATCTACAGGCTGGCTAGATAGATGATTCTGTCTCTCTCCAACATGTCCAGGGTGTGCCTTTTACCCAATTACAGCTTGGATTTAGTAAAGCTTATCCAATCATGAATTGGAATAGAATTGAATAATCAAAGAATCATGATGAGTGGACTTGTTTTTGTCCTATCTTTGATTTGAACCAGGTTTCACCATGTAACTCAGAGTTTTCACGTTCTCTTTTTATATCGTCATCACAACAATTTAAGTATTGTGATTTAAGTGCATTGGAGCAATTGTTGTTGTGATTTGGTGATATATAAATAAAACTGAATTGAGCAGAAGAGACAGATAAGGTCTCTTTCACATGGGCCTAGAGACCCACTGACACTGGCACTGGCAGGTACTATGATTGCTAAAGCCCCAGTCACACCTAGAGACCAGTCAGTGACATTTTTCCCTAGCAACTTCTGGTTGCTAGGGAAAAATGTATATTCTACAACTGATTGTTCAGTGGTTTCTGGACATGGTTGCTGTTGCTAGGTGAAACTGGTCACGAAGAGGTAAACAGTGCTCCACTGAAAACATCTCTGGGATTGCTTTGGCTGCAGTTTGCCAACTTGTCTTCACTAAGCAGTAGTGAACCTGTACTGTACAGCTGTTCACTGTTGTTTTTAAATGTGGTTCAGTTGTTGTTCAGTCCAAACATTGTCTATTTCCCTTTTGGGTCACATGAACTACCGCTCTGAGCGATAGTTAGTTGGATAGACCAGTTGACATCTTCCTTACTAGCTACAGGTTACTGTGGCAATCCGCTAGCAATCAAAGCAATCACAGGGACGCCTTTAAAATCTGACCATCAGAAAGCTTTACTAAGTAGGGCTCACTCTCTAGCTTTTAAGCCTAAATTTAGTTTCAAAACAAACAACAACAACAACAACAAAAAAAGAAAACAAATGCAAACTTTAAAAGATACGTCCTCCCAATGGTTAAAATTTTTATGAATGGAGGAATGTACAGTGTGCTTCAGACACCACAGCAGTAAAACCTTCCACCAACCATTCAAAGGTATGAATGAAAGATTTAAAAAGTGCACTCTTGTAACAAATTTAATTTCACAACAATTGTTCTTCTTATGACACTAAACAAGTACTGACTGAAAAGGGTGCATAACGCTTCTCAACTTCCCTTAACGGGCTCATACACTGGGAAAATAAATCCTCAAACTATTCCATGGGACCTTCTTAAACTGACGGAATGAAGAAAGGAAGGACATAATTTACGAGTCTCAGTGCATGGCTGATATCCAAAAGGAATGTGGTAAATCTTCGTGCTTTGAAGCTGAAATAGCAAAGCTCCTAGAGAACCAAGAATGAAATGATGCATTTGGTTTCTGAGCGCCGCATTTCTGGTTTTCCTCTATTTACTCCATTATAATAGGTTTCTTATGTTCAGCGTGTGTGAAATTGGAAAAAACAATGATGCAATGATTTCTGACTGAGACTGTAAGGCACATTCTATAGCGCAATTATATATTAAATCAATTTGAAAACCACTATTTGGCTGTTTTCTTGGCAACCGCAAAAGCTCTGATCGCTTTTGGTCGACACTGCAGAAACAGTTCAGTCTGTGCACCATGAGTGGACTCTTTGGGCATGTAAGATTGATTGTCTTTTGTTCACAGGGGCAGGAAGGTACAATGCTGCCTGCCACACGGGCCACAGTAAGTGATGGAATGTGCTGCACTTCATATCTGATTCTGCTGTGGGTACGGAGCAGAGAACATGCAGGAAAAGGCAGCAGACGCTACGTAGAGACCAGAGAGCAACATCGGGACATGGCCCAGATGGGCATCAAGGGAAATAGTTTCCAGCCAAGACATTAAGTGTGCACATACTGGCAAAGAAACAAGAGCACAGTCTAGCTTGCACTGTGCGTTGTGTGGAGTAAACAAAAGAAGCAGCAATGAGCATCCAGAGTAGGCGCAAGGTTTTTCTTTTTTAAGCCATAACAAAAAAGGCTAAAAATGAGGGAAGGTGTAAGGCAACCACTGGGTAAGTCCTTTTCTGGTGCTATATATATCAGTTTATTGCTCTTTAAAAGCAAATAACTAATTAAATTTTTTCCTACAGGTGTTGGAGTGGTTTCATAAAGGAACTGAGATGGCGCTCTGCTATTGACACTCTGCTGAGTGTACTTGGGAAGATTTAATAACCTCTTATCTTATCAGTTTAACCCAGTGCGCACCTGAAAGTTGGAACAGCAAAGTCAACCATTAAACTGTGCCTCGAAGCTACGTGGACGTCGATGTATATTAAATAAGCAGTAGATGTTTCCTGCTGCTAACAGAAAGGGATTAGTTCTAATTTTTCCTGTTTAATTGTGTAAATAAAGATCGGGTGTGCGCACTTGTGACCATGGATGTGTGTGTGTAGTGGCTTTCCGATAGGTCACCGAGGTGATGTGTTGAAGGCAGACCTACCGACACGTGTCAAGTTACGGCTAAAAAAAGGACAATGTCCGCACATTTACCTTTGACTTTTCCACTAAATGCTAGCTGCACTCTTTTATCCGCATAGAACGTCACAAATCACGCGGTTGGGTAGACTAACCAAATTTGCGCTATGGTTACACTAACTATGGTTACACATTGTGACAATGCGCGCCACCTGGCATACATCAAACTGAATAAATAAAGTTATCGGTGACTGCCTCCTAGTTCATGGAAAGCGCATCAAAATGAAAAGAAACAAAAACAAATTTATTAATAGATTTATTTAGAAACCAACTCTATGTGACAGTAATTCAAGCCAAGGTAATTTTGTGTGTGTTTAAATAAAGCTTTTTGCCTGTATGCAAAACTTGGCTTACATTTCATACAGCGTTCCGTCCTATAAAGTGTCTGACATTGCATGTTTGCATACAAACTATAAGTTGCTGCCATCTTGTGGCCGCACTTGGCTACTGTCTCTGGAGGCAAGCTTGACTCGGAGCCACTGGAGTCTGTAGCTGCTGTCATTTTCAAGGGTGTGTCCTGGAAGCTAAGAGGCCAGGAGCTTTTTTGTGGTTCTTTGCACTTAATCAGTATTGCATGCACTATATGTTAATTATGTTTCACTGCTCTAAGATCAGTTGCAATCTGCATGTTACCGCAGAAGGACAGTTAGAAAGTAAGTGAGGATATTACTGTGATTTTTCATTTCAGCAGATTAGTTTTAGCCAGGAAAACCTTTATAAAGAAAATTCACATAATGAAGAGGGTACTGTGATCTCTGGAATGTCCCAAGGTTTTAAGTTTGTGTACGTATGGTTTAGAGCCTAAAGTCTTTGTTATATTTTAGTTCTAGTATATATCAGTTAATTGATTATTGGTGTCTGTGTTTCTCCGATTGGGACATAGTATGAATAATCACTTGGTTGGCTGGATGCAAGTTTAATGAGTTGATTTTCTTTTTCTCCCTCATTTCTTAAAAAATATTAACCATGTCACACAATACTAAAGCTTCAATTCAGTTTGCTTTTATTATACTAATGTATTTCTTTTTTTCCATTAAGGTGTAGGGCTGTTTTTCTAATCAGATTAAGAAATGTTTTTCTTTTAGAGAAAGCCATACTACAAAGATATGATAGTACACAATATGATGGTACTGTGTGAGCTCAACCTTTAATATTCGCAATAGTAATATTACCCATACAACACTGATGGGGAACATGGAAGGGTGAGTATCATCTCTGCTTGCCTTTCAGCAACAATCACCCCACTTTACTGGATTTTTGCATAATCACAATGCATTTTAAGCTTTTCACTTGCTATTTTACCCTCTCTTGGCTGCTTTGACTCACACGTAGGAGCATTGTCCCCTAACCACAGGGCTACTGATTTGATCCCCAACCCTGGCCTCTTCAGATGGCGCCACAGCCTTAGCACCCAGTGGCCACAGTACGTTACAGCGATTGCAATTTCAATTTTTTCTGTTGTTGTTTTTACATTTTCCTAGCTAGCAAATTGAGAGTTTGTTTTAGGACAACAGTAATTTCCCCGTTTCAGTTGTCTTCTTAAAAAGATGCACTCTGACAGGAACACTCTGCACTTCTTTTCTATTTGTTAGACAAAAAAAACAGCAATGTCAAATTTATGATAGTGCAACAGCAGCTTTTCGGTTCATTACTTTTGTGCCAACATGAATAATAGATTTGCGGTGCAAAACATTTTCACCTATTGCTGTTGACTGAGCTGGAGAGACAGAAAGAGAGCACATAATGTATACATTTGTATTTATGCATGCACTTCACAGAGATTTCAGTAATTTTGTTTATGTCCAAATGAGTCATGAAATTTGTTTGTGTGCCTCTGTGTAATAGAATTTGCCTTTTTCTGATGTAGTCATGAAGGAAATATGCAGGTAATGTAGTCAGTCTAAAAAAAAAAACTAAAACTGTATTTTTTTTCTTTTTCTTTCTTTTCACATGCTCTCTGATTACACTATAACAATAATTGACTTCCTTAATCCCCAATATGATGCACAGATCCATAAGAGAGATGACTTTTACTCCTTTTTCTTTCTTCTTTAATTGCATGGACTGGCCTGAGGATAGAGACGATGAAATATCACGTACAGTTCGATCTCCCGAGAATTTTTGTGTTTGCTCATGCAGGTATGAGTGTATTCACATTGTATGTGTGTTTTGCGGTCAAGCTGTTATGAGCTGGAGGGGGCACAGGGCTAAGTGGAGCCTAGCAGCAATATCTAGATGGATATTGTGGACTTCTCTTTTAACAGAGTGACAGCACTTTGTAGTGGAAGCTATTCTTAGAGCCCCTGGTTCAATTGCATTGGTCCAATTGAATTGGAGGATGCCGTGCCACACAGGACATCCATGGTCACTTGATGGGGCTGACACAAACACTCACACTCTTACACTCACACCTGTCTATCACACCTCCACGAGCGTTAATCCAGCTGAGGCTCTCCGGATCACCTTCTTCGTTCTGTCTCCTTTGTTCACTCACACGTTCTCTTCTTTTGTCTCTCCAGACACTCTCTATCGTTATCTCTTCGCTATTACTCCCTCTCTCGTCTCAATTGTCTTAACCACAGCCGAGGGAAAAGTACAAAGTTAAGCTGCAAGAAATTACCAAGGACGCTGTATTTCTCTGTTCTTGTTGTGTCTCTCATCCTTGTCTTGTTAAGGCGTCTCATAATTAGGAAACCATGGCTATTTTTGAATGTTGTCTATCCGTAAATGAATCTCTTTGCTGCGTTTTTAAAAAAAACTACCTGCTGGGTCAAACTCATTCACTTATGTGTAATGGTGTAATGTAAATTATCAGATGCTCCCATTGTGTTTTCATATAAAAAAATAAAAAACAAAATGAAGTGAAGCAACTTTGGACAGCTGATGTATAAACATATTAATGTTTTGCACTGGTATTAAGTAAAATCTGACAAAGGGGTTTTTTGTAAGTTATCTGGCTGCTTAGATGACGACACTGACCACAATATAATGACCTTACTCAAGTGTCTTCAATGCAACTAAACAGCAGGTTTGAAATTAAAACATACGTAAACATACTTTCTTTTCCTGGAGGAAAAGAAAATGTCCTTTACAAATGTACTTAATTTTGTAAAGATGTATTTCCTAAATTAACGTTAAATACATTTCAGCCCATTGATGTTGAGCTGATTCTCATGTAGAGGACAACTAAACTCCTTTCTCTATTTCATGGACTCCCTCTCACAATTACTAACTGTGGATGTTGTCCAGTTGACACTGACCAGTAGAGCCGTGTCTCTATTACCACAGGTCCCTCCCATGATATTCATCTCAACATGCCAAATGTTTTTTAAGAAAAACAACAAAACCTACATTACTTGACTACAAGATAAAGACACAAAACTAACTCCATGACAAACACACATTTATTCTTGCTTTACCATAGAGACTTTGACAAAAAACACCTGCTGTATTTTCATTTAAAGGAAAGGAAAAAGTCCCACAACTAATATCACACTTTTTGTTACCAAACAAAACTGAATGAAGAGATATAGCAGTGATAGTGAGTGGAGCCACTTGACTTTCAGTGCGTCCTTTCTATGTGAACTCTGACCAAGAACAACAAATCCTTTTTTCACCTTCTTCTTAAAGAACTCTTTTCTGTTAGAGCTTTGAGATCCTGCAGCTGATCGTGGTGTAAAGTACTAGCTAACAGCACTCAGGGCAGTGAGAAGGTCAGAAAGCACTCCCAGCTTTCGCTCTCTGGCCCCTGAGACCAGATCGCAGTCTGAATCATTTAGCTGGAAAGTTGTTCCAAACCACAATGTACTGCATGCATATGAAGGTCCTATATCTATGTAACAAATCCAGCGATCCCTGTATTGTCATTCAGCATTTTTATCTGTGGCTATACCGAAACTCATGACTGTGGAAAGTTTGCCACACTGATTGTAGCTGCACTTACAGAGCAGAAGCTCACTTTATGTATCGCAAAACCTCAGTAATGTTTATTCTGTATGCACTGAAACTTCTGTGCCACCCACTAATGTTTGCAAATTAAGACTAAATACATCATCCAGTGGGGCACCACTCATTCACCGAGTGCACCTGCACACACAGACCCACCGAGGAGCATGCCTCTCTGATGCATTACTGCAGCAGCAGCTGTAATAGTAATGAATATGCTTGTTTAGTAATGTGCCAGAGGTGTTTGCCTAACAATGGGCACATTTATTAGCCACACTATGCAAAATGCACAGGGGACTAAGGACCAACATGTTCTCTCATGTGATGCTGCTCAAGTAGGTTTAATTAGGATCAGAAACACTTGTGGACAATTAAGTCCCCTAACAATTAAATTCTTATGTATTTTATGCACACAGAAACACGACTGTAATTATTCTGCCTGTACATTATTAGATGCATGCGTAGGCATACAGAACAGGGTCGCGGGAGTTAATTTGCTGCTGCATTGAAATTTCAAAACACAACAAACAAATAGATTTACACATATGCACATGGTGTTAATTAAAAATCTTAAGGTTCCTAACATGTATTTTGTAACTCTCTCTGAAACAGTTGCAAATAATTGCGTGAAGAGGGTGACTACTTTAAGCTGAGTGGTCCGTTGTTTTGGACTGAAGTGGACTAGGTTTAGTCTGGCTGAGCTAATAAGGCCTCTCGACTGCCATTCGTACACTGTGGACACCGTAGCGCTGTAGGCTACGGGAGAATGCAAAGCAGCAAAGTCACATTTAACACTAAATTAAGCCTGTACGTTCAATTTAAATCCACTTTAAGATTAAGAGATTCTTAAAAATTGATCCTTGCTTTTCCACAATGATTTGCTTAATATACTATTTGCACGTGCTGTAAAGGAGTCAGGAGAAAACTTTATTCATCCTTCAATTATTGCTTCTATCATTTTAATATTTTTTTCAATGTGCTGTTGTGTAAGACCAGTAATACAACACACCGTTTCTGTATTTTTGCACAACCATTTATCCACAGAACACTCGTGTCTTTGACATGTGGGACTCAAGATCCCAGATAAAAGACCATTTAGATAACACGGCCTTTGAACATTAGCGATAAGTGACACTAAATGCAACTGGAGGGATCCAGAAACACGTTTCCAGAAATGTAAATGTGTCCGAACATGCAGCAGAAAAAGAGAGAGAGAAATCCTTTCATTTCGTTTCGGCAATTCCAATTTCGGAAAATAATAATAATACCGTTAGAGTTTTATTAAAACCCTTCTTGGTAATAGATATTTTAAGGTCCATCACAGCCTGCAACATGGCCAGAATGATGAGATTCTGCTCACGTGAACGAGCTCACTTGTGTCAATATCAAATATCAAATTAAACTAAACTCAATCAAAAATAAATGCAAGGCAAATTACCGTTGACAGCACGGGATTCCGCCGATTCTGCAGATGTGATCTTTCACCGCTGCTCATCATCTGAGCCGCGTATTCCCGGTGAGTTCACGCGGCTCCGCTCTAATCCAACTTTCACAATAAATTACAGCTCGCCTCGCAGATAAGTTGTCTGCCCTGTCGGGAGAACTGTTTGAGGAATTTGGCGAAACTCTTAAAGTACGGAAAAATGATAATAATACAAAGATATTAAATAAATGTATTAAAGTGAACGGTTTGGGTCTGTCTTTGTACTGAGCGCGAGCGCACAGCTGCTTACTTGCGCTCCTTGTACCCGTGTGACGTAAGTGACGAGGGGTGGGGAGGGGGGTCATTTAAACACTGGGTCAGGGTGTTGTAGCGTTTTTCTGTGTCGTTTGACGAACGTGGGTTGTTTGAATTTCGGACTGGACACTGAGCTCTTCGTTAATTAGGGCTGATTTGTTCTCGTGTCTTATTCATCCGGTAGCTGCAAACATTTGAACTGAGCCTCATTCTGCCTACATACACACCTTATATGCCTTTTAAAATATAAAAATAAATAAATAACGCAATTATTCTTTGCCTTACTGTCCCACATCTGTAGACAGTGTCTCACGTTTTTAACGACTTCTCAGGACATGCGTTTGTTCAAAGTCTTCATTTATACAGACTAAAATGTGAAAACAAGTCTTTTTTCTTATAGTTAAAACTCGTCTAATGCTATGCTCATGAGTAAACGTTAAACACTGCCTGAAAAAGTAACAAACCTTGCAGAATTTGGTGAATATTATGGCAACTACAAAGAAAATGACGTAAAGTATCTTTTTCCAAGTTATTGTTCAGTTTTGCACAGGAGATAGTGTATGTGTGTGTCATAAATTGGCTAAAAGGGCCAAAAATGTTTTTGTTTTGTTTTTTAAAATGACATCATCTGCAGTCTATGGATGTATCCCTACTGAAACCCAAAGACTACAGGAGTGTATAAAGACTAGGCACGAGACCACAAGAACAAACTTCAGCATCATTTTATTCTTACTGTATCTACTGAGGAGGTGTGTTGCATTCAAATATATGTTTGAGTACCTCAGCCAGTAAATACAGGCCGAGCTGCATCAGCTGCTCAGGGAGGAGCCTAGATTTTCTTTCTACTTGCTTTGAGGGAATCTTTGTGTGCCTTACAACTTAATGCACTCTGAGATACACTCTGACACTCTGCTGTTGAGAGATTGTGCAGATCAAAACTGAAGTGCATTGAAAGCACTGCAGACCGATGTCACTAAAAGAAGATACAGTCATGTGGGGGGAAAAAAGTGTAACCTTAGTAATAGCCAGGTACTTATAATGCACTTAGTTGAAAATAAAATAAAAACACCCAAGACATACATCTGAGACTTTATAGGCCTCAGTTAGCATTTTGGATGTTGAAGGTCATCATAGTAAAGTTAGAAAAAAGACTGAACAAGTTTGGTTTATCTGGAAAGATTGCCAAGCCAAAGCCTTTTCTCTTTAAAAGGATCAGTTTGCAAAACTGCCTCTGATAAAACCACAAGCCTTCTGAAACAATGTCAGACAAGCCTGGAGGGGAGATTTCTGGCCATAAAGCATTGGGAGAAAACCAAATAGCATATCAGCACAAACACCTTATACCAACTCTCAAGCATGGGGGTGGAGGAGTGATGATTTAGGCTTGTTTTGCAGCCACAGGACCTTGGCACATTGCAGTCACTGAGTTGGCCATGAACTCCTCTGAGTACCAAAGTATTCTAGAGCTAAATGTCATCTCTGTGAGTGTTAAAGCTGATTGAAATGGGGTCATGCAACAGGCATTGATACCCAGATCACCAGCAGAAACAGAAAGTCTAAAAAACAAAAAGAATCAAGAAGCAGCAATGGCTCATTGAAATGCTGCGGTGGGACCTTAAGAGAGCATAAACAAATCCCCACAAACCTCAATGAACTGAAGCAATGTTGTAAAGAGCAGTGGGCCAAAACCTACCAACATACAGAAGACTATTACTTCAAGTCATTTCTGCTTAAGGTGGTTTTAAAAGGTTACTATATGATGGGGTATGGGACATATTTCACATGAGAGCAGCCATGTTTTTGAGCTGCAGGAGGCAGTCAGTGATCTGTGGATTGACCCTAGAGTAGTGGAGGTCCTGTACCGTCGGCTTAGCATCAAATGCTAGAGTAAACAAACACTGTTGTTATGCATGATACAGATAAAACATTTTCATCTTTACCATGAAGAAATCATGCATTTAAAAGATTATGAAGTCAGTGATCAATTTTCAAGATTCAGAAGGATGCAAGACTATAAAATGAAGATCACATTTACATCATTATGATTTCATTGGACTCTAAGACTGTGGTATTGCAATAAGCCAGGGACTGCACTGTGCTCCCATTACGTGGCGTGTCCTCCAGTATTAGTGTATTATTTTGGGACATATTTGTGTGTGTTTTTGGGAGGCTGAGATCAAACTTTCATATTGGCTGAGGTGAACTTTGTCCTGCTCCCTCTGGACATCTCATGTTTTCCCTCTTCTCTCACTAGCCGCTTCGCTAAACTGCTGTAAGTCTTTATCCTTAGCAAGGTCATTTAATTTGTTATACTGAGCAGAACTAATGCTTATGCTGAGAGGATTTAGGGCAGCAAAATTTCTTTACTGCAAATAAGGGTTAAATTTGGTGTAACAGAATGCCAAGCCCAAAATAATTAATGCCTTCCTCTGTGATATTCACCCTTGATGTAGTCTGTATTCATGGTTTTAGGAGAAGATCCATCACATGCAGAATGTGGGCTGTTTTCTAGAGTGCGGTGAGATGAATGTTTTCAAAAAGGATTAGCTCGCATTTTCACCAAGCTACTGAAAATGCATTGAGTCCTGTCAGCGTTTTTTTTTTATTATTTATGAGAAAATCCTATCTCACTATAGGGACTTCCAGAAGGGGGGATTTCTTGGCCTTTCAACCAACTAATCAGTCACCTCGCCTTTGGAGAAAGTGACTGCATGAAGCACTAAAATTAAAAGGAGATGAAGTCTCCTGTTCGCTGTTGCACTAAATCCCTGAAGAAAAACACTGTGGTCATTCTTGCAAAACACAAACACACTTTATTGAACAGTGAACTTTGACCGAAAAAAGGCTCAAAGACCTTTTGCATGTGTCAATACGCTCTGTTCAGATGAAGCAGACATCTGCTACACTGCTTTTTCACTTAAATCTAATATTGTAAAACACACTACTCAGCCACTTATAGTATACACTTATTACATTGTGCTCTGTAGTAGTCTGTCCTGCTCTTTTATTCTGTCAGTTCATCGTGCTTATTGGTTTTGACCCATTAACCCTTTCACAGTTTGTTAAATAATCTTTCTTTTTTTTCTGATAAGTAAAGCCATAAATTGCCAGTAGCAGCGGACAGTGTCAGCCGATAAGATTTCTCTACATGCACATATTTTTATCAGTCCTGTGCCGCAACAGCTGTCAGGTTTTGAGTGGGGTAAAAAATGGCAAGCAGCAGCTTCTGTGACTTTTGTTCCCGAGAACTGAAACACAAAATATGCAAGAGCTGGGCGTGAGCGAGACTCGATGTTATAAACCGCCTCAAGCTCCCCGAGGCTGCAAAATGCTACGATTGTGTCCAGCTGCCAGGCATCATTGCATCTTTAGTGAAATGCTTTTAAATTACATGCATCCCCCTCAACCCCATTCTCTGAGACATTGTATATACCCAGACCTGAATTAGCTTGACACATTTATAGGATTTATTGAACTCTAAATATCAAAGGCTTGATGCTTGTGGCACCGTCTATATATATTTTTCTTTCTAGAATCATTTCATGAGCTGTAAAAGACAAAAGAGAGCAAGAGAGAAATGCCTGAAAACAACTAAGGCATATTCCTTGTTCTTTACAAAAGACCCTCAGGCTGCAAAACAAAAAAAAACACATTAGGTATATTCACATATGCAAGAGTGCTCAGGCTGGAAATAGAATAAGCCACACAGTATTAACCAAATGACAGAGAAAAATGCGTGCTTGTGATTGTCGTCTGTGTGAGTGTGTGCTAGGAGGATGTGCAGCATTTCCACAACCATCCAACAGAGGGAGCCAGCACAGCAAAACCAAACAAGTACACAGCTTTATTTACAAATATTAAAATATGACACAGACACTAAAATGATTTTTTCCCCTCTGAACCCCCCAAAATTATCTCTCTTTCTCTGCAGACTGAAACCCGTATTTTTGTTTTATGTAATCTAGTTAGATTACAGGACACACGTTTGTCTAACTGCATGCAAAGTAAACATTTGAAGAGACAGATAAGGTCGCTGCAAAAGGTCATGTACACATTGTATTAAAAGGTCAGTAAATTAAAATACTGCTGTCATGCTTAAATTACATAATTACTAAAATAATTACTTAAACTCTATAGTTTGGATAACAGAATAAGTTCATGGTTTTATAGGGATATAGTTGTAAGTATGATACAGCTGCCATGTCACTGCTTTATATCTTTGTGTAAGTTGTAATATATGGCATATGGAACATTTTTCACTGTAACATACATTGCTGTGCCAAGTAAGTGCAAAACCCAGTGGAATTGCAGTTGTGGTCAAATTAACTAAGATGCATGCAGGCAACAATGTAGCAGTAGTATGGTAGTAGTGCATATAGATGCTCTTGTAGGCTGTGAAAAGCTAATTTTGAAATATTCGGAGGAAAGTAATATTAATTATCTTTGCCTTAAGTGTTCATTTGATTTATTCTCTTTTCTATTTGGGGCATTTATCATAAGTGTACTGTATCTTCCTCAAAAAGGTTTGGAAAGTGTACATTTATACACTGCAAAAACAGGATTTTTTGGACTATAAAAAAGGTTGATGTTAACATGTTAACACTGAGGTAGTGGCCAATTTATAATGTTGTAATTTTGTTCTCTTATTAGCTCAGGACATATTGACAACTGATTGCTGTGGATGTACAATGTAGGTTCTGCTGTTTGTGTGACAAAGTTCAGTGTTACAGTACCACCACAACTACGCAGTCTGCATTTATCTTTATGGAGTTTATGGCGCAAAGAGGAGGTTAATGCAACAAAGCTGATACGTTGTCATACTGAAGAAAGACAGATAAAATGGTTGATGACATGAACTCAAACGTTACAGTAATAACCTATAAATACAGTAGGAACACTAAAAAAAATTTATTGCAACCAAGAAGTTGATAGTATTAAACTGTAAAAGAAATAGCTGCACATTACAGTGGGTGTGTTTTAAAAATAAAAGTCAAAAGCTGGAACATCTGGCCACCAGCACTTCGCAGTTATTAAACGGGGACATTTTTTTAGTGCTTCAGTTTCTTTGAACACTTGTACACTGCTGCCAAGATAAACTTTTCTTAGACACGAGGTTTGAAAAAACATTTCAAAAGAATATTGATTACTGCCATGAACAGATAGTGTCAGGAACATTCAGTACTGCGCAGGAAAAGGAATAATAAAGAGAAAATTGACCAGATGAGAGTGCATTAGCTGTGTATGTTTGGGTCACCTGTGGTCTGACCTCTAGTACTCCTTGCAATTTGAGACAAGCTTGTTTTCAAAGTCTGGCCACTCAACTGGCATTTGGCAGAGTTCTTCTTTTGCACACCAGCTGATAATATCAGTGTGTAAATATTCTGTCATGGTTTTGAGGCTGGCAGCTTTGGATGTAATGTCTGTTTGTTTTTTTTAACTTCATATACAGTGACTGGACAGAAATTCCTGGCTTTGCATTCCAGTTCTTTTCAAGCCACTTACTGCACATACAGTATGTGTGTCAAGGCAATGATGCAATCCTGCAGCTGTCTCAAGCTTCATGTACAGTTCACTCCAATTCAAGCAGTGATGTGTGCCCATTTTCAGCATAAGCCAGTAGTTCTAAATGTTTTTCCCTCCACCTGTTTTCCTCTCATCCACACATGTGTTCTGTCTTTGTTCTATGGACTTCATTCCTCTTCTCTCTGGAGAATACCTCCACCTATCCACACTCTTTTTTCACCTGTTCCCTACTCTCACTTCAGATCATGTCTCCTGCAAACGTCATAGTCCACTGAGCCTGACCTCATCTGTCAGCCTGTCCATCACCACTCGAAACAAGAACAGTCTCTAAACCAGTCACTGATGTAATCACATCCTCACCCTGAATCCATCTATCACTCCTACTGCACACCTCACCACTGTCTCTCTGTCCTCATACATGTCCTGCACCACCATCACATACTTCTCTGCCACTCCTGGCTTGATCATGCAGTACGGCAGTTTTGACATCATATGCTTTCTCTGTATCCACAAAGACACAATGCAACTCCTGCTGACGTCTTCTCACAAAATCCATTGTTGCAAAATTGGCATTCGAGTACCGCATTGAAATTCAGTGTTTGTAAAGGCAGACTGGATTTAGGTGATGGTTTCATACGATTGGGGCAATGGGACGGTACTAAAATGTAACATTTTTTATGAAAACTGTGCCTTTTTCAACATAGTTCCTACTAAAATATTAGATGTAATATTAAAATCAAGTTTGCTGCAGCTGTCTCACTGTCCTAGGCTCTATAGGAGAGATATTAAACTCCAAATCAATGAAGATACACACTAAACCATACATGCAAGCAGCTAAATATGTTTCCATTTAAGTGCTCCCATGATGAGCCAAGTGTTCTTCAGCCAAATCTCTATCAGCATTGTTATCAGGTTGTTCAGAAAGGAGCTGATAGACGTGCAGTCAAGTTGAAAGGCTATCACCTATGTTCTCACCGTGCTACCTATGACAGCCATCTGGCCAGAGTATGGGTTTCCCTAGGGAGGCCTCTTCAGAGGCAGGAGTGAGCAATGCCTCTTATCAGACATCAGCTTTCCCTCTGCAGGGTCAAATAAATATGCAGGACTGTCTCTGAGAAAAGGCTGCCTGTATGGAACCTGGGAGAGCTTTTACAACAGAGTGACTTGTTACAACTTCACAAGCACCTGTTATGCAATTATACATACATAGATTGTCAGGTTCGACGGTGCCCCGACCGGCGACCTGTGTGTGTGTGTGTGTATGTGTGTGTGTTTGTTCTCCCGCTCTGTTTTTGTCTCCGTTGTAGTTGTTACGCGGTTGCGTAGCAACGGGAGATGTCCGACCCGGAAGTTCCGCCACTCTGAGTGGTCCCACCTGCAACTGATTCCTCGCCAGCTGCTGCCAATCATCCACCATTGTGACAGAACTATTTAATGGTGTGGCTGAGTGACAGACAGCGCTGGAGTATTCCACCAAGCCGGGTAGTGACTCGAATTCAGCGAGTGTTAGACAAACGTTTGATAGCGGAGGGAGTAGTGATGGCCAAATGAAGCTTTCCGAAGCACTGAAGCTTGTATTGAAAAACGGTTCATTACTCGAAGCTTTTCAACACAGTCCTCTCCGGTGACATCTGGTGGTGAAAATTTTGAAGAGCAGCTTGAATCTGCAAAATAAAACGGACTGCTCAATTATCAGTGCTCACTCAAGAGTGGAGTTCTCTCTGATATTGGGCCACCGTTCCGTTGCTTTGAACATGTAATTGGTTTTGTTTTCTCGATTGGGGGGCTGAAAAAAATGTAATGCGTATTTGCGTAATACATTTTGATCAATAAACTTTCCCTATTTAAACATGCACTATGGTGTGGCCTTTCTTTGCTCATAACTCCTTGATGTTGGTAAATACAATAAGTGAGCAATATATATAATATACATATGATAATGCACAGCACATTATGGAGTATGCCCCTGCTGTGAAGTCCTGCCTCCATCTACTTGTCGTTTAATCACTGGACAGCTGGACAGGTTCATACAAAATATTAGATTAGGCCAATTGTCCTATACATATTTTTGACCTAGGGGTGGGATTGATTGTGAACTGGAAAGGGAAAATGCTTAGGAAGCTGAGTACGGCTGCATCGTCACTGATTTGTAGAATCATTTTGATTCGATACAGGATCCGATTCAATTTGATTGGAATCTGGAAAGTTTTGCCTCAGTCAGAAATATTACAATTCTGGTCATGTATCAGTATATATCCATAATTTCGTATCTATTAAAAGAAAGCTGACACATGTGAGACTTAATTAGAGATGTAAACAGAGAGTTATGAAACCTGCAGCTGCAGAAGCCAGCGAAAAAAAAAGAGGCAAACACAGCGCGGACCCGACGACGCACCAAAATCTGATTCTGACGCGTCGGGTCCGCGCTCTGTGTTTACGTTTGTATGCAGAATCCGTAAACCTGCTCCCAGTTACTGTTTTAGCTGTATGGTGTTTGACGACATGTTGTGAGGTTTAACCTGAGATGCTGGCGTTTCAGGCATAATAACGTTAATTTACAAATCGACACGGGATTTTAATGAATCAATATCACTTTATTCAATTTAGCATGGATTGTAATCAGAAAAGCGATAATCAAAACCCACCCCTAATCAAGAACTTGCAAAGTAAAAACATGATCTATGTAAGGTAGCCCTTTTGTTATTTACATTTAAAAAGAGGATTAGTGTTACTGTGCGCTGGCTGAGTCTGTTTCTTTTCTTAGAAATAGTTTCTCCTGCCCTGGAGAAAATCCACTTGCATGGAACAGAAGAGGCTGTGGAGTGCAGGAACTACACTGTAAGTTGGTAGATATGCAGGTATCCCTGGGTCCTGCAGACTATCACCTAAAAACAATAAACAAAATGATTTTCTAAACTGTGTAGCAATGTAATGTACGTATAGTGTCAAATACATTTTTGTAGTCTTCATTAGCTTTAATTCACATGGAAGTGTTCCTAAAGTCATATGCTGTAATGATATTTACATTATGAAAACATGATTTTGGACATTTCAAGTTTTTCACTTCGGCAGATAAAATGAATTGAGCAAAATCAACTCAAAATATTCCCACACGCCAGAACGTCCTCTCTTCCTCGCTGGCTCCATATCTGTCAGTGGAATGATCACCTCGTCGCTATCTGTCACCATCAACACACTCCACGAATCCCGTGGATGATTCACTTCCTTATATCCGTTTGAATCAGGTACCGAAGCAGTTACGTGCGTAATGAAGCTTCGGACGTCACTGGTCACGTGACTTTTGCCAAACGAAGCAAGCCTAGACACAGTGCTTCTGAACCAGTGTGTTGTTTTTTTCGACACACGCTCCGGAGCGTCAGCTTCAAGCGGGCCATCACTAGGAGGGAGGCTAACCGCATCTGTTTGCCTTTTTTCCAGGCTACGAGTGAGACGGAGATACGAGAGGAGAGACGTCACTGTTTACGAAAGTCGTATGGACACACGAGGGGAGCACGGAAGGGACTTAGCACTATGGATTACTTTGGATTTGCTTCACTGTAAATAAAGACACTGTTCAATCTTAACGAGCGATCCGCGTCTGGGTTCTCTTACTCATCACTCCCGTAACAGAATACTCCAGCCACTTACATGGACCCAGCGGACGCCGCTCCGGTTCTGCGAGAACTCTCGATTCAAGGTGAGATGTTGGAACGCCATGAAAAAATGATGAAACATGTTGTTGAAGAACAAACTGTGTTACGGCAGCTGGTTGCTGAATTAAAAGGGATTTTGCTAACTCCCCCTGGGGCTGCAGCTGATGCTCCGTCGCCCGGGCCGTCTCTCAGCACAGCCGCGGCTTCTCCTCTGCCTCCTTCCCCTCCCACACTGCAGCGCGAGCACCCGCTGCCGGCCCCTGAGAAGTTTAGTGGGGATCTGGATAAGAGCCGCGGGTTCTTAACACAATGTTCGTTCATTTTTAGAGAACAGCCTCGGTCTTATTTCTCAGATGGAGCCAAGGTGGGGTTAATGGTGGAATCAATGACTGGACGCGCTTTACAATGGGCCCAGGCCGTGGTAAGCATGCAACCTGCTATCTCTTATGAAGATTTTTTGTGCAAATTTCGTTGTGTTTTTGACAAAGGCTCCAGCGCCGACAGCGCAGCACATCGCATGTTTTCCCTGAAACAAGGATGGAGGAGTGTAGCGGACTTCTCGATTGACTTCTGGATTTTGGCCGAGGAGACCGGCTGGCAAGAAAATGCACTACGAGGGGCTTTCATAAACGGCCTGAACGAAAATCTAAAACGTGAGTTGGCCTCAAGAGAACTGCCTAAGTCGCTCAGTGCTTTGGTGAATGTGTGCATTCAGTTGGATGAGCATAGGCGTGAGTTTGGACGGCGACCAGCGGGCGGCAGCAAAACCTCGGCAGGGCCCTCTCTCGAGTGGAGACGGGAGTGGGAGGAACAGCCGTTGGAGGAGGAGGAGCAGCCCATGCAGATCGGTCGAGCCAGCTTTAGGTCTGTGGCCCGACGGAGAAGACCTCAGGGGGGTGAGTGTTTCACTTGCGGAAAGAGAGGACACTTTTCTGATAAATGCCCAGAGTCGGGAAAAGACGCTGCTCGTCAGTAGCCGTGGGCATACTGACGGGCGTTACCGCAAACATCTTGCCCCACCTCAGCTGTCCTGCCAAATTGATTTTCCAGTCCTGTATTCACCCATGTAGTGCTTTAATCGATTCGGGGGCCGAACAAAGTTTTATTGACGAAGCCCTGGCCCAGACGTTGGGCATACCTGTTGAACCCTTACCTGAGGTCCTCCAGGTGGCGGCGCTGAATGGTGCCCCCTTGGCCAGTATAACACATCGCACTACTGATTTGACTCTTTCTCTTTCCGGAAACCATGTTGAACAAATCAGCCTGTTTCTGTTCAAGGCTCCTCACACTCCGCTAGTTTTGGGCTACCCCTGGCTCGAACGCCATAACCCGCAGATCGATTGGGAGAACAGCAGGATAACTGGGTGGAGTCCTAAGTGTCATGAACAGTGTTTACGTTCTGCTACAGTTAGCCAGACGTCCACTAGCCCATCTTCACCTGACGCTCCTCCCGATTTGACTGCAGTTCCAGCTGAATATCACGACCTAGCCCAGGTGTTCAGTAAAGAAAAGGCCCAGTCTCTTCCCCCCCATCGTCCGTACGATTGTGGGATAGACTTGCTACCCGGCGCTCCCTTGCCCACAAGCCGTCTATACAGTATTTCGAAATCAGAGCGAGAGGTAATGGAGGGCTACGTCACCGACTCGCTGGCGGCCGGGATAATCCGGCAGTCCACCTCTCCTCTCGCGGCAGGTTTCTTCTTCGTTGAGAAGAAAGACAAAACGCTCCGCCCCTGCATTGACTTTCGAGGTCTTAACAAGATAACCATTAAGAACAAATACCCGCTTCCTTTACTCACCTCTGCTTTTGAACTCCTTCAGGGGGCTGCCATCTTTTCTAAACTGGACCTCCGCAGTGCTTATCATCTGGTGAGAATCCGCCAGGGGGATGAGTGGAAGACGGCGTTCAACACGCATCGTGGGCACTTTGAATATTTGGTGATGCCTTTCGGGCTCACGAATGCTCCGGCGGTCTTCCAAGCCATGATAAATGATGTTTTACGGGACTTCATTAATCATTGTGTTTTCGTTTATCTAGACGACATCCTTGTGTTTTCTCGGAACCCGGCTGACCATGTCAAGCACGTGAGAATGGTGTTGCAGCGCCTGTTGGAGAACCGGCTGTTTGTAAAGGCAGAGAAGTGTGAGTTTCACGTGCAGACAGTCTCCTTTTTGGGGTTCATCATCGAGGAGGGACGGCTGCGGGCAGATCCGGCCAAAGTGAGGGCAGTGGTGGAATGGCCTGAACCCAAGAACCGTAAGCAGCTGCAGAAGTTTCTGGGATTTGCCAACTTCTATCGACGGTTTATCCGCAATTTCAGTCAGGTCGCCCTGCCTCTCACCAACCTAACCTCTCCTAAGCAGCCATTCCAGTGGTCTCCCGGCGCTGAACGGGCTTTTGTGAGACTCAAGCACCTCTTTTCCTCAGCTCCGGTGTTGGTACAGGCAGACATCAGTCAACCTTTTTTTGTGGAGGTGGATGCTTCAGACGCAGGTGTGGGGGCAATACTATCCCAACGAGTGAATGCAAAATTACACCCATGTGCCTTTTTCTCACGTCGCTTATCTCCTGCAGAGTGCAATTACGACGTTGGAGACCGGGAGCTCCTCGCCATTAAGTTGGCGCTTGAAGAGTGGCGACATTGGCTCGAAGGCAGCGAGCATCCGGTGGTTATCTGGACAGACCACAAGAACTTGACCTACCTCCAAGCGGCCAAAAGACTGAATGCCCGGCAGGCCAGGTGGGCTCTGTTTTTCACTCGGTTTAACTTGACCATCTCTTACAGACCTGGCTCCCGCAATCTTAAAGCAGATGCTTTATCGCGCCAATTTTCCCCGGATCTCGACCCAGACGAGAAGGAGAGACCCATTCTGCCATCCTCGTGCTTCGTGGGGGCTCTGACCTGGGACATAGAGTGGGTTATTAAGGCTGCCCAGCGGTCGGAACCTGATCCGGGCACTGGGCCCGATGGGAGGATGTTTGTTCCCGCGGCGGTCCGAAGTAAGGTCCTTCACTGGGTCCATACGGCCAAGTTTGCCTGCCACCCGGGTAAAAACCGCACTATCGCCTTTCTGCAACGTTTGTTTTGGTGGCCGACTCTAGGGAAGGACGCTCGGGAGTATGTGGCCGCTTGCCCCGTTTGTGCCCGAAACAAGGTCTCCTGTTCACCCCCTGCTGGCCTCCTTCGTCCATTGCCTGTGCCCAGCCGCCCGTGGTCTCATATTGCACTGGACTTTGTTACCGGTCTTCCCCCCTCCTCGGGTCACACAGTCATCTTGACCGTGATCGATCGCTTCTCAAAGGCTGTTCATTTCGTTGCTCTGCCGAAACTCCCTTCGGCCCTGGATACTGCCAAGATTCTCACGCAGCAGGTGTTCCGTCTCCATGGGGTTCCCCAAGATATCATGTCCGATCGGGGTCCCCAATTCACGTCGCGAGTGTGGAAGGAGTTTTGTAAGGAACTGGGGGCCCAGGCCAGCTTGTCGTCCGGCTTCCACCCTCAAACCAACGGGCAAGCGGAACGGGCTAATCAAGAGCTCGAAGCGATGCTGCGTTGTGTGGTCTCTATGAACCAGTCATCATGGAGCGATCAACTGGCGTGGGTCGAATATGCCCATAATGCTAGCACGTCGGCGGCTACTGGGGTTTCCCCGTTTGAGGCCTCCCTGGGGTATCAGCCCCCGCTTCTCTCTGTGTCGGAGGGGGAATTGTCGGTTCCTTCAGTCCAGCACCACCTGCGGCGCTGCCGGCGGGCATGGCGCGCCACCCGGACCGCCCTCTTGAGGACCGCTGAGCAGAACAAGAGACTTGCGGATCGCCGCCGTGCTCCGGCCCCTGCATACCAGGTCGGGCAACAGGTATGGCTGTCTGCGAAATATGTTCCTCTGAGGGTCGAGTCTAGGAAACTGGCTCCACGCTTTATCGGGCCCTTCCCCATCCTGGCCGTGTTGAATCCTGTGACTGTACGTTTGTCTCTTCCCCGTTCCATGAGAATTCACAATGTCTTTCATGTGTCCCAGGTGAGGCCTGTCCGGACCAGCCCTTTGTGCCCGCCCTCCGGGCCCCCGCCACCCGCCCGGATTATCGACGGCTCACCGGCGTATTCCGTATCGCGGATATTGGATGCCCGGCGCCGCGGTAGGGGCTTTCAGTTTTTGGTGGACTGGGAGGGGTACGGTCCGGAAGAGCGTTCTTGGGTGCCGCGGTCCGCGGTTCTCGATGCTGCCATGGTGAGAGACTTCCGCCGCAGGCACCCTGATAAGTTTGCTGGGTCGCCGGGAGGCTCCCATTAGAGGGGGGGTACTGTCAGGTTCGACGGTGCCCCGACCGGCGACGTGTGTGTGTGTGTGTGTGTGTGTGTTTGTTCTCCCGCTCTGTTTTTGTCTCCGTTGTAGTTGTTACGCGGTTGCGTAGCAACGGGAGATGTCCGACCCGGAAGTTCCGCCACTCTGAGTGGTCCCACCTGCAACTGATTCCTCGCCAGCTGCTGCCAATCATCCACCATTGTGACAGAACTATTTAATGGTGTGGCTGAGTGACAGACAGCGCTGGAGTATTCCACCAAGCCGGGTAGTGACTCGAATTCAGCGAGTGTTAGACAAACGTTTGATAGCGGAGGGAGGCTAACCGCATCTGTTTGCCTTTTTTCCAGGCTACGAGTGAGACGGAGATACGAGAGGAGAGACGTCACTGTTTACGAAAGTCGTATGGACACACGAGGGGAGCACGGAAGGGACTTAGCACTATGGATTACTTTGGATTTGCTTCACTGTAAATAAAGACACTGTTCAATCTTAACGAGCGATCCGCGTCTGGGTTCTCTTACTCATCACTCCCGTAACATAGATTGTTTGATCAGTGTTATTTACCCACTCTCATTCCTGACCCCGTTAACGTTTATCAACAGTCCATTAATATATAGCCATAAACATATACGAGAAAATTTTAAGAAGTTATCAATGTGCAATATTCTATCTTATTGACTTTTATTATCAGTTTAAATATCAGTTTACCAACTATGCTCACCGGCCACTTCATTAGGTACACCTATTCAACTGCTTGTTAACATTACAATCTGCCCATCACATGGCAACAATTCAGTGAATTCAGGCATGTAAACAGGATCAAGAACCTAAAGGCAGAGGATCCTACCCAATACTAGCAAGGTTTACATAACAAAGTGCCAGGTGAGTGCATATAACACATCAGAACAGTTGGGTTTGTATGATAAAAGTACAGTGTTTTTTCATTACTTGCTTGCAATTAACCTCTTAATTAGCTTAAATTTAAGAAGCTACCGGACATGACATCCCTTTGAGCTAAACAATGATGCATTTTGTTTGATATGTTGGGGTTTAAAATCTCTAAAGCCTGAACCATCTTCAAGTTTCTTGAAGACGTTTCACCTCTCATCTGAGAAGCTTCTTGAGTTCTGATTGGTACAGAGATCTCAGTAGCTCACAAAAACTGATACACCTGGCGTTACAGGATTGAATGACTTCTCAACTCACTGTTTCAGGGATGAGTTTTTAGTGATACAAAGTCGATCTTTTTTCTTTCAGCACAAATCCTAGTGGCACTGCTGTCACGTGTGATCACAGAGATTTACAGTGGCAGTTGTGTACACAGCAATAACCCATGGATATTGCTGTTAATGGTGCTAACATAAACTCCAGTTATTATTTAAAACACTTCTTTTTATATTAAATATTCATAAAAGTGTCACACATAAAATAACAGATCCAAAGCAAACATTTACTGTAGTATTCAGTTTCTTAGTACCCTAGTGTGTGGGTTCTCAAATTTAATTAATGTTCCAACTCAGCAACATGAGCTAACCACCCCACAATGACCAACCCTGCCAAATCCTGATTGGTGCAGGGAAGTTAATGACATCACATGTTTCCATCTGAGCTCTCGCTTCTGCAAAAAAATGACTTTGTTTTCAGGATCTTTGGAGCGCCTCTTAAACTAAAGTTCAAAAAGAAAGCGACAGTTAAAAGCTCCGGAGAGAATCTATCAGTAAATAGCTGACAGCTATAGACCCAGAAGAATTTTTCTGTCTTTGCTTGATGGAGAGCTTCATACTTAGCAAAAGGGCAGTTCTTAAAGTGTGTATAATTATTCTGAGAACAGCAGCAGGTGTTTATTCCTGCGGCTAGAGAGGTACAATAGAGCCCAGCAGCTCATGTCACAGAGTTGGACGGCGTCCCTGAGTGTAAAAATAGTCATCTGGCCGATGGTGTTATCTACATATTCACACGACTACTTAGCAGTAAAAGCATTCACAAAGTGGCTATATGCACATCGAATACAAGAAGGAGAAACACAATGTTTTGACGTGACCAAGATCCTGGTGGGATTTAACCACTGTCAGTCATTTAAAAAAAACAAAAAAACATTAAGGACAGGGTGGGCTTTGTTTTGCATTCATGACGTTCCCATGGCTAAAGTACCTGGGTTTCCCTGTACGCCTCCCAGTCTGCTCCAGACAGGATCCAAAACAAATACTCATGCTTACAAATTACTAAGCAAAACGTCAGGCAGGTTATGAACTCTGTGTGTGTCCCTTTGACAAGTTAAATACAGTTTGAAATTTCAGATAGTAATCTAAATACGTTCCCAGCCCTGTGAGAGGAACAGCGTCTGAGAGTTTTGTATTCAACGCTCATTTGTATGTTGATGTTATTCTGTTTAGAAATCCAAACTAACATGAACAATGATCCAGTGGAAATGATGTGTGAGGTTTCTGCTTCAGAAGCCTTTAACAACCAGTGCAGTGGACTGCTGTTATTTTGAAAATACATCCAAAAGACCAAGAGTATGTCTTTGATCTGCTGTATGATTATATGTGAAACCTCTAACTTCAGCCTTATTTAAATTCTTGCTTGTGTTTCAGATGAATTAGAGCAAAGGTGTCAAACTCATTTTACATCACTGGCCACATCATAAGTCAGTAAAGCTGTTGCCTAATAACAAAGCAGAAAAAAATGCTGCTGGCTGCATGTTTGACAGCCCTGAATTACAAGTGGTCAGGAACATTTGGTGTTATGAAAAGTGAAAGCTACCTTCATGTTTGATTGCAAGAACTGATTCAGTAAGAAGGACTAGATGTTACAGTCCCTGATAATGCATTGCTTTAGATGGAGAGACTCTTGGGGGATGGCTGTTATGAGGAAAGGCAGCCCAGAAACTTTGTCAGCAGTGCCCATCGTTGGTTGCCTCAACTTTCGGTCTTTTACCCAGGTTAATCTGCCATTTTCCTTCCTTGGTTAGGTTTAGGGAATAGAGATCTGATCTAACTTATCATTTTAAAATTTGGGACACATCATCAGTAGTGGACCTTGGATTCATCGGGTGTTTCGGCCATTATCACTAGACACCCTCATCCAAAGAGGCCCTACCAGGGTTGATCAGGCCCTGGAGTGTGTCACTGGTTTATGTTAAATTGTTATTTCTCTTCTTCATTCTTCTGTTTAGTTTCCTACAGTTTATTTTGCTTGCCTAAAAAGACCACATGAAGGTCTTTTCGTGGTCTCTTCTCTTCCTTCTTGGCAGTTTGAATCTGGTGCCAAATGACGCTGGCATGCTCCAGACGTCCCGAGAAGCCCCGGTTACCGGCCTTCTGCACTGATGTGTCAATATGGTTGTTTCTTTGCAGGAAAGTAGATAACCTTTGGGCCAAGACACTGAAGAAGATCTTTCCCTCTACGTTCAGCAGGCTGATCTGGCGAAACTGGCTGATGGATGAGGAATTCTTCTCCTTAGGGATCAGAATACCTCCTGCTCTTCGCCTCTTCCTTTCAACTGGACCCTTTTGTTGATCTAGTATAAGAGCCAGTTCCAAGTCAATGGTTTCCCACTCTCTTTTCTCACTGGATCTGGGCCACAGAATCTGATCTTTCCTGCCTTCCATCTTCCTTTCCCTTTCTGGTAGTGCGAGACTAGACAGTGTTGGAAGATTCTGTTGGCTGTTTCTGGGTGAGCTCTGGGCTGGAACGTAGTGTTGATTGTCTACACCCAAGTGTGTTGCTAGTTGTTGGTGGCTAAACTTAAAGCTAGAGGCTGATAATAAATGGCCGGGCCCTGAGCTAGAATCTAATATTGGGTGTGGCTGGCTAAGCTCTAGACTGGGAACTGCTACTGTCTGGATTTGACTGAGTTCCAATCTGGAGACTATGGGGGAGTCTGTACGACAATGAACTTCGAACAGGGTGCTGATGCCCTGAGGATTGTGGGGATTCTCCTGCCTCTAGACTTAAATTGACTGATTTGACTTACTTCTTAAAAAGTATGCGTCAATGCGAGGCCCCTTTCTCAGCTTGCTGAGGCACTTCTTCCTGCCTTGGTGGATTTTAAGGCCCATGTCGGTTGTTAGTTTTGACCAGCCACGAATGCAGTTCTGCAGCTTCTTTCCTACCATCATTGATGGTCCATTATTAGCAATGCTGGTTGATCCATCGTTGATACCGTTGGTACCGTGAAAACATCAGTTGTATAGCTTAATTATACAATATACCCATGCTGATTTAGCTGTGAATCGCTTCAAAATATAAAATCCAGCAGAGTGGCCTCGTGATTTAGTCCACATGTGTTTTATTAACTCATCTCATAAACATTTACTTTTTTACTTACGCAGAGTTTACCTTACATGATTGATTAAGCATTGTCTAAACTAGAGCTCACAGCACAGTTTGGCCTGCTGGATTTTAATTTCTTACTACCACCTGTTTTCATTACCCATTTAGTCAAATTTAGAAGCTCATCCTGTCTGGTAACTTATGCATTTCATTGAAAAATAATCACATCCTGTTGTTTTCCTCCATAATTAATTCCATTAAGAAGCGATTGCTAAATCAAACTCTGGGTTGTTTGTTTGTCATTTAATTGCCCCAAGATGAAGGCACTGAAATTACGGTGATTACTTCACATTTAGAAGGCCTTAATTGTAATAATTAGTGAAAGCTGGTGGATGCCCACTTGCCCTATTTTTGCTGCAAGGCAGTCACTTAGTTCCACTGTACATCCATGTCAAAACATCATTAGACGGAGTCATGTCCAAATGCCCGTTCATCCTCTGGAGCATGTGCGTTCACAGCAGTGCAGAAATAAGCTAAAAATCCTGCACTTTGACGATACTTCCCTGAAATATTCAAAGACTTTTGGAAAGAGTGTTTATCTGTAACCTCTCCTCTCTGCCAATAATTACTGGACAGACAAACTGAACAGCAGTCAGTTGGTGTGAAAAACGGGATTAACAGTGTATAAGAAAATGTCTCTACATATACTCTAAAGCCATTACAACTATTTCTGATATGTTTTTTGTTCATTTGTTATTTTTTATTGCAGGGTTTATTTTGGAAGCACTGTCACAATTAATACTTTGTTTTGTACATGCATGCTGGCATGCGTGCATGCATGCATGCGTGGGTGCGTGCATACGTGCATGCGTGTGCGTGCGTGCGTGCGTGCGTGCGTGTGTGTGTGTGTGTGTGTGTGTGTGTGTGAGCAAGTAAGTGGGTGTATGTTCTGGTGGGAATTTACCTGCATCTCTCTCATGCAGACGAGACTGGAGGCGGCTGGATGTCTGTGGACAGTCTCTGCCTCCTCTGTACGCACACATGTTATATCACGGATTTAAATGCACAACAAGACAATAAAATGCTGATATCTCACATGCATGGATCCAAAGCACATTTTGCTATTTGATTTTAATTATGTTAATTATCACGGTGTGCTGCATGCTGCTGATGGTGTGGTGATGAGGTCTGCACAATATCAGTGGCAACGTTTCTGATCATTTTCCTTTTGGCAGACACATGCTAATGCCTGATTCTGACTAATACCACAGACTGCATTCTGTCCTCTTAAGCTGTGCTTGTTTGCAAAGGTTACTACAACTGAGACGTGAAATAAGAGAAAGGGGAAAAGATTTCCTCACAGCTTGTGTTTTTATAAGATGTGACTCAACTTTGCTACAATTATATGACCCACTGAAGCAGCCAAGATTATGATTTGTATTACAGGCTTTTGACATGAATAGACTATTCTTTAATAAATTCTATTAAGTTGGCGTAAATTTGTCCTGCATTGGATTTTATTGTGGATTTGTTTGGTTCTGCATAAACACATTCCCTACTGTATATGTAATTATTTAAGCTTAAGCTCCGTTTGTTGCTCTTCTGTTTCTTTTCCACTTGTCCTTAATCTGGTGCACTGATGGTTTGGTTGGAGATGCACAGGCTTAGTGTTTTAATTTGAAAGATGCAGAGAAAGCAGGAAGAATGTGCAGGACACAGTGCAGAACCACAAGAATAGGAACAGAACTATGGATCTGCAGCTGGTGCATCAAAACCAGAATTTCTGAAGCCCGCTATCATAGGAATGTTTTTACTCTATAAATGTATAAACATGAAACCGACGGTCATATTTGGAGAAAAAAAGATTTATGTAATAGATGAAGGTGGAAAGGATAGATTTGCGATGCTCCTGGGGAATTTAATAGACTGTAAATATCATGTCATGTCTGCATGAGCGTCAGGTTCTACTTGTGGGAACCTGCTGTGCTTGTCAAACAGGTACAATGATCCTCTGCTGCCCCCCTAGACAAAAAAGAAGTAATGCAAATAAATCCCACCCCTTTTTCTCTCTCTCTGTCTCCCTCACTTCTGGATCATTGTGGGTTTTCCTTCTTGTCTTCACATGGAAACAGAACATTGGGTTCTACTTTAACCGCTCTGTGAAACATTCGGTCCCAGTACATCCTGACTCATAACTCTCACACACACAGGCTTTATGCACCTGCCACATCTTTTTTCACCTTCACTTGTAACTGATGAGCACTCCATTGGGAATCTAAAATAGCTGTTTTCTTCAGCTACATGAGTGAGACACTGATGCATTAAAACCCAGCAAACACAATTTAGATCTGCTCTCGACTGCTGATGTTTTCCTGCACTTGTGTTCAGTGATTGAGGACAGCATTCATCACTCCCAGTGAACAGAGAGCATCATCAGGCTGGTCCCGTGATGCTCCCTGTCAAGCAAATTGACACTGGCAAGCTTATCTATAACCTCTGGCACAGTTCACAAATTTCTTGCTTATGTAAAAATATCAGCACAATACAGAAACTCTTCATCACAACAGTCTCTCTACTGAAGAGTCAGCCCCTCATGATGTCAGACAGAACCTCCCCTGGTTGGCGTCAAATACACGACACTTCAGAGAACTTATAAATGAACACCTGTAACACGCTCAGCGTCACACTTACTGCTCAGCTTAGAGGAATCATTCAAACAGGTGAGTAGAACATTGAGATGCTTTAAAATGATTTTGTACTTGGGTTTTATTTCAAGAAGTTTGTTTCTAATCAAACTGTTTCACTCAGTATGTGTCCTTGATAAGAGCACAGATGCCAAACCATATATTAAAGTAACAGATTAATAATTCAGATTTGAGGGATTAGAGGTTAACTCTGTTCCAAGAAATTATCAAAGTGACAAATGGAAAGAGGTCTGTTTATTTTTTCCTCGCTTGACATTGCGCACATCTTCATCTTCATCTTCGTTATGCATGGAGTGACTTTATTTAATAACAAACGGTAGCATTTCTGCGTGTTTTAGCTGTAAAGCAAAAAACATATGAAATTATCTACAGTGACTAGAATTCTGCAAAGGACAAATCTGAAATTTAAAAAAAACGTGATTTTTGGTGGGTAATTACAATATGAGTTTTCATAAAACATGATAGAAGTGTTCCAAATTTCAAAATCAAATATTTAATAGCCTTTGCTTTCATGCATTATTGGATGCAGTGCAATACAATAATCAGCAAAAATCACCTCATCAGAATTTTAAAAATGCAAATCAACATCAGTACAGTGCTGTGATCCACACCTGATTAAACCCTCAGAAATGTGTTCTTTGTAAATTCTGTAATATAGACTTCATTTTCCAGTGATTGCCCAAAGAAAAATACAATTGATTAGATGTGACATTTCCAGGGATGAGCATCTTTGCCAAAGATTACTCCTCCCGTGATTAGTCCCACCGGAGTGTTTGTGGCCTGCAGCAGAAGCACGTCAGAAACATCGCCCACTAAGGAACAGAGCTCAAGAAAGGTCTGTATTATAGCAGAACAGTTCCCTTGATGGCAAGGAACAGTCACAGCCTCTGGCTTTAATAGTTCATTACTGGAGGTAGCTCAGGTGTACTCCATTTAAAAACTCTTGCACTTTCACATTGTTCAAATCAGGCTGACTACGAGCTGCTGCAAACATTCCCGAAGCCCAGAACAAAACCTGATATTTATCAATAAAAAAAGCTGCAGAAGAAAAATCAAAAATCTTCTTGTAGGACCCAAAGACAGAGAAACTAAGCTTATGGCTTATGAATGTTTTTATTCCATCAGTCCACCTTTGATAAAAATTCATTTTCCAAGTTATCATTCTTCTATATTGAAATTAGCTTAAAGATGAGCTAAATGTCAGAAATGGGCTTTTAAAAGCTCCCAGAAATGACCAAATTCCCACTGACATTACTTACAATAATCTTGAACAGAATATGACCTTTTCCATTTTAATTTGGCAATCACTGCCCTTTTTATCCTTCTGTGAAAGGGTGGTGCTTTTAGAATGACTCTCTTAAGTGAGTTACATGTTCCTAGGGGGAGTCACGTTTCCCAGAGGAGAGTCCGCACAGACACAATAACATGATAACAGCCTGAGGAGAGGCTCTGACGGTGTTTGCGACATGTTTTTACTGTCTCTGGAGCTACTTTATCTCTACTTGTAAGATGAATCTCAGCAGATCAGAAGCAGGGATAATAATTAACAGACAGGCTGTGGCTTCACAGATGTAAAAGAAACCAAAACACTTTAATAACTTCGTGGCTTCAGTGGTATCAGCTGCTGTTTTTTGTGCTTCTTACTGGTCAGAAGTAGCTCAATAATCCTTCTCGCTCCTCTCCCATCAGACTGCTGATTTTTGTGGTAGCACAAACATGGACACAAATGATTCATCACTCAGCTCAACATCCATCCTGACCCAGCTGCTTCTCAATACCACAGCATTCATAAACAGCACGGCAACATCCTTCAGTGCTATTGATGGGTGCGACAACCTGATAGAGGCCGTTCTCTTTGACCTGGCCGTTCAGTGCATCAATGTAATTTTGGGTATCCCGGCCAACTTACTCGTCATTGCTATTCTCATCCACAATCGCAAAGAGCCCTCCACTTCAGACATATTCTTGGGCTGCTTGGCCTTCATGGATGCCTACTTTGGTGCAATGACCCCCCTGAGCTTTCTTAATCTCTACCTCTGGCAGCTCAAAGAGGTGTTGTCTGCCATTAAGTTCTCCTATGGCGTGAAAGACACCAGCGGTCCGTTGTTCCTCTCCTGCATCTGCTTGGATCGCTTTGTAGCTGTACTCTTTCCAATCGCTTTTGGGCAACTTAAACACTTCAAGTACAGGTTAGGCCTCTCAGTGCTGGTGCTCTGCCTCACCTTTGCCTACTCAGCAGCCAAGATGGTGGGAGGACTCCCCAACTTTGAAAAGCTGTTCACCGGTGAGGTACTGGCAACATTTACTTGGATGATGGTGTGTAACGCAAGCATCCTGTGGGCACTGAAGAAGTCCACCGGTGCAGGGAAAGATGCAATGCACCCCATGAAAAAGAAGGCCTTCAAGATGGTGCTCTCTATCCTGTGTATCATCGTGTTCAACTACCTGCCACTTGTTGCTCTGTTTCCATTTGAGGACTACTACTCACCTGATGTGTTTCGCTGCTACGTGCAGCCCGCGGGTTTTGCCTTTCTGAACATCAGCAGCACAATCCAGCCCCTTGTCTACTTGTCTCGTCTAGAGAAGGTGCCTTTCCTCTCTGACGCCTGCATTAAAAAGATTACTTCCTGTTTCAACCCAGAGAAGAACCAGAATCCACAGGAGCAAAACCCACCTGCTTAGATTCACAAAATATAAAAATACAACACACATATTAAAATCTATGAAAAATAATTGTCTGCAACTGTGAGAGTCAAATCCTGAGTGTAAAGTCCTGCTTTGTTTGTTTGTTTTTTCACAGTTTACGTTTTACTTGAATGCATTTTTTTCATAATCAGTGAAAGAAATCTGTATCAAAGATTGAATCAATAATTAATCAACAAGTAGACAATGTTAAAATTATAAGCATTTTAATTTCATGTTTTCATAATGTGATGAATTTCTACGAGGAACATGTGAACTATTTGATTGTGTTTTGGCGCCACCGTGAGGACAAAATACATCAATAAACTTTATCCTTCCAGTGAATGTGTGGACCAGTGACTGTGGTGAGGTTGTGAGGACATTTAGGCTCAGAATCCCAATCAGCATCATACTGATAGCAAAAGGAGCATCTATCTGTTTCATGTGTGATGTCTTTCTCAAGGTGCATGGTGCAGGACGGGGTGTATACATTCCCCACATACCTCTCCAACATAATAATGAATGAATAAGTCAAACAGTGAGTTTTTAACAAGGGTTAGTGTTTGCCACACACCAAAAACTCAGCTGCACCACTACAGGGAAAAAACACTACATATGATTTTATTCAATGTAGTTAAATGTGTTTTATACAGATCTATATTTGCTTTCCTACTGAGTGAACATTCATGCCATGCTCAAATGTATAAAGCACACTGGTATGTTCAAGAATACCACACAGTTAGGTTAACATAGCATACAACCCAAGTGAAAAAGCCATCTTAGCAATAATATCTGTCTTCCAACACCTCTAAAAACTATAAATAGGATGTGTTATTTCTTCCTTTCTTTAAATCCCGGAAAAATGCTTAAGTGTAAAATTTACAGTTCACCATTTTAAAAGTGTTTGCATAACAATCTTTGTGGGGACCAAAGATCTGAAGACATTTTTGACTCAAAATGTGGTTTGGTTAGGGCAACTAGGGAGACTCACTTAGATGTGTCCTGGTCCGGCTGGCTCATGATAGTTGCAGGTTTTGTGTATGTTTTGCTCTCTCTCTCCCCGCACTCTCCAGCGGGGAGAGCACAGCACCTGCAGCCAATCCTCCCTCGGATGGAGCGGCAGCGCCCATGGTGGAGCCGGCTCCTCCCGCCCCAGAACCAGGTACCTCGAGTCTTTGCCTACCTGCCCCTGAGCCCTTCACTGGTGAGTGTCATATATTTAATATATATTCTTATGCTTATTGTCTGATTATATTGTTTTTTGTATTTTAAGCTCAGACGAGACAAGAACTAGGTTAAGGGTGAGAAGTTGCCCTGCCAACAGACCTTAGACAGGGGAACTGGAGAAAAGAGGAAGTTTCACACACAAAGAGGAACTGAGTAAACTGAGTGTGTGTGTGTGTGACGTGCTGCATAATATAACCATCCTGGCTGCTACCGCAGTCAGACTCCGCAGTCTCTGTGCTCAGTCTCCATTTTCTGGAAAATGTAAAATTAAAGATCATTTTTTGAGTTAGACCACTTTGAGCTGTGTTTTTCTTCGCTGCCAAAAGAATGCAAAGAACTAAATTTAATATGAGCTATCAAAATGTGCAGGGTTTTAATGCAAATTTCATTGATTTTTTTTGTTTGAGGATGATGGCGCAAAACTTGCAGTTTTTGTTCACTTGTGCAACCACGCACTGCAGTGGGCTCAGGCGGTTTTCTGAGGCGACCCCGAAATAACCTATCCTTCTTTTCTGTTAAAGTTTAAGAGTGTGTTTGACAAGGGGTCGAGCCCCAAAGCGGCGGCTCATCGCCTGCTGAATTTGAAGCAGGGGTGGCAGACAATGGCCAACTACTCCATTGACTTCCAGATCCAGGCCAAAGAAACTCGCTGGGGAGAGAACGTGCTGCGAGGTACCTTGTTAAATAATCTTTGTGATGAATTTAAGGACAATTTGACAATGCGGGTATTGCCCACCTCTTTGGGAGCATTGTTAACATTAGGTAAGTCCCTAGGAACTGGGACTTACCTAATGTAAGGTACCTATAAGGTATATAAGGTACCCAATGAACTTGAAGGCCGTATACATCACAGCTAGGCAATGGCACCTGGCCCAATTTGAAGGCTGCACCAAATGCAGCTAAAAAATGCCTCCTTCATTTCCCTGGATATGAAGGATGGGTCAAGTGCATCCTTCGTGGCCCAGCCTACCCCCTACGGCCCAGCCAATTCCAGTTTCCAAAAATGGCGGCAGCTACTTAGTTTTAATACTCTTACTCTTTCATGCTCACGAAATAAACTTTTAAGGTATTTTCAGGCGAGAACGTAGCTGTGTAAACTTCAAATATCTGCTTGATTTACCAAGAGATCACGCATTTGTAAAAGTGCGCCGACATTTCTGGAGACGTTTGTTACGCACCAGCTAGATAGCTGACTGGGAGGACAAGGCTCACTAAAGCCGGCGAGAAAACCGGACTCCCGGCACATCGTTTTTAGACCTCCCATGTTCTTTCGGTACTCAGGTTAAACATGATATATAAGTCACTTAGATAACTTAAAAATGTTATTGTTTGGCTTTTTTCAGTGTTTTCTGGCCTTCTCGGTCTTCGAAGGACCCAGCCCATGTAGACCGCGACGGCTGTGTCCTCCGAAGGTTGCGGCCCAGGAATTGGGACATACCTGTAGTGTATCAAAGATGATGATCATCTGTGCGCCCGTCGGAGCTCTCTGCACTACATCTCCCACGAGCCTTCGGAGCAATCCAAGATGGTGCCTGAGGGAGCCCAAGCGGAGCTCTGTGAGCAGGGGAAGGTCTTAAATCAGGAGGAGCCCATGCAGTTGGGCCACTCTCGCCTGTCGTCTGGTCTCCGTGTTTGGTTTGTGGCAAGAGAGGCACATTGTGTTGCAATGTGTCCGGCACAATCAAACAAAATTTCATTTACTTGGCTCTCGTCAAACATTTCAATTTAATTACCGAGCCATTGCCACTCTCACTCCAGATTTCCACTCTGTCAATAAAGCACCTGCCAGACATCACCCGCATTACAGAACCAGTCGCCCTCACTTTATCTAGAAACCATTCAGAAACCATCAGATTTTTTTTTGTATTTCAAGCTCCTCAAACACCGTTTGTTTTAGGTCACCCCTGGTTGCAACAATATAACCCTCATATTAATTGGAAGAAGACGTGCACATCTGGGTGGGGGGAGTGCCAAGTGGACTGTCTTAAATCTGCCACTCCCCCTGCTTCAGCATTCAAATTGCCACCAGTCTCAGAACCCCCAGATCTTTCTCTGGTGCCATCGGTCTATCATGACATGGCCAAAGTGTTTCGTGAAGACTGAGTGCGGGCATTATGCCCCCACAGGATGTATGATTGGGCAATCGAACTGCTCCTGGGGCTTACGGGCCTACGAGTCGTTAATTCGTATCACTTGTTTAGAATCCGCGTGGTTGACAAATGGAAGACAACCTTTAACACACATCTCGGTCACTTTGAGTACCTTGTGATGCCGTTCGGGCTAACGTCTTCCAGACGTTGGTTAATGATGTACTCTGGGACTTTTTCAACCGTTTCATCTTCGTGTATTTAGACATTATTCTAATCTTCTCTAAGACTGAAACTGAACACATAACCATGTAAGACAGGTCTTCCAGCAGCTGCTTTAGAACAGACTTTTTGTTAAAGGAGAAAAATGTGAATTTCATGTGCAAAATGTTATTTTTGGGCTACATAATCGAACTCAACTAAATGAACTCAAGCCAGACCCAGCTAAGGTTAGAGTGGTTGTGGAATGGCCAGAACCCACAGATTGCCTTATGCTCCTACAGTTCCTCGTCTTCACTAACTTTTATTGCAGATTCATCAGGAACTTCAGTAAAATCGCCTTACCTTTGACCCATTTGACCTCCCCCAAGATCCCTTTTCAGTGGGACCCAGCAGCTCAAAAGGCCTTCACTAAGTTAAAGGAGCATTTCACTACCGCACACATCCTGACATAAGCCGACTTGCACCTCCAGTTTATCGTGGAGGTGGATGCCTGGGATTCTGGAGTCGGCGCCACCCTCTCCCAGCAACGAGATGGTAAGCTATGGCCCTGTGCCTTTTTCTCTCGCCATCTCTCTCCTACAGTGCCCAACTATGATGTGGGAGACTGGAAGTTCTTTGCAATCAAACTGGCCTTGGAGGAGTGGAGGCACTGGTTGGAGGGCATGGCTCAGCCATTTATCGTTTAGACAGACCATAAGAACCTGGCTTACTTACATGGAGCAAAATGACTCAACGCACTGCAAGCCAGATGGGCTCTTTCCTTCATCCGCTTTAACTTCTCAATTACATACATGCCAGGGTCCCGGAATGTGAAGCTGGACGCTCTGTCCCGGCAGTTTTCGACGCACAAGGAGAAACAGGATCCTGAGCCCATCCTTCCTGCAACTTGCACTATTGGAGCAATCACATGGGAGATCGAGTTGGCCGTTCGGGAGATTAAGAGCCGAACCGGATCCCGGAGGAGGGCTCGCAGGGCAATCTTTGTTCCGTCCACCGTCCACTCCCGGGTGCCACACTGGGCTCATACCGCCTGCTTCACATGCCATTTAGAAGTAAACAGAATGATTACCTTCATCCAGCGCTATTTCTGGTGACTCACCTTGTCACCAGATGCTCAGGAATATGTCTCCACCTGCTCTACATGTGCCCGAGACAAATTGGGGAATCAACCACCGACTGGCTTGCTACAACCACCAGCTCAGCCGTGGTTTAATATCATGTGGACTTCGCCATCGGCCTACCCCCGTCAGCAGGTAACAACACAATAATGACTGTTGCTGATCAGTTTTCTAAATCTGCTCACTTTGTAGCACTTCCTAAAGTCACATCGGTCCTGGAGACAGCCCAGCAGCTCACTAACCACGTGTTCGCCCTCCATGGCATCCCGGAGGATATAGTATGGGATCATGGACCTCAATTAACCTCTCAGGTATGAAAGGAACTCTGCTCACCTCTAGAAGAAAAGGTTAGTCTCTCTTCTGGTTACCACAGAGCAACGGACAAACGGAGCACGCCAGTCAGGAGCTGAAGACCGTGCTTCGCTGCATCGTCGCCTCCAACCAAACCATCTGGAGCGAGCAATTGCCCGGGGTGGAGTATACCCACAACAGCTTGAAGTCTTCGGCTACAGGGCGTACTCCCTAGGGTATCAGCCCCCCCGTTCTTGGCCGTGGAAGGTGAGTACTTTGTTCCTTTGGTCCAGTTTCACCTCTGCATGTGTCGCCAGCTTTGGAGGGCCACTCAGGTGGCACTGTTACGCACCAAAGAATGCAACAAACATGCCGACTGGCATAAAACTCCCGCTCCAGAATACACCATCGGTCAGAAGGTACAGTTGTCCACACACTACGTACCTCTTCATACTGAATCTAAGAAACTCAAATCAACATTCATCAGGTTGTTTGAAATCGCAGCACTGGTTAACCCAGTTTCTGTTCACCTTAATCTCTCTCATAATATGAAAATACACAACGTCTTTCATGTGTTCCAAATAAAGTCATGTCTCTCTAGTCCATTGTGCTGAAGAGAAGGGTGTGAGTGGATTACCTTGCTTCCCCCCCCCCCCCCCCCCCAGAGCCCCAGACCAGTTCCCAAGTCACTGTAGGAATAGATCTATATAGCACTGTGATTTCCTCACAGCTTGTGTTTTTATAAGATGTGACTCAACTTTACTACAATTATATGACCCACTGAAGCAGCCAAGATTATGATTTGTATTACAGGCTTTTGACATGAATAGATTATTCTTTATTAAATCCTATTAAGTTGGTATAAATTTGTCCTGCATTGGATTTTATTGTGGATTTGTTTGGTTCTGCATAAACACATTCCCTACTGTATATGTAATTTTTTAAGCTTAAGCTCCATTTGTTACTCTTCTGTTTCTTTTGCACTTGTCCTTATGCTGGTGCACCAATGGTTTGGTTGGAGATGCACAGGCTTAGTGTTTTAATTTGAAAGATGCAGAGAAAGCAGGAAGAATGTGCAGGACACAGTGCAGAACCACAAGAATCCGGTTGTTCAGTGATGACGCGACGAATCCTACTTCCGGTTCTAAAGTAGTCTGCGTTTAATATGGCTTTTGTGTTGTTAACATGTTTAATGTTATGTATTTTCTTCTATTTGATCTCAAAAAGCTCCTAAAACAGTCAGTGATCCCTGTTGACCTCCCTCGGCTTTTATTACCACTAATCATTTATTTAAGCTCAGTTTTTAAAACCTTAGGATGTAACTACAGCCCAGCCCATGCAGCAGTATATGAATGACTAACCTCGTATTGTGGATGGATTATCTCAGTTGTTCTCCTGGCTGAAGTTTGGACCTTTTACAGCATCCTGCCATGCGATTACATTTGTTCCTGACCACCGAGAACACTCACGTTAACTTTTATCGAGTGGAAAAAAAGTTAGCTTGTTTATATTATGCTAACATAGCTGTGTCGCTAGCGGTCACGTAGCACATCATTATATACCAGCTAGCCCAACTTCAGTAACCCTACAAACGTCACTGCTGTTTAGTTTTCTGTCTTCATTTATGCTGGAAGTGATAGCAGAGCTGTACGTTTTAATTTGTTTCCAAAACCCTGCAGTCAGGACATGCTATATTGTATTTAGATAGAAGCTAGCGAGCTAACTTCCTGCTAACTTCTAACTCCGTTAAATGTCATAAATTCCGTTTTCATGGATGCCTGGATGTTAAACTCAATTGTTACACCTGGTAGAGCAGAACGCTGATCATTTTATTAAAGATGAAAGACAGTTTTTCAACTCTCAGTAATGCCATAGTGATCGTTTGATATATGGACATATATGGTATATGGATATATGGACGGCTAGTGACGTCAGACTTAACGACCGGATACAAATACAGGCCATTTACCATAAGCGTCAGGTTCTACTTGTGGGAACCTGCTGTGCTTGTCAAACAGGTACAATGATCCTCTGCTGCCCCCCTAGACAAAAAAGAAGTAATGCAAATAAATCCCACCCCCTTTTTTCTCTCTCTGTCTCCCTCACTTCTGGATCATTGTGGGTTTTCCTTCTTGTCTTCACATGGAAACAGAACATTGGGTTCTACTTAGCAGAGCCTCAAAATTAACCGCTCTGTGAAACAATCGATCCCAGTACGTCCTGATTCATAACTCTCACACACACAGGCTTTATGCACCTGCCACAGCTTCTTTTCAACTTCACTTGTAACTGATGAGCACTCCATTGGGAATCTAAACTAGCTGTTTTCTTCAGCTACATGAGTGAGACACTGATGCACTAAAACCCAGCAAACACAATTTAGATCTGCTCTCGACTGCTGATGTTTTCCTGCACTTGTGTTCAGTGATTGAGGACAGCATTCATCGCTCCCAGTGAACAGAGAGCATCATCAGACTGGTCCCGTGATGCTCCCTGTCAAAGAAAATTGACACTGGCAAGCTTATCTATAACCTCTGGCACAGTTCAGAGATTTCTTGCTTGTGTAAAAATATCAGCACAATACAGAAACTCTTCGTCACAACAGTCTCTCTACTGAAGAGTCAGCCCCTCATGATGTCAGACAGAACCTCCCCTGGTTGGCGTCAAATACACGACACTTCAGAGAACTTATAAATGAACACCTGTAACACGCTCAGCGTCACACTTACTGCTCAGCTTAGAGAAATCATTCAAACAGGTGAGTAGAACATTGAGATGCTTTAAAATGATTTTGTACTTGGGTTTTATTTCAAGAAGTTTGTTTCTAATCAAACTGTTTCACTCAGTATGTGTCCTTGATAAGAGCACAGATGCCAAACCATATATTAAAGTAACAGATTAATAATTCAGATTTGAGGGATTAGAGGTTAACTCTGTTCCAAGAAATTATCAAAGTGACAAATGGAAAGAGGTCTGTTTATTTTTTCCTCGCTTGACATTGCGCACATCTTCATCTTCATCTTCGTTATGCATGGAGTGACTTTATTTAATAAAAAATGGTAGCATCTCTGCGTGCTTTAGCTGTAAAAGGTGTTTTCTATTTAAAAACAAACATATGAACATATCTACAGTGACAAGAATGCTGCAAAGAACAAATCTGAAATTAAATTTAAAAAAACATGTGATTTTTGGTGGGTAATTACAATATGAGTTTTCATAAAACATGACAGAAGTGTTCCAAATTTCAAAATCAAATATTTAATAGCCTTTGCTTTCATGCATTATTGGATGCAGTGCAATACAATAATCAGCAAAAATCACCTCATCAGAATTTTAAAAATGCAAATCAACATCAGTACAGTGCTGTGATCCACACCTGATTAAACCCTCAGAAATGTGTTCTTTGTAAATTCTGTAATATAGACTTCATTTTCCAGTGATTGCCCAAAGAAATATACAATTGATTAGATGTGACATTTCCAGGGACGAGCATCTTTGCCAAAGATTACTCCTCCCGTGATTAGTCCCACCGGAGTGTTTGTGGCCTGCAGCAGAAGCACCTCAGAAACATCGCCCACTAAGGAACAGAGCTCAAGAAAGATCTGTATTATAGCAGAACAGTTCCCTTGATGGCAAGAAACAGTCACAGCCTCTGGCTTTAATAGTTCATTACTGGAGGTAGCTCAGGTGTACTCCATTTAAAAACTCTTGCACTTTCACATTGTTCAAATCAAGCTGACTACGAGCTGCTGCAAACATTCCCGAAGCCCAGAACAAAACCTGATATTTATCAATAAAAGCTGCAGAAGAAAAATCAAAAATCTTCTTTTAGGACCCAAAGACGGAGAACCTAAGCTTGTGGCTTATGAATGTTTTTATTCCATCAGTCCACCTTTGATAAAATTCATTTTCCAAGTTATCATCCTTCTTTTTTGAAATTAGCTTAAAGATGAGCTAAATGTCAGAAATGGGCTTTTAAAAGCTCCCAGAAATGACCAAATTCCCACTGACATTACTTACATTAATCTTGAACAGAATATGACCTTTTCCATTTTAATTTGGCAATCACTGCCCTTTTTATCCTTCTGTGAAAGGGTGGTGCTTTTAGAATGACTCTCTTAAGTGAGTTACATGTTCCTAGGGGGAGTCACGTTTCCCAGAGGAGAGTCCGCACAGACACAATAACATGATAACAGCCTGAGGAGAGGCTCTGACGGTGTTTGTGACATGTTTTTACTGTCTCTGGAGCTACTTTATCTCTACTTGTAAGATAAATCTCAGCAGGGATTCTAATTAACAGACAGGCTGTGGCTTCACTAATTTAAAAGAAATTGAAACACTTTAATTGCATGGCTTCAGTGGTATCAGCTGCTGTTTTCTACGACTGGTCAGAAGTAGCTCAATAATCCTTCTCGCTCCTCTCCCATCAGACTGCTGATTCTTGTGGTAGCACAAACATGGACACAAATGATTCATCACTCAGCTCAACATCCATCCTGACCCAGCTGCCTCTCAATACCACAGCATTCATAAACAGCACGGCAACATCCTTCAGTGTGTTTGATGGGTGCGAAAACCTGATAGAGGCCATTCTCTTTGACCTGGCCATGCAGTGCATCAATGTAATTGTGGGTATCCCGGCCAACTTACTCGTCATTGCTATTCTCATCCACAATCGCAAAGAGCCCTCCACTTCAGACATATTCTTGGGCTGCTTGGCCTTCATGGATGCCTACTTTGGTGCAATGACCCCCCTGAGCTTTCTTAATCTCTACCTCTGGCAGCTCAAAGAGGTGTGGTCTGCCCTTAAGTTCTCCTTTGGCGTGAAAGACACCAGCGGTCCGTTGTTCCTCTCCTGCATCTGCTTGGATCGCTTTGTAGCTGTACTCTTTCCAATCGCTTTTGGGCAACTTAAACACTTCAAGTACAGGTTAGGCCTCTCAGTGCTGGTGCTCTGCCTCACCTTTGCCTACTCAGCAGCCAAGATGGTGGGAGGACTCCCCAACTTTGAAAAGCTGTTCACCGGTGAGGTAGTGGCAACATTTACTTGGATGATGGTGTGTAACGCAAGCATCCTGTGGGCACTGAAGAAGTCCACCGGTGCAGGGAAAGATGCAATGCACCCCATGAAAAAGAAGGCCTTCAAGATGGTGCTCTCTATCCTGTGTATCATCGTGTTCAACTACCTGCCACTTGTTGCTCTGTTTCCATTTGAGGACTACTACTCCCCTCATGTGTTTCGCTGCTACGTGCAGCCCGCGGGTTTTGCCTTTCTGAACATCAGCAGCACAATCCAGCCCCTTGTCTACTTGTCTCGTCTAGAGAAGGTGCCTTTCCTCTCTGACGCCTGCATTAAAAAGATTACTTCCTGTTTCAACCCAGAGAAGAACCAGAATCCACAGGAGCAAAACCCACCTGCTTAGATTCACAAAATATAAAAATATAACACACATATTAAAATCTATGAAAAATAATTGTCTGCAACTGTGAGAGTCAAATCCTGAGTGTAAAGTCCTGCTTTGTTTGTTTGTTTTTTCACAGTTTACGTTTTACTTGAATGCATTTTTTTCATAATTAGTGAAAGAAATCTGTATCAAAGATTGAATCAATAATTAATCAACAAGTAGACAATGTTAAAATTATAAGCATTTTAATTTCATGTTTTCATAATGTGATGAATTTCTACGAGGAACATGTGAACTATTTGATTGTGTTTTGGCGCCACCGTGAGGACAAAGTACATCAATAAACTTTATCCTTCCAGTGAATGTGTGGACCAGTGACTGTGGTGAGGTTGTGAGGACATTTAGGCTCAGAATCCCAATCAGCATCATACTGATAGCAAAAGGAGCATCTATCTGTTTCATGTGTGATGTCTTTCTCAAGGTGCATGGTGCAGGACGGGGTGTATACATTCCCCACATACCTCTCCAACATAATAATGAATGAATAAGTCAAACAGTGAGTTTTTAACAAGGGTTAGTGTTTGCCACACACCAAAAACTCAGCTGCACCACTACAGGGAAAAAACACTACATATGATTTTATGAGTCTTTGCCTACCTGCCCCTGAGCCCTTCACTGGTGAGCTATCAAAGTGTGCTGGGTTTTAATGCAAATTTTGTTGAATTTTTGTCAACAAAGGAGTTTGTTTGAAGATGATGGCGCAAAACTTGCAGTTTTTGTTCACTTGTTGTGCGACTGCACACTGCAGTGGGCTCAGGTGGTTCTCCGAGCCGACCCCGAAATAACCTATCCTGCTTTTCTGTTAAAGTTTAAGAGTGTGTTTGACAAGGGGTCGAGCGCCAAAGCGGCGGCTCATTGCCTGCTGAACTTGAAGCAGGGGCGGCAGACCATTGCCAACTACTCCATTGACTTCCAGATCCAGGCCAAAGAAACTCACTGGGGAGAGAATGTGCTGCGAGGTACCTTGTTAAATAATCTTTGTGTTGAATTTAAGGACGATTTGACAATGCGGGTATTGCCCACCTCTTTGGGTGCATTGTTAACATTAGGTAAGTCCCAATTCCTAGGCCGCAGCCACCGAAGGCCGATTACATCACAGCCAGGCAACGACGGCTGGCCCAATTTAAAGGCTGCACCAAATGTGGCTAAAAAATGTCCCTGGTTTTGAAGGATGGGTCAATTGCATCCTTCCTGGCCCAGCCTACCCCCGAATTCATAGCACCGCCCAGCCAATTCCAGGTACGGTCATCCTCACTTTATTAGTTATGTTGCACTAGACATAGGCTGCCGGGGGATTCCCATGATGCATTGAGTTTTTCCTTTCCAGTCACCTTTCTCACTCACTATGTATTAACAGACCTCTCTGCATTGAATCATATCTGTTATTAACCTCTGTCTCTCTTCCACAGCATGTCTTTTATCCTGTCTTCCTTCTCTCACCCCAACCGGTCGCAGCAGATGGCCGCCCCTCCCTGAGCCTGGTTCTGCCGGAGGTTTCTTCCTGTTAAAAGGGAGTTTTTCCTTCCCACTGTTGCCAAAGTGCTTGCTCATAGGGGGTCATATGATTGTTGGGTTTTTCTCTGTATCTATGAAGCGCCTTGAGGCAACTTATGTTGTGATTTGGCGCTATATAAATAAAATTGAATTGAATTGAATCCGGAAACCATTCAGAAAACATCAGTTTTATTTGTATTTCAAGCTCCTCAAACACCGTTTGTTTTAGGTCACCACTGGTTGCAACAACATAACCCTCATATTAATTGGAAGAAGACGTGCACGTCTGGGTGGGGGGAGTGCCACATGAACTGTCTTAAATCTGCCACTCCCCCCGCTTCCGCATTCAAATTGCCACCAGTCTCCCAACCCCTAGATCTTTCTCTATTGCCATCGGTCTATCGCGACCTGGCCAAAGTGTTTCGTAAAGATCGAGTTCGGGCATTATGCACCCCACAGGCTGAATGACTGCGCAATGGAACTGCTCCTGCACCCATCCTGGCACAACCCGACTTGCACCTCCAGTTTATCGTGGAGGTGGATGCCTGGGATTCTGGAGTCGGCGCCACCCTCTCCCAGCAACGAGATGGTAAGCTATGGCCCTGTGCCTTTTTCTCTCGCCATCTCTCTCCTACAGTGCCCAACTATGATGTGGGAGACTGGAAGTTCTTTGCAATCAAACTGGCCTTGGAGGAGTGGAGGCACTGGTTGGAGGGCATGGCTCAGCCATTTATCGTTTAGACAGACCATAAGAACCTGGCTTACTTACATGGAGCAAAATGACTCAACGCACTGCAAGCCAGATGGGCTCTTTCCTTCATCCGCTTTAACTTCTCAATTACATACATGCCAGGGTCCCGGAATGTGAAGCTGGACGCTCTGTCCCGGCAGTTTTCGACGCACAAGGAGAAACAGGATCCTGAGCCCATCCTTCCTGCAACTTGCACTATTGGAGCAATCACATGGGAGATCGAGTTGGCCGTTCGGGAGATTAAGAGCCGAACCGGATCCCGGAGGAGGGCTCGCAGGGCAATCTTTGTTCCGTCCACCGTCCACTCCCGGGCGCCACACTGGGCTCATACCGCCTGCTTCACATGCCATTTAGAAGTAAACAGAATGATTACCTTCATCCAGCGCTATTTCTGGTGACTCACCTTGTCACCAGATGCTCAGGAATATGTCTCCACCTGCTCCACATGTGCCCGAGACAAATTGGGGAATCAACCACCGACTGGCTTGCTACAACCACCAGCTCAGCCGTGGTTTAATATCACGTGGACTTCGCCATCGGCCTACCCCCGTCAGCAGGTAACAGCACAATAATGACTGTTGCTGATCAGTTTTCTAAATCTGCTCACTTTGTAGGACTTCCTAAAGTCACATCGGTCCTGGAGACAGCCCAGCAGCTCACTAACCACGTGTTCGCCCTCCATGGCATCCCGGAGGATATAGTATGGGATCATGGACCTCAATTAACCTCTCAGGTATGGAAGGAACTCTGCTCACCTCTAGAAGAAAAGGTTAGTCTCTCTTCTGGTTACCACAGAGCAACGGACAAACGGAGCACGCCAGTCAGGAGCTGAAGACTATGCTTCACTGCATCGTCGCCTCCAACCAAACCATCAGGAGCGAGCAATTGCCCGGGGTGGAGTATACCCACAACAGCTTGAAGTCTTCGGCTACAGGGCGTACTCCCTAGGGTATCAGCCCCCCCGTTCTTGGCCGTGGAAGGTGAGTACTTTGTTCCTTTGGTCCAGTTTCACCTCTGCATGTGTCGCCAGCTTTGGAGGGCCACTCAGGTGGCACTGTTACGCACCAAAGAATGCAACAAACATGCCGACTGGCATAAAACTCCCGCTCCAGAATACACCATCGGTCAGAAGGTACAGTTGTCCACACACTACGTACCTCTTCATACTGAATCTAAGAAACTCAAATCAACATTCATCAGGTTGTTTGAAATCGCAGCGCTGGTTAACCCAGTTTCTGTTTGCCTTAATCTCTCTCATAATATGAAAATACACAACGTCTTTCATGTGTCCCAAATAAAGTCATGCCTCTCCAATCCATTGTGCTGAAAAGAAGGGTATGAGTGGATTACCTTGCTTTTCCCCCCCATAGCCCCAGACCAGTTCCCAAGTCACTGTAGGAATAGATCTATATTATATATTATATTATATTATATATATTTTTCCCTGACCAGAACTCTGTCTGCATGTGAATCCATCTGTTAGCCATGACAAGATGTCCCCACAAGGATATGAAAACACAACTCTGTGTGTGTGTGTGTGTGTGTGTGTGTGTGTGTGTGTGTGTGTGTGTGTGTGTGTGTGTGTGTGTGTGTGTGTGTGTGTGTGTGTGTGTGTGTGCAAGTAAGTGGGTGTATGTACTGGTGGGAATTTACCTGCATCTCTCTCATGCAGATGAGACTGGAGACAGCTGGATGTCTGTGGACAGTCTCTGCCTCCTCTGTACGCACACATGTTACATCACGGTTTAAATCCACAATAAGACAATAAAATGCTGATATCTCACATGCATAGCATCCAAAGCACATTTGCTATTTGATTTTAATTATGTTAATTATCACAGTGTGTTGCATGCTGTTGATGGTGCTGTGATTAGGTTTTCTGCACAATATCAGTAGCAACTTTTCTAATAATTTTGCTTTTGGCAGACATATGCTAAGGCCTGATTCTGACTAATACCAAAGACTGAAGCTCGCCATCATAGGATTGTGTTTACTTTGTAAATGTATAAATGTGAAACTGATGGTCACATCTGGAGGAAGAAAGATTTATGTAATAGATGAAGGTGGAAAGGATAGATTGTCAAACAGGTACAATGATCCTCTGCTGTCCCCCTAGTCAAAAAAGAAGTAATGCAAATAAATCCCACCCCTTTTTTTCTCTCTCTGTCTCCCTCACTTCTGGATCATTGTGGGTTTTCCTTCTTGTCTTCACATGGAAACAGAACACTGGGTTCTACTTTAACCGCTCTGTGAAACATTCGGTCCCAGTACGTCCTGATTCATAACTCTCACACACACAGGCTTTATGCACCTGCCACAGCTTCTTTTCACCTTCACTTGTAACTGATGAGCACTCCATTGGGAATCTAAACTAGCTGTTTTCTTCAGCTACATGAGTGAGACACTGATGCATTAAAACCCAGCAAACACAATTTAGATCTGCTCTCGACTGCTGATGTTTTCCTGCACTTGTGTTCAGTGATTGAGGACAGCATTCATCGCTCCCAGTGAACAGAGAGCATCATCAGACTGGTCCCGTGATGCTCCCTGTCAAAGAAATTGACACTGGCAAGCTTATCTATAACCTCTGGCACAGTTCAGAGATTTCTTGCTTGTGTAAAAATATCAGCACAATACAGAAACTCTTCATCACAACAGTCTCTCTACTGAAGAGTCAGCCCCTCATGATGTCAGACAGAACCTCCCCTGGTTGGCGTCAAATACACGACACTTCAGAGAACTTATAAATGAACACCTGTAACACGCTCAGCGTCACACTTACTGCTCAGCTTAGAGAAATCATTCAAACAGGTGAGTAGAACATTGAGATGCTTTAAAATGCTTCAAAGGCCAATGTGATTTTGTACATGGGTTTTATTTCAAGAAGTTTGTTTCTAATCAAACTGCTTCACTCAGTATTTGTCCTTGATAAGAGCACAGATGCCAAACCATATATTAAAGTAACAGATCAATAATTCAGATTTGAGGGATGAGGGGTTAACTCTGTTTTGCAAGAAATTATCAAAGTGAGAAATAGACAGAGGTCCGTTTACTTTCTCTTCGTTTGACATTGCGCACATCTTCATCTTCATCTTCATTATACATGGAGTGACTTTATTCAATAACAAACGGTAGCATTTCTGCGTGTTTTAGCTGTAAAGCAAAAAACATATGAAATTATCTACAGTGACTAGAATTCTGCAAAGGACAAATCTGAAATTTTTTTAAGAAAAAATAATTTTTGGTGGGTAATTACAATATGAGTTTTCATAAAACATGATAGAAGTAATCGAAATTTCAAAATCAAATATTTAATAGCCTTTGCTTTCATGCATTATTGGATGCAGTGCAATACAATAATCAGCAAAAATCACCTCATCAGAATTTTAAAAATGCAAATCAACATCAGTACAGTGCTGTGATCCACACCTGATTAAACCCTCAGAAATGTGTTCTTTGTAAATTCTGTAATATAGACTTCATTTTCCAGTGATTGCCCAAAGAAAAATACAATTGATTAGATGTGACATTTCCAGGGATGAGCATCTTTGCCAAAGATTACTCCTCCCGTGATTAGTCCCACCGGAGTGTTTGCAGCAGAAGCACGTCAGAAACATTGCCCACTAAGGAACAGAGCTCAAGAAAGGTCTGTATTATAGCAGAACAGTTCCCTTGATGGCAAGAAACAGTCACAGCCTCTGGCTTATTATAGTCCATTACTTGAGGTAGCTCAGGTGTACTCCATTTGAAACAAAACATTCACATTGTTCAAATCAAGCTGACTACGAGCTGCTGCAAACATTCCCGAAGCCCAGAACAAAACCTGATATTCATCAAAAAAAACTGCAGAAGAAACATCAAAAATCTTCTTGTAGGACCCAAAGACGGAGAACCTAAGCTTGTGGCTTATGAATGTTTTTATTCCATCAGTCCACCTTTGATAAAATTCATTTTCCAAGTTATCATCCTTCTTTTTTGAAATTAGCTTAAAGATGAGCTAAATGTCAGAAATGGGCTTTTAAAAGCTCCCAGAAATGACCAAATTCCCACTGACATTACTTACAATAATCTTGAACAGAATATGACCTTTTCCATTTTAATTTGGCAATCACTGCCCTTTTTATCCTTCTGTGAAAGGGTGGTGCTTTTAGAATGACTCTCTTAAGTGAGTTACATGTTCCTAGGGGGAGTCACGTTTCCCAGAGGAGAGTCCGCACAGACACAATAACATGATAACAGATAAGGAGAAGCCCTGACGGTGTTTATGACATGTTTTTACTGTCTCTGGAGCTACTTTATCTCTACTTGTAAGATGAATCTCAGCAGATCAGAAGCAGGGATTCTAATTAACAGACAGGCTGTGGCTTCACAGATGTAAAAGAAACCAAAACACTTTAATAATTGCATGGCTTCAGTGGTATCAGCTGCTGTTTTCTACGACTGGTCAGAAGTAGCTCAATAATCCTTCTCGCTCCTCTCCCATCAGACTGCTGATTCTTGTGGTAGCACAAACATGGACACAAATGATTCATCACTCAGCTCAACATCCATCCTGACCCAGCTGCCTCTCAATACCACAGCATTCATAAACAGCACGGCAACATCCTTCAGTGCAGTTGATGGGTGCGAAAACCTGATAGAGGCCATTCTCTTTGACCTGGCCATGCAGTGCATCAATGTAATTGTGGGTATCCCGGCCAACTTACTCGTCATTGCTATTCTCATCCACAATCGCAAAGAGCCCTCCACTTCAGACATATTCTTGGGCTGCTTGGCCTTCATGGATGCCTACTTTGGTGCAATGACGACTGTGAGCTTTCTTAATGTCTACCTCTGGCAGCTCAAAGAGGTGTGGTCAGCCATTAAGTTCTCCTTTGGCGTGAAAGACACCAGCGGTCCGTTGTTCCTCTCCTGCATCTGCTTGGATCGCTTTGTAGCTGTACTCTTTCCAATCGCTTTTGGGCAACTTAAACACTTCAAGTACAGGTTAGGCCTCTCAGTGCTGGTGCTCTGCCTCACCTTTGCCTACTCAGCAGCCAAGATGGTGGGAGGACTCCCCAACTTTGAAAAGTTGTTCACCGGTGAGGTACTGGCAACATTTACTTGGATGGTGGTGTGTAACGCAAGCATCCTGTGGGCACTGAAGAAGTCCACCGGTGCAGGGAAAGATGCAATGCACCCCATGAAAAAGAAGGCCTTCAAGATGGTGCTCTCTATCCTGTGTATCATCGTGTTCAACTACCTGCCACTTGTTGCTCTGTTTCCATTTGAGGACTACTACTCACCTGATGTGTTTCGCTGCTACGTGCAGCCCGCGGGTTTTGCCTTTCTGAACATCAGCAGCACAATCCAGCCCCTTGTCTACTTGTCTCGTCTAGAGAAGGTGCCTTTCCTCTCTGACGCCTGCATTAAAAAGATTACTTCCTGTTTCAACCCAGAGAAGAACCAGAATCCACAGGAGCAAAACCCACCTGCTTAGATTCACAAAATATAAAAATATAACACACATATTAAAATTTATGAAAAATAATTGTCTGCAACTGTGAGAGTCAAATCCTGAGTGTAAAGTCCTGCTTTGTTTGTTTGTTTTTTCACAGTTTACGTTTTACTTGAATGCATTTTTTTCATAATCAGTGAAAGAAATCTGTATCAAAGATTGAATCAATAATTAATCAACAAGTAGACAATGTTAAAATTATAAGCATTTTAATTTCATGTTTTCATAATGTGATGAATTTCTACGAGGAACATGTGAACTATTTGATTGTGTTTTGGCGCCACCGTGAGGACAAAATACATCAATAAACTTTATCCTTCCAGTGAATGTGTGGACCAGTGACTGTGGTGAGGTTGTGAGGACATTTAGGCTCAGAATCCCAATCAGCATCATACTGATAGCAAAAGGAGCATCTATCTGTTTCATGTGTGATGTCTTTCTCAAGGTGCATGGTGCAGGACGGGGTGTATACATTCCCCACATACCTCTCCAACATAATAATGAATGAATAAGTCAAACAGTGAGTTTTTAACAAGGGTTAGTGTTTGCCACACACCAAAAACTCAGCTGCACCACTACAGGGAAAAAACACTACATATGATTTTATTCAATGTAGTTAAATGTGTTTTATACAGATCTATATTTGCTTTCCTACTGAGTGAACATTCATGCCATGCTCAAATGTATAAAGCAGACATGGCATACAAACCAATTGAAAAAGCCATCTTAACAACTAAATCTGTCTTCCAACACCTCTATAACCTATAATTAAGACCTGCTATATCATCCTCTTTAAATCCCAACATAAAGCGTGATTGTAAAGTTTACAGTTCATCATTTTAAAAGGGTTTTTATAACAAGGAGCTAATGGGGTCTCTGGAAAGTTATTATTCCACACTACTTACCCCTGTAAAGTTATTAGTTACTCTCATACTTGTGGTTTTGAACTAAATCAATTAACCAAAATATATTATGTTTGTACATTAGATAAAGATAGGGTAGAAATTTCCATCTTTGTCCTAAGCTAACCAGCTTCTAGCTTTTGTTGCACATACAGTCAATGAACATTTTGTTAGGTACACCTGTTCAGCTGCTTGCTAAAGTAAATATATAATCAGCCAATCAAATGGCAGCAGTTCAATACATTTGGGTAGGTAGGCATGGTTAAGACATCCTACTGAAGTTCAACTTGAGCATCAGAATTAGAAAGGATTTAAGTGACTTTGAACGTGGGATTGCTGTTGGTGCCAGATGGGATATTGTGAGTATTTTAGAAACTGCTGATCTAATGGGAATTTTCCACACAACCATCTCTGGAGTTTAAAGAGAATGGTCCAAAAGAAAAGGGATTATATTGCATCAGTAAGCCTTTCCTCTCAGTTCAAAGCAGCAACTCAAAGAATCACACATTAGATGGGCTACAGCAGCAGAAGACTGCATTAGGTCCTGTCAGCTAAAAACAGGAAACTGAGGCTAAAGTTCATACAGGCTGAACAAAACTGGACAATAGAAAATTGGAAAAATGATCCCTGGTCTGATGAGTTTTGACTTTTAATGCAACATCCACATGGTTGGATCTGAATTTAATATAAGATGAAAGCATGGGTCCATCCTGCATTGTCTCAACGGTTCAGTGGGGAATATTCTTGGCACACTTTATACTGTTAAAATGCCACAGCCCACTTGAGTATTGTTGCTGACCATGTCCATCCCTTTATGGTAAATGGACTGGTTCTCATATAATGCACTTCTACTCTACTGGAGCGCTCAAAGGGCTTTATGACCAAAGTGTACCCATCTGCTGATGGCCAATTCCAACAGGATATTACAGCATATTACAAAGTTCAAATACTCTTAAATTGGGTTTTATGACAGTGAGGTCACTGTATTCAGATTAGCTCCACAGTCACCAGATCTCAATCCAACAGAGCACCTTTTGGATGAGGTTGGAACAGGAGATTTGAATCACGGATGACAAACCTGCAACAACTGTGACTCTATTGTGTCACCATAGACCAAAATCTCTGAGAAATATTTCCAGCACTTTGTCGAATCTGTGTCACAAAGAATTAGGGCAGTTCTGAAGTCCAAAGGAGGTCCGACATTGTACTAGCAAGGTGTACCTGATATAGTGTCCAGTGAGTATACATCAAGCCTGAAGAAGGAGCAATATTCCCATTACAGTAAAATGACTGCTTCAGTGGTAACATTACAGCAGGTCACTCCTCCCCACTTTGATAGTTTGACATTCATTTCATCCCGGGATTACATTTTCTCGCTTGATAAAGAATAAATGAGTCGTCCACTTATTGCCGCAACATTGTGACAAGTACCCTCTCTGGCAGTATTCGCAATGGATGACTGCTCTGTGTATAAAAATATGGAAATAAAGGTTCAGTGAAGGAGTGTGTAAATGCATATAAGAGTGTGTTGTCAGTGGCGTCAAAAAATGACACCGTTCCCTTGTTGTAATCGAGCTGAACTTTGACCTGCTTAGGTGTTCTAGAAACTGTCAGCAGGCTGGGTGGGGAGGTCATTGCTCTCAGGTCTCCATCCCGGAAACATAAAGTCCAGAAGCCATTCTTGGGCCGGGCAGAGATCTCTGTGTTTCTCGGTACAGACATGGAGGCAACACCCAGGAGCCAGTCATGATTACTTCCTGTTTCCACAACCCAGTGGTGACTTCCTGAGCCTAGTGCGGTCATGCCTACCACTTCAGCGCTCATATGGAAGCGCTCTGGGTTGTCAGGACATACACTGGGCTGCTTTGAGTAGTGCAGGGAAGTGAGATCGTCAGACAGGATGAGGCAAGGGTGTGCTGTGTTTGGATCTAAGGTTATGGGAGCTAAAAGACAGGAAATGTGCCAAAAACAATGATCTATTAATATTTTGTTGTGCAATTCTTAGGTAAAAGCGAATAATAATATTTAGGTATACTTACTATAATCAACATGGTCCAGGGTTTTTTCCCAGACTCTGTACTTGAGGTTGTAGAGGTGTTTAGTCACATCAATCAGCAGCCCAGACATGTTCTCTGAACCAAGCACTATGCTTTTACATCTGTGATAACAACAGATGTCTTACACTGAGGATATGTGACACTGAAATTATTCTTCATCTCAGTAAACATGAAACAATAACTTGGGGGTAAAATGCAACTGACATATATCAAATCAAAGGTTTATTTATTCAAGTATTAATGATTAAGATAAATGTGCTTAGCAAAAACTGAATGTATACCAATCAAGTCTGAACAGATCCCATTAAACTTAACATTTTACACTCTACTCATGTAAAAAAAAGAAAAAGAAAAAAATGACACAGACCATTAATAGGTAATTACATATTTTGCACACATTTTTGTTTGCCTTTTAATAAACCTACCGGTCTTGTGTGTCTTTAAAATTCTGGGGGAGAGAAAAAAAAACATGTTAAGGCAGAGGCTTTTTGCAAACAATAAGGAGATAAGCTTCAAATTGGACAACACAAACCTTCAACAAAACCATATCGTCTTCTTTCAGCTGTTCCTGTATGATGGCGATGGTCTCCGTAAGACACGTCACCTCAGCTGAAAGCTCTTTCATTTTCTCCTTCATCCCTGCTATCTTTTCTTCTTCCTCTTTTTTCACAGCAGCTAATCTAGCCGACTCTTCGTGGTAGAGGACTTGATGCAGCTGCTCAAAATGGTTCTTGATCATTTTCTGTGTCTCCAGCGCCTGACTCTGTGGGGGGGGGATTATCACAAGCTCTTTTATTAGGTCAGGCATATTTTCCTGACAAATATGAAACATCTGTCAGCTCATCACAGGTTACCTTGATGCACATTAGTGTGTTATTGGACGGCATGTTAATTCTTTTGAGGTTGTCCAGCTTTTCTTGCAGGCTCTTGAGGGATAAAGCAAGTTCGTCCTGGAAGTAAAGCAGGCCTCAGTCAACAGACACCAAATTTAATGTGTAAAGTACTTTAGGTACTGCAGATCTGAGTTAATCCCTGAAAGGGTGCATTACATTCAGGCCTGACTTGTGGAGCAGCATTCTACCATAAGGTGTTACCTTAAAAGCAAACTGCAGAATTTGTTAAGATAACCAATAGCTATGTTTGTCTCCCTCACCTTGCAGTCCAGCAGTGCCTCATCTATAGGCGAGCAGTCGTGGGTCTTGTGCAGTTTGGACGACTGACACACCATGCAGATGGGCTGTTTGTCATTCAGGCAGAAGAGTTTCAGCTTCTCTCCATGAAGATTGCAGTTCACCTTGTCTTCCCCTTCCACTGAGCTCAGCCTCCTGACCTGAAGAACAGCCTCGCAAACATTTTTTAGCGCCAAGTTGCATGGAGGGTTGCACTTTGAAGCTTTTTTCCTACAAACTGGACACTCTCGTATCCCTGTGTCCCAGCAATGTTTTAGACAGCCCCTGCAAAAGCTGTGACTGCATGACAACAGAACAGGGTCTGTGAAAATGTCACAGCACACTGGGCACGTAAGATCCTCCTCTGGGAGTGACATGGCCAAGAGCTCGTCACGTATATAGAATAAATCCACAACTCCAACCAACAAGTCCTCGAGTTTAAGTCCTTAATGACTCCACGGTAAACAGCAACAACATAGTAGTATTATCACACCTAATTAAACTTGTCCCCAGAAAGCCTTAAAGCGTATGGACAGCTTAACTATTGTTCTTGACATGAAGTTCCAAATGCTGTTTTTCCTGTGCATGTCTACTGTGGGAGTAACATGAATCATGCAGCAGCTGGAAAAAAAGAAAGAGCCTGCATGCAGCATAGCTGGAAAGCAGGAAATAAAGCCCCATTGGCTAGTTGTTGAAGAATGGTGGAGGGTAGCTGGTAACTCAGAGCAGGTCTGGAATGTAATCATTCAGGATGTGACTGTTTTAGCGTTGACAGCCCATCCCACCAGCAAACCTTTGTTTTTACCTGGCCTTAATCTGCATACTTAAAAACTCACCATTCAATTACAGACTGGGAAGTTTAAAAAAAAATCAAACTGTAAAAAAAGGGGAAAAAACAACATCCAAACTCATACATCGGTGAACTGAGTGGCTCCTCATTCCCCATGTTTCCATTCATAGTAAGGCTTAGCTCTTGTAGCTGTTGAGTTTCGACACAAACAAGCTAAACCTGCCGTCAGCAACGACAGCAGGCCACATTTTAAGACTTGTGAAAATTAACGTGCTGGGTACAAAATGATAAAAGAGACACCTTTTACGATCTTCAAAAAGAAAAAAGAAAAAGGTGCGCAGCTCAAGATGGGCAGAATATAAAATAGGTGGCAGCCAAAAATAGATTAAATGCAGACAGCATTTCATCTGAAATCGTACTTTTAGTACGATTTAAGTCTGAGGAGAAGGCAGCAATTATTCTGTAAGAAGCTTTAGATGTATCCAATGTATAACAAAATGAAAGGATCTTTATATATAAACAGGTAGCCATGATATCCTGTGCAAAATGTAACTGCAACTTTAAAAAACTGGCTTTCTTTTTTTCAATAATGCCTGCACTGTGTTGGTGCATTTTCATAAGGCCACAGGCTTACATATTTACTAATATTAAAACGTCAGACATGTAAGGCCTCAGACTGATGTGAATGTTTCTGCTTTTCCTCTTTACTTCTTGTGTGCAAACCATGAATTGTGTTCCAGAAACATATTCAGCCACACGAGATGAAGATAAAAATAAGCACGGCAAAAGCCATCCTGGGTCAGACAGAAATGGGTCAAGCACTGATATTATGGAGGGAATCATGATGTGGCTTTTTTTTACCTTTTTTTTTGGGAAGGGGGGGGGATAACATCAAGTTAATGCGTTCAAAAGTACCAAATAGTCTCTACATATCACTTTAAGGCAGCTGGATGACTGGTGTTGTTTCATGTGAATATTTTTTTTTTGGGGTGTGGGGTCACTGAGTCCGTGAGAATAACGAGACGACCTATTGACACCTGATGCAGCTTCCTCGCATCCTATCCGCCATTTCCACCGCTTTTGGTTCCTCCCTCTCTCCTCCAGTCTTTGGTTGCCATGGCGATGACGTCAAGTTGCACCACCGTTTCAGCCCAGTAGACGGTCTTAGAGGCGGTGCAACAAAATCCCGGACGATCGACTGCAGGAGCCATCATCCTGTGAATCTCCTCTGCTCAGATTCCCGTCTCCTACTCGACCGTCCTCTTACCCACCTGTCCAAAATGCGCGAAATTGTGCACTTGCAGGCCGGCCAGTGCGGAAACCAGATTGGAGCCAAGGTATTTCTTTCTGATTTCTTTTGCTCTATTTCGGTTTTTTTCAATCCGGTGAGCCGTGTGCCGGCTGTCATGCAGGCACTCAGAGGAGCTCCCCTAATCCATCTTCCAGAAATTCTCTAGAACAAACTCTGTGCGGCGTATTTTCTTCTTAAAGCTCATTACATTCCAGAGAGAGGGAGAATCAATCCACAGACGATTTGCTCATTGGCATTCCGTGCAGGGTTTCACACCGAGGACAAGACTGATTCATGCACTGGTATATGCAGGAGAAATTAAGAAATTAAGATTTATGCGACTTTATGCTTTAATAATTCCATGCATAACTCGCATTTAATATCGCCACATTTTTGTCGAATTTCCCATGCGAGTATATCAGCGATTGACTGGAATAGTAATGAAACCTTATTGTAGATGTAGGAGCAGCCGCCCCTCCCCCTCCATATTTATGACCTATTTTTGCCTGATTCTTTTCCAGCCACTTGCTTCTGAAAAAAAATGTCTAAATTTAAACTGAATCAAACTGCAGTATTATCATTTTAACACTGGCATGGATTATATCTTTAGTATAATTAATCTTGTTGGCTATATGGCACCAAAGACGTTTTTACTTTTCAGATTATTGCCATCTGCCAGATCAGACTAATAGACTGCTCTTTTGACTCTACATGCACCAGAAATACACACTAAGCTTTCTAGAAATGTAATTAAAAGTATATCAGCAAATACGTAACTGGAATGAACTTGCATCCCACCTTCCTCTCCTACCACGCTTGTTTTGTTTCAGTTCTGGGAGGTGATTAGCGATGAGCACGGCATTGATCCCACCGGTACCTACCATGGAGACAGCGACCTGCAGCTAGACAGGATCAGCGTCTACTACAATGAGGCCACAGGTTGGTTGCAGATTCACCTCTGCTGCCGTACAGACTGATTCGCATACATATCTCTGTTTTACATCACATCCAGCGTGCCTCTTAAAATTACAAGGAATTATATTGTTCATTCACTTTTGACTGGTTTAGGTGGAAAATACGTTCCACGAGCCATCCTGGTGGATCTGGAGCCTGGAACGATGGATTCGGTGAGGTCTGGTCCCTTTGGACAGATCTTCAGACCAGACAACTTTGTCTTTGGTAAGCTGGGTGAATTTTGTTAATCGAGCATACTATGCTATGTCTTTCCTGTGCATCTTACATTATAAATTGGAATATTTTTGACTACAGGCCAGAGTGGAGCTGGAAATAACTGGGCCAAGGGCCACTACACTGAGGGAGCAGAGCTGGTGGACTCTGTTCTGGATGTAGTGAGGAAAGAGGCTGAGAGCTGCGATTGCCTCCAGGGCTTCCAGCTCACTCACTCTCTGGGCGGAGGCACTGGCTCCGGCATGGGCACCCTGCTGATTAGCAAGATTCGCGAGGAGTACCCCGATCGCATCATGAACACCTTTAGCGTGGTGCCTTCCCCCAAAGTGTCTGACACCGTGGTGGAGCCTTACAACGCCACCCTCTCTGTCCACCAGCTGGTAGAGAACACAGATGAAACCTACTGTATTGACAATGAAGCCCTCTATGACATCTGCTTCCGCACGCTCAAACTCACCACTCCAACCTACGGAGATCTCAACCATTTGGTGTCCGCCACCATGAGCGGGGTGACCACCTGTCTGCGTTTCCCTGGCCAGCTCAACGCCGATCTCCGCAAACTAGCCGTCAACATGGTGCCCTTCCCCCGTCTGCACTTCTTCATGCCAGGGTTCGCCCCGCTCACCAGCAGGGGCAGCCAGCAGTATCGCTCACTGTCTGTGCCTGAGCTCACTCAGCAGATGTTCGATGCCAAGAACATGATGGCTGCCTGCGACCCACGCCACGGCCGCTACCTGACCGTGGCCGCAGTCTTTAGAGGTCGCATGTCCATGAAGGAGGTGGATGAGCAGATGCTGAATGTGCAGAACAAGAACAGCAGCTACTTTGTCGAATGGATCCCGAACAATGTGAAGACCGCCGTCTGTGACATCCCACCCCGTGGCCTCAAAATGGCCGCCACTTTCATTGGCAACAGCACCGCCATCCAGGAGCTGTTCAAGCGCATCTCCGAGCAGTTCACCGCCATGTTCCGTCGTAAGGCCTTCCTCCACTGGTACACGGGCGAAGGTATGGATGAGATGGAGTTCACCGAAGCCGAGAGCAACATGAACGACTTGGTGTCCGAGTATCAGCAGTACCAGGATGCCACCGCTGAGGAAGGAGAGTTCGAGGAAGAGGGAGAGGAGGAAGTTGCATAAAACCTCCGCGCAACTGGCTCCCTGAGCTCCTTTCACCTCGCCCATTACCCCCCCTTTTCACTCCCCCCCCCCCCCCATCATGAATTGAATGGTTCGCCACACTTGAACAGATCACTGTTGCTCTAGTGTTAGACATTGGTGTTAACTGGTGCTAGTGAAGTTTTTGGTTCAAATATTTTTGTATGTCGTGAATGCACTGAACTACTGACATCCTCACATCTGTCCTGTCATTGCCTTGCCGAAGTCAAAAGCAAGTGATTTTAACTGTGAAGCCTTGAAACTGGCGAAAGAATAAAATCTAATTTAAATGCCAAATTAATGCCTCTTTGGGGGTTTTTGTTTGTTTTCTTTTACTGATTAATTTGACGTGCGATCCAAGATTTCTCTTCACCTTACAGCATTAAAACTCCTAGTTAGCAAGTCTATTCTACAACATATAGCTACAAGGACTTGTGCTACACAATGTTTACTAATACACTGCCGGATGTATACTTCTTTAAGAGAATTATCCTAAATATACATAATGGTTTGGTGAATCTCTCAAGCTTCTCCAGATTTAATGTTCTTCACTTCATAGATTTTCAATGAGATTCAAGTGTAGGACAGTCAGTAACATTCACTTTGGTGATCAGGAGTGTTGGAAGATATATCTTGCATCCAGACTCTGTTTATTTCTGACTGCTTGAGGTTTTCTTTCATAATCTTCCCATATCATTTTTTCTTCATGAGTCCTTCCACCTTGACAAGATTCTCAGTCCTAGACACATCGAAGCATCCACACAGCATAATACTCCCACCACCGTGTTTCATTGTTGGGATGCTGTTTCTTTGGTCTCTAAATTCTACCTTTCTTTCTCCAAATGTAAGCAGTGGCTCTGTGGCCAAAAGGGTTTAATCTCATCTGACCAAAGGATGTGCTTCCAGTATGCATAATCTTTCTCCAGGTTGTCCTTACTGTAGCATACTTCAGTCTGGCTTGAAGGTGTCTCTTTTACACAAATGGAGTTTTTCTTGGTCTACAACATCTGAGTCCATTCCTGTGCAAGGTTCTAATGATCATCTTCTTTCAGACTGCAATTTCTGACTCAACTAAGTCATTCAGTTGTTCTGGGGTCTTTCGACACGTGTCTCACTAGCTTTTTTTCCAGTCTTTGAAATCTAACCAACTTGATCTGCCTGTATGTGAGGAACCTTCTTTCCTCGCAGTGATAATGCTGACGTCACATGACTGCGTGTTTCCGTGAGTCATTTACATGCAGAAGCCACTGAAAACCAGGATACGCATTTGTGTGGGGAATAAGACATAAAGACCTGCTCATTTAAAAAAAATTATGAAAAAAGTGACCCTGTGAATTTTCCTTGCATCATACAGTTAACAACTTTTTTACTACAGGCTAACGAGTCGAGCATTTCAGTGCTTTTCTCATGTACACCGAGAGCCTGAACTTTACACTCTGTGGTTACTGAAAATGCTTATCTGCATAGCTATTTTATCATCAGCCTCTGTACACTAATACATACAATAGCTGTGGACTTGTTTGCATTTTTTCCATCGCTGCTCAACCTTTTCAGGCATGTGCTATTTCCTTATTGTTATTTTTAGCCTTTTGCGTAACAGGACAGTGGACAGAAGAAGGAAAGACCTACAACATATAGATCGCCTGCTCTACCTACCCAGCTAAACCAGCACCCTATATCCTATTTTTACTGGGATTTTATACATAAACACCGCTGCTGATCCACCTGGGGAGGACTCGTGAGACTTTAAATGCTTTGTAAAGTTTAATTACACAAATATTAAACAAATATTCAGTTATTTGACAAATGCATAAATAAACACGTGGTGACATTGTAAAACATCTCTACTTGATTACAGTCAATTATGTGCTATACATATGATCTGGTGAATTATTGATGGCCTGTCTTTAAATTAGTGTTGTTATTCAAAGAGATGTCAAGTGTAAACAGTTGCTTCTGATTTCTAGTTATAACCTGACTTCTTTTTTTAGCTCAGAGCAGCTTTGTAAAAAACTAGTTTTCACGAGGATAAGATCTTTTGATTAAACTCATAAATAGAAACTCTTTCCTTTTCAAATGCGATTGACTAAAAACGCAAAAAGTTTGAGGTTAAAGGTCAGCAGATTTTGCATTGAAATTTTAGACAGAATCAAATCCAGCAAGTAATTAGGACTTAAGGCAGCTGGCAAAAAGAAGTGTCGCTAAACTAAAATCATTAGTGGCGATAAAATACTGTAGCTTTTTGTTTTTTTAACTTGTGCAGAATAAACATTTAGACCTCTTTGAAATGTTCAGTTGTTCTTAAAAGTCAGAGAAAAATCCCTTTGGGCGCTTCTCTTCGGCTTACCAAGCAAGAACAATTCAGTGCTTGTTGAAATGGAGCGGCAAGAAAATGCATCATGTTGTACGGTTTCAAAGATCTCTCTTTGTCCTCTCTTAAACCTGGAGACAGTTTTCTCTCAGTGGTCAAGCCCCAATCTGAGAGCCTCGTCACACAGGAAGGCTGCCGTGCAAGTGTTTGCAGCCTGTGTCCTTACAAGGTGTTCCACAAAACCTCAAATGAGTCTTTCCTCCTTTGGTAATTTTAGTGCATCCGGTGCGGCAATGCTGCGTGCACCAGACTGCTCCTCAGCGCTGGGTCTGTACGTCCCTTCGGTCTGCCTCTTCTTTTTGACCACGCAGAACAACCAGACGAGAAAAGCCGAGACTATAGCCAGCACTCCCAAGGTGACTGTAGGGGCCACAATGGCTGCGATGTTGGGTCCCTGCAAACAGGATAATATAACACTTAAAGTCTAATTACATACCAAAGTTATTTACTGTTCTTGAAAATATTTGTCACTTACTGTAGTGTTATTAGATTGGGTGTCACTTGCACTTAAGGTCATATTCCCTGTGAAAGGAGCAGAAACATAATGAATGTTATATCAGTGGAACAGTATTTGTTCCCTTTCCAAAAAATGTTTTAACATATTTATTATGCTTCAAATCCTCAAACAATTTTCAATATTAGACACAAATAACCCAAGTAAATACAAAATGCAGTTTTTAAATTGTGATTTTATTGATTATAAAAGTTATCCAAACCTATCTAGCCCTGTGTACAGTAATGGCCCCCAAAACCTAATAACTGGCTGTGCCAGCCTTGGCAGCAATAACTGCAATCAAGTGTTTGCAGTAACTGGCACTGAGTCTTTCACATTGCCGTGGAGGAATTTTGGCTCACTCTTCTTTGCATTTTTTTTTTTTTGATTCAGCCACATTGTAGGGTTTCTCAGCAGGAACATCACTGTTCAAGGTCACGCTGAAGCATCTTAATCAGATTTAAGGCTGGACTTTGGCTAGGCTGCTCCAAAACCTTTATTTTGTTTTTGTTTTCTGGTTTTATTGAGTCATACAGATGTGAACCTGCTGCTGTGTTTTGGATCATTGTCCTGCTACATAATCCAAGTTGAGCTTCAAACAAACTGACGGTCGGATAGACTCCTTTGAGGTTTTTCCAGTAAAGAGTAAAATCAATGGATCCATCAATTAGATGCTGTTGAGGTCCTGAAGCAGCAAAGCAGGCCCAGACCATCACACTACCCTCACCATGTTTGACCGTTGGTGATTTTTCCCCTCAGCCCACAGAATATTTTTTCCAAAAGTCTTGGGGATCAACAAAATGTTTTATTGACAAATGTGAGACTTTGTGTTCTTTTCGGTCAGCAGTGGATTATCATCTTGGAACTCTCCCATGGATCCCATTTTTGTCTTTCTTATTGTTGAATCATGAACTCTGACCTTAACAGAGGCAAGAGAGGCCTGCAGTTCTTTAGATGTTGTTCTGGGTTAATCTGCGAGCTCGCGGGTCAATTGTCAATGTGGTCTTAGAGTAATTTTTGTAGGCCAACCACTCCTCTTCCAAGTTTTCACCATTTTTGAGTAATGGCTCTAAACTCAGTCCCCCCCCACCCACAAGAAAAAAAGTGCTTAATCACAGTTAATTCATGAGTTAAAAATATTTCTTAACATAGAGCCATGTAGGTTTGTACAGCTTTTTTCTCTTAATAAATGAAATCATCATTTAAAAACTCCATTTTGTATGTAAACTGATGTATATAATTAAAATGTGTTTAAATATTATGGGGCTCTCTGTATTTAGATAAGATCTTTTATTTTAATTGGCAAATGCATTTAAACTTTCAGAGTAACCACTTACAAGCACGTGTGAATGTGCACTCATAACATTTAAAGTAATGAGTCTGTTTCCTGGCAACTGGGGGAGACTTTTGAAAGTTCCAGTCTTTGCAAAGAAGTATAATACCGTACTTTTTTTTTTTTTTTTTTAAAGCTACTCATGTAACTCTCAGTGAGAATGAAGAATAATTTTCACATGTAACCAAAGTGTTTGACACATTCATATGCAGATGAATGCAGGAATGTGAAAGGATCTTGAAAAGCTGGCTTCTTAGTAAAGTGCAAAACTGTTTTTGAACCACGACAGAGACATGAGTGTCAAAAATAATGTCTAAAAGAGGAAAAGTGTATCGCTTCTACATGTTATCATGATTGTATCTACCCTTATACATACATGCGTAATGAAAAGCACATAAGAGGAAGTACCACAGTAAAGCAGAAGTTCATTTCAACCTCGTCCACTTTCTAAGCACCTGACACTTGTAAGCATTCCAGTATCGCTACCAGCCATTTCATCTGTGAGCAGCCATGTGATTACTCAGTTACATCATAAAGCCCCACTGGAGCTTCTTGACCAGAGCGAATAGGGAGGAGGAGAAGCTCAGGAATGCACGGTATACCGCAGTCACAATTAGCTGAGTCAAACAGCACACTATGAAATGTGAGAAAAAAACCCAACTCAAATCTATTTGTTTCTTTGTGTTTCTTTGTGTGTGTGTGTTCATCATTCAAAAAATCGTGTTAATGAGAAAGTTTTGTTTTGGAAACTTAAGCCCTCCCCATAGTTTCTGAGTCAATCATTTGCTTGGGTAAATAGTAAACTTGCCAAGGACAAAGGTACGACTTGATAACAAAGGTTACAGACGGGGGCAGCCATGTTCACAACTTAAAGTAGGATTCAAACTGACAAATGCAACAGTTTCTCACAGCAGTGGGACAGGGGTCTGTGTCTTACTGTGTAGCATCACCTTCATTTACCAGTTAAAATGTCTGGGAACTGAGGAGAACAATTGCTGCAGTTTTGAAATCACATTTCCTCTCATTCTTGTTTGATAGGAGATTTCAGTTGCTCAACAGTCCCCCACCCCAATGTAACTATACCCATCAGATATACTGTGTTTTGTACTGCACTTATAGTACAAAACACCTCTCCTTTTTAGCTGTAATGACTCTGCGAGATGTTCAGTATCGTGTGAAAATCTAGTTCAAATGATTTTTAAATCATGACATTAGTTTACACGGCACCGCAACATCTTTAAAATTGCTTTTTTGTATATTACTCCCACTCAATGGGGAGCTTGTTCCTATAAATTCTTATCTTAGTCTTATGTTATTAGGCAGTGCTGACATGTTTCACAGTTTCTTAGCAAAGCTTCCTAAGTTTTTTTATGTGTCATCACAGGATGCAATAGGTTTTTTATGTGTGCGTGTGCACAGGTGTGGTCAAAAGGCTGGCTTATTTGTATGGGAGTGCTGAGGAAGGCTTCCAACTCACCCCACACAGGATTACTGCTCAGCACCAGCAGTAAAACACTCCCAACCACAGCTCCAGGTATGGTCAGCACATCCAGGCACGCTGCCATCTCTACCCGTGACCAGCAGGGCCAAATGGGGGCAGACTGGTACAGTCGGGGCATCAGCTTGGGTCCATTTCATTCACAGACAGCCGCCGTGAGGATTTACTGCCTCCATTTGAACAGCTAAAGACACACAACTATCAGCAGTGCAAACGCAAATATCCTCTCCAGTTCACTCAGACACTGATAGACTGTTTTAATCTCAAGCTGAGTCAGGCAGAGAAAACCACAACTACTGAGTCACATTCAGCCTGATGTTGAATCACCTCTAAACCTGCGCAATAATATTTTTACTGGCCTAACAGAAGAACACAGCTCTAACACCTCCTAAAAAACATCATTACACTATCAAATGACAATATGCTGTAACGTGATTCTTTTCAAAGACTTACACACACCCTTCATCCGACTGCTTCCAGATGGTCGAGGCAAAACGAGGAACATCGAACAGGTTGATTCTTTACGCGTCAACTGCTTCCGCCTCACCTTGTCAAAAATGAAACCGCAACACATATGAGTCGGGTGAAAAGTACAGGTAACATCCTCAGCCGACTTCTATCAGAACAAGCCTACCTGAAGTACCCGAGACTACATCCTCGGCTGTCCTATGAGTTGGTCTTTCATCTAAAGCTCTTTTTTTCCCCTCGTCTACTCCTCACTTCGCCATTGGTCACGTGGTTGAGTTTCGTGTTACAATACCTGAGCACAGTTATCTACCTGCAGCGGGGCGAACAGAACCTCCTTTGTGCGTACAAAGTAGAATAAAATGCGCACTTTGCTAAAGCAGAGCAGCGCCGATCTATCCTGTTTCCATCAGGAAAAAAAAAAATCAGACCTTAAAGCTTTTAATCACCTTTATGCAATAATATTTATATTCAGAAATTCCTTCCAAAGTTCATTCAGTTTCTAAAAAATTAACGATAATGATAATAATAACAAGATGCCAGGTTTGCCTTATTTGCTCCAATCTGCACAACTTTAGCCGTAGTTTTTACTCCCTGTGAAGCTCTTACCTACAGCAGCAACCTGCTGATGGCGTTGCATGAAACAGCGCCTCCGTCAGGTTTTACGGTTCCCGTCAGGAGAAAGGATATCGACATTCCTGAGATATTTTAAGGATGAATTTGGAGGCCAGCTGGTCCAGTGGGCTCTAATCCTCTCCTAATCTCTCCTTTCAGACTAAGAGGGGCACAGAAAATGTAGTCTGCTTCGGGCCTAATCTGTGCTAGTCAGAGTTTCGTGTGGACACTGTAAGAGCACTGAAGCGTTTTCTGAAAAGCACAGACCTGCTGTGGAAAATTACTCTTATAGTACAGCAGTGACTCACATTGAGGAGGTGCCCCTTGCTATTTTGTATGTAGCCTAATATCTGCAACAGTGTTTCAGTAATATAACGTTCAGTAACCACAGTTTGACATGTGATTCAGAGTGTTTTATCTATTAAAGAAAGGACAGATAAGGCATGAGAAAGTTAACTACTGGCATAACCCTGTCTTTTCATGCACATACACTCACTGGGCACTTTATTAGGTACACTTTGCTAGTACAGGATTGGGCCTTCTTAATTCTTTGTGGCACTGAGTCACAAACCCACCTCATCCCAGTGGTCTATTGAGATATTGAGACGGCATTCCTGTACAGTGAACTCATTATCATGTTCCAGCAACCAGTTTGAGATGATCTGCACTTGGGAACATGGCATGTTTTCCTGCTGGCATGTTACGTCCCCACGAAGGAATTCTTCGAGTTGCGAGTGTGGTGGCCGGTAACAAATGGGTCCAGAACAGAATGAAAAGGAAAGCAGACAGAGGTGTTTAGCATATAATATGGTTTTATTGCAAATAATCTTAACACAAAGAGTCAGCAACGTCGCTGTATCAATAAGGCCAAAAAGAAAAGAAGAGATCAAAAACAACAAAGGAAACAACTAAAAAAAAAAAAAAAACTCCACAACACAAAGAGGCACTTCCCACTTCTCACTCAACTGAACTCCTCACCACGGTGAGACATTTCCAAGGCCTATATGCCCATCTACTCACTCAACTTAAAACCACGGGTAGGACAAACACGCATTGGGACTTTTCCAACATCTAAAAAGACAATGTAGAGCCATAGGGAAAAACCACTTGCATCACACAGTTCTTCCCCAGCCTATATAATCTATATAATAAAGAGGTGATTGCTGACTGGGTCCAGGTGCCAAACGGGGTAATGAACAGCAGGTGCGTCGTGGCAAGAGGGCGGAGTGAAAAAGAGACAGAAGGGTGGGAGGAACAAAAGAGGAGGAGGCGGAGAGAGAAGACCACACCCACACAAGGGAAATTTCAAGAAGAGGCCCTGCTAGGGCCGTAACAAGGGTCATAAAGGGATGGACATGGTCAGTAATAAAACTGAGGTAGGCTGTGGTAGTTAAACGATGCTGCAGTTGGCACAAAGGGGCCTAAACTGTGCCAAGAAAATATCAGAATCAGAATCAGAAAGGGTTTTATTGCCAAATGTTGAGCAGGTTTACAACATTAGGAAATTGCTGCGGTGCTTCAGTGCAAACATACTGTCATAAATTGCGCTTAAATAGACATGAAAAAATAAAAGTAAGAAGAAGAATTAAAAGTGCTACGTAGAAAGATATATGCATGAGTGCAGGTGGTGATCAGTGCCAAACATGGAATGATGCAGTGAACACAGCGTAGGGTCATGTGTTAGGGGTGGGAACAGTCGTACGTTTATTGTTCATGTGTCCAACAGCAGAGGGGAAGAAACTGTTCTTATGGCGAGAGGTTCTGGTGCGAATGGACCGGAGCCTCCTGCCAGAGGGGAGCAGGTCAAACAGACTGTATCCAGGGTGAGAAGGGTCAGCTGAGATCCGAGCTGCACTCCGCAGTGTCCTGGAGGTGTACAGGTCCTGCAAAGATGGGAGTCTGCAGCCAATCACCTTCTCAGCAGAGCGCACAACACGCTGCAGTCTCTGTTTGTCCCTGATAGTGGCTCCAGCGTACCACACGGTGATGGAGGAGGTGAGGATGGACTCGATGATTGCAGTGTAGAATTGCATCATCGTCCGTGTTGGCAGGTTGAATTTCTTCAGCTGCCTCAGGAAGTACATCCTCTGCTGGGCTTTCTTGATGATGGAGGTGATGGTGGGCTCCCACTTCAGGTCCTGGGTGATGGTGGTACCCAGGAAGCGGAATGAGTCCACAGAGGTGATGGGGGTGTCAGTCAGGATGATGGGGGGGAATGGAGCTGTGTGCTTCCTGAAGTCCACAATAATCTCCACTGTCTTCTGGGCATTCAGCACCAGGTTGTTGTGGCTGCACCAGGACACCAGACGTTCAACAACCCCACAACCATGACATCCTGAACTGCTAATATGGTTCTTTCATGTTTTTCACATCACATTGTGACCCATCTGAATGTCTCACCAGAAATCAAGACTCATCGAATCCAATTTAGGTGAGCCTGAGTGAATCACAGTCTCAGCAAGTAACAGGTGGCTATTTGAGTGACTGTTCCCATCAGCTAGAAACAGACTGGCTGTTCTCCTCTGACCTCTGGTAACAACTAGGCATTTTATCCCTGAGACTCAGCTTGAGATTAAAGAAGTCTCTCATCATTCAATACTTTCTGTTTTGGAGACCATTCTCTGTAAACTCTAGAGGTGGTTGGGCAGAAAAATCCCAGCATATCAACAGTTTTTGAAACTCTCAGAAGCTGGCAGCAAGGCTTGCCATGTTCAAAGTCAAATGCACTGAGCTAACTGACTGATTAGATTATTTGCGTTAACAATTTGGTTGGACATTAGGCTGATTGCAGATCAGATATGGCGGTAGAAGAAACATTAAGAACAAATAGCTCTTCTGGTGTCTTGTTTTCTACTTATTTAGTAGTGACCACTAAAGGGTGCAACAAGCACCTTTTTGTGTGTGTGTGTTTGTTGTCAAATAAATGAGCATTACGTGTAAAACAGTATCTTTTTTATTGGAGTCACTGTTATATATTTCACTGTTAGTTTTATCAGGAAGTTTATTTTACTAAAGAAAGCTTCTGTAAGCAAGTTCATTAGCCTAATAGTTTATGTAAGCTGATATAAATACCTACAGTGACAGCCCAGTAATTAATAACATACATAATAAAACTGCAAGAGAGAAGCAATTCAATGATGATTTTAAAAGGTACACTGTTTTTAGAGCAACGTATTTGATTTAACATCTGTCTAAATGTTGCACTTGGCCATGTTTTCTGGGCTGGAATCAGTGTTGGTGAAACTGCTGCGAAGACATGAAACTGCCATGTACTGGAAGTTAATACGCTATAGCAGAATGTAAAAATGTCAAGGAGATTTATATATTTATCTGACTTGTTATCAGCGCTCAGTTCAAAAACCTGCATGTCTGATAGTGTGGAGGTTCATTCATGCCACTGGAATTGGAAGCTTACACATGCAGAAAGGTATACAGAGGTTTTAGAGCAACATATACTCCCATGCAGGCAATGTCTTTATTATTTCAATCTATATTAATGTGTACCCTTATGTCTATATATATCGCTACCATATTTCAAGAAGATAAATCTTGAAATATTAAAATAAAACCCTAGTTTTGAAAAAGTCAGGACGTTGTGTAAAATGTAAAGAAAAAAAAGCATGCAATGATGTGTATTTTATTCACAGCAGAACATAAAACATATCACGTGCAATGTACCATTTTAAGAAAAATGTTAACTTATTTTGACTTTAATGGCAACAACACCTCTCACACAAGTTGGAAAGGGGACAACAAAAAAGTTATGTTAACTGTCAACAGGTCAGGAACATGTCTGGGTATAAAAAGTTTCACGGAAGTAAAGATGGGCAGATGGTTTAACCATCTGCAAAAAATCAAAAAACAATAATTGAACAATGTCAGAATAATGTTCCTCAATGTCAAATCCTAAAGGCTTGGAATCTCTCACCACCTACGGTACATAACATCATCAGAAGAGTCTGAGAATCTAGAGAAATCTCTGAAAAAAACAGAAAAACTCTAATGTTTGTGCCCTCGGGTGTCACTATATTAAAATGTTTCTATCAGGCATGTTGCTATCATGGAAGTCACTGAATGGCCTCAGGAACACTTCAACATGGTATGGCCATGACCACAGTTTACCATCCAGAAATGAAGGTTAAAGCTCTATCATGGAAAAAAGATGCCACATGTGAACAAGATCCAGAAATATTTCTCTGGGTCAAAGGTCATGGAAATGGACAGACGCAAAACAAAACAAAACAAAAACAATCCAAACACAAAAACCCAAATTGAACTACAAAGAGTACAAAGAAGACTCAGGACTGCTGAACATTCGCCTCCCCAAATTCTAGCAGCTGGTCTTCTCAGTTTCCAGATGTTTATGGACTGTTGTTAAAATAAGGGGTTTGCTGCATGTGGGTAAACATGGCCCTGTACCACTTCTTTTGAGAAATATTGCTGCTATCAAACTCAAAATGAGCCAATATCTTTCTTAAAATGCTACATTTTCTCAATTTAAGTATTTGCAATTGCATTCTGTTTTTATCCTTTTCAGTATTGGGGTTGCAAGCTGGAAAAAAAGTTGCATGCCAGCAAAAATGTCAGTGAATTTTGTTTTATTAAAAAAATTTAATATTTTGTATGGGCCAAGTGGGAGGATTAGAGTATTGCTTTGTGGCATTCTAAAATTCTGCATGCAACAGCTTATTTAAAATGTGTGAATATATAGTATATAGTTCTGATTTCTGACTACACCTCACATATTCAAGTTTTACGAGTTCAGATTCAAAGCTTAAAAATTAGAGCTAGATTTCATGTTTTTCACCAGTGAACTGAAGACCCTGCTTCTCTGTAGCTATAAACCTGTCCTTAAAAGAATCTACCTGGGGATAGAGATTGCAATGAATGCCATGTCTTTTTGTAAACAAATTTAGATTTTCTCTGCATTCAAAGGGGTTTCAAATGTAACACTTTAATCACTATGCTGGTACCTGGTATAGGTGCAGATGAAACCCTGCAAAATGTACTTAATCTGTTAGTTTAATGGCACGAACTCACTACTCCTCAATCCTGGGTGTGACTCCATAAAGTTTAGATACTTTAGATAATTTCATCACCTCCCTGCCCAAGCATTTATGATGAACTGCAGTCATTAACAGCACCAATAAAATGCCTCAGGCACTGAGTTGGTACATCAGAGCTTGAGGCCACGTTACAGAAATACTTCCAGCCTGATTTACTTTGTTTGTGGTTGAAATAATTACAACAATAATCAATCTGTAGCTTGTTTATTGTGGGTTCGGGCTTTGGTAGTTGTGCAACTAGGGGTCAGTAGAGGCACTTTTCCTTCCTTTTGATCGAGGCCACACTTTTCCTCTGTTTCCATCATACGCGTGTACAGCTTGCCGTAGACGCGCTGAAACCTGGGTAATACAGTCAAAGCGGCGGGAGAGCGGCAATTTATTCCCAGATTTATGAGCAATTGAATGATAGAAATATTGTTTTGGTGAGTAGTGTGAGCCTAGTCCTATAAGTAAGGCCTGCGTTTCGTGAAAGCACAGGTGTGTGATCCATAATAATTGTGGTAACCGCTTGTGTTGCGAGAGTGTTGCTTTTTAAGGTTCCCCGGGAAACTGCCCCTTCTTACCGCTCCAGAAAATATGGCGAAGGTACAGGTGTTGAATGTGGCTGTCCTAGACAACCCGAGTCCTTTCGGAAACCCCTTTCAGTTTGAAATAACCTTTGAGTGTATGGAGGACCTTGCTGAAGGTTGGTACCATTGCATAACAGCTGTCATTATCGCTTGTGTGAAGCTACAACATAAGTCTGCTAACAGCTACACAGTATTAGCTGTAGTAGCTAACTACTTTTTGTTGAAGTGTAAAGGGTAACGTTGCTTAAAGATAACATTAAAGTTGCATAACAGCATGGCTTAAAGCTATAACAAGGAGAGTGGACGCTTCTCGCACGTCCTGTGGTACTTATGAATATGGTAAAGCAATCTTATTGTTTCCATTAAGGGATAAAAAACAAGTTCAGTGCTAATTAGCCAACGTTTTAATGTTTGTGCGTAAAAATGTAAACAAAATATAGCTCTATTCAAGGATGGAAATCTAAAATTTTGTTTTGTTTTTTTTGCATTTCTTTGTGTAACTTTATGTGGACAGATTCTTTGTACGAGCACACAACCAAACTGAATTTATAAAGCTTTTGAAATATTAAAAACCATTGTGCACATTAACCTACATGTTTACATCTGTTCATCAGCTGATCAGTTCTTTGCTTAACAGGCTCATTTTTTAACAAAAAAATAATGTTTTTGTCACATCATATTTTTCTAATGAAGCACTCTATTGTAATATTTCCTGTTTATAGACCTGGAGTGGAAGATCATCTATGTCGGCTCAGCAGAGAGTGAAGAGTACGACCAAATCCTCGACTCGGTGCTGGTTGGCCCAGTACCTGCTGGGAGACACATGTTTGTGTTTCAGGTATAATTAATTGACACTCAGAAAAAGTAGTCACTATTTGTGACTAATCTGACCAAATCACAACAGCAGTGGAGCTCCACATATATTAATAGCTTTTTGTTGTTGTTTGTTTGCTTGCTTGTTTATCAGGCGGATGCCCCAAACACTGGATTGATTCCTGAAAGCGATGCAGTTGGTGTTACAGTAGTGCTCATTACCTGCACGTACCGCAGCCAAGAGTTCATTCGCATTGGTTACTATGTGAACAACGAATACACAGACCCAGAGCTGCGTGAAAATCCTCCAATCAAGCCAGACTACACACAGGTTAGGATCATGACTGATTTCTGAGATGCAATGCTACCACGACTGTCTATTTTGAATGTTATTGGTGTAAATTACACGGTAAAGGCCTATTTCCACTGAACATTTATAATTGCAGTCAAATTAAAAACCACCACAGGTCATTTGGCTATTTGAAGTAGACCTAAGTACCCTGAGAATCTAAAATTAGTCCCTTTTGGAAATAAATCTGAATTTCACTGGCCTGTTAGGTTGACAGTTGAAAATTTTGATGAGAAATGCATCACTCATTGTGACGCATGCACTGGAGGCAGACCATCGCTCAGTTATATTGAAGTCTTTTGGTACCACTCAGAGATTACAACATTTTTTGTTGTAATTGAAAGAAGAAATAAACAAAAATGACTAGTTCTTCAGATGTTATTAAATGAAAATTTACTATTAATTATTGAATTTCCAAAAATGGAAACTATTTCATAATTATTGCAGAGGTAATGTGCCAATGTTTACAAGAAGCATACTACGGCAGTACTGATTTCATTTTGCGTTTTCACCTGCTCTTGTGTCAATCACAGATGTTTATTTTATACACAGAAAATGTTTAACATCTACATAGATATTTTGGATAATGCTCAAGTCAGTGGAGAGTGACTTTTTACACAAACTGGACTTTCATTACTTCAAATAGGTAGGCTTTGGTATACTTTGTAAAGGCTGGCCTCATTTAACCTTTATTTTCTAAACCTGAATTGCATTTTGAATAAGATTTTGCTGATTCTTTGTTACGATTATTTCCTCCATTTCCTGAAATATTTACTGTGCTGCAAAAACGATCCTAAAGGAGATTTTTTTTTCCACACCCATTTTTAATAGTGTTTTGTTCATTACAAAATACTGCTACAGACATATCTTTGCTACCATAAAGCTCAATATGAATATGTCCACAGCAGTTGTTTCCAAAACAAGTGTGGCGTTTCTTTGCATAAGTCAACTACTGACTTGTATGACAAGTTTGCAGGTAAGGTTTCTTTTGATGAGTCTTCCATGTAGGACCAGTCTGGACTACATTTCCAGCTCATTTGCGCTCATTTAATGGTTATCTTTTCCCTTCCTGCCCAAGAGATGTCTAGTTTTTGGAGATCCTTACAGGACTAACTACTAGAGATGGACCGATCCGATATTACGTATCGGTATCGGTCCGATACTGACCTAAATGACTGGATCGGATATCGGAGAAAAATAAAAAATGTAATCCGATCCATTAAATATCACGAAAGCACCTCACAAAACTTGCAACACGCCGTAACTCACCTCAGAACGTTAGCACGTCGGAGCAGTATGCATCACGTGATAGAGCGGCTGTGGCATGCGGGACCTGTGGTCTGGATAGCATTTGGAGTAGAGCTGGGCGATATAACATTTTTTCATGTCACGATATGTTTTTTTCATTTCAGGCGATATCACGATATAAGCCAAATAACTATATTTGTAAGATTTAAATGTGCCGTTGCTCACAAGTAAAATGTGAAATAATCAGCAGCTTGTTTTTATTTAAATATTTATTTCCCATAATAAGTTCATCCATTAAGCGGACGCGAATGGATGGATGAAGTTCAACAGGGTAGATGTACTTAAGGAACATGAGACTTTTTCAGATAAATAAAGGCAAATATTGCAAACTACACAAAAGACAGCCGCTAAAGCGTTTAAGTTTCAAAATAGAACAAATGAAACAGACTAAATTGTCAATTCCACTTAGAAACAAAGTATTAATTCTAAAAATAAATCTTAGTTTGTTTTACAGAAGAACAGACAAAACTGACTAACTTTTGTCAATATCAAATAAACTGAGAACTAAAAGGAAATTCTCAATCTCTCCTTGTTGTATAGCTGAGCTTTTCAAACAGTTTTAACAGTTACTTTAGTCTGACAAAAGCCGAATGACGAATTAGCACTTCCAGTCAGAGACTGAGGCTACGTCCACACGTACACGGGTATTTTTGAAAACGGAGATTTTCCGTTTTCGTTTTAAAAAATAATCCCGTCCACACATAAAGGCAGAAATGAAGGAAAACGCTGCTATGAACATGCCAAAGCAGCAGGTGGCGCTAGATTCCTAACCGTGCCTAAATGTTGGCCAATCAGAAGTCTAGAAGCCTCGGTGGGAAAAAGTAAACAAAGCTGGGGCATAGAAGCAGAACCGAGTCGTATGTGTGGAGGGACAGTAACTGTGTGTATATGTAAGCATTTAAACACTGCAGAGAGTAGAATTAACAGTAACAGTATTGTAGAAATTCATTTCACCGAAACAATAACGTGGCGCACAGTGTGACGCATGCACCAGTTTATTGTATTTCCAGACTTGCTTTCGGCACAATTTACAGTGCACGCTACTCTGTTTTTTGTCAGACTTGAAATAGCCGAAATACCTTCACACTACGAAACTTCTATGGCTCTTCCGTTCGACAATCTCTCCGGCATTGGAACCATCATCTGTTTTCTCTTCGGTAACCTTCGGTCACGCTCGGTTGATTTTTCTAGTCGGCACACTCATTTCCTCCATTACCCGGGCGGTACGATGGCTGGCTGCTTCCCAAACAAATACACATGTGCGGCTTGGCACTTGTGCTGTACATAACAAGTCACGCGACGTGACGCTGCGGCTGTGATTGATTCGGCTCTGCGCTACTTAATTTGGATTGGCTGACCTTTTTCTTTTTTTTTTTCTTTTTTTTTTGTGTCCCGTTTGGATCTTTAGCCATCAGAATTGTTGTCTTAAGGCCAAGAAAGATGCCAGGCGGATTTATTTTACCAAGTGGATCATCATGGCCTTGCCATATTGGTCCATTTGATTGACCTTTATTATAATTATGAATTTATTTTATTTTCAGTTGCTACAAACGGGACAGACATGATTGGGGGATAGGACAGGGAGAAAGAATGAAAGAAAGAGAGGGAGAGAAAGAAAACCAAAGGGGAGAAAAGACTGTGAGAAGGGGGGGAAGAAAGAAAGGGGAAGAAAGAAAAAAACAAAAAAACACCTGGGTCACCTGAGAAAGCAAACAACAAAGAGCAACATAATAAAAAACACGGCACCATCACAATAAACTAGCTAGCAGTGGATATCAGTACATACTAAATAATAAACGATATTGTGCAGCACGCAAGATAGACAGCGCACAATGTGCTTTGAGGCAGCAGCCAAGAAAGCTGTAGTCCGCGTCTGTGAATACCCGTGTGTACACCTGTGTGCATACCTGTGTGGATCAGCATGCTTGTATTCCAAAGGTTTCTCCATGTAACGATCTGCTAGGGAGTGTGGGGAGCCACAGCCCCGTCCTCCAGGGTATGAAGCAGGTATGGAGGAGATCAAAACTCCAGACATCCAGAGGCCCCCAGAACACAAGAGACCAAGGAAGACCAACAGAGGGGCAGCCGCGCCACTGTCCCAGTAAGAGCTGAGGAGAGTCCCAGATGAGGGCTCACTCAGCAGCCGCGGAGCAGAAGCCAGGGGGAGTTGCAGTGACGCGCCCGTGAGCTCCGCCGGCAGCCAGCTGTGCCTGAGTGACCGAGCCCCAGGCCGAGAGGCCGGGGGCACCCCACCTCCGAAGTGGCCCGAGCGAGCCCCAGGCTTCAGGCCCCGATAAGCGGCCGCCAAGGAGTGAGCCGGTGTGTACCCGGACGCCCATCCCCAGACACAAAGAACCACCAATGCACCGACACCTGAGGGAGTCCGCCACTGGCAGGGGAAGTGGTGGGTGGAGATAGGCCTCCAAACCTTGGAGGGCCTGAGATGTCCCCAGAGAGGTGGCGTCTGATACCCAACCTGACATATAGACACAGACATACAGGCACACACAGATACAAACATCCATTCCCACCCTCATGCTCTCATATGCACTTACTCCACACTCAACCAACGTGGAGACAGACATAAAGAGACGCTGTACACACGATCACACTCCCCAAGCGTACTCTACGAACCGGGTCTAGGTACCCTTGCCCCTGGAGGGGGGAACTGCACCCAGACCCAGGTGGTGTTATCCTTTTCCCTGCGGTGGGGAGAGGCAGACCGCCCCGACTCCGCAGCAGCAGGGAGGCCCCACACTCCAGACCGCAGTTGGACGGCCAACTCCTCCTAGCCCCCCCGCTCCAGCAGGCCGCAGAGAACGGGGGTGAGAGAAGACTCCAAACCTCCCTCCACCCGCTCATTGTAGTGTTGATGCATGTGTGTTCTAAGGTGCAATTAAAACCCAGGAGGGCATGGAGCTACCTGCCAAGGAGCAGCAGGTAAGCGCATAGTCCCTCCTGCTAGCCCTCAATGTCTACGTGTATTCAAAATTGAGAGGTGGGCAACGACGCCAGGGGTGAGGTGTACACCCTGATGGTAAATTGGACTCCGTGTATCGTGCCCACCCCCAAGATCCTATATGTATGTGTAATGAGAGTGTGAGTAATGTGAATGTCTAAGTTGTGGGATAAAATTGAGGCAGAGGCAGCTAGAAGGGGACAGAGGGGGGGGGGTAGCCTCCTCTGCACCCTGGTGACATACCCCTACTCAAAGGCCCTGCATGTGTGGGTGGTTGTGGTGGAGCGGCGAGGTCTATCGCGATAGTTTAATTTCTCTATCGAGTAAAAGTTATATCGCGATACATATCGTTATCGTTCTATCGCCCAGCTCTAATTTGGAGCTTCGCTAGCAACCTGGCATTTCATCTCCGACAAAGTTATCCCCGAGAGAAGTAAAGCAAGTGTGTAAGTCCATCTCTGAATGTTTGTAAAGCATTCCCATGTTAAGCTTAACGAGCGACTGCCTCTCGCTCTCCGGCTGCTACTTCAATCGTGAAACTGCTAATGATCAGCTGATCGGCTTTTCTGTCGCGAGTCCGTCTTTGTTTTTGGCCCACTTTGCACCAGAAAGAGGAAACCAGCGGCTGAACAACAGCAGCACGTTTAAGCTTGATAAGCTGTTGTTAGAATTTATTTAATATTACTTTCTACACCAGGATCTTTTTCTACGTAGCTGACGCTGGTAACTGTGCAGGGGCGGATCTAGCAAAGTTTAGCCAGGGGGGCCGATAGGGCATTAACTGGGAAAAGGGGGCACAAAGACATACTTTTCTTTCTTATTCTCATTTAAAATGTCTAGCTTTTAATAAATAACTATCTGACACACAAAGTTTTAATTTGATGTAAAATGAATAGAAGTCAATTACTGTATATAGTAACTATTAAGTCTAATATATATACCCTAGTAAGCTATAGTACTTTTTCCTTTGGGAAGGTACCATCTGTGCAGTCTGCAATTTTGTTGAAGAAAGATGTTGAATCTATTTAATATTTCTTGAAAAATAATTGATTTCTGTGCATTTTTTTTCACACTGCATCAAATTAAGGTTGATTACGTCGATTAAGCATCATGAGGTGGAGTGTGAGGGGTGGTTCCCTATTTTTTATTTATTTATTTTTGTTGTTGCTGGGAGTTGGAACCCTATTAGTTAGGTTGCTTAATATTTACGCTAAGTACTCTTTAAAATACCAGAATAGGGAGGATGGTGTAGGTCTAAGTTTATTAGATTGATCAGTATTGCTGAACTATGAAATATTTTTTTTGTATACAGGTATAACAGAATAGCTTTAGTGTAGTTGTTGTTTTAAACTTGAGTATGAACTTGCAGACTTGCAAAATGCAGCAAGATATTTTAAAAAACAGTTTTGTTGATTAAAAAACACTATATCGGATTCATATCGGTATCGGCAGATATCCAAATCTATGATATCGGTATCGGACATAAAAAAGTGGTATCGTGCCATCTCTACTAACTACACTTCCTGTGAAGCAAGTGACAGTGTTTTAACATTTTAAAAGAACACTATCTACTTTGAGTGACTCGAAATTGAACCATCTCATTTGCCAAAGAAGACTTGTTGTTGTTCTACATTAGCTTAGTGCAAGAGTTACATTGTATTTGCAGATAACTTCAATGGGATTTTATTGTAAAAATCAACCCTACTTTTTTTTATGCAGAAATTAATCAAATATCTAATTGAAAATGAAATATATGATACGCTTTGCAACTATTACCATACATATGGAGCAGCATGGTGCACTACTGGAGCCCTGAAGTTGAAGCCTTTAATTCAGCAAAGCTTGCACTTTGGAACAAAAAGCGTTGTGAAAGTTCGATTATGACATTCCTTCAGTGGCTTATTCTGTGCCACTGTGAGATTTGTGGTCATAGCAAAGGGTTTTGATTGAAGGTGTCAAATTTTTAAGGTGGCTGACATCTGTGATTAAAACCTTTCACTTACAAATGCAAAAAAAATATCTAAACAGCTTACTCCGATTAGAGTTGCAAAGTTCTTGTTTCCTGTGTGAGTTTATGTGATTAGCTATTGTGAAGAAAGAAAAAAAATACCACACTGTGCCTTTGTACTACTGGGTTCACTCTTTCCTGCCCTGAGTCTAGAGAGCACATGGAGTCAGATGCATTTACACCAGCAGCGTGCCTGTTTTGATGTTGGAGCTAACAGAAAATCAATTAGTAGTCAGGGTAAATGGTAAAGACTTTCAAATGCTGCCAGATACAGTTGTTTGTTTTTTTTGGTTTTTTTTAATGTTCATGTACACTTCTAATATCACACTTGGTCTTAAATGTTACACTAGCGTACACTAGTATAATGAACATTAATTAATGTCATATTAATGTTATTTACACTGACATGCAGAAATAACACAAATACACGATGAAGATGAAATAAAACTGCCTTAAATTGTGGTCCAAATGATTCTATTAAAGATGCTGTGTTAGGTATTCCTAAAGAACTTGTGCAAAGAATTTATTTTTATGTTTTTCCTTTTTCAGCTGCAGAGAAATATTCTAGCTTCAAACCCACGTGTCACCAGATTCCATATAAACTGGGAAGGCTGCACAGAGCGAATGGAAGACTGTGAAAATGTGGATCCTTCTTCAAACTCCATGCTCCCGCCATCCTGTCTCCCTGGCAAGGCCCCACCTTTGGGTGTACTCCCAGATAACTCTATGGACTGCTTATAAAGATGGCCCCTGCCCTAAAAAGGTGACGATTCACAGCCCGAAACCTTACTTTTGAACAATGCCTATGGACATTCAAGTGGGGAATAAAGGATGTGTACACATCCCTGCCTTATAGCTGCCCTTTATTTTCCCGAGACTTCTCAAACATGAGTTCTCACCCTGGGTTTCAAACAAGCACTTGTTCCAAGGAAGATTATGAGTGTCTGACTGGAATGAGTGTTATTTATAGTTGGATAGTTCTTTCCAGTGTTGAAAGCAATATTGCAGGAAACCTCAAATATGAAGCGATAAAACGGAACTGAAACGTAACAAAGCTGTTGAATGATCCACCTTACTTCCTTTCTTGGTGCACAATGGACTTGTACCTGTTTATGAAGATTTCAGCACTGAAGCAATAGGCAATTAAATTGCAGTTTGATAATCTGCCATTGTATTTGTGTTCACAGTGCACTTACACTTACTTTTCCCATTTGACTGTGGAGTTTTGTATGGCTTATATCGCTTCATGGTTTTTTTCCTCCTTTTATTTTGTAATTTTGTGTTCCAAATAAAAGAACGGTGAATTTGTTATATCTGTATGAGTGGGTTTCTAATAATTACTTGGATTCGATCTCCACTTGTTAGATATAGGTAACAAGTGCTAGGTTTATAAGTATATTCCACACTTTTATCATATTGCAAGCGCAGTATCACAAATACAAGTGTGAGTATCCCCTCATATTTTCACATTTTACTAAAAATAGTATGTATTAACGTCACAACCAATCACAGATTGCTATGGTAAAGGGGGTGGCTAGGCCACAGAAACGAAAAACATTGCACTGCAAATATGAGGATTATTGCAAAAGCATCTGATTTGCTTTCGCTACAATAATCTCTCAGATAAATAAAGAAAAGCTGTTAATTTGCAGTCAAAATCGAAAGACGCGGTAACTGTTATTGGCATTTTAGCTACTGGCAAGTCCGGGAGGCGGGACGAAGTCGCTTGACAGTCGAATCGCATGAATGCAATGATTCAATGTGTAGATGCTGATCCAATGAGCGCTCGAATAGCTACGCCTCGCACGTAATTGTCTGTGCGCGGGGCCACTCAGAGGCAGGCGAAGGCGGGCCTGGGTGGATGGATGACTGGAGTTTCCCTTGCGGTCTGAAGATTAATGGAAGGGGTCTGTTGATCTGAGGAATCGACTATCAGGTGGTCGGTCCCAGGAAACCATTGCACTTGACGGCTTCTTTGGAAACGAATGAGGAGAAATCAAGTGGGATAAGCGCCATTGTTAAAAAAACCCCGACTATACTGGACATTTTTTTTAAAAGGTCTCAAGTGAGAAGGCCTGCATACACTGAGAGAGTACCTGGTTAGTTAAGGCCAGACTGCGAGGAACGCTCAGAAGCTAACTTTAGCTTGCTAGTTAGACAGACGGAAGTGGCTTTCGACGATCTGTGCCCGGACTTGAGGTTTTTTTTTTTTTTTTTTTGGTACAAAACCAAGCCGTCTGTGGAAATAAATAACAACTAATTGACAAGTTGATTTGTCCGTGCTTGCTGGAGAAATCGACGAGCTAACGCTACCAAGCTGACATCCGCTGGCTATCTCTGCGAGCTAACGCGCTAGGCTGAGCTAACTTAAAGCGGCTAACGCTTGGGGCAGTCTTCTGAGTTTCCCTGAAGTCACAACGGAAGAGTACTGCTTTGATCTACATTTACATTTAGTCAATAATGATAGCTGTCAGCTAGTAGCTAGCTGTCAGCTTCATTGAGTCCAGTGACTTGCGTTAACGGTGTAACAATACTCAGTGACTCGCAAAGGAAAACTGATTCCGAGCCAAGGGACTCCACCATCAGCCTGCCATCATGGGCAACACGCCCACAGCAAAGAAGGGCAATGAGATGGAGAGCGGTGAGTTGTACCCTTTACCTCTAAGTTGAAGCAGCTAGCCCGATCATGCCGTCTGCCCCTTAGATCGTTTTGCTATAGTCATTTCCTGTTTCCCATAATGACAGGTACATATGGAGTATACAACCTAGCATCTGTACTGTGCATCCATAATGAGACCACATTAAAATGCTGCAACGGATTTTCTCTAATATGAAGAAGTGTTTGTCAACCTAGACCCACGAAGGACACCCACCCGTGGTCATTCACCTCATACACTGTCATACACTTTCAGCCAAAGTTGTTTTACTGTGAGGCCACGGTCAACTCATCGGAACAGCAGGGGATGTTATTCATTTTCTCTGCTCATCCTGTGGGAAAGCTCGTGACTGCGAGCCCGAGGTTATATTCAGAGTTACCAGTGAGGATGACAACAATTGGCCTCATACAACAGTCATAGGTTTCCTTGCGGTTTGTGTTTTTTAGGTGTTCACATCAGGTCATGAAAGCCGACGATAACACCGCAAACACAAAGCCCACTGTGCAGCTGCTTTCTTGTGCACTTCTTAGAATCGCTTCAGAAAAATAAAACTTTCTTCTCTGTTTTTGAAGCCAGAGGAGAGATGCACATACTACTTTGGATGTTTACATTAACCTCCTAGGACCTGTCGTTCACATATGTGGACATAATATTTTTGGTTATTTAGACCAAAATACTCAATTTTGCTCTACATGGGCCTGATATCCACTTACAAGTACATTATACTGCTACTGTTGTATCAAATTTTTAAATGAATATCCTCATATATGGCTCTTATTTTTCTTAAAAACAAAAATAAGGTTAAAAAAATGCCCAAATATCAAAGAGAAATTAAAAATGCATGTCGTGGAAGAGTTCGGGTCTTAGGAGGTTATGTTTACATTAGGATGTTTACATTAAGTGATGAGTGAGATCTTAATGCAGTGACTCTCATAGAGCAAAAATAACTGTTATCAGTGGAGGGAGGAAAATAATGCCACCAGGACAGGGTCATATGATGCATGAGGGCAATTTGTCTGCAGGCACAAAGTTGGGAGTTGAGGAGTCTCTTGAACAACATGTGATGAGCGGCATTTAGAACAAGGGCACTTGTATGCGTCACGGAGTCTGTGTAATGTGGAGAAAGAGGTGATCTTGGACCATCTTATTTGTTTGTTTTTGTCTAGTATATATTTGTTGTTGTTGTTGTTGTTGTTGTTTTTATAAAAAAGTTCTTCAACAAAAGTAGAATTAAAAACCCCCAAAGAAATGTTAATCATATACAATAATAAGTATTTTTAAAAACGACTTAATTTCTTATGAAAATAACTCAGTCAAAACATTTGAAGTTCCTTTTTAATAGTCTGGATCACAGGGTTGCAGAAAAGTTTTGAGAGGACACTGTTTTATGTTTCCATAACACCATAAATGACGCTCAAGTGTGCAAAGTCTGAACGGGTACCTGTTAAATGAATGTCAGCTCCTTGCTGCTGGTAGAGAGTAAGTGTGAAGAATGGCCTCTAGGCTCTCTACTGTACTGTTACCCATGTAACAAGGCCAAGGCTTTCAAGAGCCCTGGCTCAAAGATTTTTAATTTTTTTTCCTCAGGGTTGTAGACGTAAAGGAAACTGACGGATTAGTAGGTTAAAAACATTGACAGAGGAGGCAGTGCTGCCGGAAGGTCTTTTCATACTTTGTCATACTTCACATCTTTATCAGTCTGATCTACAGAGACAGGTGCAGGCAAGGGGTTGAAAGGCCACACCCAGAAGCATCATTTTCCACAGAGCAGCTAGAGATTAAGGGCAACATGGCAGCCGCCTTTGTTTCCTACGTAAAATGGAAGGACAGTGTTGAGAGCTGGTCCAGGTGTTTAACACGTGTCGCGCCCGAACTTTCCAGGCTGGGCAGGCAAGTGAGACACTGAACTGCTGTGCAGAGCTGACCCACAGGAAGAAGCAGGGCGGACAGACAAGTGAACAGCAGTAGGAAGTGAAGGAGCAAGGAAGTTCCAGCCCAGGCTCTGCACAGTTGGTCATCGCCTCTTCTGCTCTATAGACTAAACAGCCATACAAGGATAGCTTAAAGTTTGGGCCTTTAAGACGACGTTAGTTGAGCATTTTTGTGGAATTCCTCCTTGGTAAAATATCGGGACGTACAGCAGTTTTTAAAAGTCTACACGGGACATCAGCTGGCTTCCCTCCAGCATTGTGTGATGTCTGTAATTCACAAGCTGGCAGGAAGGCTGTTTCATCGAGCTGGACCCTGTCTAGGGGACATAGGCAGTGGAGAAGGCAGACATGACCGACCACAGGAGGAGCTAGAGGCTTGCAACTGGAGTGAGTTTTTATTCTGGAGCTGGGCAGTAGCGTGGGTTAGGGGTGGAGCTGTAGCTCATGCTATGTCCCTTTAGCTTAGTCCTTCACAGGCAGAGGGGAAACGTCTGACAGATAACCAAGCTGTGTTTTCTCGATAATGTTGCACTAAATTAATCTCTTGAACTGGGCGATTGAGTGTCTAACGTTCATGTATAAAAATACATCCGCAGAGCAGAGCACCCTGATATTTGTGTCTGCTCAGTTACCACTTGTTTTTTTTATAGTTACAGTGAAAAGGGGGGCAGTTCTCTGTGCACTGTGCTGCACAGCAAAACACTCAGGCTAAAACTACACAACATAAACTTTTTTTTTTTTTATTCTTTGACTTTCTTATGCTTTTGTCACTGTCCTCCTGACTCTAGTTTAAGACATTTTTCTGTACCTTCACACTTAAAGTGCTCTCATTGGGCTTTGCAAAACGTTCGCTTTGCGTTAGTGTGGTTTAAAGGTTGTTGTTGTTTTTTGTGCATGAACAAAAAAAAACTCAGCCAAGTCTACTTATAAGGCAGTTACACACATCCACACATGTGCAATAACACTAAGTGCAATAATCTTTTCTGGCATCGTTGTATTTTTACTCAGTTGTATATAGCATTCGTATTCTATTTTTATCTTATTGTATATTTTTATTCTATTTTATTCTACTGTATATAGTATATTATTTTATTCTATTCTGTACAGCTGTGTACTGTATTTATTCTTATTTTATTCTAATTTTTGCGTCATAACTTTTGCACTGTCCACTTCCTGCTGTGACAAAACAAATTTCCCACGTGTGGGACTAATAAAGCTTATCTTATCTTATTCCCTCTCACTAGGAAAAACATGCTGCTTCTGAACTGGCAAAAAGCCTTATTGGCCAGTTCAGTCTTTTTTTTTTTTCTTCTTTTTTGTAACTTAATAACATCACCCTGCAACATATTTACATAACGGCTTTGTGAAAGTTACTTTACATGACATCCAGAGTGTCATAAGTGCATCAGCTTTGGAAGTTTTTTTTCTTTTAAACCTATGTTGCCTAGATGGGTTTTAAGTGATTTCATGCCCATTTTTAAAGCACAATCACTTTCAGCATCCATCTAAAAAACAAAACAAAAAACCCCCCCAAATATTCTTGATCTTAAATCTTATCCCAAGTGATTGTGTTCAAATTGTGTACACTTTGCTGTATAAAATCAAATGGATTTTGATTTGTACTATCGCTATTTTATTGAGTACTTTACTCAACACAGATCGCCAAGAGTAAAATCATAATTGTTGCATTGTCTAAGAAACTGATTTATGATTTAACTTTATGCTTTGTAATTCACTTACGATGGCAGTGTCCCGATAACAATAGGAAAAAACTCTCTTAACGTCAGCCATGCAAAATGCTATCTTTGATGTGTCCACAAGCCAGGGCTGTGTCAAAATGATAATACTGAGAACAAATCAGAAATTATGAAAATCTTTAACACAGATTGGAGACTTATGAATAAGGACCGGGTTTAATTGTTGTTTTCTTTGTACCTTTTATGCTACAGAGCAACCTAAACTAAGCTGGCATCCCCAGATAATACACGTGCGGAGAACTTAAAAGTGTCTTAGGGCGTGTCCTCGACACTCAAGGCCAATGCCAACGCCCTATTTCGCAGTTTTAAAAATGTTCATCCTGTCTCTTTTCCTCTTGCCCATGTTTTACGTCTTTGCCAAGTGTCATGATTCGTGCTTGCAAGCAAACGTAGCTCGGTGTTATCTCATTTTTGCTGGACCTGCTCACTAGTGAGAGGAGACTGGATTTTTAGTGGAGGGGGGAGGGGAAGGCGTTAAAGGAACACGAGCAGAATTAGAGGCAGGGTGAAAAGTTGAGTAGCGAGTAGTTTACTAGTCTCGTGAACAGGAGAAAAAAGCAGACTAGTCAACCATGGACGCATGAAAACGCAAGATAAATCGAGCACAGTCAAACGGTTGAGGTTAAACGTCGGTTAAACCTTTGCATATGTATTTCAAATCAACATTCGACAATCAAATCACGTTGTAAATGTTGCTGAAATGTGTGACACATTGTGTCATTGAGACACACACACGCACACACAGTCAGATTAGTTAGCAGTCCTTGCACTACCAGCCTTTTTTCCTTGCTGGCGTCAGCCGATACACGACCATTAAGATCCAACATCAAAGTGTGCACTGCACTGGTTCAGCAGCTGTCATCTGCTTACTTAACATCTCGCTTGTTTAAAACTTCCCATCACAGAGAGGGAGAGAGAAAGGGGCCACAGCCGTCTGTCTGAGCTGCAGACCATGTTAGGGGTGGGTGGCATGATGGGAGCATCTTTTAACCATTAATGCTTTTCATTAATCAGATGATGTTTGACTGAGTAGTATTTCTGGTGGCGACTTGCAAGGGCTGCAACATTTAAACATGCAGATGACTGGTCATGCATAGTCCTTTTGAAGAGAGGTATTGCTGCAACTTATAGTATAAGGGTCAAAAACTGCATGTATTTTTAAAGTATGTGAGCATTTTGTTGTAAGAAAAAAAATTGCTAATGGGTGATCAGTGGGTCCTGTAAATATGAGCAAAACCTTGGTCAGTTAAGCAGTTATGACACAGGATGTTTGTGTGCTTGTGTGTGTTTTGACTATGACAATATAATGAGGTAGCACTCAATACAAGTACAACTCCGTCTATAAATATCTGTGGGGTTCATGACCTGCCCCTGCTCTGCATGCAGCTGATTTGTGTAATGCTTAAAGTTGTTTGGGGGGTTTTGTGTGTGTCGTAAGCCTGCACTGCTTATCAGTTGACCTCAGTGTTGAAAGCCAATCAGACATCTCAGGCAAGCTTAGAGCACTAAACTGATAACACGGCAAACTGACACTCGCTGCTAAATAACCCTGAGATCCAGCAGCATGCATGCATCACAAAATCTCCTATACCTGTTCTCAAAATGTGGGGTATTTTCACTTGCTTAATTTTGTCTGCCATGGATGATTGAAATATGCAGCAGTTCTCAAGCTGAAATTACACAATGAAGCTGATGGTTATAGACATTTTACCTGCATGTGACATTCATTGGAGTGCAAAGGTACTTGAAAATACCTGGGTGGCATAACTATATAGACTCAATGGCCAGTTTATTGGGCATACTTGTTAAAGTGCTTTTTGAGGCAAATATGTAATCAACCGATCAGATGGTAATTAATTAATACATTTATTAGGCGTTTAAACATGGCCATTACCACCTCCTGCAAATTCATTAACAGAGCCTTAGACTGAGGTCAGGAGGATCTGCTAGAGCTGAAAGGTGATTTTAAGTGACTTTCACATTGGCGAGGTGGTTGATGTTGGTGTATTTCAGAAATTGCTGATATACTGGGATTTCCTTCACAGGCATCTTTGGAGTTTACAGACAGTGGTATGAAAAATTGAGAAAATATTGAGTGAGTGGCAGTTCTCTGCGTGAAAATGCCTTACTGAGAGGCTAGAGGTCAGAGGAGACCAGCATTTTGAGCTGATGGGAAGATGACACTTACTCAAATAGCCAATTTGTTGCAACCAATGTAAGCAGAAGAGCTTCTCTAAACACGCTTAACCTTGAAGCAGAAGACCACAGTCAGGTGACAGTTCAGAACGCAAAGGACTCCAGTCCTTTTAGTCCTTTACACTAACTACTTCCTATAAGGACTGTAAAAATATATGAAACGCGTATATAAATAACATCACATGTTAAACAAAGAATTTCCTCTTGTACTGACTTTATTAGTCTTAAATTCTTCCTTTTATGCTTTTAATGCTACTCTCTTTTGCTTTTTTGTTTTGTTTTTAACAAAGTAAGCAGCTACATGAGCTAGCTTTAAAACCAACTCCTCTCTGACTGACTTTTCCAGATTTTGTGGCACACATTCTGTAACCAGGAAAAAGAAAGTACTTATTAGCCTCGGGTAACGCATTGCTTTTGCCTCACCTAGTTTCCTGTCTATATGTGTGTAGGAGCTGCCTGAGCTCCACCCATGGTTAATCTCAGAGCACGGAAGCAACATGACAAAATGTGAAGTAGTCTCCTTTTGCAAAACCTCTAAACGGCGGGCACATCTCCTCTCCTCTCTGGGAGTATCGCTGCTGTATTTTCCTCAACTTTCATCTGTCTTTACTGTCCTCACTGCTGATAACAGATTGCTATGCTTCCTGGCTAGGTTGGCTTCTATTAGTTTTTGCGTCTCATGATTAGAACCGTCAGAGTTAGGGGTGTACCTTTACTGCAGCTTCCCTCTCAGTACACTTCAGGGTGCTCCTTGTGTCCGTTAATGTTTTTTGTTTTGTTTTGTTTTGTCTCTCTGATATTGCAGTATTTGGCAAAAATGTATATCATGCATGAAAATAAGATTGATCCCACACTTCATGACTGGCTGTCAGCTCGCTTGCTCCTGAATTGGTCAGTAAATTAACACATCTGCTCTGTTTAAGATGGTAAAACACTCCACATTCATGACTTTGTCAGTATTTGTCCCCTCCCTGTTTTCATTTCATGGCTAAAAGCCGAGTTCTCACCTTTTACAAGCATTTGATCTCATTTCCATTTTACATACAGCTCTGTTTGCTCATTTACTGCTTTCTTATTCACCACAAAGGCTTGTATGCTATCTGAACAAGGCCTGGTGTAGACTCACACCTGATTTTGACGCGCGTTGCGGTTTAATGTCGGTCAACTCGCCCTAATATAACCCCTCTATTCCTGCGTCAGAGTGGGGCAGTGAGGCCCAGGGGAGAGATGTGGGATTGATTTTTGGAGGATCAATTCAACCCTGGCACTAAACAACAGACTCTGGTGCTTTTGGGGGGGGTGTGTGTGTGTGTGTGTGTGTGTGTGTGTGTGTGTGTGTGTGTGTGTGTCCCGGGCAGGGGTGGGGGAGGGGGGTTCACTGTGGTTTGTGCCTTCCTGTTTTGCTAGCGTCTCCTGAGAGTGCCACTTTTTATGTTTCTGAAACACCCAGATCATCTCTGAAAGTTTTTCATCAGTGACATCTGATTGGTTGTGCTAATTGGGGAAAGTTTTAGCTGCTGCTAGATGTGTCTAGTTCATCTCAAGGGTACTTGCTTAGGCCTAGTTTTCCATAGGACTTCATCTCTGGGTTGGATAAATATACCAGCTAGTGTTTTATGCCCCCTCCCCCTGATGATTATGCCCCTGTTTAGATCAATATTGTGTGTGTGTGTGTGTGTGTGTGTGTGTGTGTGTGTGTGTGTGTGTGTGTGTGAGAGAGAGAGACATGAGAGGGAACAGCAGTGAGTACTTTGTGTACAGAATAAATATTGAAACCAAGCAAGGGACCAATTGATCTGCTCGAGTCTAACGGGAGCAGCACTGTTCTCCATACTATGAGTGCACACTGGAGGTGGATGCTACTTTTTGAACTTGGTCTCCAGCAGAGTGAAAGTCACAGGAAAGACTGAAGACTGCCGGCAGGGACTTTTGGCTGGGTTTTTGTGGATGTGTGGGCCTGCTGACTTGACCAGAGTGCTGTCAGAGGGGGAGGATAGGTCATGAGTCAGTGGCTGTGAGGAAGAGGCCAAGAAGTAGTATAGGGGAGACTTTGCAGGGCTAATGTGTGACAGGAAGAGCTCCAGAAGGCATGCAGGGAAGAGGGAGTCATCCTCACGCTCAAGTGAATCGGGGTCGCGCTCGGCAGATGCTGCAGCACCAGAGGTACCCATAGTCCTCCCAGATGGTAAGAAATTTGGAGCTACAGGAGAGTAAGAACATGGATTTAAAAAAATTATTTATTTATTTATTTATTTATTTATTTATTTAGATCAGCTGTATCTCCATTGGTACTCCTTGATACCAGTCCTGTTGCTGTGTCCATATAGCTGCCAGCAACTTCTTTCCATGTCTTTCCTTTGCGCAGTTCCAAGTTATTCCAGTAATGGCTTTTTCTGCTTGGAAGTGGAAGTTGTGCAACTTTCACAGGAAATGTTTTCTCCCTGGTGACCATTCTGCTTCCATTGCTCTCTGAGAGCCACAGTGCTCCTGACATGTTTATAGGAACTTTAGTCTTTGCCATTGTTGCTCCCATCCAATTGTTGGAGCTGCTGGTCTTTTGAGAATTTGCAGGAAATGATGTTTGCTAGATGAGAATTAAGCTTTTCTCTTGGTGTGTGTTTGTGTTTGTGTGTGTGAGAGAGAGAGAGAGATGCACAAATGCTTGCACGAGACATTTATGAGTAGGTAGCTGTTTGTTTTTCATAATTAATTTTCAGTTTTCTGATTCAGACATCACTCCAAAAGGACATTAGCCGTATCACAAAGCTGATGAATAAACGACCGAGCACTTTCATTATTGACAGTTGACTGGCTTAATTTAAACTGTGCCCCAGGCTGTTGTGTTCTATTGATCGCCAAAGCAGACAGAAATTCCACATGATCATTTAAGCCTTAACATTTTTTTTTAAGAGATTTGTACATTTTTGTAGTTTTAGTATTGATTTTAAGGTAACGGCTATCAATTAGCTTTCGCTTGAATTCAATTCTTTTAAAAAGATGTCAAAATTGTTAAGCTTATAATCTGATCGTTAAAAGTCGTTGAGTCGTTCTCCACACTTCATTTATGTTTTTGTAATAACAGCAACACAGAAAAGTGGACTCAATTTTACTAAAGCAGTTGTCGGCCTACAACTGTCACCATTCTGTTTCCAGTACTAACAGTATAAATAGCACACTTCAGCTCAGCAGCTGTGCACGGTGCAATGACACTAAGGAAGAATGAGGAAGGGTTGGTTATCTACATGTTCCCACAGAGCACTGAGATTAACCCCATAAAGATAAGGGGGGAAAAGAACTTCTTCATATGACTGTGTGTGTAAAGTTGTTACAGTCTGTCCACAGGATTACAATGCCACTCAAACGTATACCACTTAGGAATGTCTTTTTCTTCTTCTTTTTTTTTTTTTTAATTAAAGAAAAAAGTCATCTCCATCCATTTAAGCTGAGTGCAAGTGTTATGACTGTCATTAGTTGGTTGGAGTCCTAAAATAGCCAAAAAATAAACATGCTTCTACCAAAACTTGTTAGTGTTCTTGTTCTGATAAAGGCAGCCTGTTAAATGCAGGATAAAGAAACCTTGAAGATTTCATATGAATGTGTGTACTACTCCCTGAGAACAGGACAAAATGACTTTCTTAACGGATAAATGCCAGGACTCGGTGTGCAGCTGATTGTTTCTCTAGATGTACTTACCTTTCTCAGTTAAGTCCTAAACTAAAGCCCCTTTTCCATTAGTACCTACTCGGATTGACTCTCCACGATTCGACCCGGATCGACTGGTTTTCCATTACAATCCCACGACGTAACTAACATGCGACACGAACACTACAATAAAGGTGGGCGAATATAACAAGAATATACCTGTGGCTTGTCATCAGACTCGGGGATCACTGGGTTGTTTTTTTTTTTTGTTTTGTTTTTTTGTAGCCATTTCCCTCGTTGGCGGGTTTCAAAAATGGCGTTTTTGACTTTCGTAAACAAGATGCTCTCATGGGTGACACTAACGAGCTGCCAGTCAGCGGCATGAAATCTGACGTCACAGTTTAGTACCTCCTCGGATTGCTTGGAACCCCACCTGAGAAGTCACTAAAAAAGTACCCGGTACCAGGTACTATGACCTAATGGAAAACCCTGAAAACTGTTGATCTGAGTGGCTTATTTCCTTCATTAAATACTACTATAAGACTGCACTGGGGTTTGGACGACAGGTCCTCATACAAAAGCGTGTACTAAGTGTCTTGGAAATGAAGTCCCACACGGAATAGCTTTAATTTATTACACAAAGAAATTTATTTCAATGTCGTTTTGACAAACTCAAACGCAGAGGCGGATTTCGGCTTTGCTGACTACATCCTGACTGATTTATCAGTGTTCGGTATTAGCAATTTATTCGTTTCTGCATTTCTAATGGCAGATAAATGAACATTCGAAAAATATTAAAAGCAATTGAGAAAGGCCTTTTACCATTTTACATGAATTGATGTGGCATAGTTTCTGTCAGAGAGCAGCTGTTTGGTTGCCAGCACATATTTGGAACACCACAAACAACAATGAGGCGATTGGGACAGAATGTAAACTGCTAGATACATAACTACACATAACAAGTGTCAAAGAAAAAGTATTGGTCAATATAATCCATATACCGGATTTTTAAATCACTAAATATTGATAGCAATATCAGTCTTAGTCCTGCATTGCTTGGGTTCAAGCGCTGACGTGATCTGCGCAACCTTTAACATGATAAACTTGTTTTATATAACAAAGACTCTTTGAAACATGACTCCCGATGGTAGTGTGCCAGAAAATGAGTCTCTTTACGCCTGTGTTGCCATTAGTCTTCCATGAATCATCATTTTCAAGATTTCTCATCAGCTTCAGGTTTTATGAGATTTTTTCACCAAGGACATTCAAAGTGACCCCAGACTTTTGAGCAGTATTTTCAAATTGAATTTGTAAATATATGCAGATTTATATCGTTTTACTTATTCCATTATTCTCCAGTGTGCAGTCAAAGACGTTTGAGGCTTCAAAAGATGAGTTTGTTTAGTCTAAGCCTGAAGTGATACCTCAAAGTTGTTCTTTGATGGCAGAAATGTTGATTTAATGAAACTAACCTGGAATTCTTTGAAATTGATCACTTAGTTGTAAGAACAAAAAAAGAACAGACTAGAATGAATAGAAGTTCGTTTAGACTCCAGTTTATTTAAAGCTTTACTATTTCAATTTGGCTTTGTTGTTCATTTGTGTCTTGCTATTAAGTATTGCTGTGTTGTATTATTTTCTCTATTCTGTGAATAAGGTCATCTATAGCATTTTTTTTTTTTTTTTAATTTACAAATTTGACAACTTTAACTATGTGCTACGTATTCGCTTGTTCTCTTTCATTGTTGCTTGCTGGCAGCAGCTGATAAATCCAGACATCCAGTCATCACAAGCATGTTATGTTGCTCTCCAGTGCTTCAATATCCTTATAAAAGTCTTATTAAATTCAGTTAGGTTTGGGTGAAAACTCTCTGAATGGGAATTTTGTTTCTCTTTGCAGTGAAGGAGTTTCTTGCCAAAGCCAAAGAAGATTTTCTGAAAAAATGGGAGAATCCAGCACAGGTGAGATGAGACATAATTTAGTTTCTCCTCATTACTGTGTCACTCTGTTATTTGTAGCATGCTTTAGTTTTAGTTGTGTTGAGGCACTGTATTGTTAGTATATTTCACAATGAATCGTGACTTGATTAATGTTTCTTACGCTCATTTACTCAGATAGCCAGTGTCATGGAAATAGGCCTGCCCCTAAACTAATGAAAGCCCATTCATTTCTTAAGGGCAGTTCGCCCTCTGCTGGGCATGTGTGTAATAATACAGTTGACAGCCACTTTCAGTCGCAGAATATATAACCCTGCTGGATTTATCAGGCTGTTAAGGAGACGGCATTCTGTCATCCAGACGTGGATCGCTTATGCAGATGTTCCTCGGGGCTACTTTCAGACACGAAAACGGTGTCTGAGAGTGCTACAGGCCATGTGCAGTTTTTCCCCTTAAGACTAGTTGCAGGACTCGATGTGGAACCTACTCTTGTGAACTGCGACCACGCTTTTGAATGTCCATTTTTGCCATTGTTAAGAAGAAGCATGATCTCTGTGTCGCGCAGGGTGCTACAGCGAACGACCCACCCCTGACTCAGAGAGAGAAAGAGAGAGGGACCAGCATAGATAGATCATAGACAATTTTCTCAAACTTAATATAATTAGAAGAGATTTGGTGAAATTAAGTTTTAAATGTGAACATGTAATTGCTTTTAAAGGCATTCTGTAGCGCACCGAGCTGCTTAGACAGAGGTACGCGAGTGCAACTGCACGTGTTTGCCCCTTAATGTAACTGCATGCATTCAGACTTGTGTTGAATGAGATGTGCTCAGATTACTGTAGCACCTTTTATGGAAAATTAACAAGGTCACTTAATCAGCAGCGAAGCCACGACATGTTTAGATGCTGTCAGAGAAGTTCACCATGAGTGTGCCTCAAACAAAAGACGATATGTCCGATTCATAGTAAAATATCTTGTTACTGATATGGGATGGCCTTTTAGTTCAGGTTTAGCAAAGAACTATGTGGGGCTTGTAAGGACAAACAGATTGTGATCGTTCTCTAACTGGCATGGTCTTCTGTCTCCCAGCAAACTGCGGCGTTGGATCACTTCGAGCGTTTGAAGACTTTAGGCACGGGCTCGTTTGGTCGAGTCATGTTGGTGAAACACAAAGAGTCTGGTCAGCATTACGCCATGAAAATACTTGACAAACAGAAGGTACGGTATTTTTGATGAAGCTAATTCAAGAGTATATTGGAGAGTAAATAAATATGACTCAATTGGGTGCTCTGGCTTGTATCATATCATCCCTTGTACAAAAACATTTATACCAAGATTGTATGAACCATTTGTTCTCATATGTTCTTACAAATACTGGCTTTGGAATTTCCAGAAGGTCACGTTGAAGTTTAGACGTTTTCCAGTGTCAAAAGACACTTTCTAGCTTTACATGTCAAAGTTTCGGGAAATTCACACCATAACTACATCATAACTGCAAAACCCCCTGAAACCCTGTGGGTAGCCTGACAAGCACGTCGTAGAAATGGAACTACGCGATGGGTCGACACTGCTCACAGCTATTCTGATTGGCCTTTTCCATACTGTGCATTTTTGGTTACTTTTCCACAGCGTTATTTGAATTTATCGAAATCTGTCCTGAGATGTAATCATTGTTTTGGGGGGGGGGGGGTTGTTTATTTGTTTTTCTTTTTGACAGCCTTCTTACCTTTCTATGTCCTGATCCCTCACAGGTAGTGAAGCTGAAGCAGATAGAGCACACACTGAATGAGAAGCGTATCCTCCAAGCCGTCAGCTTTCCATTTCTGGTGCGACTGGAGCACTCTTTTAAGGTACGCATTTGTGTCCTTCCACTTCTGTTGTTTATCTGTAGTAATTTGGCCGGCTTGTTTATGCGTGCATGCTTTACGTGTCAGTAAGTCTTTCCTCATCTCACTACAGGACAACAGCAATCTGTATATGATAATGGAGTACGTGCCTGGGGGTGAAATGTTCTCACACTTAAGGAGGATTGGTAGATTCAGGTGAGTTGTGTTAACTCTGATGAAAGGCCTCCATGTGCTGTTCCCAGACTTTAAGTATTGAGCCTCGTATGTTGTTTTTGCAGTGAACCGCACGCCCGCTTCTACGCAGCGCAGATTGTACTGACCTTCGAATACCTTCACTCGCTGGATCTCATCTACCGAGATCTGAAGCCAGAGAACCTGCTCATTGACCAGCAAGGTTACATACAGGTATGGGTTACATGTTTGTATTCAGTCATCATCAACAACATTTGCTGCTTAGCGTCTCTAAAAGTGCTCTCCCCGTATGCGACTAGCGGCTAAGGGCTGTTTATTCTGTTTCTTAGGTAACAGATTTTGGGTTTGCAAAAAGGGTGAAAGGCCGAACTTGGACGCTTTGCGGGACTCCCGAGTACCTGGCGCCAGAAATCATCCTCAGTAAAGTAAGTGTTAAGCAGATTAACAGGGGAAATTTAGGAAGCAATTGCTTCATCAGCTTTTAGACTGTGAAACGGCTTTCTTTTTGCTGTTTCCTGTGAAAATTGTAGTGTGAAGTGTTTGTTAGCGGACATGTTTGATGCCCTTTGTTTCTCATGTATTCTTCAGGGTTACAACAAAGCTGTGGACTGGTGGGCTTTGGGAGTACTGATATACGAGATGGCTGCTGGTTACCCACCCTTCTTTGCAGACCAGCCTATTCAGATTTACGAAAAGATTGTATCAGGAAAGGTGAGTTTGGCTACCTGGAAAAATTTGTGTAGGCATTAGAACTGTGCACTTATCCCCAACTAAGGACTCATTTTTACCACCTATTACTGCTTCAAATACACACTGTTACATTTGAACCTTTAGCCTTTATGATTTGAAAAGTGTATAAAATAACGCATTTAGCTTTTCAATTATTATTTCTGAGAAATACTGTCTATGAATCAAGAGAAAAAGTTAATGTCGACTCTATGAGCCGCCGCAAAACTCATAAAATCAAATGCAGACAGGACAGCGCAGAGCACGAGCTGCAGTAGAAAGAAGTCGTGCGTGAAGTGATTCCTCTGTAAAACTGTTTAATATAATGTGTAGTTTATAGCTCCCAAATGTCATCTCTGACTTTCACGTATGGTCTCAACAGTGGTGAGAAAAGCAAAAGAACAACTAGCTGGAAGCAACTCCTTAGACACAAATGTCTCATGCAGCAGAAGGTTCAAAGGAGAGTGGAAACAAATGGACACAACCACTCACAACCAGAGAACCATCAAATTTAATTAAGCCGTGTCTCTGTGCTCTTTATGTCTACACAGGAGTCTTTTAGGCACTGTATTGAGTCGTAGGTACATTAACACCGTAGGTGCATGTTTTAAGCACAGGAGAGTGGGGTGCTTTTCATTATGCTAGACACATCTTCTTATTTCCCTTACTGGTATTACTTTCTATCACATTTGCTTCTCATAGCAAGAGAGAGAGAAAAAGAAGGATACATCAGGTTTTCCTTGCATTTTTGCTCTTCCAGTAGGCTCCTCATTTCTTCAAGGTGCATTTATGATTCTTAGATCTTCCATGATAGCAGGGAGGGGGGGAGGAGAGAGGATGCAAGAATGCTTGTTAGCAAAATGAGAAGAATCAATATATGTATATACTTTGGGCCATACTAAAATGCAAGCTCTTATGCGTGGAGGATTGATTAAAATATAAATGTATCTGCTTTGAGAAATGCACATGACATGGAAAATTGAAAACGGCCACTAGAGCGCCTTCTCTGTAGACATGTTGGTGGGTGTGATTTTCCACCTGAAGGTCTAGAGTCTCGCAGTGTATTTAAGTGATTATACGAGGAAGGAATGAATAGTTTATTCCAAACCAAATATAAAAACAATTTCAACCTTGCATGAGAATATAGAGCCATGAATGGTTATTACACTTCAGTTAAACTTTAACTGAATTAGCTTAATTTTCTAAAGTTGAACTCTTACGTCAGAAAAGTCACAATAAGACATTTTCCCCCAAAATGATCAGCCTCGTGCCTGAGAACACACTCCGAACAAGACTCTGATTGCTTTCTGTGGTTTGCAGGTTCGCTTTCCTTCCCACTTCAGCTCAGACCTGAAAGATCTGTTGAGAAATTTGCTGCAAGTGGACCTGACCAAGCGCTTTGGCAACCTCAGGAATGGAGTCAATGATATCAAGGGCCACAAGTGGTTTGCCACCACCGACTGGATTGCCATCTACCAGAGGAAGGTAAGAGGTTAGCTTTCATGCAATAGGAATGTGAACATAAATATAAACATAGTCTGGGGTCTGAAAAAAGGAGTCGGGGTAAAAGTCCCTCAGACCAGCTGTTTTTCTAATGACCAATAGGTGGCGATTGTATTTAAATCTGTGGGCAAATGACAGATGATTGAGAATTTATGGTCTCAATCACTAGTTTCATGTCTTATAGAACATGGCAATCACATGGTTGATCATTTTGTACATTATTATGACTTTTACAGTAATATTAAAAAAAAGCAGGGGCTGCTTTAGAGCGATGCTACCTCTTGACATGGCAACGTAAAAAAAATACTCCAAACAATGGTTGTCACTATGGTAGCTACACCCATCTTTTATATACAGTTAATGTTTATAAGTGTTTCTTCGTATTTACAATTGAAGGAATGGAGAAAATTCCTTATTACATTCTTTCCTTAAAAACGAAACTGCTTTTAATGAGATTTCGGTCAGCTTAGGTGTGTTTTGTGACTGCGGATAATTTCCCTGTGTTCTGCCTGTGTACAGAGGGTATTTCAGTGGAGGTTAATGGGGAAAAATATGCAAAGGTTTTAGTACTTTCCCCTTTCCTTCATGCAAAAAGTGGATTCTGCAGAAAACAAAAGCACTGCGCCTAATTTGAAAACCCATGTTCAGCCTTTGTCAGTATAATATGAATACAAATACAAGTTTGAGCTCCTGAGTTGTAGCTTTTAATTCCTAATTCACAGTTAAAGTTGTCAAAGGATTTTACAAAGTTTGAATAGCTCTGCATAAAACGTATGTTAAGGGCAGCTGCCTTTATAGGTAGACCTGACACCACAGACAGGTGAACCTGTCCCCCCCCCACCACCTCACCTCTATTTGTTTTTCAGTTTGATTAAAGCTAATGTGGATTCCCTGCAAAAAGACAAATAACTGATTAATGTTAATTGAATGAATAATTGTGCTGAATAACCAGAATTATGGCATTTTTTTTGCCTTAATCAAGCAGCCTAAGTTCAAATATGGGCATCTGGGAAAGTACATGATTACACTGATGGTCCTGCAGGGTGTTCACAGATTGATTATCAGACAAACATCACAAATATCAATGTAGGAGTGTTTCATCGAATAATGCATTTGAAGTTACACTTTAACCGCTTTGTCTGTGCGTCTGTCTCCCATCTGCGTTCCAGGTGGAAGCTCCCTTTATTCCTAAGTGCAAAGGCCCTGGTGATACAAGCAACTTTGATGACTACGACGAAGAAGAAATCAGAGTCTCCTTCACAGAGAAGTGTGCAAAGGAGTTTGCTGAGTTCTAGATACCAACCACGGTGGTGATATTATGAGAGAGAGGCAGGGATTTAGAAAGTTAAAGGGGGTCTGAGGACAGAAAGCACTAAAGTGGACTGATAACTTGCTTATATGTGATGAGGAAAACGATGTAAAATCCACCTCCCAAATGGAAAGACGGAGGCAAAGTGATAAAAGATCCAACAGAACCAGCAGTGTTGCCTTTTTGATTGTTTCTCAACTGTTACCTTTACACTTTATTTATCCCTCTTGTGTTTTGTGCCAGGGGCTTGACAAGAACAGGCATAGGTTGTGGCTGTTCAGCTAGATTTGTTTCTTTCTGATGGTGTAAATGACATGTTTTCAGTCTCTGCAGGTTGAGGCATTGATTTTTCTGTTAAGGTACTGAATCTGCTAAAGCTCCTTTTTTTTTTTTTTTTTCCTTCCCTCCTCCCCCTGAGCGGGCCCTCTCTTCAAGCTTCTCTAAGAGTGATCGTTGTATCTTGTCTCCTCCCCACCCCCGGTCTCCTCTCCACCTCTCCATCCCGAATCTGTCCAAGCAATACCAAGTCCAACAGCAGTGCCTATCATAATGCCAACTGGTTGGAAAACTGTGTCAAAAGCGTTGGTGCAGAGCTTTGGCTACGGTGGCGGTGGCCCTCGTTCCCGTTTTGGTTGAAAGCTTGAAAAACTCTCTGCACCTGCCTTTGTCTGCTCAATGTGGCATGATTATTGGGTAGTTGATGCACTCTGCTGCTTGCCGCTGAAGCAGCGGCGACCTCTTTGATCAGAGTGAAAATGATTTATCACAGTAAACTTCACTGCGGTCCTGCTCGTTTAGGGACCCGCGGGAAGTAAACATGAGGTCTGCATTTAAGTCTGTCTTTCTCTTAGCTGAATTTATTAGAGCATTTTAAAAGGAAAAAAAATCCTATCAGTGATCATTTTGTCCTTTTTATGTCGATCTCTGTGCTTGTGTGTTATTTAGTGCTCACGGGTGGGTTTAAAAAGCTGTGATTTAGCAGCAGCTAACATTGTGGTCACACTCCTGACTATTGTTTATTTAAGTCATAGTACATTTATACATGTATATTGATATATATAAATATAAGATAGAGAACATGAAATATCCATCTTTTTTCAACATATGTCTATGTCTCATAGCTGTGAAACTGACTTTAAGATTTTATAAATAAACAGATATTATATAAATTCTGCCAAATTTGCAAACTGAGAAAAATGCAGTTTCCTGTATGTGACTGATGGTGGTGGATTTTAATACGCAAAACAGTAGCAAAAGGTTTCAACAACATGTGCATGTTATTTTTGTACAATATCACTTTTAAAGAAAGACGGCAGAGCTTTGTGCTTTGCTCGTGCCGAGGTACCTGAGATCACGAATAATGTTTAACATTAAAAAGGACAGTCAGTGCTCTATTGGAAGATGGATTGGGAACAAGACCCAGTTAAATGCGTCAAAGTTCTTCTGGGTTTGAGTCATTATTCAGTTGTAGGGCAGCAGATTGCAGATAATTGTCACCGGGGTTGTGCTTCTCCTCTTCCCTGACCTTTTTGCCCCACCCCTCCCCTTTTTGTAATTCTCCCTACATGCAACACCTTCATAGATTTACAGTCCAACCAATTTTCTTTTTCTTTTTTGAACTGTTGGGTTTGGGAGTGTTTTGTTTCTTTTATTTTTCCAGCTTTCTCTGTAACAAATTAAAACCAAGGAAGCAAACCTAAAGCTTTTTTTTTTTTTTTTTTTTTTTTTTTTTTTTTTTTGGCCAAGTTTCTTTACATGGATGCAAGACAATCGCAGACCAAATCTTATTGCTGGTTTGTTGAGTGAACACAATGTTTTGGTTCATTGAAGGACTTAACGCTGTCGCCCACCTGCCATCCATACATAGGCCTTAGGTGCTAGACCTTGTCCATCTCACTGAAAAGTTTCTGTGAACTGTTTGATGTGCATCGAGCTCTTTGTCATACAGTCGTGTAACGTGACATGTTTAGAATGTTTTTGGGGGGTTTTGGCTCCAGTTGATTTCAGTTGGCTTGAGTGATCATTTTTGGCAGTGTCTTAATACAATTGAGATCAATCGCAGGATGATTTTTTTTTTTCTTTCTTTTTTTCCCCTTTTTTTGAGAATGTCTTGAAATGGAGAAGTTTCAGTGCTGTTTGGAAACCTGATGTGTGTGGGGTTTTTCTTCTTTTTTTTTTTAATACATTTAGTTGGCAGGTTTGGTTTTTCTTGCACGTGGTAAAGCAGCCCAATGAGAAGACTTCCCTCTGGGCCTTAGACATGTTTGAAAAAGCACTGTTTCCACAGCTAACGGTCTGGTTGCTGGTTAACCTTTTTTCGGGGGAATTGTTTGAGCATCACACTAAACAGTAAAGTTGCTCACTAACCAAGCTGTCCAGCCTTTTGAACACAGTGAAGCACAGGCCACACAGTTCATTTGTGCTAAATATTTGAGTCCTTTAATACACACTGTAATGTTTTGAAGAGGGCACATGTAATGCCTTTCTACCCAGCGATGACTAAACCGTCGACAGGTAGAAGGCAACGCCACTTGATCCACTTCAGACACCGAAGCATCACACTTTGTTTTTTCTTTACAATACAAGACGTATTGTCACTTTTCTATCAGCTATCAACTGCTCTGTGCTACTTAAGGTTTTTTTTCTCCCGTCTGCCTTCTCTTTTCATCAAGTTTCCACACACACTTCTTTCAAACATAACACTTTTTACATCTGAGATGTTTTGCGTTCATATTTTCTAATTGTATTTTCAGAAAAAGAGAGGAAAAAAAAAAGCAAAAACAACATTAATCTTTCTCCTCATGACCTGGGTACAGTGATTGTGTAGTCTATTGTACCTTTTGGGAAACAATACTGTATATCCTTGCCTTCGACAGTCTTAACTATCTTACCCTCTTCTGGAGAACTTGACAGATACCCTTAGAACACAATGAGTATGTTAAAAATATATATACATAAAGTAATATTTTGCAAAATGTATCATTCCAATAAAGTTTTACTTGTTAAGACTAATATGTCTGGGTTATATGTAAACTTTCTCTTTACTTCGCAGAAAGCAGTTGTAGGGTAACAGCTGGATAAGACAAATAAACATGCCGGTAGGTGATGGCAGATGCTGTATTTCCACCGTCCTGTCTGTTATTGTGAATCGTTTAAGAGGATAGCAGGCGCAATTGAATAATGCAGTGTTGTGTTCATCCTGTCACAGTATGGTGTCAGTTACCAACCAGCTCCCAGCACCCCTTTTCCAAATGTAACCCCAACCATAGTGCACTCTTTTATTTTTTTTCTTCCCCCTCTTTCTTTCTTTCCTCCTCCTCACTTGCATCTATCTGCATAAGTCATACAGTTGTATGCAAAAGGGTTTGGCACCCTGCGGCGAATTGCATATTTTTGTTGATTTTTGAACTGAAGACCAATAAATACGACTCCTGCAGCAAACGCGCATCAAAAATGAATTCTCCACATGTTAATGCACTCCTGCCACTTTGATTTATTTAATGAAATAAAAAGTACTTGTGGGCATGTGCTGTTAAAAGCTTCAGCTTGGGTTTCATGTGTGGATCGCTGTCGTCTTGCAGAAGTCAGCCACTTTTTCAGTTGCACTTCCTTGGCTCGATCGCATGACATTTGCATCCTGAATTTGCTGATAGGCAGTGAAATTTTTTTCTTCCCTTTTATCCATGCAATGTTTCCTGTGACACCACCCCAAAGCACAATATCCCCAGCCCCAAGGTGTTCTTTTCATCAGTGCAATTCCTTCCCTCTCTCTTTCTCTGAATATATATGTATAGATATCTATAGATCTATATATGTATCTCCAGTAAATATGACCAAAGAGCTGAGCTTTTTGTTCTCCATACAAGTCTGGCCTATCCAGATGTTGCTCTGCATGCTTCAGATGCTGAGTTTTTATAATAGGACCTCAGATAACGTTTCTGTTTTTAATGGCTTGCATATTGGCCACAATAATCCACCATGGAACTTTTTCAAGAAGCTCAAGCTGAAGCTTTTCCCACTGACTGAGGGAGGGGAGAAAAAAATTGTGAGTTGTTTTCTTAAAGATTAAAGCAATCTGCGAAGGAGTAAGGGATTCAGAATTTCCAAATCAAAAGCCTCAAATCACAAATGAAAAACTATTGGAATGACTCGCTGTGTAAAATAAAGTGGGCAATTTGGCCAGTGGTCCGCATATGTTTGCACGTATTAAAGGCCTAGAAACCTGAGCCATCATTATGAATGCACTATTTCCATTAAAAAAAATACAAAGCCATGGAGTAAATCTGTTATTACATTACACATTACATTAAGAAAAATGTTAGTGCATATTTGTAAATATGGAGAACATGCAGATGAGTGACTAATTAAATGGAAAAACCTTAAACTTTGACCTTTTCATTGAGGGTATCTGGTGACTTTGTTAAGCTGTGGGTGACATAGTTTGAGCCTATGATGTCTTCTTAGGGGCTAATGGTCACTTTAAATCAATACAGATTTGTCCTAAGTGATCCCATGATGAAACGGGGGTGGTTTCTTTCAGGATGACAAGGACCCCACCCTATCTAAAATGCAGAAAGGGTCACTGAATGGGCTGAGAGACTCCTGACTTAGTTTAACGCCTACAGGAGATTAATAAACTAACAATGCTCTCCGCCACCAAATCAGGATATCTTTTCACGAAATGGTGCAGAAACATTAACAAGGTGCTTTGACGTTATGAGGCAGCAGCTGGTGACCCCAAAACCTTACCAAGATGTAAGTTTACATATATACTGTAAGCTATAATGTAAAAACTATAAATCACTGAAACAGCTTTTGTGGTGGTGCAGTACTGTGTAAAAGCCCTGTGCTACCCCTCATTTCTTTATATCTTGCTTCCAAAGAGCCAAACTTTAACAAATTGCAATGAAGTGCTCTTGAGCAAAAGTTCTCTTGGCTTTTTGGCTGCTTTTTCACTCTTTTTTTTTTTTTTTTTTAAAGAGTCTTCAAACTGACCTATGAATCATTCAAGCATTAAAAAATGCACATAACTCGAGGGATGAACCTGTGTTGTGGCTACACAGACAGCTTAGCAAAGAACCATTTTTTTAAATTGTCTTTAGGCACTTTGTTACTAACAGCTTGTTGCAATATTGCAAAAGCATGTTTTTTTTGTTACATTTATGAAAAATGCCAAAGATAACACAGTTTGAGCATAAGGTAGTATTTGTGCACCAAGAGGGTGATTCTTAAAGGGCAACTAGCTGAAAACTTGGCATATCTCAAAATTCTGAGCCGTGTGTCTTAAATTTGAGGCTAATAGAAGAAGTATCAGGCCTAAAAGACTATCTACAGCAGATGAACAATATCTGAAAAGTCATATCCTTAAGTAATAAGAAAAAAATCCATCAAAGACCTGACCTTAGAGACAGATCTGGCTCTTCAGTTGATCCATCTGCTGTTCACTGAAGCCTCAGGAGAAATGGTCTCAGTGGAAGGGTGGCTGTCAAGAAGCCATTCTTACGGAAGGGAAACGGGGAGAAAATCCTGAGGTATGCCAACTTACACAAAACTGGACTGAAAACCAGTGTCAAAAGCTCTTAAGGAGTGATGAATCCACTTAAGGTCAAGGGAGAAGTGCAACAGTGTGTGTCTGCAACCATCTGTAAAACGTGATGGAGGCTCTGCCACGGTATGAGACTGCATTTCAGCCAGAGGTGTTGGGGGGCTCTTATGAATGCAGAAAGTGCCATCAGACTTTAATCCACCATGCAATACCACCTGGTCAGCATAGTGGCTTTATATTTCAACATGACAATGACCCAAATGCACTTGCTAATACAGTAAAAGCATACCTGGACAGAAAAATACACAATGGGGCACTGTCAGTCCTGGGCTGGCCTTCTCAGAGCCAGCAACGTGGGATCATTTGCACAGAGAACAGAACAAGAAGGCAGCCATTATTCAAAGAAGAGCTCTGAATGTCCTTCAGGGAGCCTGGAGAACTATTCCTGACTTACAAGAGAGTTTGGGCTTTGTTGACAAATAAAGGTGGTCATACCAAATAGTATGGACATGTTTCAATAAGTTGCTTAATCTCTTTACCACTTTCCCAGCAAAATATTAGGTAAAACGTGAAGGGAAGCTCAAGACTCCTCCACTGTACTGTAAATCTAAAGGAGAATGTACCATTGACAATCATTTGTATATTCAGATCACTTGTGTAGTGTTTGATGGCTGCACGGCTTGTATGTAATTTGTGGGTTTTGTTGTTGTTGTTGTTGTTGTTTTTGTTTTTTTATAAAATATATGTATTGCCTGTTTGTGCAATGCTTATTTCTTACTTAAGATTTAGGCATCGAGGGGGCGTCTCAGTTTGGTCTGTGGCTTTGATTTGATTTTGCGAAGCTAGGCGAAGGACTGGATCACGTGTTAAGAATTATTTCCGTGACAGGATGTTTACTCTAATCAAGGGTTGAACGATAATACTAATAATAATAGTTGTTGCCAGTTTGTGTTAATCTTAAACAATAAACAAAAAGCTACCTTTCCGACCAACTGGACCACACTTAATACCGAGTGCGGGCGCTCGTTCCCGTTCAGGACTGCATATTCCACCTTAAAAACGCCTCTCGAGTAAAACTTTTCGCTCTAACTCCCTCGTTCCACCTTAAGCGCAAACGCAAACGCAGGAGGCGTAGAGCGAGGTTTCCGCTTCTCAGTAGGGCTCGGACCGCGGCTCACGAAAATCACCGTGTGTAACGCACAAGGTTGACGCACTGAGGCACGAAAAAAAAAAAAACGGGGAAAAAAGAGAGCAAAGCAAGCGAGCAGAAAAGATGTCTGAATCCAAGTACCGCGAGTGGATTCTGGACACTATCGACTCGCTGCGGTCTCGAAAAGCCCGGCCGGACTTGGAGAGGATTTGCCGAATGGTCCGGAGACGACACGGGTCCGAGCCCGACCGAACCTGCGCAGAACTGGAAAAACTGATCCAAGAACAGACCGTGCTGAAAGTTAACTACAAGGGCTCCATTTCGTACCGAAACGCCGCCAAGGTTCAGCGGAGAAGCAGAAAAAAAGAAGATGTGTCGTTAACAGCGGCTGCGAGAAGGAGCGCCGTGGAAGAAGCTAGTCACTCCGACTTGAGCAACGGGGACAGCGCTTTCGGTCCCGCTGACCAGGACGAGGAGGATTTGGAGGTATGTGGAGGCTGATGCTAGGAGGCACGTTTTCATTGTCATGTCACCTCACAGAAAATTAACAGGTGGGGGGATTGAACGACCACTGTTTGGTGTGTAAAAATAAAACATGTTTTGCCGTGTGTGTGAGAGTGTGTAAGGGAGTGGAGGGGGACGGTGAAGGGGAGTGATTTGCAAGTGCACCCGAAACTGCCGCAGACGGGGAGCGGCGGTTGGACCTCGCTCGAGCGCTGCCGAGGTGGAGAAGGGGAGGGGGAAAGAGAAAAAAACTGAAGGTGCGCGTGAAGGGAGCGTGTGGCACAATTTTTCTTTCTTTTTTACACAGCGCGACAGTTTAAAAGCGCTTTAAATGGACGGCGTGAAAGCGCAAACACGGGACGGGGAAAAGTTGAACCGTCCTGTTCGTCCGCAACAACCCGAGCCTCCATTATCGGCAGCAGAAAGCGCTTTTCAAGCCCCAAACTCGGCGTTGAGGGAGGGGGAGGGGGGTGCTGTTAAGGTTCCGCAATGACAGTTGAGGTAGCCCGGAAGTTGAGAAAAGTTTACTTTCATAATAATGGCATGAAAACTGTGCCCCGCTGGTGGGAATTTTATTTCGAAACGTAAGTCTGGATGTGTGTCTCTTCATTCTCTGTCAACGTGGGAGTGGGTGAAGGAGGAGGAGGAGGAGGAGGAGGGGGGTGGAAAAAAAAGTCTCAAACACTGCGAATGTAGGAACCTGACGGGGGGACTGTGGGTCATTGTTGCATTTTTGGTTGTTTTATGCCAGGGAAACAAACGGGGCCCGCTGTTGTAAACAGTGTCGCTATAGCCGTGTCCTCAATCATATTTTTGACCGCCCATGGCTAGATTTCCACCGTTAGCCTCGGTCTATACTTCAAAATATGCCCATCGCAATGTGCAGTGTGCTAAAACAGACACAAAATCGACTGCAAGCGGTGACAAAGTAGTTACATTGTGGGTGCAATCACTTCATTTCACCAAACTGCGTTTCTTCTTCGAGCGATGGACGATTGCCGACGCAGTGCTTGAAGTCGAACCCCTAGATCCATTATCGGACGCACTGCCAAGCCCGGTCACGTCCAACGTCGTGGTGTTAGCTGTTTTTTTTGTTGTTGTTGTTGTTGTTGGTTTTTAATTTTATTGCTCATCACGTCCCGTACAGTGGCGACATCTCGTCTCTGTGTCTGCCAGCTGTGCGCCGACAGTATTTTAGGAGGAAAATCAGCACCACAAAGCTCTGAAATATCCAAGAGCCGGCAGAAAGCTGAAGTAACATAAAGCGACCGCAAACTGTTCGTCCGGCGCTAGATGGCGGATGCGCCCGTCCGATTTGGGTTAAGCCGAGATCAAATTGTTCTGTGAAAGGCGTGTGTGTTGCTACAAGACCGACTATGCGTGAATGCTTTGAACAGACCCCTCTGCGGGGTGTTAACCAGCTTTTGCCAGCATACGAGGGGGTCAAATGTAGACAGTGACGTGTCCGATAACGGACTCATTCGTGTGACTCTTTTCTGTCCAGTCGCTTTTGCTGTAAATCGTTGACCCGACGCAAAGTCAAAGTAGACTGGTAATCGCGTCGTCCGCTGCTCTTTCTGATCGGAGGGCTGTCCGTCGAGTTAAAGCTCGGCTTTTATCTCCGACTGGTCCGCCGTGCAGCGAGCGGCTCGGCCCTGGAAAGCTCTCTGTTTTTCTTTCATTTGACTATTTCCCTTATTTACAAAAAGAGCACAGACACAAAAACAAGGTCTATACCGCGTCTCCCAACTCCATGCGCACTTTGGAGGAAATTTGAGGAAAAACAACAAGAGCATGAACAAAAAACGCCTCCCATCGGCCCCTTTTGTGCTCTCGCGTGTTAAAATTATCAATCAAGTAGGCCTCTTAAAAAAAAAAAAAAAAAAAAAACACGGGGACGCACAGAGTACGTCGGCGGCTCTGAGTGTTTGTGAGCCGAGATGTAAATCATGTTGGGCTGAGATCCCCAGGGGCGTTATGTTTTTGTGACCGTGCCTCGGTGAAAGTTGTGAGAAATGCAGTGCGACGGCTGAATGCCGTTCAAGCGGCTCTTTCCTCAGGAGCGGGGCGGGCTTTCGTGCGCTCATGTGCTCGACTGCTGGGTCTCGGACACGCAGTCGCACACGGCGTGATTTTTCACTCGGGGCGCCGTCGTCGAACCGCTCCAGCAAAAGGAATGTGTGCGTTCGTGAGAACTCTTAGCTGCCATGAAAAAAAGAAAAGACAAGATTGTGTTTAAATGTTTTAATGCAGCGGGGTACATGTTTGTGACGGGAGGGCTCGCACTCTGCGGAGTGAACGCTGTACCGCGGAAAGGGACGGAGGCATTCAAAGGCAATAATTTACCACCACCGCGGTCAAATTGCGACATCAGTACGAGCTTGCCTTCATGTGATACCCTCAGCCTACAATCAGTGCCTCTCAGTGTTCCCAACAATACCTTACAACCTTGTCGGGCTCAGCAGCTTTTTTTTAAGTTGCTGCTAATAACAACTTGATGTCTCTTCCTGCTTTTTGTCCCCTCTCATCCAAATGAAGATTTAGAAACATCTAGAAAGCTTCTGTGCAAATGTGAAATCACGTTTCCCCCTCTGCTCCTGTGTTCCAGGCTGACACCTCTATAGCTATGGACACAGACAGCAATGCAGACGAGGAGGGGGGCGATGAGAGCCGGGATGGGCAGGAAAGACCCTCACCCAGCCACACACATGAAGATGCCACTGTGCACTGTGCCCCCGTGCGAGCTGTCTCTGCTCCCTGCTCTCCCTCTGGCGCTAGGCCCGGCCCCGGGTGCAGCCCTGGCTCCGCTCTGGACTGTGCCTCTTTCCAGAAGGCTGGTGAGAGGCCCAACTCCTTGCCCCCCTCCAGCCCCAGGGCCCTTGCACACAATGACTGGGCTTATGATTCTGCCGTCTGCCCAGCAGAGCGCCAGCACCCAGGAATGCAGAGAGACAAAGGTATTCACGGTGCTACACACAGAGCAACGTGCGCACAAAGCACTCTAATATCAGTTTATGTGCAAGCTTACGCTCAGCTTTGCGCTGGATATGAAAGAAGTCGATGGGAGCTTTTAAACACCTGTGTAATTATTTGTGGGATGTTGACAGTGACAACTGTAATGTAAGCCAGACACAGAGATGCAGGGGAAAATAATATATTCTCATAGCTTAGTGATGATCCAGTCTGAGGCGCATTCATCCATTTGGCTGTCATAAATTTCTCCTATTAGACTAAGTAGAATTTGGCAGGTCAGATGTGGACGATAATCAGCGTATAATTGGTGTTAATTGGCCCACTCTGTGTTAGCAGTGGCCATGAAGCCAGCGGCCCAGTCTGTAGCTCCTGCCCCCTGCGCTGTAAACAACGTAAAGAAAGATGATGGAAGCAAGGTGGAGGACAGAAGCGTCTCGTCTGACCAGTTGGTGCCAGACTCAGCAGCACGGCCGGTAAGGGCCTGTTTTTTCCTTTTGTGACTAACATCTGTATCTGTCCTCTGCTTCTTTGATCCCTCTGCTTCCTACCTGACATTGTCATGTTGAATTCATCTTTGTTCTCTCGTGTTTGACCAGCAGGATGAGACCAGGAATGCTTCTAATGGGAGATCACAAACACTGCCTTTGCTATCTGACAACTGTGAGTTACATAGTTTTCTCTTGTTTGTTTGTGTTTGTATAGCAGGCTTGCAGCTTCTATCTCTTTTGCAAAGCTTGACCACCGAATCGTTCTCTCACTTTGGAACATGGTTTCTAATAGAAAGGGAACTTAAGGAGGTTAACTAAATGTCAACATAATGGGCATAAAGGCTCCATTCTGGTTGTTATTTGGCTTTTTGTACCAGTACTTGCCTTCAGCATTGCTTACGATCTTTTGACTGCTTCACAAGCGTGTGCTGCTACCTGCTGTTCAGCTAGTACCCAATCTAGTTAGAGGTCATTGCAACACTTTGTCAGGACTGACTTGTAGAGATGGGATTTTTAGACTGTCCACAGATGCATGATATGAAGAAAAATGACTACATTACCACCACATAATCAATTAATGATTCAGGTATATCTTGTGGGCTCTTATTTTCATTCTTCCTTAAATTTGATTACATTTATTCCATCCTTTGTGGTGGGCAAAACACAGAAATCTCGTTTTAAAGTCTTTCAGCTTTTATCACTTTAACTTGAGACTTAGCCAGCAAAACAAAAGATGTTAAATGACAAATATATGTTCTTCACCACCACTGTTAAGTCATCTAGGCCCATGGCGATCATTAGGTGAACCTGATATGTTGGTACATTCCTAGTAAATCTGTGTTTGCGGGAAACAGTGAACTTTCAGATTTACTAAGGATCTGAGTCAGTTTTTAGGGTTAAAGTTTCTGTCCAGAAGAGACAGAGGCTTCCATTCTTGGTAGATGCTAGTGGAGGTCTTTAGTGTGTAAAAATGAATGTAGTTTGTTGTGTTTACAGGGAGAAACCTAAAGGTAAAACACCTCAAATTGACCATGGTAGTTCTTACTGCTAAATACCCAATAAGCTACATTGCAAGCCAGCTGTTAACCGATGCCTACAGTAATACAAAATCTGACACATAGATATAAACTGCATATGTGTGGGGTGTCATCTAAATCTGAATTTAACTAATCCTGAAATGGGCTTAGCCAGGATCTAATGTCTCCAATCTTTATCTAAAAGTGATCATTGCAGATCCCTACTTTATTTTGTTCTCTGTTTTATTACTTCAGGGATCTGTCAGTGACTTTACTCATGCCTGAATATCAAAGTGAAACCTGCATTTTTCTTTCCTAAGTGAGACATTGCACACTTACAATGCACAGTGGCAAAGCTGGCATGGAGTTTGCCTTGGAGGAGCGGTACCCATCTAAAACATGGCTGCGTCCTCGTCATGCATCATGTGTATGACAGCAGGCCTGCCAGCATCCTGTGAAAGTGGTCCGGTGTAATAAGGGGCTGTATCAACACTCATTCACCGAGCCCTCACCTTACTGAGGTGTGAAGCAGCTCTAATAGAAAAACATACCATAACTGCAGACAACCCAGTATGACTACAAGAAGCTGGTCCAACATCGCTCTGCTGGATATCAGCGGAATGAGTTTGCACATTTAAAACTGGAGCTGCTTTTTTTTTTTTCCTTGAAGAAGATAAGTTAGAGCTCTGTTTTTCATTTTAAGACTTTTCTTTTTTTCTGTTTGTTACTCATAAGAGCTCAGGTTCAGTTCACTTTTTATGAATGAGCTGCCCTGCGGTCGATGCAGATATCATCTGCATTTGAGGAATTTTTACATTTATTATAATGTGATTTCTGTTTGTCAACAGGCACATTTAAGAAGGCAGACACATCATCCTTAACAGCAACTGATGACAATCTTCTGAATGGTGGTAAAGTGGATGACGTGTGAGTATCCTGTTAAAAAAAAAAATATATATATATATATATATATATATATATATATAAGTACAAAATACAGCAACTGGCAGGATCTGAGCATTTAGCCATAATTACCTGTCAGCCATTTAATCTGCCAGCCTCAGCTCAGCATGCAGATAGTCCTTGACGGTGTTTGGCCCACACTTTTTGGCAAATTGTCCAGATTATCAGTTCACCTTTGCTGAGGGACAGCACTTAAAATAATTATAGTAAACTACCCTGTGGGTCATGTAAAAGCTTGAAAATGAAACAAAACAAGACATTACCTGCACACGGATGCCATATTGAGGTTTTGTGACTCTTCTTGATTTATTTTTAAATCCTGTAATCCACCAGGTCTGTGAAGAAGGAGAAGATGAGCCAGAACTTGTTGCAGTGGACTGTGGCAGATGTGGCCAGTTATTTCTCAGCTGCAGGATTTCCCGAGCAGGCTGTCGCTTTTCGAACACAGGTTAGTGCAGCGGTACAGAGCTTCTACAGAGAGCATTGCTCATACATCAGAGTCAAACCTAACATACTCCATCACTTCATGGATTTTGTTTTAATGTATTATTTTTTTCGAGGCTCTGTATATACACTATTCTTTCCCTCCACGTTCTTCAGTTTTGAACAGTGCAACAGGCACTGTTCAAAACTGAAGAATGGTGCCGTTGGGTTAAATACTCAAAGCATATCTTTAGAAACCCAAGCGTAATTCTAATTAAATTCTTTTCCCTCTTTTGCAGGAAATTGATGGGAAGTCTCTTCTTTTGATGCAGCGTAGTGACGTATTGACCGGGCTGTCCATCCGACTCGGCCCTGCCCTCAAAATCTACGAGCGCCATGTAAAAGTGCTGCAGAGGACCCATTTCCTGGAATGCGAAGACCTTTGAAGTGGCGATTGACATGGCAGACTGCTGCATTGACTCAAACTTCCATTTAGCGCCCCCTCTCACTACTGCCCACTTTCATATACAGTATGTGTAGAGGGTGTGTGGTGGAGGGTTTCGGTGGAATTGACTTTCACTGTGAGAATGACCAGAAACTGAAACACAGTCGTCCTACCTCTCATTACGGTCTTTAGTTTTCAGATGGTTTTCATTTCACTCATTGCAACCCCGTTATGGAGGGAAGAGACCGCTGCATTCCGAGTGTTTTAAAGCGGTGCAGCAGCAACCTTTCTGCAAGAGTAAAACACTGGGAAAGTGAAAAGTTTAAGCCTTCCAACCAAGTGGACCACCTACACAGACATGGCTGTGGACACAGTGCTGTCGCAGCTTTGGATGTCCCCTCTGTGTCTGTTACCACACATTCTGTTTACCCAGAAACTGTTAATCACAGAAAACAAAGCACAGCAATTGTGCAGTTTGCTTTTTTTCCCCCTTTAATTTCTTTTTATTTCATGTGATGAGTGCTGGAGAAGTCAGACTATCCAAGTACCTGCATTATTAGGGCTGCCCTTTATATCTTGTTTTTCTTTGAAGCCTTGATAATCAGCAGTGAATAGTTGACAATTTTATAACTAAAGCATCATCTGACAGGTGCTGTGCAGAGAGAATGAACAGCAGGACAACAATGGGAGCTAGAGCTCCATTGCAAACCAGTACTTTTCATAGTTTTTTTTTTAACTTGCTAAATAGGTATGAAAGTCACTAATTAGCAGCAGTGAGGTGAACTAAAGCATGACAATTACTGCTGAGAGTCAGATGCTGTGCACTCAAGCTCAGATCTTATGGGTTTGTGTTTTTTCCACATTGAGAAAGAAAAAAGTTCCACCTACACGATGAATAAATATCCGAGTATTTGGGTGCAGCCCTAATCAGCAGAGTCTGATTCCTAACCTATCATTGCCACCAGTAGCTGCTGTTTTGGATTATTTCTTCAGTACCTTTTATAACACTGAGGCCCTTTTCAGACATGGGATATGTGACATTGGTGTCTAAGCGACTGCACTGTCATTCAAACGTAAGCCACTTTCCTGTTAATATTCCTCTCGATTTCATTCAGACACACCCGCAACAGTGACGGAGGCCCGCGGCACACGTGCATCGCAGAGGAATGTTTTACTGCGAATCAGGTCCGGAACAAAGTGTCAATGTCTATTTGTTATTGCTCTTTAGGGCATTCTCTAGTGCATGTCTGAAAGGGGCTGGAGATATAACCAACACTTGAGCTGATATGCTACAACCTGAGGGGTTTTTTTTGTTTTGTTTTGTTGGTTTTTTTTCTCCTTGTATTGTCTTAATTAAAAATGACTGTGGTCCAACAATACAGTTGCACTTTGGGGAACGATTGCAAATAGATGTGACCAGAATATGTGCAACCTAAAGGAACTTGCTTTTACACATACACAAAATAAACCTGCAAGAAATGTTGTTGTAATACTGAATATATTGTGAGACATTCAACGGAGCTGCTCAGAATCTGTTTACAAACAGATATCTCGATGAAATGCAATATTTTATCTTCTCTTATTCCTTTATAATTTTGTCTCGTCTCTCTTTGTGTTTTGATCTAAGCCAGCCACTTGAATTGTAACATTCCACATAATGTAGTCCGCATCTCCAGTGTATTTCCCTCCACGTTTTATCTGTAACACAACAGACACTTTTGCGGAGTTGCAAATAAAACTCGTGTCTCCGCTAAGTTGTTTTGTGAGAGTTTATTACCCTTAAATCAACAGTACACCGAAAAGCAATTGTTTCATTGGTTCGGTGACTTAAAGTAATGTAAACAAACCTTACACTACAGATGGAAATCCCTGCAAAAAATATCTATTTTTCAGTAACAAATTCACTCATCTGATCTTCAAATTCAGCTTTGTGTGAAAAGCGCCTTCAGGGGAAACACAATTCATAACAGTGAATAAACTTCATAAGAGAACAGTGTTAGTATAAAGGTCAGTAAGTAGAGTATTGCATGAGCTGCGTGACACCACCAAGTTTTCAGCTCCAGGCTGCATAGTAAGAATACTTTTGATAAAATTTCACTGATTGGGCTGATAAAAGCTACGATTTCTTTTTAAACTTTTGAATATTGTGCAACACATAAAAAGAATAAATAAAAAGGACATCTTTTATCTTCTAGATTGCATATAACATTAAAATAAGACTTTATTGCATTTCACTAGCTTCCTTTCAATGTGACAGTCCTTCAGTTACCAGTCCAGCACTGTAAATGCCGCTCCTTATTACCTCAGCGCACAGTCCCTGACATCCAGGGGGATGCATGGGCCCTTAAAAAGGACCGCTACCAGTGAGGAGTTGGATGGGTGTAGCAGCTGTTGTTGCCTGTGCTTAGATCTACAGGATGAAGGGCAGTATGGAGGAGCGCAGGGTGGGATAATCCCTAAACTCCTTTAAGTAGCTGCGGTGTTTGCCTTTAGCCCAAACCGTCATCTGGATGAAGGCCACAAGAGTGAAGAAAGCCACAGGCACACACTGGGTCATCACTGTGAAGCCGATCCAGGAGCCGACCTGTGAGCAATAAGTTACAGACACACACACAGAGTGCATGGAGAATGATGGTACAGTTACAGAACATAACCACCAGATGGCAATGCATCTTTCCTTGCGAGGATAAAATGCAGCACTGTACAATGAAATGTTAACCTTTAGCATTCTAGTAGAGTAACATTAAAAAATACTAATAACACCAAAATGAGCATAGACCCAGAAAATTTCCCTTAAATAAATATATAAATACTGGATGTTATAGATTCATCTACCTAAGGAAAAAGGGTGAACTTCACCGAAATATGGAGTTTGATTTGGGCTTACCTCATATGTGTAGTTCGGACAAGAGACCAGCCAAAAGATCCAGGTGAAGGGGTTTTTTGTTGGATAAGGAATCTTCTTGGTTTTGGAGCCTGAAACGAAGGGTAAACTCAAACTGCACTGTGCGTTTAAAAGGAAATCAGTAAGAAAAGGAGACTGAAAATCACACGTATTGCTGCAAAACGCTCACCTGGTGTTTTGAGGTTACGAAGCGCCACGTGGATGGAAAAATTCCCTATTTGACAGAACTGTGGGGATAAAGATATTCAAAAATGAGCATTCAACAGGATGGTGGGTTTAAAATGTGGAAGGTGACTCTCAGAGAGCTGAAGCTTACCAGGAAAATGTAAAGACCTGCATTCACCTGCTGCTGCCCGTAATCTGTTGACGTGTCACAGAAAAATGGATTAAGATAGAAGTTGGCATTGACTGATGAGCTAAAGTGAGAATGAAAGTGGTCAGCACTTACAGGGTGTGGTGTAGAGAGGGTGGTTAATGTAGTATGCCATCCAAGCTGCAGTAGACCAGTAATAGCCACAGTTCTGGCATAGAAAGCAGGACTATTATAAGTCAAAGTGTCTAGATATTGCTCCACATAGATTTCTAAGAAGAGTAACCCCAAACAAAGTAATAACTACAATGCACAAAGCTTTTAATGTGCAGCACAGTTACCTTAAATATGTTCCTGAGAGGCATGGTCCCATGGGAGATACGATGGACAAACAGTGTCTCCAGAATCCTCTTGATGTAGTGGAAGGAGTGACATATGCAGGCCAAACTGCAACAAGACACAAGCACAAAGACACACTTACATATTTAGCTGTGATTAATACATCGCCCCGCTGCAGTCCATTACACTTGGCGCTGACTCAGTGTCAACATAGCAATATGCTTCCCAACTGTTTGTCATGCTGACGGGGGAGGCGGGGGGTCTGTGCAAAGCCCGGGATTGTGTGAAACACTGCACCAACATCACAACAGATCTCTGAAAACATGGGAAAGCCAACACTCACTGTACGATCCAGTGCTTGCTGCTGGTGAAGTCATACTTTGGAGAGTAGATGAAGGGAAGGCGGAAGTAGAACATTAAGTAGATGATCAGCGGGCCAGCACACTCTGCCAGGAACACCTGAAGTGAGTGAGGAGACACATGTGCTTTAAGTCAAGGGTTCTCAAAGCTTTGTGACCAAGGGCCAGTTAAGGGATTTGTGTGGAAAGCTGCACATATTAAAAAAATGCACACATTAAAGGAGAAATGTGGTTTGGCAGTATTTTATCTTGGCCTGTTTTTCATTTTATTCAGTATAATCAGTTACATTCTTTGGCAGCAGGAGTAGGATGGTTTAGTGGGATATGATGGCTGGAAGTGAAGAGTTCCAGCTGGATGTTAGAAATGCTACTATACTCACTGGCCACTTCTTTAGGTACACCTGTTTGCCTGCTCTTTTCAACAAATATCTAACCAACCAGTTACATTTATATAGCCTACGAAGGAATATTAGGGCCTCATTTCAGACGGATCAGACGGAAAAGCGCACAAGAGTGGATTTGTACAAAATGAAATAGCTGGTATTGGAAAGATGCAAGGTTATCAATGGTTACACCCCGGTCCAATAAGAGGATGTATGTTGTGTCACAAGACGGCGGATCAATTTGTTTCACTAACTCATCTAAACAAGGCATTTTTTAGTGGGTATAGCAAACATGGTAGTTTGTCTTGAAACAAAAATGATAATCTCAACATTTCGTCTTTTTTCTCAAAATAATCGTTAATGTTTTTTTCATTAATGTGGCCCTAATAAATACTCCATCGTACATAGAATCAACTCAATCCACTTTTGCATGTAGACATGCCCCAGGCAGTCTGCTGAAGTTCAAACTGAGCATCAGAATGGGAAAAAAAGTGATTTAAGCTACTTTGAATGTGACATTGTTTTTTGTGTCAGAGTGCTAGTCTGAATATTTCGGAAACTGGTGCCATAACAACCATATCAAGGATTTATACAGAATGGTCCAAAAAAAGAGAAAACATCCAGTGAGTGGCAGTTATTTGGGTAAAAAGTCCTTGCTGATGTCAAAGATGAGATGAAAATGGCCAGTCTGCTTCCTGCTGATAGGAAGGCAACAACAACTCAACCACTCGTTAGAACCAAGGTATGCAAAAGAGAATCTCTGAACACCCAACACACTGAAGCTTGAAGCGGATGGACTACAGCAGAATAACACATCATGTCACAAAGGTTTGGTCAAACTGCGTTCTTAAACATAGCTTGAACAACTCAGAATCCATTACTTTTCTTCATGGATGTGCAGCTGACAAATCTGCACCATGTGGCTCTGTTTCAACAAAATGAACCAAATTCTCTGAGGAATGTTTTCAGCACATTGTTGAATCTCTGTCATTAACATTAAGGCAGTTCTGAAGATCGAAGAGGGTCCAAACCCTTTACTGGGATAAAGTGTATCTAATAGAGTGACTTTAGTATATTTATCATAATATGATATCATAACAACATATGACCTGTCGATGAATGAAAAGTTAAAAACAAATCAGGGGTTGCATAAGTTAATACCAGGACTACAGGTTTAAATGCTTTTAACTCAGTACCATAAATTCCAGTAGCTTTCAAATTACAGAAATTAACATAGCCTAATTATTGACTGAAATCCATTTAGAATGATAGTTTGTCGGTATAAACCCTATGCCACAGGGAGAACATGCAACTGACACCTGACATGCTCACCAGCTCACTAACAGCTGACACCAGCGTGGCTCTGGTTTCTACAGTCTCACTTGTTAAAGCCACCATGGATCAAAAAGGTCTGTCTACCTCACCTAAGCATTAGGAACAAATCAGTTACAGTAATACTCCTCCTCATATTCAGTATGTACGCATAGACCAGATGAGATACTGGGACAGCTTGTAACACCCGCTTTAAGATCAAGTGACACAGCTGTGAAACAGATCCCCAAATCAGCACCTTCGGCGGAGGCCTGGCTCAGCATGCCTGACTGGTAGCTACTTCTGATCGCTGCTCGTCCACCCACACTGGCATCAGACTAAAGGCATTTTTCTCAGATTGTCTCAGGGTTTGACGGGGAATGAAAAGACTGGGTGGGCATGGGTGAGTAAAGAGCAGCAATGAAACGGGAGTGAGTGGTCAGGAGGGATAAACGCCTCAGGGGGGAAATGAGGCCATGAGATTAAATGTCCTAGGACAGAGGACATGCAGTGCAAGAGGTGGGGGTAGTGCAGGGGGGACGCCACAGCAAATCAACTCTACCTGTCACTGTAGGCTGATATTTATATTCAAGAGTTATTGAGTGGGTGAAAGGGTGTCTTTGTATATTTAAAGTGCAAGAATGTTAAAAGATCGTGTCGAGGGGTTTGCATGTTTTAGCATAATAAGTGCAAAGCAGTTTTTGAAAAGCAGTTCTCTTTAAGTGATAGTCAGCAGATTAAAAACAATCCAGCTGTGGCTGAGTCATATCCAAAAGCCAATTGTGCAAACATGAGAATTAAATCCTTTCTTCTAATACAATTATGAGTCTTTAGAGTATATTTAAATCCCAGAGCAGAGGCATTACAGAGCAATGTGTTCATGACTTGACACACAACACTAAATCCAAATGTTGTGTGTCTGTGTACAGGTGGACTTACAGTTCCCCACGTGAGCTGGGGTCCCAGGTCACTGAAGTAAAAGCTGGCTGTGGTTCCCACAGGAAGTGTCTGGAGAATGTCCTCATCTCTGAGACACTTTGCCTCTGAGACAAAAACAGTCACCATCACGACCTGCTCTGTAATCTAGATAAATGCTTTAAAAACAAAAAAGGTGGCAGACTTACTTGGATCTAAGCGTAGGGACTGTCGGGCCGGATACCACTTAGGATCTGTCAAAATGGGGAGGAACTTTACTATTAGTATTCTGAAGAGATTCTTTGTGGTCCAAGTGTCTCACTGCTGTAGCTGCTTTCGTGTTTGTACTGAACATCGCTACCAGATTTAATGTAATTCGGATTCAGCAAAGTCAGCAAGAGTCATTTTGGATGTCGTGCAGGATGAACTTACATGATTTGTGAAACAAAGCTTTAATATCCAAAACAGTGGCAGTTGGCTCCACCTAAAATCAAAATAAAAAAAATTAATTTTGTTAAAGATTGTGTTATTACCAGCAGCACAAAAAACAAAGCTGAAATCATTCCTGCTGTCTTGATCAATTTTGTTTTGATTCCTTGTGAAACTTGTCAGGCTCGTCGACTCTGTTATGAGCCCTCCTTCTACGGACATAGCTTGTAACATTTACACTAGCTACTAATCAAGCCTATCTGCGATGCGGGCATGTGCTGTAACTGAAACAGAAAATTCCTGTCAGATGAGGAGGGAATTCTCACCTCCTAACTGCAACCTCAATAGAAACATAACTGATAATGGCTGCACTCGACTGGGCAAACTGTGAAACAGATGATTATCTTTAAAGAGCATCCATGTGTTCAAAGCAACCGTTCTGTATTTTCTTGGCTTCGCTGCAGAGTAAGATCAGGTTTTGCCGCTTGCAGCACAGACTTAACATGTATAAAATATGAAACTTTCAGAGGAGTGAGAACAAGGTGATAAATCAATCCACTCTATGGCATGCTAATGTTTCGAGGCCTTTCTTTTAAATAGGACTTTAGTTATGTGGCTGCAATCAAAGTGATCTGCTGGCTGTTAACATTTTTTTTAAAAAAATCATTAAGCTAAATATAAAAGGTGAGTGTAATTAAATAAAGACCCTTTTGACATCCTCTCACTCACCTTGTCCAGCAGCAATAGCTTCTCCTTTGTCTTTAAATCCACAATCTCCACCTCAAAGTAAACAATCCTTTTGGCCTTTTTGGGGGCTTTTGGTTTTGGCCTCGGTGCGGCTTTCTTCTCAGGCTCTAGTGCATCTGCCTTCTTTGCCTCTAATGCGAGCACATCCATGACACTGTTTGATCCCAAACCTCAATAGCGTGGGGAAATAATCTGTGATATGTCCAGTGACGCTGGTTGTGCTCCACTGGTATGTGTAACAGCTACCAGCTCGTCTCCAGAGAAGCTGTTAGTCCAGTTCAAGAGTCTCTTGTGTCTCTCAGACTCAGTGAATATCCTTCCACTTTCGGAGTTTCTTCCACAGAGGAGTGACCGTAAACACTTGAGGCAATGGCACTGAGCAGAAGTCGGAGGAGAGCTAGTCTAAAACCATGAAGTAGACCTGCTCTTCACCTGAACAGAATCCTGTTCAAGATCCACAGCCCCCACATCACGCAGCAAAATGCACTGAAGACGAAACTGGAGAGGCCCAAGACATAATCCATAGCGCGCCATTTGCGAGGCTAAATATAAGTCGCCTGATTTGCTCTGCTCCGGCTTGGTAACCTTGGGAAGCCACATACAGTACAACCTTAGCCGGTGACAGATGCCAACATTTTCTCATTAGACCTATAAGACACATCTGCTCCCCGCTCTGCTCCTCGCTTGGTCACACAGTGAGGGGTCCCACTGAAAACCTGATCAGTCAGATGAAAGATCTCCACATGCCCACACATCCCTCTATCCCCCAAACCACCTGTGAGGGTTGTTTTCTCGTTCTAAAAAACCACAACAAAGACAAACCTGTTTATTCAGGGCCTGCGTCAGGTCACAGTTTGTGTGCCGAACACATTCTGAAACACTTCAAGGGGGTTTGTTTTGAGAGGCGGGTGATAAAAATGCTGATTGGGAGAACATCAGAGATGCCTTTCATTGCACTGGGTCAGCTCATCATTGCAAATAGCCAGCTGCATATCTATAGTCCAGTGTTGGGGAGTAACGGAATACATGTACCGCCGTTACGTATTTAAAATACAAAATATGAGTAACTGTATTCCGTTACAGTTACCGTTTAAAAAGGTGGTATTCAGAATACAGTTACTTTGTTGAAATAAATGGATTACACTGCGGTACTTTCCTGTTTCATTTTGTCGCGGGTCAGGACTGTTTGGGTTTTGTTTGACAGCTACGTTCTGTTGTTCCAGGCGGCAGCGCTACGGTTGCCATGGTTACAGGGCGACGCTCTCTCTCTCTCTCTCTGCGACTGTGTGTTTCCTGGGTGAGAGAGCGCCTTTTCGTTGTTGTTGTTGTGCTAAGCTAACAGGCAGAATGCTACAAGCATAGCTCTAAAGAATGTAGCATCATGGGCAGTGTAGTCCGTGCTGCAGGGAGAATGGACTGCCATACACATTATGGGTCTGTGAGCGCGAGGAGGGAGAGAGAAAAAGGGGAGTGGAAAGGTTGGAGTTGTCATCGAGGAAAAACGGGAGCTGGAAGCATGTAAATATAATAATAACCACTTCAGCCAAGAAGAGTGCCTGACGAGCCCAGTTGTAAGTAAGCTATTAAGACTCGACTGTACACCGTGTTCGTGTTTTCCTCCGAAAACAATAAGTTCCGTTGGAGCAGTCTTTCAACGTCTCTCTCTGTCTCTCGCAAGAAAAGTTGACCCACACAACAAAGTAAAGCTATTTTTCGGCTATGAGCCGACAGGGACCCCGCCGTATTAGTCAGAGGTCCCTTTACTACAGCTCGGAGTCGCGGACCTTCAGTAATAGTAATAAATCACACAGCAATAGTACATTCACGTTGTTGTAAAAAGCATGATAATATATTAAGTAATCCAAAGTATTCAGAATACGTTACTGTCATTGAGTAACGTAACGGAATACGTTACAGAATACTGTAACGATGGTTAAGTGTTATTGTACAGTGACATGTTGGTGATCTCTGCACACTGTTGTTGTTCCTTTAAGATTCATGTTTGGTTGTGGTGTACAGGAAGGGGTGGGTGGGACCTGGTTGTTCTGTGTGTGTGCCAGGCTGAAGAGAGGGGGAGTTCGAGAGCGCTTCCCCCTGAGTTAACAACCCGCTGGCTTATGTGCCAAATAAACGGACAAACTGAGACCCCAACCGTCTGGTTCTTGTGAACGTTACATTGGTGTCAGAAGTGAAGAAAGAAAAAAGAACCCCAGAACGCCCGACACCCTGTTGCTGGCGACGCTTGCCGTTACGAGACGAGGATGTTGCCGGGCAAGATTAAGAAGGAGACGGAGGAGAGGGAGGTTCGTCCGCGCTCGCCCGCCCATGGAGTGAGGGAAACGGCGCTGCGGCTGTCTGCCGAGGCTGGATTTTCTCCAGGTTTGACTAGGCTCGGGAACTGTTCGCACAGCGGCCGCGATTCCGGCGGGAAGGAGTCGACCTCGCTTGGCGCGCCGTCACGTGATGTAAACAAACATGGCGGCGCCCAGCAAGCTGCAGCGAATATAAAAACGCCTAAGTTCAGCGGCAAGACGCCATGGGAAGTGTTTATCGCACAGTTCGAGCTGTTAGCTGTCGCAGCTGGCTGGTCTGAGGAACATAAAGCTCTCCAACTGGCTTTGTGTCTGTGTGAGGATGCAGCTGCATGCCTGCTGCTGCTGACCGAGGAGCAGAGGGGAGATTATAATGCTCTGGTCGGAGCACTTCAGAGGCGCTTCGGGCAGTATAACCAACCAGTGCTGCTGAGGTCGGAGTTCCACAACAGACGCAGATTGCCAGGCGAGCCCCTCCGCATTTTGGCCCATGAAATCGAGTGCCTTTGCCGGAGGGCGTATGACAGCATGCCACCATCAGTGCAAGCGGAGTTAGCTCGGGACCAGTCCTGCAGGCCCTGAGCCCTAAAGAGCTCCGTATGCAAACTCAGCTTGCTCGGCCAGCCACACTCAGTGCAGCCCTGGAGCTAGCGTTGGAGAGGGAGATGCTTGCAGGATCCTCTGGGGGCGCTGATGACGCACACGTGGTGAGGGCTGTGTCAGCACCTGTGGAACAGATGGAGACGCCAGCGGGCTTGTGCAGTTTGGTGCAGGCGGCTTCGCTGCAGTCGCCTTCCCCTCGGGCTGGCCCACACCGCCGACCACAGAGCTGCTGGGGATGTGGACAACCCGGACACCTCATCAGGCAGTGCCCCAAGCTTGCAGCGGTTCAGGGAAACGCCCACGGGCCCGTGTAGGCGGGAGTACACGGGCCTGGGAGAACGACATCCCCACACCACCGCCACCTCCACCCGGTGCGGCCATCGCTGTGGGCTGGACCCAGGTTGGCGGCTTTTGCCATGTTCCAGTGACGATCGCGGGGGTGTCCTGTACGGCCCTGCTGGACACGGGGTCCAATGCAACGCTGGTCCGACCCGATATTGTCCCAACCGGAGCTGCTGTGCAACCGACTAATGTGCAACTTAAGACTGTGACCGGTGATCTGGCCCCAATGAGAGGGAGGGGAGTGTTCCAGTTCAAGGTGGGGGACCTCGGTGTGTCTTATGCTGCCTGGGTGGCTGACGTGCAGGACGCCTGCATCCTTGGGCTGGATTTTTTACGAGCCATTGGCGGTGTACTGGACTTAGGCAAAGGCTTCCTCGTAACCCCTGATGGGAAGAAGGTGCCGCTTATTCCTCCCCCGGTCTGCACAGCATCTGCCGCGGCGTCCACCTCCACCGCAGAGACCGCTGCAGACCCGCCAGCAGAACAGCGAGCGGAGGAGGAGGAGGAGAGGCTCTTAGCAGTGAGGAGTATCTGGTCAAAGAACTGTGAGGGGCTGACTCCACAGCAGCAAGAGAGTCTATGGCAGGTACTAAAAGAGTTTAGTGACATTTTTGCCCTGAAAGAAAGTGATGTTGGCTTGACACACTTGGTAGAGCACGTCATTGAGACCGGGGATGCCCAGCCTATTAAAGTGCGCCCACGCCGCCTGCCCCTGGCTCATCAGGAGGCTGCGGACAGAGAGTTGTGTGAAATGATGAAGGCGGGCATCATAGAGCCATCTGATAGCCCGTGGGCCTCCGCGGTGGTGATGGTGCCTAAGAAAAAAAGTCCTAGGATGCGTTTCTGTGTGGACTACAGACCACTCAACAAAGTGACGAAGAAGGACTCTTACCCCCTTCCCAGGATTGATGAGTCTCTCGACTTAGTAGCCGGGTCCTCCTGGTTCTCCACCCTGGACCTGCGGAGTGGCTACTGGCAGGTGCCACTGTCCCCGGAATCCAGACCGAAGACAGCCTTCTGCACTAACAGGGGACTATGGCAGTTCAAAGTCCTGAGCTTTGGTCTTTGCAATGCTCCTGCGACCTTCGAGAGGCTTATGGACAGTGTGCTGGCTGGTGTCCCACGGCAACGGTGTCTGGTTTACCTGGATGACCTTCTAGTGCACGGGAGCTCCTTTGATGCTGCCCTGGATGCCCTGAGACAAGTGTTGGAGAGGGTGGCAGCTGCAGGCCTGAAGCTGCACCCCGACAAGTGCCACTTCATGAGGAGGGAGGTGGAGTTTCTGGGCCACAAGCTGGGTCGTGAGGGCATCAGCACGTTGGAGGAAAAAATTCACACCATTACCGAGTGGCCCACACCAGCAGACCAGAAACAGCTCAAAAGCTTCCTAGGACTGGCGTCTTATTACAGGAGGTTTGTGAAGGGCTTTTCCTCCATAGCCGCACCACTCTTCCACCTGCTGCAGAAGGACCGTGACTTCATCTGGACCCGGGACTGTCAGCAGGCGTTCGATACCCTCCGCAGATCGCTGACAGAGTCTCCAGTCCTTGCCCCCCCTGACCCCGCCCTGCCTTTTGTCCTGGACACTGACGCAAGTAATGTGGGGCTGGGAGCGGTGTTGTCGCAGGTTGGGCCAGAAGGGGAGAAGGTGGTGGCGTACTTCAGCCGGGTCCTGAACAGGAGTGAGCGGTGCTACTGTGTCACACGACGAGAGCTGTTGGCTGTGGTGGCGGGGGTGAGACACTTTAAGTACTACCTGTGCGGCACAGCATTTGTTATCAGAACTGATCATGCTGCCCTTCAGTGGCTGATGTCTTTCAGGGAGCCAGAGGGACAGGTGGCTCGCTGGCTGGAGGAGCTCCAAGCCTTCAATTTCACTGTGGAGCACAGAGCAGGGACGCACCATTCTAACGCAGACGCCCTCTCTCGTCGCCCATGTGCTGCAGCTGGCTGCCGTTACTGTGACAAGCGAGAGGAAATAGAGCGGGAACTCACGACAATAGACGGAGCAGCACAGCTCGCCTGCAGGGCTCTTCTGATGGTGGATGCAGCGGAGTGGAGGGCACGGCAGGAACAAGACACGGACCTGCTGCCGGTCCTGCAGTGGCTGGAGAAGGGGGAGCAACCCCTTTGGGATGAGGTCACTGGGTTTTCCATCTGTACCAGGGGGCTATGGGCCAAGTTTGCAGCTCTCAGGCTGAAGGAGGGGGTGTTGGAGCGTGCCTGGAAGGATCCTGCCACGGGGGAGGAGAGGTGGCAGGTTGTGGTGCCAAGGTCGCTGAGGTCAGCTGTGCTGGAAGCCTGCCATGGGAGCACTGGCTCCGGCCACTTTGGGGTCTCCAAGACTCTCCGCCGCCTCCGCCAGGGCTATTACTGGGGTCAACAGCGGAGGGACGTGGAGGACTTTTGCCGCAGCTGTGATGCATGTTCCTCACACAAAGGGCCACAGGACCAGTCCCGGGCTCAGCTTCAGCAGCAACCAGCAGGAGCCCCAATGGAGCGAGTAGCTGTGGACGTCATGGGCCCATTTCCTCGCACAGACAGAGGAAACCGCTATGTTCTTGTGGCCATGGACTATTTTACCAAGTGGCCGGAAGCATACGCCATCCCAGATCAGGAGGCTGAGACGGTCGCTGATGTATTAGTGGAGGGGATGTTCAGCCGCTTTGGAACAGCAGAGACCCTCCACAGTGACCAGGGGCGTAACTTTGAGTCCAAGGTATTTGCTGCCATGTGTGAACGCCTTGGGACTAAGAAAACCCGCACCACCCCACTTCACCCCCAAAGCGATGGGCTGGTGGAAAGGTTTAACAGGACGCTGGCCCAGCAGCTAGCCATCCTTACCTCAGAACACCAACGGGACTGGGATTACCATCTTCCCTTTACCCTCATGGCCTACAGGTCGGCAGTACAGGACTCCACCCAATGTACGCCTGCCCTGCTCATGTTAGGGAGAGAGCTGAGAACTCCTGCAGAGTTGGCTTTTGGGAAGCCCCCGGACGTGCCAGAGGCACCACCGGGCCGGGACTACGCAAGGAAGCTGCAGGACCGGCTGGATTCTGCACATTCCTACGCCCGAGAGCAGCTGGCGAAGGCAGGCCTGCGCCAAAAGAGGAATTACGACATCACCACTAAGGGGAGGCACTTCCATGCTGGGGAGCTGGTGTGGGTCTACAGCCCAAAGAGGAAGAAGGGACGGTGTCCTAAACTGGATAGCAGCTGGGTGGGGCCTTGCAGCGTCCTAGAGCGAGTAGGGGAGGTTGTTTACAGGGTGCAGTTGCCTCCTAGGGGGAGGATAGTAGCGCTGCACAGAGACCGGATGGCCCCCTACAGAGGGCAGTCCCTCCCCTCCTTTCCAGAGGGACGTGTACAGAGCGTCCGTGACCCTGCTCAGAGGGACCCCCGACCGGGGCTGCGTTCCCCTCCCTCGGACTCTCCACCCCAAAGCCCCGAAGCTCCGCGTCCACCTCAGGGGCTCAGGAGGTCAAGGAGGGAACGTAGGCTACCACCCCGCCTCAGAGACTGTGTCGTTCCCTCGGGGACGAGGAACTTATTGCTGGGGGGGCAGTGTAACGATGGTTAAGTGTTATTGTACAGTGACATGTTGGTGATCTCTGCACACTGTTGTTGTTCCTTTAAGATTCATGTTTGGTTGTGGTGTACAGGAAGGGGTGGGTGGGACCTGGTTGTTCTGTGTGTGTGCCAGGCTGAAGAGAGGGGGAGTTCGAGAGCGCTTCCCCCTGAGTTAACAACCCGCTGGCTTATGTGCCAAATAAACGGACAAACTGAGACCCCAACCGTCTGGTTCTTGTGAACGTTACAATACATTTTGGGGCATGTATTCTGTAATGGAATACATTTTAAAAGTAACCTTCCCAACACTGCTATAGTCTATGTTCTATTTATAACAAGTAAGAGCACCACAGGGCAGAAGCAGGCAGCAGGCAGCAGTACGCGTGCATTCCCAGATCACTTCTGAGTCTTGGATTTGACACATTCCAGCTTAACTGTAATCCATTTCATGCTAATAAACTCATTTATGTGTTGATCTGGGCCTGCTTCTTTTTCAAGGTGGTTACACTGAGATCTGATCTTGTGACGTCGTTGTGATCCTTCACAGTGATTTGTGGAGCAGCTACAATCGGTTTAGGTTATCAAAAGGCTCTTCTGAATATCCTCATTATTCCCTGTGTAACGTGAAATGAAAAGATGCAATGTAAAAGGGCTTTGAGCTGATTTTTTTTTTATATACACTATCATTTTTCACAATGATTGTGAAAATGATTTTCATGCAATGAGAATAAAAGGGCTTTTTATAATCATTCATTCACTCTTTGTTTCTACTGCTGTGAAAGCAATCCATTGCACTCTTGTGAAACATATTACCCCTAGGCTTTTTGTTTTTGTGGAAACTCAGTCAAAAAGCCTTTGATTTAGCTCTATGCATATCTCTGTGGCTGTATCCTGATTAATGAGAAGTTGCCGGTGAATATGTGAAAAACCTTCAGCACTTCTTCCTGAGTCAGGCAGTGAGCAGCAGGAAAATCAATGCTGACCCCTTCAGTCCTGTATGTATTTTAGCATGTGTCCTCTAGTAATTATCACACAGCACTGCATAATCAGTGAAACCACTTAATAATTGAACTCAAAGAGTTTCTTTCTATATATGCACCATCAAACATGAACAGTTAATTTAGCCACATCGGGTCCTGTCAAATTATCTTGAAAAAGCAAGACACCCCTTTGCACTTATGGGGAATGTCAGCATTAGCTGAAGCTGTAGAGTCTGGGCATCCATCAAGACGAGCATGTAAAATATATTTCGAGACCGTTATGGTCAAGCTTTTACATAGACTCATAGGCATGAATGTCGTGTTAATTTGGGGCTTTAAATAATTTTTTTGAACTGTTCTTTTTAATGACTGTAAGAAAACAAAAGCTCGGTGCACTAGATTGAATTTTTGGGGATTTTCTCTAATCTGCACAGGGTCAAAAGTATATATACAGATATATACACAAACACCCCCGTAATATTTGGTTACACGTCAAGTTGCACCGAGATCATATGTTTTTGGCGCCCATCAACAAGCTTCTGGCATATTTCTTTATATGCCAGAAGTCTCACCTTTATTCTTTCAAACATACCTCTTGTCATTGTCTCCAAATATCTTACTTTTTGTTTTGTTTGATAAAATTCTTCCCCAGATGATATTTGGCTTGTCCATGAGGGCAGCTGCAAATTTTAGTCGACTTTGGAGCAGGGCTTCTTTCTCAATCGGCACACTCTCTGTCCATGTTGATGTAAAACTCACTCCACTGTGGACAGTGATGCTGGAGTTTCCAGGTCATGGCAGGCTGAGCGTTGGTGGTTCCTGGGCTATTCTTTAACGGTCTAATCGATTTTCCTTTTAACCCTGAGAAAATCCAAAAGAAATTTAAACTCGTGCAATTCTTGTTTTTTTGTTTTGTTTTGTATTTTTCTTTTTTCTTTTAAGTCATTAAAGTTATATGCTGGACAATCATTACCATGGCATTCACTCCCGTGATGAATGTATTCAAACGTCTGATCACAACTATTACCTTTAACTTACATGCAGCGTATATTGCTGAAATGCAATAACAATGATGTTAAGATTATTAGACTGATCTGTGGACATTCACTTTAAAATCTATTGCACTTTATTTGATTTCATTTTTATTCCTAAGTGCCTGTGCTATGGCCTATTTGTTAACTATACGCATGTGTTTAGATTTAAAAGGTACAATTCACAAGCCAGATTCAATATTCCATATTCCATAAAATCCGTGCATCATGTTGCATCATGTTTTGAAAGTGCAGGGAATTTGTATAAAGAGCTGTTGTAGAAATATTGCTTTAACACATCTAAGATAATAATAATAACAACAATAAATGAATTTATTATTAATATAAATTGTTACATAACGCGAATCCATAAAGCAGGAAATGGAGAGTTTGATGCTTAAAATGTGGTCGGTGTGTGTCTAGTCATCGTAGTTTCTTATTTTTATTTTTACCCTATGGTATTTCTTCTCCTCCCTGCGTTATAGTACAGCGAGGAACTGGAAACTTGTAAAAAATTACTCGATAGTATAAAAAATTTCTCACGCTGCTAAGTAGTCTGCGCATGCGTACTTGAATGTCACTTATATTATAATAATAAGTGCTAAGAGCTTTTAAAATGCGGATATTTTACACGAGTCATCCAAGCAGTAATAAATGCCTCGATAGGTTCCCGGTTTCGAGTACAAGTTTCTTAAACATTTAATTGAAAACGTCCAGCGCAGCTCAAGCGAAACCGGAAGTTGTCGGGGGTGAATTTTCTTGACTCGGCAGAGATGACCCACATCAGCAGCATCAGCTTCTTCCAGAAGTTTCCTCGCAAGGTTTCGAGTGCGGCATACTGACACACTTACGCAAACGCGGGCAGGCTAGGTGACATTTTCGTCCTCGCCAGTGGGTCAAAGCTGAAAGTTGCTGTGGGGGCTGTGACACTTTCTGGAGGAGCACCCCGACGGCGATCTGAACTATTGCCCGCTGCAGGGACAACTGCGGCGGCGGGGTGAGACATTGGATCCCGGTAACCTGTGCTTCGTTTTACACGAGGCATGCTGGGTGTTTTATCGACGTCAAACCGAAGCTATTGAACAAACAAAAGCAATTGAAAGAAGTGCCGACCGGCCGGTGTGATGGGTAAAGATTATTACAAAGTGCTGGGTATAGCCAGGGGAGCATCTGAAGATGAGATAAAAAAGGCGTACAGAAAACAGGCTCTGCGCTATCACCCCGACAAGAATAAGTCTCCTGGAGCTGAAGACAAATTCAAGGAGATCGCCGAAGCCTATGACGTCCTCAGTGATGCCAAGAAAAAGGACATTTACGATCGTTTTGGAGAAGAAGGTAACCGAACTCCTTCCCCCGGGTTGCACGAAGTTTTGCAGCCTTTGCATTTACCGAGTTTAATCCTCTGCAAATAATGCAAAGCAAAACGTGCATCTTCTTACTCTCTCAATCTAATCGATGTACACATGCATCCTCCTCAGTGCGGTTTCTGGGGTCTTTCTGCTGCAGTTATCTGACAATAGTTGGGTGTACAATAGGGTGCAGCTGGAGAACCTGCTGGAAACAGCAAGTTCTTGCCCGTCCTGTCGGTGTGCCTCTCTCTTGTTATTATTGTGGCTTTGAAAAAATGATTTGTACCTTCAGGCTTTGGTGTCCTTGTCCACACCCTCATGGACAGGGAGGGACAGAGATCAAACTTTGAGATGTCTGGAAGCAGAAAAATATTTTAGCTTCTGAGCATTTACTTCTTGCAAGTAGTAAATATTTTGTGTCAGTTTGTTTGTTTGTTTGCAATCTTTAGACGTTGATTCAAATCATAGGGGTGAATATAGGGTGAATTAAGGTCAGTGTGTTATAAGTGTTAAAGCGGTAATGCCGAGGTATTATTCAACAGATGAGCACCAATAAGCTGATCAAAAAGATCAATAATCAGGTGGCTGTCATCTGATGTCATCTGATAACTACCTTGTCATTAGCAGTGATCAGTGTTTGTCTGTTGTGTTAAGACAACTATGTGTTGACTTGCACCAGTGATGGTGCAGTGAAAACTCTTTTTTTTGCAGTCAATTTTTATATAAAGAATGCTTAGTTTCCCAGACATCAAAGGGTAAATAAAAAATAACAGTAAAAACTAAACAAACATGCTATTTCAAACATTGATATGACAGTGATATTTCCCGTTCTTTTTTAAATACTTGGCGATGTTGTTTTCTTCAACAGGATTAAAGGGTTCAGCTGACACTGGAGGCAGAGGACATGGCGGTCAAAGCTGCAACTACAGCTTCCACGGGGACCCTCACGCAATCTTCGCTGAGTTCTTCGGTGGCCGCAGCCCATTCGATCACTTCTTCTTCCAGGACGGGGAAGACGACGTGGACATCAACAACCCTTTCGCAACGTTTGGCATGCCAGGAATGGGCGGCATGGGTGGGTTTCACCGGCCTTTCAAAACCCACCCGGCAGGAGTTCACCGAGCGCACGAGAAGAAGAAGGACCCGCCTGTGGTGCACGAGCTGAAGGTGAGCTTGGAAGAGGTGTTCTCGGGCTGCACGAAAAAGATGAAGATTTCTCGCAAGAGGCTCAATCCGGACGGCTGCACCATGCGCAGCGAAGATAAGATTTTAACGGTGGACATTAAGCGTGGCTGGAAGGAGGGGACGAAAATCACCTTTCCCAGGGAGGGGGATGAGACTGCCACCAACATTCCTGCAGATGTGGTGTTTGTGGTCAAAGACAAACCTCACCCGGTGTTCAGAAGAGAGGGTTCAGATATTGTTTATCCTGCAAAAATATCTCTTAGAGAGGTAAGATAATCATTCCAACATTAATCATGCTAGTTTATCTTTTTAAAGATGCTTATAATCAAAACTCGGCCGAGCACTTGTATGTCTGCTTATCAGTCCTTTTGTCTCCAGGCATTGTGTGGCTGCACGGTCAAAGCTCCCACACTGGACGGCCGGACCATCACTGTTACCTCTAGAGACATTGTCAAACCCGGAACGAAAAAGCGAATAAGCGGCGAGGGGCTGCCGTTGTCCAAGTTCCCAGAGAAGAGAGGTGACATGATCCTGGACTTCACTGTTAAATTCCCAGACAAACTGGCCCAAAACACACGCGATACACTCGAGCAGATTCTTCCGCTGTGACATGTTATGACTCCAAATCCCCAAAAAGTTAGCATTTCCAGCAGCACTGTCCTGTGTACTACCTGGACTTTTGAGGGCAGATTTGGGTTCAGTGAGGTTTAATTTTACTGCCTGAACAACAAATCCGTATCCTTAACCCAGAATCCAGCTTGTTATTTATTTATTTTTTGGCTTTGAGTGAAGGAGACAAAGGCAGAAAGACAAACAGGTGTTCTTTAAATGTTCAGTGAATTGCAGCACTGGGAAACTTATTGTAGTAACTGAGGATTTGATAACATAGCAGATCTTTGTGCGAGTGCTTTAGGTAACACATAGCCAGCTGCTTAACAATACCTCCCTGATGCAAGTGCACTGATGCATGAATGTGGCTAAAACTTCATTACTCATAGGACATGATTTGGGTTTCCATTAAGTAAAATTGAGGCTTAGATATTGTGCGGGTCTTGAAAGGTGAAACTTTTTGAGATATCTGTAGCAGTATTGGTCTTACTAGGAGTTAATAGAGTTTTCTTTTTCATTGATAAATAAAATTCAGTGTTTTACTTGTCGTTTACACTAAGCTATAATGTAAAGCTTTGTGAAAAATACACCTAAAGTGTTCTCAAGGCTGAAAACAGTAGAGCCCTACCAGGACTGATGCTCAGTACGACTCTTATGGAGTGTGTGTGTGTGTGTGTGTGTGTGTGTGTGTGTGTGTGTGTGTGTGTGTATATATATATATATAATGAGATGATATTGTTTATAATTATAAAACTGTCAGCCACAACTTTGAATCCACTAAAAGGTGAAGTGAGACTTAACATTCATGTGGATGTTATTACATGTAACACTCACTTAAAGCCCCTATCATGCAGGCCTAGAGGCCAGTTAGTGACCCGCCAACAACCAAAGGTCGCTAGGGAAAAATGTGCATTCCCAGTCTGGTTAGTGAGTGGTTGCTGGGTGAAGTTGGTTGCAAAGAGATATCACCTGCAGATTTCCACGATCACCCAAAGGGAGGTGATGCTGACTTGTCTGCAAACACTTGCCAGCTGCTTGTTGAGCAGAATGGAAATGGAGTAAAAGTTGCACCTATTGAAACATAATAGTTTTGTAGTAAAACACGGGTTTTGCTTTGGAGGTGAGTGCACTCCATTTTTGGTTTGCGTTGCAAGTTTCACTACTGCTCCATGGTTAGATAGCGAATGCTTGCAGACAAATTAGTGTCTTGTGTAGAAGCAATGGGCGAAAGCAGAAATCTGAGCGTTGACAAGGAGGGTTTTGTGCAGCACCTTAATTGTAGGTTATTTCACCTAGCGACAGTCTGCACAAGCAGTCGGGGATGACTGGGACTCAGCGGCCAGTCCCTCGGTCATTACCATTGCTGAAGCCCAAGCTCAACCACTTGTGGCCAGTCTTCTTCCCAAGGTGTCACATCGGCCTCGAAACCCTTTAGGTTTCAGTTGATCTTTGGAACGTGGCAGAGGCCTCACTACATAGAGGGTATCTGACAGGTCAAAGGGGAGGTACCTGTGCACCTGATTGGTGTAAGTACATACACTATGCTAGGGGTATATTTAAAGAGAAAATGATGGGGTCATTGTTTATTAACTTTCCAGCAGGGCATTTAATAAAATTAGTCATCAACGTACCATGAAGACTTGACAGGTCTCCACACTACACTGTGCTCATCTGTAATGCTGCTCTGTTTCATGTGCTGCAGATTATTGTAAAAATGGAGTGAGACTATAAATGATCCCTGTTTAGTATCAGAAAGCATTATATCCCAATGCTAATATATCTGGAGATAGGCCAATTAACTTATGCTACTACTAATAATAAGATGCACCTTGATGGACCTCCAGTATTTTCCAGATTTTTAATGGAGGACAACAAAGGCATAGGGAGTTTTCTTTTCTGCAGTTGTAAAGATGGCACATGTTTACTTTTCCAAACTCTTGTTTAACCAGAAGTACACACAAATTATTGCTCATGTAAAATATTTGTTGGAGAAAAAAATGTGCCAAACATTTGTCCCTATCTTATTGTAATATATGTGTGTAAGTATGTGTCTTAAAATTTGCTGAGGACATGTGTGTATCCTGTCACATGACTGAAAATGATCAAAACCTGACTGCATTCATACCCTGTTAAAATGCACAGAGAAATTGATATTTTATACAGAAGTCATGTATTTGTGATGGTTTAATTCATCCTTTTTGTTCTTCTAATGGTGTCTGTCTGATTGCAGATTGAATCAAAAGCCAGTGTGTTTATAATTTCTTTTATCCAACCTGTAAAAATGATATGAAATGTGCTGCCGTTATATTTCACATGACGATGTGAAAAAGAAGTTTAACCTTCAGCTTTAAAGGCCTGCAACCTTTGATCATTCTGTCTTATATCACGAGTCTATTGTGCCAGACAGCTTTCACTCTAGCGTGTACAGAATCGGGTGTTGTGTAGTTTCACAGTTGGGTGACGATCCTGAAGACACAGTCTTTGTGATGATGATGGAAGCTAGTGAATATTAGTAATTTTAGTATCAGTGTGACTGTCAGAGAAAAATAAGTAAACCTCATGATAGTCAGGAACTGCCGCTTCGTCCTGCTTCTGCACATGGTGTAACGTGAATGTAGAGATGTGTAATCTCTCTAATTTCTCTCTATTTTATTTTATTATTTTTTTACAGAATGAATGATTTCTTTTTTTCTTTTTAAAGGAAAACAGATCCTTTTTTTTGTTTACCTCGTTTATGTTTTGAAATTTCTCAGGTTGGGATTCAGAAGCCTTTGATTTTTAACAACAAAAGTTTTATGAATTGATAATAGGAAATATGGAAATTTCTACTTGGCCTTTCCTATGCTGTGATGATTAGCATTTCCACAATAAAGAAACTGGCAAACCAAACTGGCCAATACTGCCTCACTTACTGTCCAATGTTTTAATTATATAGCTGAATTGTAACAACAGTTTCCCTTAAAATCTTTTCTCAGGTTTCACTGTATCCAGCACGTTATCTAGCAAGCCTCATACATTTTGGTTTAGAGGGACTATGCTTAAATTTAGGGCTTAATTTATTTCAAGTTAACGACCAAATAATATTACAGAAAAATGCCCAACAATCAAATGACCCCTTCCAACCCCCTTAAAGAACCATGTGGTGACAGTAGAAAGGAAAAACTTGCTTTTAACAGGAAGAAACCTCTGGCAGACACAGGATCTTGGAGGGGCAACAATCTGCTGAAGCCGGCTGTGAGGGGAAAGAGAAAAGAAAAGAGGCATTCGCAGAGATGAGGAGAAAACAAACTATCTCAGAGAAAAGATAAAATCACATGGCAAAAAAAAATGTTCATTGCATCATAGGAAGTTCCTCGGCAGCCTGAGCTTATGGCAGCATATCTAAGAGATGGTTATGATGGGGTCTAGTTATTCAAGACTCGTGTGTGTGCAAGAAGAAATATTTTAGTTTAAATTCTAGAACTAACAAAGTGTCAGTGAAGAGAAGCCAATACGGGAGAAAGGCGGTCTGTGTTCTAGTCCCTTTTGCTACTCCCACTTCAGTGTTTTGGATCAACTGGCTCTCCAGAGATCTTTCAGAGCAACCTGACAATAATGATTAACAATGGTCCAATCTAAGAATAACACATGCATGAACTAGTTTGTCAGCATGTCAGACATACTTCAAAAATGACTACCAGGTTCCTCAAAGTGTTACTGGAGGCTAACTTAACCCTCCACTGCATAGCGTTGCCCTGAGGCAACAAACCACATTTTCATGCCTTACACTACATGAGAGACATCTCCATTAGGAGGCAAGATAAAGATCACTATTTTACATGTTTATGGACTAACCTATTTTACAGGTTAGTGGTTCAATCCCTGGCTCCTCCAGTCTGCATGTCAAGAATGTGAATGTGTATGAATGTAGTTAGGAAGCACTCAGTTAAGCAAAAGTGGGTGAATGTGGCATGTTGTATAGAGCACTTTGAGTAATCTGGGAGAGTAGAAAAGCGCTATATAAAAATCAGTCCATTCACTGTCTGAACAGAGTTTCGGCATGTTACTTTTGCACTGTTTTGCATGTTCTGGCACATGTTGTTATTGCATGGCTTGATTAAGGTACACATTAGGCTGACATCTGGGGCCAGAGCTCAAACTGTTCTGGGCCAGCACAGGGCCAGCAGTGTGTCTACAACTGGCCCGTGGCTGCACACCACCTACAGATGGCCCACATACCGCAATGAATGACGGCCCTTTGGTGGCCCAGACCAGGTTTGTCAAATTTTATGATTGATATATTATTAGGGACCCTAAAGCTCCCCCAAAATAGGGAGAAATATTTTATTCCCCAAAAATAAAAAAGTCATGCTGTAGAGGGATAATGTCATCCAGAGTACATAGACACCAGGTTTCTGAGGTTTTGTCACAATTAAGAAGTAGAAAATTGGAGGTCAGGAATGCCTATAGTATAACGAACCAAGTTGTCTAATCTGGTTTCATAAATAAATACAGCAAGGTACTATTTGCATAGCAATGGAAATGCATGCAGTGTTTTCTAAAGATGTTACCCAGGGAAAACATGTATGAGGTAAAAGGTATTGGTCGCAGCACAGAGCCCTGTGGAACTCTATGTGACGAAGAATCCCTGTTTACATGAACAAAGTGTGGTAATTGGTATTGAAGTACAGAGACAGATACACTGTCAGAAACTATAAGAATATTAGTGACCCACACTAGTGTTACTTTTGTGCTATGATAAACTCTTCAAATGGACTATTTTACATTTTTTTAAAAGGTCTTGACGCATGCTCAATCATCCAGGTAAGTAAATCCCAAAAGATTGATTCTATTCATCTGGAAGTAGCGTTTTCAGTAGAAGAACAGAATCAACTTTTTGGGATTTTTAACAAGTTTCTGTATTAGTCTTATTTGAATTGTTCAAAGAAACCATGTAATTATTCCCGTTGTATTAAAGTGTCCTTGTCTCTTTTTTATTTACTGTGTGAAAATGAACAGAATTCAGATTAAATATCATCTAGATATCTTCTATTCAGATAAAAATAGCAATTTCGTGGTTAAAACTGTGCAGTCTTGGTTTTATTTTGAAGACCGCAAGCGGAAATACGTCTGTCTGCCTCGATAGTCGGAAATATCATATGCACGAATAAAAAAAAACTGTGTCACTTTCAAGGACACCATAAGCAGCCAGTTAATACATTCAAGCTGTTAAAGAAAAGGTTTCTACAGGGCTTGTTTTGTTCGCCTGTAAAGAACACATCGAGGAACTAGACATACAAACGTCAGCGTCAGAAACACTAAATGCTTCCGGCAAGAACCTTCAAAATTAAAGTTTTATAATTGACAGCTGTCGTAAATGATTTTGGCCTCCAGGGGGAGGTGTATGCTCACAGCTATCAGCGCTCATAAGCGAAATAGCAACAATATCAAAAGTTTAAGTAGACAACGGCATCCAAACGTTTCGTAAAAACTAAAGAAACGCTTCATAATATTCATACATTCACAGTACACATTTATATATAATTTAATGACAGTAATGATGTAACTTCGACTCAAAGATCCTGTAAAATGTCAAAATAGCAGACCTCTAATAGACATATCCATGTGATTTTTTTACTACATTTTAACCAAACATTGCTTTACACTCATGTCGTTCTTATTCTTCTTGATTAAACTTTAAAATCCGGACTATGAAGCAGTCGCTCTGGGGAAAGTTGGTGTTTACGAGAAACCTTGAATGCGTCACTGTTCCACCCCTGTTGGGCTGGCACTAAGCTAACTCTACAGCAGCATACCGACACACATACACACAGATACACTGTACCCTTAAACCTTAATAGGCCAATTTAGCCTGTTCGTTACGCAGAAGTAAGAAATATTAAACACTGTCTGTATAGCTGTAACGTCATTTGCGAGTGCACCGTTAGCAGGCTAACGATAGTTGGCTGAAACTCGTGCTCTGGTAAGAATGACTCGCCTTCCATGTTTACTGCGATCTTGATTCAGCTAGCTAGATAGCTAATCAATCTTGAGAAAGAGTAACGGTGTAACTCACTAACATGGGGGATTGCCAGTCAAAGATTCAGCTGCATGTTTCATGAGCTGTCTGATAACTGTCTGATAACTGATTAAGTGGCCACTGGAGTATTAACTGTTATTCGTTATTTGTGTTGCTACAAGTGGAAGATGTTTGACTGCGTCTTGGAGCTAGCAGCTAACGTTAGCGTTTTCTAATGTAATGAATGTTCAAGCTATAATGTGTAGACAGTGTTCAGAAGAAGCAATTTATACAGCTTATACAGTACTGTGCAAAGGTCTCAAGCCAACCCTCGTTTCTTTATATTTTGTTTGGGAAATTGAGAAGGGGTGCAGTGATTTATTGAAACATGTGCAAACACCCATTGAAATACAGTATGTAAGGCAAAACAGAATTTGTATAATTAGCTTGAATGTCTGTATTTTGTATGACTACGTTTATTCTTCAACACAGCCTAAACTTTCTTAGGCGAGTGTGGCTTTCATGTAATTTTCATTAAGTAGTCTGTGGGAATAGTTCTCCAGGCTCTTTGGATGTTGGCTGTCAAGATGATCCCTGCTTCAGTAATTAAAGTTTGAGGTCTGGGGAGGCCAGGCCATGACTGATAGTGTTCCTCTGCTTTTGCTGTGTTTTCGGGATCACTGTCATGCTGAAATATGAAAGCAGCTAGACACTCCAGACTGTATTGCAATTTTCTGATTGTAATTTTCTGGATTCAGAATTCCATCCGCTTTGCCAAGATCAGCAGTTTGCAGCCATAAACTCCCGTAGACATTCACTGTTGTACCTCTCTCCTGGCCGCCTCCATACTTATCGATGATGATTTGAACGAAAAATGTCAAATATGCCATTGAATTTCAGTCCAGACTTTTCTCTCTGTTTCTATTCATTAAGAATGGCTTCTTGACAGCCACTGTTCCACTGAGACTATTTCTGATGAGGCTTCATTGAGCAGTAGATGGCTCGATTGAAGCTTCAGCATGTCTTTAGGTCCCATTTCAGGTCTTTGCTGGATTTTTTATTTTTTCCTATTTTCTAAGGACATGACAAGTATTTGGCGTGTAGCTCCTTGAGAATCACCTTGTTTGTGCAAGGATACTATTTTATAACTGTCAGACTGTGTTATCTTCTTTATAGATGTATCTAAAGAAATGGGAACAAATTGTGTTTTCTGTGACAGGCTGCTGCAGTGTTTAACAAAGTGCCTCAAGACCGTTTTAAACAGATTCTTTGCTAAAGTTCTGTGCCTTTTTTATCCTTGAAATGATTCACAAGTTATTGTTAATTGGGTAAGAAATAAACAAACAAAACAAAGCCCCCTGAAAATAGTCAGAACCAAGGACTTGACTGTAAATTACAGAAAAAAACCCAGCCAATGTGCAAGATTACAAGAAATTTTGGCTCCCTGGATACAAAAAATAAAGAAATAAGTTGTGACTCTAGACTTTTGCATGCCACTGCGTATGTACAATCCATGGTACATGTATAAAGAAGAAAGAGTTTTTTGTCTCTTGTTTTACAGCTGAAAACCTTCCACTGGAGGCTGCTGGACTTGACAGATCCAGCTATGTGAGCTGCTCTGATGTGTGGATTCCTAAATCCATACAGTGCGTGGTTGAGACGGCTCTCAAGCTGGTCTAGAGGACAACACTATTACTGTGACATACATATCCAGCAGACCTGCAGCTGATTTAGCTGAGCAGGTGTATGTTGGTCAAAGTTGTAGCATAACTCCCCAGAGCTGCCTCCATCCTCCCTTCCTCTCCCTCTGCAACCCCTCATAGGACTACTATGCCACTGGGATTGGGAAGAAGGAAGAAGGCGTCCCCGCTGGTCGAGAACGAGGAAGCGGAGCCTATCCGCGCGGGTCTCAATGTGCCAGGTATGGAAGGCATCGATGGTGGGGTCGTCGGGCTGGGAGAAGGCGCCACCTCCGAAGGCCTGCCGCCGCCACCTAACAGCATGCGGCCTCGCCTCATCTTCCACACCCAGCTCGCTCACGGCAGCCCCACAGGCCGCATCGAGGGCTTCAGTAACGTGCGGGAGCTTTACGCCAAGATTGGCGAGGCTTTTGGGATACCACCGTCAGAGGTAAGCCTTCCTGCAGACATTAATGGATTTGAGGATTTATAGATTTGCTCCAGATATGCTTGTGGCAGAATTTACCTGATGTTTGTCTTCCTTCACAGGTTATGTTTTGCACTCTGAACACTCACAAGGTGGACATGGATAAACTATTGGGAGGTCAGATCGGGCTAGAGGACTTTATTTTTGCCCACATTAAAGGCCAGAGAAAGGAGATAGAGGTGTTCAAAGGCGAGGATGCGCTGGGGTTGACGATCACTGATAATGGAGCCGGCTACGCTTTCATCAAGGTGAGGAATGTTTAAGTGATGGAGAAAGTGTTTTTTTATTGACTCAAGCACCACCGGGTAAAGGCGTGACCCTGGAATGAAAGTGAATCAATTACTTGCTGTAGGGAGAAAGCGATGAGCTTAATAGTGAATTGGATTTTTTTTTTGTTTTGATGGTTTTTCAGAGGATTCGTGAGGGCAGCATCATCCACCAGATCCAGGTCATCAACGTGGGGGATATGATAGAGTCGATTAATGGCCACCGCCTTATTGGCTGTCGACACTACGAAGTGGCCAAGATGCTGAAGGAGCTTCCCAAAGGAAAGGAGTTCACCATCAAGCTGGTGGAGCCTCTTAAAGCCTTTGGTAGGTGCTGGAAGAAGATGCTTGAAAACCTAGTTTGAAGGGACCTGTTAGGGCTTTCCTTTTTTCCTATCATTTATAGATATATAGTTTTATATGGTAGGAATTTGGATAAAAATGTTTTTAAAAAATTACATTAGCATATTTCCCCCCAAAAAACAGTCTGGTTTCGGCCTGCTCTTAACACATTGAGGGGTTTTTTTGTACCCTTAGATCTGTAGGATGTCACTGAGGAAGAGACATCCTTTACATATGAGGGGTAGCCAATCAGAAGAAAGCTGGCTTAGAGCGAGGGGGAGGGCAGGTCAAACAGCTAGTTCTAGACAAAGGATTGAAGTTTTTGGCTGTGGCAAGGCCTAATATGAGGTAAATAAAGGTTATTTTGAACAGTGACTTGACACTTCTAATGTAGAGCAACCCCACAGGGTGTACAGGTTTGTTTTTGTGCCAGGATTCTAGGTCTGCGTCTTGGACCCACCTTTTCACTTGCTCTCTTACAAATATATATTTCATCGTGCTAATAACATCCTTATTAGTACATCAGATGTCCTAAACAGAAACCTAGAGTGGTAAACGAACTACGTTTTCAGTTTTCCAGCTCACGGAGTAATCAGAGAGTAATAAAGAGGATGAAGACTGCCGCAGCAGAGGGAGAAATCTTTAATTATTTCTGAAAAGGTTTAATTCTGTTTTGTAGACATGATTAGCCAGAGATCTGGTGGGTCTAGGTCAGCTTCAGGGGTTCAGCTGGGGACCGGCAGAGGAACCCTTCGTCTTCGCTCTAAAGGGCCTGCCACTGTGGAGGAGCTGGTGAGCATGCCTGCAAGACCTGTTAACTAATAACTGGTGGTTGTACTGTTTAAATAAAATGTCCCGTTGTTGCTCTTCTAGCCCTCTGCATTTGAGGAAAAGGCCATCGAGAAAGTGGATGACCTGCTCGAGAGTTATATGGGCATCAGAGACAGCGAGCTGGGTGAGTGTGAGTCCCCGATGGCTCTGTGAGTGTCTCACTTAGCGTGATGTGAGTTAAAAAAGATCTTATGTTTTTTTTCTTCCCCTCAGCGGCTACCATGGTGGAGCTGGGAAAAGACAAAAAGAACCCGGATGAGTTTGCAGAGGCTTTAGATGAAACCCTGGGAGACTTTGCCTTCCCCGATGAGTTTGTTTTCGATGTGTGGGGCGCCATCGGAGACGCTAAGGTCGGGCGGGTTTAACGACAGAACCGAAGCAGAACGACCTGCTTTGCGTGTGTGCTTGTTACACCCACAACATTGAGCACTACTAGAAAACCACAACACTACCGTCATGAGTTTGTTTTTATTCCACTGTGCACTCTTTCTATTTTTTTGAGTTTGTACTGTTTATTTTTGTTTGTTTTTGGGAGACTCATCCTTAAAAATGAGGATAATCCAGTAAATGGGAGAGGAAGGTGACTATGATGACTTCCAAAGTGCTTTTATTTGTCTTCCAGCTGTTCCCAGAAAATACGAGCACGCCAACGAGCATTTCCTTCGACTGCGTCACATGAACCTGCATGTCATTGTTGTAGTTGCTGGCAGTGGACCAAACACGGGGCAGGTTTCTAAAATGGGAGAAATGGCAAAACAGAGGCTGACACAGAGGAGATTGATATGGATCTTTTTTTTTTTTTTTTTTGATTGTTGCACTGTGTTGCACGCGCTGTAAACCAACTACGGAAGTGAGCATGGATTACACTGTACCTGTTGAGCGACTCTGTTATTGCACAAGCATGGGTCTCCCTGAAGTACAGTGTCGTCCTGAAACACTAAATGTTACTGTGATGGATCAGTTTTACAAGCATGTGCTGTTACATTTCTCTCCTCATAATGAATTTTGCTAGTTTTCCTTTTTATTTTTCTTTCTTTTCTTTTTAAGTAAAGGTAAAAGGAGTGTTCTCAGAGAGAAGTCATAGTAAATTGTAGCTCCTGACTAAAAAGACCAGAGGTGTTTGTTTACTGTTAACACATTCCGTGATGTAATGAAGTTAACCGTGCAGACTGTCTTTCACACATTTGACAGTGTTTGAGAAAATCAGTGTTCATTTACTTTCATTGAAGTATGTGCTAGGAGAAAGAGAAGAACGGCGGTCTCCAGCTTGTGGATCGTGTTGACTTGTTATTTTTTTATAGCCGGTGTGTTTTTTATATGAGGTGACGTGATGTCTATTTTAAAACAAGGTTTGCATAACTGACGAATAATGAAAACTTGTGTTGCAGTTTATTATGGAGAGCAGTATTACAGAAGAAGAAAGAAGTGATGAGTTGGAGTAGTTGTGTTTAAAAAAAGAAAAAAAAAGAAAAGACAATAGATCTGCCTTCATTTCTTCTTATTTCTTACATTTTATATACTTTGTTAGAAGTCTGCGTTCTGGTGCGTGCGATTGAAAAATGAGAACACTTGAAGCAGAATGGGACCAAATGAGTTTCATCTCCTGCAGTCGTTTGTTCACTGAAAGGAAAAAAATACAGCGGCAATGTTGCGCCAGCTACTTGGTTTAGGTAAACACACGTCTTAAAGAACTCTGGGTGTTTAGCCTTTTCTGTATATCCAAATGTATGAAGCTATTTTGTAGTTTTGTTTGATTCTTTCAGAGTTCATGGATACCTAAATGGGTTATGATGCTAGAATACTGTAAAACTAAGGAGAAGACATTATTTTGATGGCTTTGTATTACACCGGTGTCAGTGTCCAAATATAATGCAATAACCTCCACACAGCAGCCGTCCTTCTGTTTCTTCTTTCATCAACTTAGCACAACAAACTGCCCCGTGGCGTCTGGTCTGAAAAATCTTGATTTGGATGAGTTTATTCAACACTTTGAGCCACTATTGTGAAACAAAGAGACAAAACTGCAACAAACCCGTAGTCTTTTCCAAGATTCTGAGAAACCGTGCCCGAGAGCACTTTCTGTGTTTGTGTTTCTTCTCGCTCCTGTGTCTTCTTGAAATATAAATGACATTTAACTAGACAGTGAACTAGGTGTCAGCAGGTAATAAGATCTCCCTGGGTCAACATGATAGTGCTGGTCAAGCTCAGCAAGGTCACTTACAGGCCTCAATGGAGGGAGGTGACAAACTGAAGAGCCGCCGATGTTCCTGCCACTTTATAAAGGGGCTTTTTCAGCATTTCTTTAATAGGATTTTCAGATGAGTTACTGCAGTTCAAACATTGCAGACAGGCCAAGTCTCACTAAAAAGTGCAAAGAAAGTCTATGAGACCAAACGTCAAATATAATTGCAATTAACAATAAATATTTTGTTAAACGTGACACTAAATTTGAAGCATGAAGATGAGACAATGACAGTACAAATGAGGAAAAAAACATTGTATTTAATGAAATGAGTAACAAGAGTGTGTGTGTGCGCGCTGCACATGCAAGGATGTCCTCTGTAACTATGAATGTCAGACATGGTGATGTATGAGGCTCTAGAAAATGATATTACTGAGAGGAGATATAGATGGAGAGATGTCATAAATAACTAAATAAGAATGACTAATAATAACAAAGATAATGATAATAAGGACAGTAATAGTAAATACATAAATAAAAGGAACAGAGAAATAGGGTTATGCATAATAATTGAGTAAAAACTATATCTGTAATTGGCTTGGATTTGGCCTTCCTCGCCACATCACCTGCTCCAGAGGGTCCCAAGAATGACAATAATAGCAAAATTACTTGTTTTGCTATTATTATACTTCAAGCTTATTTTTATTCGAGGTTTGTGAGTACACAATGTCTTTGTTCTAGTTTGAACAACAGACCTTTTACCAGGTAAGTGTTACCTTACCTGGTAAAAGCTTAAAGTTTAACTTTGGTTCACTATTACGACCTTTTTTCTACATAGAAGAATTTTCAATAGGCTGGACTGTGTCCAGTTTCCTAAGCTTCCCTGAGGCTAACAAATGAGGGGTGGTGACATGTCCTGTATTTACTACAAGCGAGGTAAACAAGTTCTTCAAGTCCCTGTTGCTCTATAACCTTGGTTGCTCATAAACTGTGTCCAGACTGCTCTCTGGACTCCCTGCAGGGTACTTACAGACAGCAGCTCCCCCTCCCACACACCCTACATCAAGAACCATGGCGTTGCGCCCACGCGCTTCCTCCCAGCCTTTAAAGCTTACCTTCTTTCAGAATTCTAAGCTAAATTCGTTCCTGCGACCTCGAGCTGTTTCGTCACAGTCAGGCTCCATGCTGGAAGATGAGCTCTCCTGTCCTATATGCTGTGAAATCTTCAAGGACCCGGTAGTGCTCAAGTGCAGCCACAGTTTCTGTCGGGCCTGTCTTCAGCAGTTCTGGAACAAGAAGAAGGCCAGGCGTGAATGTCCTGTCTGCAGGAGGAAGTGCTCGCTGACTGAGCCCACAGTCAGCTTGGCTCTGAAGAATGTGGCCGAAACCTTCCTGAAGGAGCACGGGTGCAGGGGAGCCACAGCGGGAACTGGGGCTGGTGATACAGGGAAACAAGCAGTGACAGTGGATTTTAAGTGCAGTACACATGAGGAAGTTCTCAAACTCTTCTGTCTGGATGACTTTGAAGTCCTGTGCTGTGTGTGTCACACCTCCAAGAAGCACCTCGGACATCGAGTGTGTCCCATAGAAGAAGGTGCTCAGGATCTTAAGGTATTGTACTTTTGTTCCCTTTCCTGTTACCCACATCCAGCTTTAGCAGATGTCTACTCCGCACAGATCCTTGTTATGCTGGAAGGAGTTAAAAGGGAGTTCTTCCTTCCTGCTATCACCAAGCGCTTGCTTATAGAGGTTCACATAATAATTAGAGCTCTCTCTTGTATAGTATGCGGTTTTCACCTTATGAAATAAGCACCTGCTATTCTTAATTGGAGCTACATAAATACAGTTGAACTATTTGCCATTTAAGCAAACTACCTTTGACCTTTTAGTCCTCCTTTGAAAATGTCACTTTACTGCTTTCAAATTGAAGAAGGTGATACTTTTGCAAACTGAGAAAACTGTTAACATTGTTCAATGTACAATAAGATAAATATGACTCTTTATCCTCGCTCTTCAGGCAGAGCTGAAAAATGAGCTGATTCCTCTGAAGAAAAACCTGCGTTGCCTCTATGAAGCCAAGCAGGAGTGTGATGACACAACTGTGCATATCAAGGTATCAATAAACACTCAGATACCACGAAACACTAGAGGACATTGAAGTTGACGTAACAGTGACTGAAGTTGAGCAGTGCAATGTTAAGTGTGTAAATATGTCAGCTAATGTCTCAGAGCAGGTGAAATATACTTCTCAAAAAAGTTAATGTCTAACATCAAATCAGATAAACTTCCAGGATACTGATCTGGTCAGTTAAGTAGCAGAGAGGGTTGATGGTCAGTTTCAGTTGCCTTGGTGCTAATTAGATTAACAACAGGTACTCTAGATGGGCAACAGTGAAACAACCATCCAAAAACATGGTTTTAAAAGTGGAGGCCACTGACATTTGTTCCATTCTTTTCTGGTTTTCAATAGTTTTGCATTTGTCTAGGGTCAGTGTCACTACTTGTAGCTTGAGGCAATACCCGGATTGTGCAGATTGCACAGGTAGTCCGGATCCTCCAGGATGGTACATCAATGTGCCATTTTCAGGTTTGCTGTCTCTCCCGGCGCAGTCTCAGTAGCGTGAAGGAGATTCCAGGAGAGAGGACGTTATTCTAGGAGAGGTGGACAGAGCCGTAGAAAGTCCTTAACCTGTCAGCAGGACCGCTATTTGCTCGTTTCAGAATCAGAATGGGGTTTATTGCCAAATGTTGAGCAGGTTTACAACATTAGGAAATTGCTGCGGTGCTTCAGTGCAAACATGGTGTCATAAATAACACTTAAATAGACATGGAAAAAATAAAAGTAGGGATAAGAATTAAAAGTGCTACGTAGAAAGATATATACATGAGTGCAGGTGGTGATCAGTGCCAAACATGGAATGATACAGTGAACACAGCGTAGGGTCATGTGTTAGTGGCGGGGACAGTCATATGGTTATTGTTCATGTGTCCAACAGCAGAGGGGAAGAAACTGTTCTTATGGCGAGAGGTTCTGGTGCGAATGGACCGGAGCCTCCTGCCTGAGGGGAGCAGGTCAAACAGACTGTGTCCAGGGTGAGAAGGGTCAGCTGAGATCCGAGCTGCACGCCGCAATGTCCTGGAGGTGTACAGGTCCTGCAAAGATGGGAGTCTGCAGCCAATCACCTTCTCAGCAGAGCGCACAACACGCTGCAGTCTCTGTTTGTCCCTGATAGTGGCTCCAGCGTACCACACGGTGATGGAGGAGGTGAGGATGGACTCGATGATTGCAGTGTAGAATTGCATCATCGTCCGTGTTGGCAGGTTGAATTTCTTCAGCTGCCTCAGGAAGTACATCCTCTGCTGGGCTTTCTTGATGACGGAGGTGATGGTGGGCTCCCACTTCAGGTCCTGGGTGATGGTGGTACCCAGGAAGTGGAATGAGTCCACAGAGGTGATGGGGGTGTCAGTCAGGATGATGGGGGGGAGTGGGGCTGTGTGCTTCCTGAAGTCCACAATAATCTCCACTGTCTTCTGGGCATTCAGCACCAGGTTGTTGTGGCTGCACCAGGACACCAGACGTTCAACCTCCCTCCTGTAGGCAGACTCGTCCCCGTCCGAGATGAGCCCAATAACGGTGGTGTCATCTGCAAACTTGATTAGCTTGACAGACTGGTGGGTGGAGGTGCAGCAGTTGGTGTACAGGGAGAAGAGCAGAGGAGAAAGAACACAGCCCTGAGGGGAGCCGGTGCTGATGGTCCGGGAGTCCGAGACATTCTTTCCCAGCCTCACATGCTGCTTCCTGTCCGTCAGGAAGTCAGTGATCCACCGACAGATGGGATCAGGCACATTCATCTGGGAAAGCTTGTCTCGGAGATGGTCTGGAAGGATGGTGTTGAAGGCAGAGCTGAAGTCCACAAACAGGATCCTGGCGTAGGTTCCTGGGGAGTCCAGATGCTGCAGGATGAAGTGTAGGGCCATGTTGATGGCGTCGTCTACAGACCTGTTGGCTCTATATGCAAACTGCAGGGGGTCCAGGAGGGGGGCCGTGAGGGTCCTGAGATGGGAGAGAACTAGGCGCTCAAAGGACTTCATGACCACAGATGTCAGAGCCACGGGTCTGTAGTCATTTAGTCCAGTGATCCTAGGTTTCTTGGGGACAGGGATTATGGTGGAGGACTTGAGGCAGGCAGGCACATGACATGCCTGCAGTGAGGAGTTGAAAATGCCAGAAAACACTGGGGCCAGCTCGTTTGCACAGTGTCTGAGGGTGGCAGGAGACACGCCGTCTGGGCCGGGAGCTTTCCGAGCATTCAGGTTCTTAAACTGCTTCCTCACATCTGCTTCATGAATATGAAGAGTTGTGGTGGGAGGAGGTGGTGTGAAATCCTCTTTTGTGTGGGGTGAGGAGGGGGGTGTTGTTGGTGAACGGTTTGAAGGTGGTGATGGCTCTATGGAGGGGGGAGAGGTGGGGGAATTAGTGTCCAAAGTGTCTCTATTGTTGGGGCCGTTGGAGGTGTGAAGGCTGCCTGATGGCTCGTCAAAACGACAGTAGAAGTCATTAAGGATGTTGGCCAAGAGCAAGTCATCAGTGGAGTGGGGGGTTTTAGGCTTGTAGTTTGTGATATTCCTAAAACCTTTCCACACAGAGGCCGAGTCATTGAGCAAAGAGGAACAGGATGAGCACTGCCAGAGTCCTACGAAATAACCTCCAGCAGCCCACTGGTGTGAATGTCATGATGAAACAATCATGTTTAGGGAGTGGCACCATTGGCTAGGCAGTGGCAACACGAAGGAACTGATACCACTGACTGACCCTCACTCTCGCCTAACATAAATCCAACAGAACACTTCTGGGACATTATGTTTTGGTATGAGCTGGTGGGTTGCACCTCAAGTCCCTTTTGAGGAAGTATGGATAAAGAAAGAAAATTAGACTAGAAATGAATTTTTACATTGATCCATATTCCCATGTGTAGAACCAGACTCAGGCCACAGAAAAGCAGATCAAAGAGGAGTTTGAGGAGCTGCGGGAGTTTCTCCGGAGGGAGGAGGAGGAACGGCTGGCCACTCTGCAGAAAGACGATAAGGAGAAGAAAGAGCTAGTGAAGAAGAAGTCTGACAGCATCGCCAGAGATATCCTCACCTTCTCCCATGCTGTCATTGCCATTGAGAACGAGATTGCATCCAGTGATGTTAATTTCCTTCAGGTGAGCAGATCTTAACGGTTTTCCGCATCACATCCATGCCACGAAACACACTGCTTATAACTCTTTCTTTCCTTATTTCAGAATTATACAAACACAAAGAAAAGGTAGGAGGTTTAAAAAAGTATTTGGCAGCGTCATGCCAGCTTCAACGCTAGTGATTCAGCACTACTTTCTTTTTGTGTTTCTTTTACCTCTCACAGAGCACAGATCCTACCCAAGAATCCAGAAAAAGTCTCAGGTGCTCTTATAAATGTGACCAAGCATGTCAGTTCCCTCAAGTACCACGTGTGGGAGAAAATGGTGGATCTGGTTCAGTACAGTAAGAACTCACGTGACTCTGTGACACATTCTTGTATACATCACCAAGGAAGATTTTTTTTTTCTTTTAGAGATCTTTGCATTTAAACAGTTCAACGTATCTCAAATTTCTTTCTTCTTCTTAATCACCGACTATGTGTAATCTTTTAGCACCCATCACCTTGGATCCTAACACTGCCTACTCCTGGTTATCCCTCACCTCGGATTTGACCAGTGTGGCCAACAGCGGATCCCTGCAGCAACTCCCGGACAATCCTGAACGGTTTGGTCATTTTGTGTTTGTTCTGGGCTCAGAGGGTTTTACATCAGGCCGTCACGCCTGGGAGGTAGAGGTGGGCGACAAAGTGGAGTGGATGCTCGGGGTGGTCAAAGAGTCCATTGACAGGAAGGGCCGCATCTCGGGCTGTCCCGAGGGCGGCTTTTGGATGATCTCATACTTTGAGGGGGAGTACTCAGCCATGACAAGGCCCAGCACCCCGCTGCATCTGGAGGGGAAGCTAACTCGAGTAAGGGTGCAGCTGGACTACGACTCTGGAGAGGTCATCTTCTCCAACCCTGTCAATATGACACCCATCTACACTTTCAATGACTTCTTCACTCAGAAGTTGTACCCCTTCTTCTGCCCTGGTGCTAACATCAACGGAAACAACCCCAAACCTCTTAAAATCTGCCCCGCCAAGGTGGCTGTGTGGAACAGCGCGACGTGGTGATTAGTGAGGACCTTAGAAAGGACATCAGTAGAATTGAAATTCATTATATGACCCAAGTGTGAATCAAATGATTAAGCAAATTATGTCAGTGCATGATTGTTGGTAAAATGAGCACGACACAAGCTGAGTGATGACAGCAGTAATTGGTTTATTTCACTTGGGTTCATTTAGTGATTGACTGCAGGTTACGAAGCCAAAAGAGGCTCTTTAGAGTGAACAAGGGGACGCAGTTGCAATAATTATGCAGCAAGGCTCCATTATACTTCTCAGCCAGGCAGGCTGTCACACTAAGCATCTCCTGCCTACTGTCATGAACATCAATATCCCCCTAGTGGTTCCTCACACTGGAACACAATTATTTTCACTTCTAGTTCAGAAAAACACAAACAACCTCATGCGAGTGTCACAGATGATTTAAGTTTTGCTTTTCCCCCCGCCCGGTTCAAATGTGACACAGATCTGTCATTCACTGCCGGTATAATCATTAGAACACACACTTTCACTCATCTGACCTGGACTTTTTTCATACGTGATCATTCTGAATTTAATGGCTTTGCAACAACTGTTTTATAAAATATTATACAGTTTTAGTTTATCTGACTAAGTGTGTCTTTAAGTCTTTAAGTTTTGTACAGTGACTCCTGCAACAGCTTGTTTTCCATGCAATGATGACGCATACACGCAACCATTGTTTGTATAAATGCTGAACATAATTGCTTGGTAATTGTCCTTAATTAATAAAATGATCATATTCTGAGACCACTCTTGTCCCTCTACATTATTTTATTGCGTCCTTTATACAAGATGTAACTGGAAACTTGATCTCCTCTTCTCCACACATGGAACTGCCAGGTTGTGACACTGAAAAGGCTGTTTTGTCCTCTCCTGTCGGAGAGGAGAAGGCTGGTACAAAAATGTCAGTGCAGAGGTTACATGTTAGTAAGATCAAGCTTTTGGGTGGCAGATCACTTACCTTTATGCTGCAAAAAGAAATGGTAGGGATGATGATGCATGCGATTTTAGATCTTCTTCTAAAGGGGAAATGCAATCTAATGATGAGGACCAGAAGGAGCAAGAGTTAAAGTCTGCTTTTTCTAATTTAAAAAATACAAGACAGCTTTAGATGTAGTATTTTATCCTCCTCAGTCCTTATTTTGATGCTCAACATTATTGTGGACTTTAGTCTGCATGTTCTCTAGCCTGCCACCCTGCAGGGGGCCTTTGGTCAGAACCCCTGCTTTGTTAATCAGCAGGTTGAGACCCACTGTATTCACCAGGGAGACCTCCTGCTGGGTGTACTGTTTTATGCAACAAAGGTCAGTGGCGTCTGACAGAGAAAGAAAGAAAGTGGAGCATCAGGGGCGGTCAATAGTGAACAGTCAGATAAATATCAGAACAGTGGGCTAGTGGTGGAGGCGGGGCCTGTTTGTTCCCTGGTATGTACAGACTATAACAGGAGAACATCCAATGATCAGGCATAACATGACCACTAAAATGTAGCGTGAATAACACTCAGTATTTGTTCATCATGGCGGGATTTATTAGGGAGCAAATGAACTTTGTTCTCAAAATTGATGTGTCACAAGCAGGGAAAATGGGCTGTTTGTCAGAGCATCTTCAAACCTGAAGCTCCTGTGGGGTGTTCCCAGTCCACAGAGGTGAGTATCTATCAAAAGTGGTCCAAGGAAGGGACAATGGGGAGCCAGGGTTCACTGATAAACATGGAGAGTGAAAGCTGACCCATTTGGTCCAATTCTAGAGATAAGCTAACGTAGCAAATTTCTGTAAAAGTTAATGGTGGTTCTGGAGATGTCAGAATACATAGTGTATCGTAGTTTGTCGTGTATAGGGCTACATAGCACAGACCAGTGTCCGTGTAGCCCGTGCTGACCCGTCCCAACAATGGGCACAACTGGACCATAAAAAGGAGCACAATAATGACTTTGAGAAGCTGACTTCAATTCAATTCAATTCAATTTTATTTATATAGCGCCAAATCACAACAAAAGTTGCCTCAAGGCGCTTCATAGATACAGAGAAAAACCCAACAATCATATGACCCCCTATGAGCAAGCACTTTGGCGACAGTGGGAAGGAAAAACTCCCTTTTAACAGGAAGAAACCTTGGGCAGAACCAGGCTCAGGGAGGGGCGGAGCCATCTGCTGCGACCGGTTGGGGTGAGAGAAGGAAGACATGCTGTGGAAGAGAGACAGAGGTTAATAACAGATATGATTCAATGCAGAGAGGTCTAATAATACATAGTGAGTGAGAAAGCTGACTGGAAAGGAAAAACTCAATGCATCATGGGAATACCCCGGCAGCCTACGTGTATTGCAGCATAACTAAGGGAGGATTCAGGGTCACCTGGTCCAGCCCTAACTATATGCTTTAGCAAAAAGGAAAGTTTTAAGCCTAATCTTAAAAGTAGAGATAGTGTCTGTCTCCCGAATCCAAACTGGAAGCTGGTTCCACAGAAGAGGGGCCTGAAAACTGAAGGCTCTCCCTCCCATTCTACTTTTAAATACTCTAGGAACAACAAGTAAGCCTGCAGAGCGAGAGCGAAGTGCTCTAATAGGGTGGCATCCAAATTCCCCAGATCTAAATCCAAGTGAGCATCTGTGGAATGTAGTGTGTAAACAAGTCTGATCCATGGAGGGCCATTTGCTGCCGGTAGCACTGGAACATTCAAGGTGGATGGAATAATGAAAGAGGAGGACTACCTCAAAATTCTTTGACGTCACCTCAAACCAACAGCTAGATTGTTGACATGTAAACACATTTGGATGTCCCAGAAGAACATTGATCCTATTCACATCAAAACTGGTTTTGAAGGCTTCTGGACTACATCCCACAGTGGAAAAAAACAGTTCAAAGAAACCATTAAAAAACAAAAATATCAAGATATTCATGTATGTAAACTTCTGAACACAGATGCTGTAGTGCCCTCACTCAGTTGGACAACAGGATGCTTCTTTTGTCACCGTTTCCTGTGTCTGTAAATACATAGAAAGAAATGTAAACAATCACAAGATGCAATCCATCAGTTATACTATTTTTTTGTCTTAGCTGCATTTTTGCTCCATCTCCTGTGACATCATTTTAAACACATTTTCTATTACAGTTAGGGAGCAGTTTACTGCGACTCCTATAAAGTGGCACAAAGGTTTAGGGCTGTTACCTCAGCTGTGGATTCATCTGACTTCCTGCAACAGTTTTCTCACTGGGTGGGGGTCCTCTGTTGTCTCCAGTGTTAAGCATGCTGACTGGCTGAAGCTCCATTTCCTCTGCCTCAGTTTGCACAGTTTAAGCTTTCTCATTCAGCCTCAGCTGACTGTTTAGTCTTTAGCCTGGACACACCCATGTTTGTTCTGTCGCTATGCCTGCATAATATCCATTCAATATGACAAGTAAAGCATGTGCACATGGGCCCTATTTTGAGGCTTTTCCAAGATAAAATAAACTTCAGAGCAAGAAAAGACACATATAATGGCAAATAAAAGAACCCAGACATGATGATGGTGATAACGTGTAAAACATGCTGGATGAGGAGGAGGATGAGGAGGAGTGTGATTCGTGTTAGTCTTTTTTTCCAAAGCCCAACAAGAACAACATGTGCAAAGCAATGAAAACAAAGGGCTTCGTGGTTATGAAAAGAAAGGAACTCACCCAGTGAGATGACCGTTGGTTAAAAACACACTGTCCACATTAACTTAACTACCAGCACAGACACGAGGGGCCGTGGTAGACTTATGTAAGCCATATGGGTGCGCAGACCAACTACTAAAACACATGCAGCAGTATTATGCAGTTGTACGTGAGCTCGGTGACATTACAGTAGATGATTTAGGGCCATTTAGTGTGACTCATGCACAGTGTTGATGTAGCACAGCAAAAATAGCTTCTGAATGTGAGCTCAGTAAACCACACAAAAGACTGTCAGACAATTAAACGATTCATTTAGATAAGAAAATAATGTGAAAGCACTGATGTCAAGTAGTTTTCATCAACTGTGTTAAGCGCTTAGATTCCGTGTCTGGCATTACAAACTAATAAAAAAACAGCAACAAAGCAATGACAAGCTGTATGGAATGCCTTTAATATATACATATTTCCACCTGTTATAATGGCACTGAAGCTACAGCAGTGGTGTTGGCAGGGATTTGTATTCCCGGCACATGATTGCGCCATTTCTGTGTGAAACGGCGCACTCTGAATATCTGGCAAAAGATTTACAGAGGCTTGCAAATCCTTGATAAACAAACGGCATAAATGTCCACAGTAACAAATGATTTACTCTTCAAAAGAGGAAAAAAATTAACCTCGGGTGTGGAGAGTGATCTGAACAGCACGCCGTTCACTTGTTTTGAGAGGAATAATCTTCTTCGGAAACCAAATTGCACAATAGGTTTAAAACCTAAAGAAATGTCTTGTGAAGGTGGATATTTATAGCAGCGTGCAATAAATATAGCAACAAAAATATATATATATTGTGAGGCTTATAATTTAGCTTCAAAACGGACAGTCTCTCAAATTGATGTTTATAGGCTTCACAATGGTCGTATTTCTTGCAGGGCTCGTCGTAAACTGGATGGCATGACACTGGAGTCTCTGTACCTTTTATTCTGTCCGTCCCCTGCCTCTCTAACATGCGTGTCAGCAAAAGCAAGCTGGCAGCAGGACGGCTCACACTGACACTGACACAAGCAGAGGGAGGTTTCGGGAAGAAAAACAACAAATGTGGGTCCGATTTGTTCAGAGAGGACTCGCATATGTATATTTAAAAAACTATGAGAAACTCAGACAACAGTGTGACCGAATGCCCTGCACTGATGATATAAGCTTGCTGTCCATTATTGAGACTGGTGCTCTTTGGATTCCTCCGCTGCTGGTGAGCGTAAACTGAGTGTGTGAGCGAGAGGTTAACAAAAAGAAAACCCCAAAACGACCCCCTCCCAGAAAATCTCACGAGGGAGGGGTGCAGACTGTGGTGTCTTCTTGAAATACATCGAACGACAAAAGTGTGACAACACGGGAAAGGACATAACAACACATCCCTTGACTTTCATTTGGCAGCAGCTTCCTTTGGCTGTCCGGGTTTGAAATTGGCAGTGTCTTGCTTTCGATCCATAAGCATACGCACGCGTACTCACTCACACGGTGCAGCCATACATACTCACAGACATACATACAGTACATGATGCAGTACATAACATGCACGTACACAGATATAAATACGTAAAGGTTTTCTTTAAATGCACTTCTGTGTCCGCAGCTCTCTGCTTTGAAAATAGGAAGGTGCATAAATAAAACATTCCTATTATAGAAAAGGTCCATGCATGCCTGGCACCTCTGGGTTTGCTGAGACTGAATGTGGAGGAAATATGAGGGCTGTGTGCCATCTGGCTGTATCCCCTCATATCTCACCACTTCATAAATTATGCTTCTTCTTCGTGATTGTGTCGTTTGACTCTCGGGCAGTGTTTTGGACAGTACATTAGTCTCTCTCGCTCTCTCTCTCTCTGTCTTTATTTATTTATTTATTCATTGTCCTTCACAGATGGGTGCTGTCCTGCGTATCGAACCTGTGGCTCTCTGAGAGCCCGGTGCTGCACTTCCTGCTGCTCCCTTGATTAGGTACCAAGGAGAGGGGGTCTGGCCTGATCAGGTACCTGGAGATGGGACAGAGGACAGATAGACCACAGTAGTATTTGTCATTTTTAGTGCTGGTTTCACTTATAGCACTAAAAGTGTGCTGCCGTATACTCACACAACATCATGGAGCTCCAGTCTGGTGTCTGGAGGAGGGTTGATGAGGATGTATGACAGTCTGTTCCCTTGGTCTGTCATCCCGTCTGACACAGGAAGAAAAGAGATTAGTAAGGCAGGAAATGAAGTAGGATACAGGATACACAGCAGGCCGTGCTACATCCGCACATGCAGAATAGGCTTTATCTTACACTGAGTCACATGACAGGAATTTGGATAAAAATGGACACAAGTCCAAACAGTGTCACAGATAGTAAACATTAGGGTGAGCGACACAGATACTTTGCTTAAGTAGAAGCAGAAGTTTGAAAAAATAAAAAGGCTGGTATGATTACAATGATGATTACAGCGTATTAATGTGTTTTTTTTTATTCATGCAGACGGTCTAGGTGTAGCTAATTTTGATAAACAGCTAACAAAATGTTAAAAATATGTCACAGAAATACGTAAATTATGGAATTATTCGAAATAATTATGTAACATTTTGAAATGTGCAAATGCAATCGGAGGATTTTCACATTATTTGTAAAAAGGCTTGAAAATATTAGTTTAATCTAATTATTTGTAAATAATTAAGAAAAAAAAACATTAGAAACTACTTATTATAAATGTCAACTATAAACCTGCCACTTTATTAAGTACGCTTTGCAAGTAGTCTGTTTAAGCCAGCATAAATTCAACAATCTGTTCCACGACATCCCAAACATCCTCTTTTGGATCGAGACCTGGTGACTCTGGAAGCTATTTGAGTACAGTGAACTCATTGTCAGTTTGAGATGGACCTGAGCTTTGTAACATTAAGTGTAATCCTGCTAGAAGCAACACTATTCTGATACACATGGTCAGCAACGATACTCAGATAGGCTGTCGTGTTTAAATGATTCTCAGTTGGTACTTAGGGACCCAGCCTGACTGAACCCCTGGTATAAGACAGGATAGATCCATGCTTTCATGTTGTTTAAACCAAATTCTGACTCTACCATCAAAATGTGGCAGTAGAAATTAAGTCTCATCAGAACAATCAACCATTTTCCAATTTTCTGTTGACTAAATTTGGATAGTCCGTGGCCTGCGTTTCCTGTTCTTAGCTGACAGGTGTGGGACCTGGTGTGGACAGCAGCCAGAGAACTGCTGATATTATCTCTTTTTCTGGTGATTTTCTGTACACCCAAGAGATGTTTGTGGAAGAAAATCCCATCAGATCAGCAGTTTCTGAAACTCAAAACACAGCCTGGCACCAACAAACATTCCACGTCCCTTCAATCGCCTTTCTTTCCCACTCCGATGCTCATTTTGAATTTCAGCACTTCCTTGGCCATGTCTACATTCCTAAAATCACTGACTTGCTGCCATGTGATTGGCTGATTAGATATTTGTGTAAACAAACAGCTGAAAAGGTGCACCTAAAAAAAACTAACCACTGAGTGCAGTTTAAAGTAAGGCAAACGCTTACATAATCCAAAAATACTGAATTTAAAAAAAACCTGAATGTTTGATCCCTTTGTGAAGGAGATCCAGTGGCCATGTTGCTCCACTATGAAAGCTTACAGGTGTGCAGTGTACCTCCGTTTCTCAGTCTGATCCATCCCTCACTTGTCACACCACAAAGACAGTGTTGGAAAAATTTCTCAGACTGAGGCTTGTTACAGAAGCTGTGTCCACCTTTTACATACAGCCTCTGGTCCTTTTAGTATAGTTACAGACTTGGGGAATCGATGCCAAGATGCATTAAAGCTGTTTTAGTAGCACACGGTGACCTGACACCTACTTGTCTCCCGTCTGTGTGTGCTACATCCACCACTCAAAAGCAGGAACAGTTAGATTCCTACACAAATTGCTGCAGACTTACTGAATCCACTTGGAGAAAGGCCCAAATGTTTCATCCTTGTCCGCACCAGCGCGTTGAGTTCCTGCCTCTCTGAGCGCCTGAAAAGAGTCAGTCTCTGTTGGCTGATCCTCTCTGCCGCACTGCCGGGTCCCCCTTTGGACCCGCTGGAACTCCGACCCCCCTTCCTGCTCAACCGCCGTGCCCACTGCATGCTCTTCCTCCTCAGCAGCGGGTGGTCTGAAGAGTGCGAAGAGGTGGAAATGGGCTCCGAGGATGTCGAGTTCCGGTGGACGCTGGTCCGGGATAACAGGGGCTCCCTGGGTTCTCTGGTGTCCTCGTAGTCCTCAACTGTGATAGATACCTGGGACTGAGACCCACACACAAGCAAAAGCTTACACTTCCTCATATGTGAAGTAAACCTGTTATCACGCTGGTCTCATTAAATCAGTTCTGCGGCAGTTCTGTTTTCTGATTTCTCAAAGCAAAGCGGGATTAACACTTTATCTTATTAGAAACAAATGATGAATAAAAGATAGATTCTTTGAATGTAATCACAAGTGTTTTTTGGCAAAGCTCTCAGTTCCCAAAGCGCCATGTTTACTATGCAGATTTCATTCAACTATGTCTGTTTCACTTCGCGGAAACACATCAAAACTAAGCTCTAACTGTCTTCACAGCTATCAGTGTCTTCATAACATGAACAAACAGGATTAGCATCAAGACAGATTCTTCTATTTAAACTAATCCAAAGGGAAAATTTCCTGACTGATTTTTTTATAGCGAGGAAACTCTTTAAAAGCAGAAAGTGTGTTCATTGCATGCAATCTAATAACCTTTAGATTAAAGTAACTGCAGTGACAGTCAGCAATTTCTTAGCCATACAACACCAAAACAAGAGGAGCTGCTGACCTCAGAGACCGGAAGCTTGTGGGCCTCCGTTCGGTAGATCCCTATGGGATTGTCTCCAGTGGACGAGCATAGCTTCTGGTAGAGCCTGCCATAGTTGCGGATCCACAGGTCGTCTTCTGTGATTTTCATCTAGATGACAAACAACACAATAATCAGCATCATAAGCAGTTACAGTCCAAACACAGTTTGAGCTCCTTGTGTCGCTACTTACGGCACAGAGGAAACCTGATCCCGGCATGGAGTCTAAACCAAGCAGCAGCCTGGTGATGGAGATCATGTAGTCCTTCACAAATGACTGGCAGGACATTCAAACAAAAAGTCAGTAGATATAGATCACACTCGGCACACTCAGGAGAAGGATCTTTGTTATTCAGTAAGAGTTTGTCTGAGAAACCTGGTAGAGGAGAGTGTCCAGCATGCTAACGCTAAACACCTTCCCAGCAGCGAAGGGCAGGCGGAACATAAAGACCAGGTTAGACCCCTTCTCCCTTTCCTTCTGGAGAACAGACACACAGCATTTTTTGGATTACACAAGTCCCAAAGGCAATAAAACAACAGACTGTAATCACCACAATCTTTTTAAAATCTAACTTCTTTAAGCTGTTATGAAATCAAGCTTCCTTGACTTGAAGTTAGCGCTGACAAAGTGACATTCACTCTCATGGCCACATTAGACTTTCCTCTGCATCTGACTAGCATCTAATGTTGGATTAAACTCCCACCATGCATAGCAAAATCAAAACAAACCAAAAAAAAAAAAAAGAGGTTGGAAATCCACTAAAGGCCTTTTTCCAACTGTGAGCCGATGGCGTTCATGAGAAATGTAAATTTATCTCATCACACTGTTGTTTCTGTATTGAAATTCATTTTAAGACTTCAAGCAGTGACTAATTTACTGCTCTGTTGATTGATGTTATTGATGCCCAAGGGGGATTCATTAGCTTTCACGCAGAGAACAACATTATCAACAACAACAGATATTAAAAAAAGCAAGATGTAATGGGTGAAAGGAACAAAAACCACAAGCTTACGATCAATCACACGTTTTACTCTGAGATCATTAGAGGAGCTGTGGCAAAAGAGCTCTGCAAATCAATTTATTTTGAAAGGCACACTAAAGATTGGCTTTCACACTGCCAATTTTTTCCCCTTATGCTGTTTTTTCCCTATTATAAGGTCTGTATTGAAGGAAATGACAGTAAAAGAAAATATGGAGTTTTACCTTTTCCAGTTTGGACAGAGCTAAAGAGTAGTGGTCTTTGACTTTAAACTGCATGAAGCGCATGTTGGCCGGGTGCGTGAGCTCTGTGATGATGCTCAAACCTGGGAACAGCCTGACAGGGGTGGAAACGAGAAGGACACACAGAGAGAGATATTAAAATTTGAAGCTAGTGTGTGAGATTGAAGAACAAGTTTGGGCAAAGCAGACCTGAACAGTGTTTGGACGTTGACGATGGTCTTTGCATCAGCCATATAGTCCTCCTCAGCAATCATGGAACTCTCCTTGTCAACCACCACCATGGTGTCGGCAAAAGTGATCCCACATCGCAGCAGACTGTCCAGACTGTGGAAAGAGAAGGAACGACGATTAAAAAGCTAAAAATAAGAATAAAGAAATAAAGAAACAAGCAGATTTGGGTTGTCTTACTTGTCGATAGAGCCCACTGTATAGAACACCATGGGGAACCAGCAGATTGCCTCCAGGAAGTCTGCTTCGGGTCTAAACCAATCAAAACACAAATAGACTTGAGAGTCCCACCGGTAGAGATTTATACACACAATGATAAAGAGCTAACGTTCCCACAGTGACAGACCCCTCCTCACTCAGTCTTGAAAAATAAGGCACAACCAAACAGCCTGCAGATAAAGCTGAAAATAACAGCACTACACAGGAGTGACTCAGCTTTTTATTGCCTTTTTATTGGATTCCACTCTCATTTGGCCAACTGCGCTTGTGTACCAGCCACAAAACACGACACAGGATTGTGGAGAGCATTGTCCTGAAAGCATTCAGCGTTCCACAAATCATGTTCGCCGTGACCAGTTTTTCTCCTCCACTTGCTATTTACAGAGGGACTCATTCTGCCATCCTCTGCAACCTGTATATGAGACGCAGCTCACCACCATGCTGACTTTGAAGCCTGAGTTTCCAATAACAGCCAATGCATCACAAGAAATAATAGAGATGTTGCGCTCACATGCTCTCCAGCAGGAGCACAATAGGGTTGAGCTCCTTCCTCGGTCGGTAGTAGGCCCGCAGCGGCACAATGAAGTTGTACAGACCATTCCCCGCACTCTCCGCAGAGACAATAATCAGCTTGTTTTTGAAGCCGTAGGAGCGGGCATCCTCGAAAGGGATGTGGTGACAAGCCTAGAAAAGAGCAGTGATGGAGGATGATGGCTATGTCAGCGTAGAAAATAGAGAGAGCAAGCCATTTAAATTTCATACCTTGTCTAAGCGCAGGCAGCAGAAAGGCATCTTTTCTTGCAGGAGGTGGCACAGTGCAGGCGAGCTGCCGATGTATGGCGAGTTAAGCGGGTATCCCTTCACCCACCTGCAGCACAAGCCCACATTTATCTCTGAACTTACCCACTTCCACATGTTCCCACATTAAATCACTCTACTCACTCGCAGTGTTGACCCCACCAGTGGGCTCTCTCATCTTTGTCACTGTCCTCCTTGCCTTCTTCTCCTCCTTCGTCCTCGGACTGGTCTCCCAGAAGGTCAAAGGTGGGGTTGTTGACGCCGTCGACTAGCTCCAGGACAGGGGCGATGCTGTGTCGCCTCTCCTCTGTGGAGTCTCCCATGGCGGGAAGAGCCAAGGTGTTGGCACCCCCGGTCTCTGTTCTGGAGCTGCTTCTGCTTCCTCTCCCACTGCCAGGTCCTGCGCTTCCTGCATCCTGGCCTTCTGGACTGCTGTCACTGGAGTCCTGCAAGTCGATGGCAACTGTGCCTAAAACACACACACAGAGGATCTAAGCATGGATTCAGGTGTAGATCAGCAGTTTTCCTCATTGTCCACTAGGTGGTGTGTTTGTAAAACCACAGTTTTCTGGCATTATTGCTCTTGTCAAGTGTGATTTACTCCATAATAAAATAGATGGTAATTCCTCTTCAAATGCTATGAATGTTTGTTTTAATCTCTTGGATAAATTTCAAATTTGAGAGTGCATAATTCTGGCAGCTGTGACTGAGCTACTCTCTAAGACAGTTTAATAACAGGTTTGCATTTTTGACCAACACAGAAACTGCAAGCAGAAGGTCAGTGTGTAAATGTTACACAGTCTTTGTGCGGCGCCCATCTGACTGACCCATGCTGGCGATGATACTGTGGACTGGCAGGCGGGTGAGTCCATGGTAGATGCTTTGGTGCACTCCCCTGGCATTTCCTCCTGTGCCACCCCACGATGGCTCCCTTTGGCCCCTGACAAATGCTGAGTTCTCCTCTTTGGAGATATTGATGTAAAAGCAAGTGTCAGAGGCTCCCATGATGTGGCACGGACCAGGGTTTAACAGGATATTGGTTGTGTCCAGCCTACGTACTCCGATTAAGCACACCCCATACCTGCAGCCAAACAGACAAGATCAGCTCTGAATTGTGCAACGTCATGTGCTTTAAAAGCTTTTGCAGATCATTGCTTACTTTTTGTGAGCGTGAAAGGAGGCAAAAGTGAAACTCTTCCCCTGGTATTCCCCAAAGAATTTGCTCTCTTCCAGACGGATGTGATGCACCTCATTGGCCGAGCACCGTCGGTAGGTGCGGTGCCATTGGTCCGCCGAGCATGCACCGCCCTCCCTGCGAGGAAACATTTGGCCATGTGGGGAAAGACTGACCTTTAAAACATGTTACACAAAACATCCAGCTCTTCCATCAAGGCTGAGGAGGTAACATCTTATATCTCTGTCAGAGCCGCTGATCAAGAGCACAGCGATGCACGCATGGACACCCAGGCTGTCTGAACAATAGGTCCCAGATGAACACATTCGCACAGTTAGGAGGACAGCAGTTTACACAGGGGGATACGGCTTAAGACGCGGAAGCTAAAGAGGTGATAACAGGAAGCAGGGGTGTGGGGGCAGTGTGAATGTGGGAGGCTTGCAACAAAGACCGTATTACATAAAAAAGTGTTATAGCAAATTTACAGTTTACAGGAACTAAGTGCAAGGCAGGGGAGGAGGAGGACAAATCCTCGTCATGTCGCATTGTCGCAAATGGCATCACGTCCAGATATAGATGCAAACTTATGAAACACCCTGCTTTCGCATGTTGAACCATTTTGCTGAACTGTTAAATGTTTTCTGCCTTTTTGCAATTGAAAAATATGTTTATTGCACTCACTTGTGTGAGCAACATTTGAATAAGCTTTAAATAAGAAGCTGCTGGTGTAATGTGTTAGCTATTTATCTGACATTTTTCATTTAATTCATTAGTTCGTGTTTTTGTTTTGAAAGAAATGCTAAAAACATATAGCCTAGCCACAAATCTGCACATATTTAATGGTGTTACAGCTAATTGAAATATTTGAACACAACATCTGTGAAAATTCGCAATTAAAAAAATATTTGTACCCCACTCAAGTGTAGCGTTTCCCCTTGAGATGATCGATATAATTGTGGTAATTTTGCCTCTGCACACCACCATGATGGATTCCTAATGAAACAATCAAGATGTGATTGAAGTCCAGATTTTTAGCTTTAATTCAAAGGGCTTTTGCAAAACAAAATGCAACACTGTTCAGTATTTACAGCCATTTTTATACACCTGCATACAATTTCAGATGCTCAAAATTAATTAATTGGACAACTGCATGCTTTTCAGGTATTTTGCATTAAAACTGAAGGCAAAAAGACCTACAAACAAGCAGCAACTGAAGGTGGCTGCAGTAAAGGTCTAGCAGAGCATCTCAAAGGGTGAAACAGCATTTGGTGATATCCAGGGATTTTAGACTCCCAGCAGTCTTTGACTGCAAAGGATTTTCACCCAAACATTAAAAAAGCCTTATATCTAAAATATGTCATTTTGTCCAATTAATTTTGAGCCTTGGAAAAATGGAAAATTCCTAAAAAAAACCCCAAACAAACAATCCAGATGTTTGTAAAATGTCTTGAATTAAAGCTGACAGCTTGTACGGAGGCAAAACTATGAAAAACTTAAGAGCAAAAACATTCCACTTCACGCGTAACCATGTAAACAAACACTGTTTCATACCTCACGTTTCCCTTGCAAACAATGGAAGTTAGCGCTATCTGCAGCACAGTATGCAAACTGTGGAAGTTGACAGAGAATTTGGGATAACCTTGAGCACAAACGTGGGAAAAGAAAACTCTACCTGTTGAGGGCTTGAAAGGCTCCTACACGTTGCTTGAAGGCCTCTTGGTGCGCCGTTCTTGAAAAATAAAGATGAGTGACAGTGAAGAGACGCGACGCAGCCGAGTTTGACTGCTTACTGCATTTTTGAATTTCGAGACTGCAACAGCGTACTGTGGACAGTTAAATCGAAAGAACGATAGGAAGAGAGAAAACAAGTGAACTCACTGTCCTCTAGAGGAGTGGATCAATAGAGTGATGAGAGTTGAGGTACCAGGGCACACACAGTTTAAAGCCAGCATGGCATACTTAAACTCTTCTTCACATACCACATGGTCTGTAAGCACAAAAAAGAGAACAGGGACAAAGGATGCATCTGCAAATCGCATTGTTATTTTTAAAAGTTGATCATCTTCTTTTGCCTGCTCCATCTGACCCTATCGCTTTCTTCTGTCATCTCCTTTGTGGTCTTCCTCTTTTCCTCCAGCTTGGCAGCTTCACATTCATCATCATCTATTCAGTATGTCATCTATCCCTCCTCTGCACATGCCCTAACCATCTTCTCCTCCATCTTCTACCAGCATGTAACATAGCAGCAAAACACTCAGTGACGCCTCGTGCCTGGTGGACAAGGGTATTATCTGCTTGGAAGATAAAAGTGATTGCTCACAACAGCTTCTTTTATTGATTTGCAGTGACCCTTACCTCCAAATGTGGACCACAACAGCACAAACTCTCACTTCAGGAGTCAAAGGTTGAACTTTTTCCTTTAATTGGTCAAATGTCTATAAATCGATGGATCCGGGTCAAAGATTAATAATCAGACCAACGTATTAAATAGGAATATTTTCATTTGAATTATGCAGTTTTTCTTAATTAACCTTTTTCCCACCACATGTGCACACAGTCCAAACCCAGTGCTTGGAAAATATGTTTTGTTTATCCAACTAACACTTCAAAACTCAACGATATTCATCAGACAATTACATGAAACACAAACAACACATTTAGGCATTTAAGGAGCTGCAAGCAGCAACTTTGCGGCATTTTTTCTTTGCATGCAACACATTCATTCAAATTATTATTAATTTTTTGCTAACCAGAAATAGTTTAGTTTGATGTTCATTTAATTATCTGCTCAAAACACTAAAAAAGAACATTTAAATAAATATGGAAGCTACTCAGGAGTTTCACTGAACTTTGTGCTAAATAAATATTCCCAAAGAAAACTGTTGGTTTTATTTACTTTACCTCTCCTTTAAACACGCAAAATGTAGCATGCATTTTACATATTAGACTGTTATTGTGGCTCTATCCTTAACATTAAAGGACACGAGCGCACAATCAAATGTCACTATCTCACATTGGAATATGTCTAAATGTCACCTGACGTTTGTCACCGTCCCCGTTGACTCAGATGGGATCAATTTTATGTCGCTGCTCGGTTTTTTCTGTTTGTTTTGGGGGTTTTTTGGGTGGGGGTGAGACCTGGCAACAGGCCGGTGATTCAGTGTCAACCCCACTGAGCCACCTTCCACTCACGTCATTGAGCACTTAACGTAGTGCTGCCTGGGTGCCAAGCGAGCCAAACTGAGCAAACGCAGATGACGGTGCCTCGTTTACCTGTTGCTGCTCAGCATCCTCTTTGAAAGAAAAACCAACAGAGCGATTAATGTTTTTTGTAAGCCAATCAGAGCATCCATTTCTCCTGCTGTGTAATTCTTGATTGCATTATCGACAGTGGTGAGCACACGGGCATGTTAAGGTCCTAAAGTACAATTTGTGCACTGTATCATTGAATAACCGGTGAGAAATGTCAGATCCCGACTCAACTCAGCCGCTACTGTGAGAAACAGGAGGCCAGCTATGATGTAAACGCAGCTTGTGATAAAGTAGCAGACTTTGTGTTTGTGTGTATGTGTGTGCCAGAGGCTGAGCAGGTGAGAGACGTAACAATTGAAACTGCTGATTGTGAATATTCTGCTAGAGAAGTAGTGTTCTTTCGGCTCAACACATCATGATGCAGCTCACAAACAAACACACTGTAGGATCTTGCTATTCTGCCTGTGAAGTCCTTTCAAAGCAGAAGGTTTTATAGAGCAACAAGCATCTGAAGCCTCCTGAGCACAAAGACAAAAACACTGATGTTGTTTCTACAGAGGAACAGTATTCATTATTGTTAGACATGCATTCCTCCCTCTTTCTCTCTCTGAGTCTCTCACACACACACATTTCCCCAGCTCCCAGTGCACGGACGTGGTTGCCATGCATCAAACTGAATCTTATTTTTCCAATATTTAATTTCCAGTGTCCTTCTCGCACCTTTCCTCAACACCGCCCCTTCGCTTCCAGTTTTCTACCCTCAAGCACGGCCCTCCTTGCTGCCCTCTCTCCTTCAGGTGCCTAGACCCAGACCAGGAGTGAAACCAATTACTGACACTAGAACACCGCACATGCACAAACACACATAAGGACACACTTTTTGCTTCCTGTCATGCTGACTTTGAAGGTCTTGGTTTTCTATTACAGAGAGGCATTAAAGGTGTAATCCTGTTTGTGCAAATGTGCATATCTGTATGTAAATGTGGCTATTGGCTCTCCCTGCAAGAGTGCAATTACAACCTGACCACAGGTCGGCCGGCGAAGCTAATTAAATCAGTCGGCCTTTATTGCTTGTACAAGTCAGCTGCTATCAACACCATGCGGCTACAATAAGTTGTGCTAATCAGGGAAACTGGTTATTGTCATTAAAAACAAAAACCTGGACAGTCTGGATCCAATTTTTTATTATTATTATTCAGATACCTCAGGGGTTTCCTGGCCTGCTCCAGCATCATACCCACAGATCTATAATGAACCTTGAGCTGTTTTTAATTCACTTTTGCAAATCAAATTAAATCTTGTATCTCTTGCTCATTAATGCCTCCCACACTATTGCTTAGTGAGTCTATTCTAAGTAGTGTCAAAACAGAGCATCTGTACTTACAGTAATGTGCATGTGACAGCATGCTATTTGCTCTCTGAGTCTATCTACCAGGCCTTGAGGATTCGAGGACGTTAAACTCGATTTATTTTGAAGAGCCGTACCTTGTATACGGCTAAAGTCCTACTCAGAACTCAAGAATTTTGTATTCAGCACTAAATATTTGATACAATACTCACATCACCCAGTGCTAAATCAATACTTTGAAATGATTAAGGAGGATTTTTAAACTGGATTTATGTGAAATAACACTTCAAAGCAAGTCATAGATTTTACAGCAGCTAAACTCTCAGCACGGGAACGGGAGATTCACACTGCTTAGCTCATGAATTTATCTTTTTGCTTATAAAAAAGGCCAACAAGGTCTGCCTGTGCCAGTGTGGAGTTGAACCTGCGCTGCAGGAGAATTGCCTGTGGTAAGAGCTCTTCTGCCAGGTTAGCTTAACAGCAGACCTCATCAAATGAAGGGGATTTTCTTTGCCAAGGTAGCAAAGTAAAACATTAATCATTGATAGAGACAGCTGGGATGAGGGCGGTAAGCTAGAATTGAGTCTGACTTTCTCCAGGGCTGTAGGCAGAGAGATGTGTGAGATAGGAAAGGGTGAGCTAGCGACCGAGTGAGATAGAAACAGTGGGAGAGAGAATGAGAGAGAGAGTTTGGGTCCTCTTCTTTCACTCACAGATGATTGACTGGCGTCTTCTGTTGAGCCGGAGAAGAAGGGAAGCTCTCCAAAAGGCAATGTAAAAACTCACAGAAACCCTCAGAAGGCTTAAAGCCAAGCTGTGCCAATCTTTAGAGCAGGAAAGGACAGAGAGCTCTGCTGCTGCTGCAGCCCGCTGATAGTAAAAGGATCCAGATTTAGCACGACAGTTGTTGACGTACACTCGAAAATTGTGGTGAACTTTCCAAAATGAGCATAATGTTCTCTGCGGAAGCAAAGTAAAAATGCTTACCTAATCGTCTGTCTTTTTAGACAGCTACGCATCATCACCGGTGACAAAGCAATTCCAGTCACATTATTGGGCAAAATCAACTGTCAAATTGGACCAGGAGAACACACACAGACGATGAATATAAAAAAAAACCTGAACACTTGAACCCCACAGCGAGGGGGCGTGAGGTGGTGGTGAGCGGAATGACAGTGCCAGCATCCACAGAGCGTGAGGGGTCTCTGAATAGCTACCATATGCTATGACCTCGGGGTGACGGTGGCTCAGGAAGTAAAGCAGGTCATGTACTAACTGGAAGGTGGTTTAATCCCTAACTGCTCCCAGTCTGCAAGCCAAAGTAAAAATAAACAGTGTGTGTGACTGAGACGTGTTGTATAAAGTGCTTTGAGTACTCAATTAGAGTAAGAAAAGCTCTTTATCAGAAGCAGTCCATTTGCCTTTACCAGACATCAACCCGTGGGAGATGTTTTAGACGTCCACTAAATGAGGGAATACCATTTTGGAAGAATGCTCTTTCATCCATTAGAGCTCTAGAGAGACTTGTAGAGTCAATGCCATCAGGTACCATTTCATTATTTCCTGCATCCTGGTGTGATCAAATAATAGTAGCTGCATTCAAATGACCAATAATTTGATTTCACACTCACTGCCCACCTGCAAATTTGACATGGAACTTGTTCTCTGGCTTGAGAATCTGGACGTAAAGGGGGCAGTTTGGAGCGAAGTCTTTCACCGCCCATGCTCGAAGGATGGTCTGGTGATCCTGAGAAAATTAGAAACAGAGAGTAGTGAGATAAATGGAGTGGCAGAGAGAGAGAGCGTGAGAGTGCAACAGAGGGAGAAAAAGAGAAAGAAACCCATCATTAGCTCAGCTATAATAATCCCCTTAAAGCACTGATTGCATGCAGCAACTGAATGGTCCGTGCAACATCTCAGAGTAATAAAATACTGACATTTTATGACAGGCTGTGGCAAGAGCATGGAGAGAGGGAGCTCAAGAAGACTAGCCCTGAGAGAAATTTTGAAAAGTCAGTGAAAGGAAAAACAGGAGTTTAAAGCTGCGCGAGGCTGCACTCTGACACAGCGGCGCTCTGAGCTAAAAGGTTATCTTGCTAGAATTTAGTAACAAGGAAAAAACTCAAAGTAGCCGTGGCTGACAGGCACGTCAGTTTGCGGGTACTAACAACAAACCAAAGAAATGGCTAAACTGAAATTTCAACTTCACGGATCAGTTGGGTGAAAAATAAGGGCATCGTCGCTGCATGTTAATGGAAGAATAACTTCCGTGTCAAATCTCGTGGCTCTCCAGTAAAAACTTGTTGATGTTTTTCACGGAAATGTAAAAATGTCAGCCTCGTGATGCATGAAAAGGTGTGCTAACAATTAGCAGACCTTGAAAAGTCCAAATGAGAGAGTCATGCTCGATTGCCTGAACGCTGATATTTTAAAAATGAGATAGTGATATTATTCTAGTAATACACCAGCTTACAAGATATGAATATTAAAGAGTTGCTCTGTAATGTCAAGCACGTTTTTCTCTTATTCTCAGTTTTAGTTCTTTTGCACTGCAATTAACATGTTAGGGGAAATAATCAAGCTAGAAATGAATGCCAAGTCATAAAAAGCTGCTACCAAAGAAAACTGCTATTTTGCTAAGTCTGGTTATACTGATGTTTTGCAGTGTGAGGAGTTGTGGCAATACAGGAAAGTGGGGAGGCACGTACAGCAGCAATGCGGTCCACTTCAAACCGGTTACTGAGGATAAAGCAGGCCTCAGCATCGTCCATCCTGGAGGGAGTTAGTACAGCATGTAGCATTGGGAGTGCCGGAGAGAGAGGGAGAGAGAGGGAGAGAGAGGGGGGGAGAGGGGGGGAGAGAGAGAGAATTGGGGAAGCCATGAAACACAGGAAGGAGGGTGTTGTCATGTTATTGAGCGAGAGGATAAAAGAGGAAAAAAGTGGGACAATAGAACAACAAATGTACCAAAGTGTCTTTCAAGCCCACGCCATTTAAAGATGAGATAGCAGGAGGCGAGGAGACGGGGAGATTAAACAAACAGGCTTGTGCTCCTTTTTCTTTTCTTTCTCTGTGAAGCTAGCCTAGGGTGCTGCGTCTGCACTCAAAAAAATGAATGAGGTGGATTGTTCAGTGTATATTAATTATTTATTTTCATTTTACTTAAAATATGTTTTTGTTAAGTTAACATGTGTTTTTCTAATCAAGTCTACGTAATTGTGTCTATTATTCAACGTACATAATACTAATGTGTTACTTGATCGCATAACATTTAAGTTAAGTCAATTAGGATCGATATACCTTGTATATCCACAAGGTGGCAGTAATGCAAAAACAGTTGTAATGAAACCGCGCAGAACAAGAAGGTTTCACGGCTTGTGCCTGCTCATGCACAAGACTTCAAATTTAACTGAAAAAGGCTGTTTTGGCGCCAAGCTGCTGTTTCTTTGAGAGGTAAGACCACTTTTTTCTTTGACTATGTTGTGTAGTATCTATATGTCCAGCATGGTTATATTTTGCGTTTGTCTTACAAGACATGTTATATCGTTTGCGTGTGCTTGTTTTACATTAGTTTTACTGGGTCCTGGACATGCTTATTTTGTGGACTGTGTAAGAAACATTTTTATTGTTTTTTGTTTTATTAAGGGATTAGCTACAGGGGTTCATGGGGTTATTCTTTCAAGGGGTTATTTTTCCATTTGCTTTCTTGGGATTCCTTTTCTGTAATCCGAGAGTCGGAAATATCGAATAGGATAGCAAGGATAGCATAAAGTGACATTTAAAATCCAAAAAGTCAAGGGCGAAAGCCACTGTGACACCATTGTTCTGCTCTATCAGTAATCTGTATTATGTAAAAATGGTCTGTAAATACAGCATGTTTCCTAGCGGAGTTATACATATCAATGTAGTTATAAATTACAGTTTGTGAAAGTACACACTTAATTTTTTTAATAAAATTATTCAAGACATATGAGTGGACAGACAATGGAGGTCGACAGACCTGGTGATAATTGCTTCTATAGAAAGTTAGCACATGGCAGTGTCAATCTCTTGCTTTTCTTCTGAGTAGTATTTTATTTAGTTGTAATTCAAACAATAATTTGCTTCTTGAAATTAAGGAATTTTTTTTTCTTTATAAATCTCAGATCCTGCCTTTACCTGCTCCCTCCTATACTGATGTGGTGTATGTGGTATTGCTGAGCTTGTATGTGGTATGTGAACTGTTATACTTTTAAAAACAAAACTGTTTTATAAGTTAAGTTTTCTTTTGTGACCCATCCCATGCCCCTGTTATTTCTTCTCCACATCTGAACCATGGTTGCAGTTCAAGGGCCTGAGGCATGAAATTCTTTTCAGATCAGCTGTGATCAATATTTTTTGGAACTTGATAAATAACAATAAAAGCTGTAATGGCTCCATTAGCATTTTGTGTAAATGTTTGTGTTAAAATTATAGCTTTAATGAGGTCTTACTACATTAGTTTTAGTTTGTATATGTGTACATATAGTATGTATATTTACAGTACAGTATGTTGTGTTTGTTGACATATTTTCAGGTGGAAGCAGAATATGTGAGGATTACTACTGCTGCACATGTTCCAAGGCTTTTTACACAACTTGACCAATACACTGACCAGCTCATAAAAGTCTTCAAGAAAAAAAGGAGGCGTTGCAGGGAAGAAAATTAGACAAACTTTGGCCCCAGCCACACAGGTGCGTTATTCTGTTGGTAGCAAAATATTATGGCTAATAAGATCATTTTCAAATTTAAACAGCTAGTGTATGGTAGCTGCACAGTGCACTTACATTTATATTAAGCAAGACAAAGTTTGGTACTCAAAACGTTGGAAAATTTAAATTACCTAAACATATGTAAAATCTGATCCCTTGATTTAGGTTAAACCAGAAGTGAATGTTTTTATGTTATGTTTTGAATGCAAAAAAGATGATGTATTAGTTTGTCTTTACCTCCATTATGGACATATATAATGTGGTGGAAACCCTGCCCAACAGGTTAACTATTCATGTCCATGTGATGATTAGTTGGTCTTGTGTACATGTCTATCTGTGCAGTGGATATGTCATTCATTTTGCGTATAATGTGAGTTTCTGTCATCCTAAAGTATATCTGTTTTCTCTTCCTGTATCTCTGCCACTCTCTACAGAAGGAAACCATTGAAAAGGGGAGGGAGTGTGTCCTCAGGGCACTACCTTTTTACCTGAATGAAGACCCAAGCATCCTCTTCAAAGAATAATTGGTTGGTAATTTTAGTTTAGTTTTTTATCTGTATTAAACCAAATTTTGAATAACTAATGTTGTTGCATGTTGTTGTTGTTGTTGTAATTTGCATGGAACCTGTTTAAATGTTTTGGGAAATCTTCTTGTATACCCAAACTATTTATATTTATCGTTGAATCTGTAGTCTAAAATAGTGGCGCACTGGGGTGCATGTTCCTAATATTGTGTTTACGTCATTAAAGGGTAGCTTTGGCCCTTTTTCTTTCTTTTTTTAAAACTGGATGCCATTTTTCTATGTTTTTGTGTCTAAGCTACAGCTGTTCAGAGGGAGCTGGAACAAATTACCCTTGCTATCTTTACCATCGAAAGAGCTGATGCCAGCACTCCTCCAGCCGATGTGGGTATAACCATCTAGTGTGTCCTGCATGACCTGGAAGACCTGGCCTCTGCATGTGCACTCTTAATGGGTGGGATATATGCACTGAATCTCAGTTAACCTCAAGACTGAAAGCTAAGAGACAATCAAAAGCATTGAGATTTAAAGGATTTAATTGAGAGATGATACTGCACCAGAAATGTTGAAGGGTGGTGTGTATATTAGCGTTCAAGGCATATTGTTATGAGGTGGAAATATATTCATATTCAGTTTGTGTTACATTGTGTGCATTGTAAAGGTAATTGCAATACATACTAAAAATAAGGGTAAGTTAGGAGGTTGATCTGATATCCTCGTGTTGGTGTTGTTCCCAGATCATCATACTAAATGTTGTTCCAGGATCAACATTGCAAGTGACCAATCAGAATGTTGTGACGTCATACTTTTGCGACTTCGGGAAAAACCGGCGTAAAACAAAAAACTGTACTTAAGCTGCGTGAAACCGCCTCTGTCCGCCGATCAACTTACCCTAACCGTAACCCTTTAATAAACAGTAAGCAGAATTGATATTGTCCTTGCAACATTGGAATTTCATAAATGCACAAATGGCTTGGAATAGAATAACGTCACAACAATGTGATTGGTCACTTGCAATGTTGAACCTGGAACAACATTTTCATGATGGTCTGGGAACAACACCAACACGAGGATATCAGATCATCCAAGTTGGGAATGCAGGATGAATGTATATTTTGTGGACTTTTAAAGACGAACAATTGTTTCCATGTTAAAATGTTTACATCTGAAGTTTTTTGCCCAAACACTGGTAAAATAAATGTTGACAGTGGCGAGTGTTAAATGGTTACTGCTGTGCTGTTGCAAAAAAACTGAACGCTGACAAGCTGTTTTATTGTTAGACCATAATGTTGGCATGTTTTGTTAAAGTTTTATTTGGGATGGTGATGTAATTTTCTTTGATTGCTAATATCAGTGGACTATTTATTATTGTTGTTGTTGTTGTTGTTACATTTTTTTTTTTTTTTTTTTTAAATTGTGGCTGTTGAGGTGGACACTTCACTTTGCATTGTTAAAGGAAAGCACTTCATTGGCATTGTGTTACTGGACTGACCCTAAGCAATCATTGCAAATAGCAACTTTGCTATCCATTTTAGACACTAAAAGAAAAAAACACTCACAGACCTTACTAGCATCACATGTGCATAACTCAAGTGTCATCTTATCAATGTGTTATGTGATCTTCAATGCGTTTTTTTTCTCTTCTATTTCTGGTAGATACAGACATTTAATTTAAAGTCTTGATGTTGCATCTGTCTACATACTGTTAATTACTAACCCTAATGAGCTGTTGTGTTTTATTTTGGACTGGGTTTACACAAATGCTCACTGAATGTGTTGGCAATAAAATAAATTTTAAAAAATAAGTTGGATGTACTTAATTCATTTGTGTGGAACCTGTTGACAAAATAGATTTATGTAAAACTAATTAATAAAGCACAAGGTGGCTGAAAATATAATATTTGAATTAATCTAACTTAAATTTAACATTTTACTGCCACAAATAAGAAATGTGTTGAAGTAACTAATCTAAACTATCTAACCTGAAAATATATCATCTATGTTCATACAACATAACTTGATTTAGTTAGTCTTAAATATGTCTTGTTAATCTTAAGTAGTTTTTTTAAATTAGATGAACTAAAGATTTTTGCTTTAAACTAACATAATTCAATTTCGTGGAACCTGTTGACAAAATAATTTTAATTAAAGTCAACGTTTCATTTTTTTGAGTGTATTATCAAAAGCCAGGGGCCAAACAATATGCAATATGACTCAAACCGCAATCACAGCTGCTACTTAAAGGCTTGAAGGTGCTACAGGTATTAATTGCGAGTTCGAGCTTGCAGACGCGAGGGCCTTTCATTTCGAGGTGTCTAAACTCAGGTCTGTTGTGGATTGATGTGATGATAATAATAGTTTACTTCAGACTCAGCGACTCACTTGGCCCTCATCAGGTCTTGGTCTTTGAGGGCAGATCCTTGCAGATAGATGACTCTCTGGGCCCACAGGGGGACATGAAGGATCCTCCTAACTTGGACATCCATCTCCGCGGGGCAAAGGATCACCACATAGTAGTCCTACACACACAAACACATGGGAACGGGTGTTAACCTACATTATAACCTATATTTAAGTAACACTACCTGAGGAAATGCTGTCAAGCTTGCCATTGAATTGGAATTTAATTAGTTATAAATGTTTTAATGAATGAAATCCAAATTTCCAAGTACGCAAAAAAATGAAAATACATCAAATTAATTAGATCACAGCTACACTAACCACTGCATAATATATATACTGTTACATTATTGGATCCTCTTATCAAAGGAGGCAAATTAATGAAGTTGGCCTATTTAAAACTATGGAAAATGCATCTTGACGCATGCTCAATCAGCCAGGTAAGTAAATCCCTAAAAGTTGATTCAGTTCATCTGGACGTAATGTTTTTAGTTTGAGAAATGTTTTCATGGCTCATCTAAGTCTTCAGTCTCAGCTGACTGCAAGTTTCCCCAACCTTATAAACAGAACATTTGCATAGTAATTGAAACTAACACCACTGAAGGAACAATGGGCTGTGAGGTTGTTTCTCCCACTGAAAACACTATGTCCAGATGAACAGGATCAACCTTTGGGGATATGGAACTGTTTTTCCTACTTTTGTGCTAAACTGCTCAGATTTCCTTATATAGTACATCTAGAGAGTATTCACAGAGTTTCACTTGTTCCCTATTTTATACCTTAACCAACCTGGTGGATCTTGAGAGGTTCAGCAAAGAAGATCGAGAGAAACTCCCCAAAGTAGCGGCGCCCGTGAATACTTTTTGGTACATGTTATTTTTTGTTGTTGTTGTTGTTGTTTTTTACATTTTGCAATAAGTTCAAGCAATTTCTTTTCACTTTGTCATTGTGGAGTATTGTGTGTAAATTTGTATGGTCACCTTAGTGTGGCGAGGTGAGCTAGAAGCACTGCTTCCAGGGCAGAAAAAGCCATTAAGAATAAAGTGGACAGGTGCAAAAACTGCTTATCTCAAACAACAGAAGTGTGAATAACGCAAAGCCACCCTGGTAGAGTCCTAGATTTAGCCCCAAAACTATAGATGATATTTAGAGAGATATTTTATTCCCTTTAAGCCCCACCTGTGGAGCAGACCAATCAAAATAACCCCCAAAGAAACAAATAAATATGCACACATTCATTCAAATGAATAAGATAGCGGTTTAATTTTTCCTACTGAAAAGTTCATTCTCTGCCTTAAACTCAGTCGACCTGGCACCTGGAGAGGATCATTACAGACAACAAATGTGCACACACAAGAGCCCCCAACCTCCCCCTTGTCCTACTTAAAGCCATTTGGAGAGACCTGTAGCCGGGGGTGAGCGAAGAACTCATTGAGGAAGTCCATGAGGAGGTCGATCTTGAGACAGCTGACACACAGAACCACGTGTTTCTCCGTCTGTGCCCTGTAGCGGCTGTAGTTTCCTCCAGACTTCTGTCGTTCCATCCACAGAAAGGCCAGCTGCTCAAACTGCATTGAGAAAAACATCCATCACATTCAACAGATGGAAACTGGATTAAGTTAGCCTGGATACAGGGAGGAGCCAGGTGGTACATGAAAAGAAAACAATGCCTTGTACTATATAGTGTTTCCATGTGATTAGGGAGAGTGTTTGAGGGGAATTAAGACAGGTGGAAGTTAGTTCAGCATAGCGAATGAATGGAACATGATAGCGGATATTAGCATGGGAAGGCAGGGCATGGAAATAACAGTAGGCTTAAAGAGAGCTCCACAGAGAGACTTTTTTGTTGTTTTTTTTTTGTCTGAGCTCTGGAAAGTTGTGCGAATAAATGGGTAGTTTGAGGTTTTAACAGATGTAAGAGTGATCTACTTTCTTGCAGATTTCCACAGCAAAATAACAAGCTATTTTACACCTGACACTTCATTCAGTCTGAGGGGAGAAAAGGAGCATTTATTATCCCGTTTGTTCCCCCGGTGATTCCAGCAGGTCCAGAAAGAACTATCATGATGCAATTTTGTCTCACTCCATGTAAGCAGTTCTCCACAAAATCATGGTTGATACTGTTGTTGGTCTGAACACACATATTTTCATGATTTTTAAGTTTATCAGCCACAGTCACAATGAATCTCCGATGTTTCTGGCCATACACCTACATCTATCAGATTTCAATGGGCATATTTCATTAGTGTGCAGTTTTTCTCTATGAACTAATCATTTTGGCCCAGATAAATGTGATCACCTTTATGTTGAGATAATGTCGGCTTATTAAAGGGTAAAAGCATCATCCAGCTACAACAAATGTGTTTTATTTTGTCCTCTTTTAGACTCTATTACAAAAGTATAGTGATTTTTCTTCACGCTGGGCAATTTGAATTTTAAACAAGAGAATTGGATTAAATTTCAGACTTCTTATTTTAATGGTATTTACAATAATGATTCTTTTGAGGCTCAAAATTGCACAAAATGTCTTGGCAAGAGAGGTGGATTTGTTGTGTGTTGGGGACAGTTACAGGAAAAATCAACAGAGGAAGCAATAAGAACCAGAGCGATGGCTGAATCCTGATGTGCTCTGCGGCTCTCCTGTGCAACCTGGAGTCTGGTCATGGCAGGATCAGAGTCAGACAGAAGGACACACTCACACTCGCAGAGTGAGTGGGGGTGGAGTTGCGTTTGTGGAGAGAGGGCAAAGGGGTGGGCCAGTTTCTAAATGTCAAAGGTATTTATGGATGAAAGATAGAGTGAGGGGCCGAAGAGGATGACATGATAACCACGTCAGTAATCAACAGCATGCAAGTGCAAATTTCCCCAAAGTTGTCTTTATGGTCATGATTTGTGAAGTTATTTGCAACCATGGAGCCCTTGCTCGTGGAAACAAAACAACAAAGATAAATAATAAAAATAGTGAGATCATGCTTGTGTAGGATGCAGTCCTACACCTACAGTACAGTGTGTGTCTGCTTATTTGATGCCACCAAAAACAGAGAAAAAAAGTTAGCAACAATTTGTAGCGTCATCACTTGTGTAGCAGTAGTGAGAGCGTGAGAGATTTCCTGCCCACAAAAACCTCCTAACTGCAGGTACAGTATATACACAGTGGAAATTTATCATATTTTCGCCTTCGAGTCTTTCGGGAGACAAACAGCTAGTGCAGCTTCCTCAGGGATAAAAGCTTTACACAAATATGAGAGACAACTGTTAGGATACAGAGGGACAAGTGCATTTGTCAGGGTGTTTTTATCAGTCGCTGTACAAATAGTGTGTTTGTGTGAGTGTGTGTTGGTAAACGGTTGCTCCAATTCTCTGTCATGAGGTTCCCTCAGCGGAGCAGTTAAATGACAGGAGAGGGATTTGGGGAATTGAGTGAGTATGGAAGACACTCTTGTTGCTCTCTGAATAAAAATAGTCTTGCAAATCTATGTAGGCTGCAGTGAGTCATCACATTATTGTGTGATGGGGGGGAAACACAAAAAATATTAGTGTTAAGTAGGAAGACTTTATGTGTTGTGTACCAAGAAAAATGTTAACTTATTTCTGATGAGTTTTAGACACATCTGTGGCTAGTTTATCTCTTATTTTTTACCTCACTACAAACTGAAGGAGAGCTCGAAGCTGTTGGTCGCTTGAAAAAAAATTGATGGAGATGGACGAAATGATTTTTGCCGCCGCTGCTTTTATTTAAATTAATCTGAGTGCTGTTTAAACTTGCTCTGCACTCAAACTTTAGCGCTTTCACTTCTCACCTGGATGGGGAGCACAATGAGGGCCACAAAGATCATGATGACCACCAGGAGCTGCGAGGGCCAGATCTGTGGGGTGACATCGCCGAACCCCACTGTGGAGAAGGTGACCACGCAGAAATAGAGCGAGTCGAACAGGGTCAGGTTGTTGCCCGCTCGCTCGAGGTGTTGAATGCCGCAAATGCTGATGAGAGAATAAGAAAAAGGAGCGGGCATCGTTGAGATAGAGACTTCACACCTAAGCCATAGGCACCTGCTTCACTCGGCGAGGTATGGGCGCTCGTGGAGGGGCAATATCCACAGATAACTGTTTTTCGCGCCTGTGCCTATATGTGTGACTTTGAATGTGTGGAAATGGGAGTGAATGCACGCCCGAGTGCATTTATCGAACATGGTATACTTTAAAATAAATAGGTGTGCGACTCCTGGCTGGGCATAATATCATAATTTTTAAGGGACAGATGAGTCAAGAGGCAAATGTCAAACCCGGAAATGGTCGGAGATACTGTGTGAATGAACTTCTGGATTAGCTCAGGCTTTCACACCAGCAAGCTGCCACATCCTCCAGTGCACTGAAGAAATTGCCAGTTGTCATCTCAGAGCTCTATCTCACTCTTACAGTTACCAATTACCTTTCTGCTCTCTGCCTTTCGCTCTCTTAGCTCCAGTGGCTGCATTTTTCATTCTCCTCTCGCTCTCTCTCTCTCTTTTTTTTTTGCCTTTGCATGTATCACACTAATGGTCGTCAATCTCGCCCTCTTTTCCTTTCTCACTCCATCCATGGCCGCGACACCGTTCACTTCCCACTCAACCTCTATCTAATGTCCTTTTTTTGCCTGTGTTTTTTTGGCCCCAGCTCTCAGTGTAATGTCAGCAGTAAGGGTACGCACCACGTAAACATGAGACAGACCAGTGTGCTGATAAGTATCACCACCTGGTTAAACATGGCTGAGTGCGTCCGCTGGATCGCCCTGTGGAGATCGTTCTGCAGAGAGATGGTGAGACAGATAGGAGTCAATGTATGCAAATGACAACAAGCTAAGTGCTGCATTGTGCAAGTGTAAAACGAGGATGAAATGTAGCTGATGGACAGCAGGACAACTTTAAATGAAAAAAAAAAGCAGGAATATTGAAATGCACTAAAAATGAGATAGGCATTGCCAATTGCTGGAATATAAAAAGCAGCAGGAGAGGGAGGTTACCAAATAATGTGAAGCAGCCTTAGTTAGCTGGATGTCATTGGACTGACTGAGGGAGGGAATGTTAAGTGCCTCAGGAAATAAAATCCATGTTATTATTATAAAGGTTTTCTGACTGATTTACCTTTGTAGGAGAGTGTTTAAGATAAAACTGGTGAGCTGAAATGGGAAACAGAGGGGGGCAATTGCATGCCAACAAAATAGCATAATAGAGATGCTGAGATGAAAAAAAATGGACAGTGACATTGCGCTCCACTTACTATCATGTTCTCCAAAGCATGCTTGGCCAGCCAGCAATTTAAAAAGACAGGGATGAAGAGATTTCTGAAGGATGGCAAAATCACCTGTCGAGAGAAAAAGAAATGCTTAGGCTTACTTAGCTCTTATCGCTCTGTTTTCATATGTTACACAATCATGGTCTCTGGCAGTAAAGGGGGTTCTGTGCATCTTGGGATATCCTCACGGTTTCAGGTACTGGATAGTGATGTGTGATTTTTTTTTCATAGGTGGGTGGGACTACAGTGCTTGAAGCCCAAAACAAATGGCTGCCTGCAGAGACTCCCCGTGCCGTCAGTGCTCAGTAATGCGTATCCTTCCACTTACAGTGATCATGAAGGGAACAGCGCTGATCATCTCCAGAATGAAAGGGACACGTAGTACCTGCTCCCAAACGTTGCCCTGGAAACACAAACCACACACAGGGGTCAGGAAACTCCATTGTCTTGGCGACCTTAGGAGATTAACACATAACAGGCCCAGTTACCACAAAGTGCAGGGGAACAAACTGATGAGCTTTTGCACCATACAATAAATCGGGGTGTGTGTTAGGGTTGTATGACTGTCTTTTGAGGAAGGAAGCAGCATTACTCAGTTTCCACTAAGCCTTTCTGCTCAATTAAGATGTCAGCCATAGCTGTTTTTATGTCTCTCCCGCCTGCATATGGCTGACCTGAATCTGACTAGTGTAGGTGGACAGGCATAGGCTATGTCCACAAGAATCAGTCAGCTCTAAATGCTAAGGTCTCTAGCCTCCAGAGCAATCTGCAGAGAGAGCGCCTTATAAGCTTATAGTTTCAGATCCAGACACACATTGATGAATTGCCTTCCCTCTGCCTGGAGAAGGGCGGTCCTCCCCAAAAGTGCTTCAAATGTGTCCATAACAGGACAATGCTGAGGAAGCCTCAAGGAGCTCTGAGGTTCTTTCCAAATGCAAGAGCAAAGGAGCAGCATCAAAGGAGAACAAAAAATGTCAATTTATTAGAGTGTACCTAGAAAATCTGCTTTTGGTTCTCTAAAAGAGATTCCTGTTTCAGGGACTACCCTAAACAGCAATGACATAAAAAAAAAACAAAACAAAAAACTAGAGTGGTGGTGAAAAAGACTTCTCCTTCGATAGGTCACATTAACTCACCAGAAATGACTACAACCCAGAATTTGACACAAACAAACAACTGAGCAGGAGATGAGGTTTGCTGCTTCCAGCTGGTGATTCTTGGTTTGTTTTATACCTGCAGATGTCAGACAGTGGCAGGGTACATCCGTGCACGTTTCCAAGGTGAGAGTTGTGCCAATTAATGCATGTTGCACAACAGCAGTAATTGAATTAATTACTCATTGCTCAATTATACCATAAATGGAAACTACTCAATCTACCAGCAAAACAGGTATAGCATTAGTTCAAGCAGGGTATGACGTCACTGAGGAGGTAGATCAGGTGGTCTACTAATTGGAAGGTTGGTGGTTTGATCTGCTCACAATGCATTCATAAGAGTGTGAATTTACTTCAATAGAATTCAAATTAATTTGATTTATATAGTGCCAAATCACAACAACAGTTGCCTCAAGGCACTTTATACTGTAAGGTAAAGAGTCTAAAATAACAGAAAGAAAACCCCAACAATCAGGCGGCCCCCTATGAGGCAGCACTTGGCAACAGTGGAAAAGAAAAACTCCCTGTAATGAGGAAGAAACCTCCAGCAGAGTCAGGCTCAGGGAGGTGCAGCAAATGATTGGGGTTGAAGGGAGGAGACACACTGTGGAGGACAGACACAGCTTAATAATAACTGATGATTAAAGGCAGAGTGATGTAAAATGTTCAAAAGAGTCCTTGCATAAACGTTTGTGTAAATGGGTCAGTGAGACAAGTTATATAAAGTGCTTCAAGCGTTCAAGTAGTAGTAGTAGTAGTAGTAGTAGTAGTAGCATAGAAAACAGTTCATTTACCATATTATTTTCTACATCCGGGGAATATCTCATAGAGGGTGCCACGCCATAGTTGCTGTTCATCTGAAAGCCACTTTGCAACCCACCTCAAATCACAGATCCTCCTTTCGTGTTGCTTCTGACTGTGACTATGTGACTGTGACTTTTAGCAAATGGACATTGACTACATGGAGTTTTTTTCCCCCACCTTAGCATTTAGGGGCAGCAGGAAAGCTCCCAAAGCAGAGCTGTGGCACCCAAATAAAATTACAGCAGGTGTAAATAATATTCATTTGAGGACATTTTATCAATTGAGATAATCTTGTTTAATCCACTAAAGAGATTTTAGGTGCCAAAGAAGGTCACAGTTTGTAAGCTTCAGCTTCTTTTTTTAAAAATTAATGTAAAAATGATCTATGGTTGAAAGACAGAATACCATCACTTCAACTTTAATAGCACAGCAGAAATGTCCAGTGGACAGTCACCACCATCAAGCATCAGAAATCCATCCAAATCCCCCACATACACCACCACAAACAGGCTGGCCAATGGGGTCGTGTGAGTGGCTCACCTTGTAGCTGAGATACACGAGTAACATCGTTTCCGAAAAGCTGATGAAAGCCACAAGCACCTGCAAAAACAGAGAGCGAGAGAGAGAGTAATGTGGAGAAACAGACAGAGGGAGAGCAGACACAGAAATTAGGAGTCGCAGAGATGGGGAGCGTGGGTGGAATCAGTGGGTGTGCTGATGTTTGAGCTTCAGAAGGAACAGGTTTAAGTGAAGCAAGAGACAGCCTGGTGTCTGATGTACATTTATATGTATGTGTGGGTAACCACATTGTAACTGTAAATATATGTCAAGTAAGAATGAGCTGAAATAATGTGACCTAAATTGAATTGGCAATAAGCCGTTAAAGCATACGCAGATATTTTGACTTCTGTGCATTCGTGCATGCAGAAGTGATCAGACACAAAAATGGAGGCCTTGTTTACATGGGAATGTTACAGATGTATCTAACCTGCAGTGCCCACAGCGGTAGAGGTCTGTCAACCCAGATGATCAGCTTCCTGCAGAGGTGGGAAAAAAAGGGAAGAATGCAAAGTGGAGGAGACAGATGTCACAAAGAAAGAGAAAAAAAAACAGGCAGACAATGTTAAAATTACACTAGACTAATTAAACTGTGCTGATAATACTGTATAATCATCATAACTGGATAATTATCATATTGTATGAGGTTAAAGGAAAGTAACCCCCCACTCCCCCAGAGGAAAAAAAAAGAACCTGGGCTTAAGGCTGCTTGGCACAATGCTACAAGTCTACTGCCTGGAGCAGGAGGTGGCCCATCCCTTTCCTGAGCTCACTGAGTCAGGCTCCTTATTCATTTGGCGCCAGAGCTTATAGCCAATGTCATCAGCCACCAATTAGATCAATAGGTCCCTGAGCAGGAGACAGGGCAAGGCCCCAGGTCCAAACACACCTCCTGGATTCTCTCTCTGCTCCTGTATATTAGATACTCTGTCTTCACTAGATCACTGTTGATTAGGCTGCACAGGCACTGCGTGCATATTATGTTGGCAGGTAATCCATACAGCTGAATCGTGATAAACGAAGGTGGATCAGTAATGTTTAATATCAACATTGTGGATTGCATCAGTTAAGCAAAGTCGCATTGATTGCATTATACAACATTTCCGGCCGGAGAGCTGGTGTCGTGGATCAAAGTATCCCAGGATGGTTTCATGGTCCTATTCTGCAGGCTAAAGCCATCACTCCTAATTAAAGCCTTGCATGCTTACCAGTCAAACTCACTCCATGGACGGGATGACGTGTTTTGTTTGGTGCAGTTAACTCCGCTCACACTGCAGGGGGTAAAACCACATGAACAGCATGAATAAGACGTCTTCATCCCAGCAGCTTTCATCAAAACTGGACTGAGCCACTAAACGGTTCAGTTTCCAGACTTGTTTTTCTCTTCCTCCATAAAGTTACGGGATACTTTATACACACACACATACACACTGCTGTCCCCTCTATTGACTTGTTGCTTTTGCTCCTGCTATCAGAGAACCTTCTTTTACCCAGTTGAGCCATCGTTCACGCCATATTGCTCACCAGTCCTGTCTTTGCTCTTGCGGGTTGTCCAGCAGGACTCGGACGATGTAGAGGAGGCAGCTCAGCACTTTTAGAGAAAAGTTGAACATTCGCACTCGCAGACCTGCAGTTCGAAAAAGAAATAGCCAGCGAGTCAAAGACAACACCAATACGGCAGAATTTATGAAGATACAATTTATTCAATGCTATCAATATCCTTGATGCATGATTTAAAAATGTGACACCGAATAAAGCTCTGCAGGATTCTTTTAAGCAGTGCAGTGCTCTTTGAATCTGTTATGATTAAAGCTTCAATGAAGACATGACACAAATTCTTAAGAAATAAATCCTCTGGGCAACTAGGAGTATTTCATATACCACTAATTATCACTACCAGAAAGCTTGAAAGTCCTTCTGAAAGTTGATTCATCTCATCTTTTCAATGTGCATTTCTGGCCAGGACTAACAATGCTTGGCCTAATGTAGCTGAAGTGCACGCGTGTAGTATATTGCCTAACTAGTAAACAACCCCTTGATAATTCACAATAAGCCAATTACCTCCCCCCCAAAAAGCAACTTGTGTATTCAGTAGAAATGTAGAAATATTAATATTACTGTACACCATCCTTGTAAATGAGCACACTGATAATCAAACCCGCTACACAGACTTTTAAGCAGGCACAGAGAGTGGACAAGTTGAATAACTGGTGATAAAATGCAGAGCAAGAATGGCAGCACACCACACATTAAAACGAAACACGTGTTCAGCTGAACAAGTGGTTTAAAAAAGAAGACAGCAGACAAGAAATTCACTCAACCAGGGAAAGCGCGATCCCGAACACGGGCAACTTACTGGATCTTTGGTTTTTGATGAAGAACAGCTTGAGGCGCTCCTTAAAAGTGTTCTCGTTCACATAAAACTCCACCTGCACCCTAAGAGAGGTGATGGAGAGATGGGCAGAGTCAGTAATAGGCAAATGGAGATAACGACGGTACAAGAGAACCCAGAGGAAAAGTACTAGGAAACTGCTTCAGGTGACTGAGGAAATAAAATAGCTGGAGTCAAGTCATGAGACAGATGAGAGGAAGCGAGTGAAGTGCTATGAGATAAAACAGGGTAAAGGTGATGAAGAAAAACAACACAATTGAACAAATTCGACATAGAAAGGGTGATAATGATTATGTGACCACGGAAAAGTATGTAAATAAGATGCTGTGGACTGCTGCATTAAAGACTAATGGGTTTTGGAGGAAATGGTGTTCCTGCTTGTCCGCCTGCCCATAGGCCCAGACAGCTGCAGTCACTCTCGTTATCTCCACTGATTAAATATAGAGCAACAAATTACTTCCCTCTGATGTTTCTGCTGAACATGGGAGGCCATAATTACTGCTCTTTCTCCCTTTTCATTCTGGCACCCTCCTGTTAGAGGGGCCCGCACGCACACACATTACTGTACACACATGGCCCTGAAACACACACCTGCAACTGGGTCATTAGTATTATTAGATCATTCATGTGGCCATCTGACATGGATTCTTGTGGAGAGATATGATGAAGAGCCACTCTTCAGACACCTCTTACATGTGTACAGACACATAATCAGGCACTGTCACACATAGACTGTATTTCCTGTCTGACCACCTCGGGGGAGAATTCTCAGTAGCTCCCCTTTCATCCTATGGAGGGAAGAGTGGATGACTCAGGTCGAGGATAAAAACGCCAGGCCCGGCACGCCGGTGGTCTCACACAACACAGGCAGATGAAAGAGAGGGAGAACAACTGTGGTCTATTCTCCTGTCTGCAGGAAGAGGAAGAGGTGACGGCATTGGTGGCGGTGGTTGAAGAGGTTGTGGGGGAGCCTTCCCGGGGTTCCAGAGTGACGTTATACCACCATGAGGTGCACACAAATCAAGATAAAACTACACACCTTCCCAGCAAAGGGGGGGGGGGGGGGGGGGCGCTTGTTGGGGTGGGGTGTAATTGTCGTCTCTGTTACTATGGCAACGCAGAATTCAGTGTCTTTTTCCTTGCCTCTCTTATGAGCACATGTGAGCAAACACACACTTGTGGAAAGTGTTCAGCCACCGGAGCTGATGGCCCCGCTGCAACTTGTCGACGGTTCCCTGCGCTCTGAGCAGATTGCTGACAATAATGCTTTCACACACATGATGAAAAACACACAAAAATAATAGAAATACAGATGAGCACGGGCTCGCGAAAGCCCAGAGATGTGCAACGGCACCGTATTGTTTGCAATATGGATACTGTCGCCCCCTGTGGAGTCAAACTCAGTGTAGTTAGTTAATTAAACTTTAGTCAACAGTTAGTTTTACTGTTGGAAAAAACAAAAAAAAAAAACAAAAAACAGTTAGTTTTACAAATTATAACATGTTTACTCTTCGTTAGTAATGTTACAATTTACGATATTATGTAGTGAGAGTTCAACACTGTGTATTTTTTAATGATTACAATGCTATTGTAGTTTTCTAGTAAAGGTTTTACTGTATTATAAGTGTATCCTGTCTAACTCCTCAAAGGTGGACACTTGGGCACGGCACTGTTGGCATCGTATTTCAATTTACTGGGTCCACTTGAGCATCAAAGTCTTTTTCCTAAACCACAGACAAGTTGTTTTAGTTTGTAAATCTAAATGGTGAGTGAAAATGAAACTAATTAGTATGTAAAAAAAAAAAAAAAAAAAGTACATTAACTGCTATCTAGAATTTTTGGATGTAGACTGCTGCCTCCACCCATTAGCCAACTTACATTCTCTTTAAAACTCTGGGAGGTGCGTGTCGTCATGATAAAAAGTACCCTAGCTCCACATTTTGGACAAAAATGAAAGAACCAATCTCGATAAAAATATGTAACCAGTTTTCAGAGTATATTATTTTTTTTGTCCTGTGATTGGCACTGACTGGAAAAACAATCCAAAGCTCAGCAAGTAACTAATAATTATTTAAGAAATGCAAATTTATATTTAAAAATCTATTATAAAGTGTAATTAAAGTGTAATTAACATAACATATTCCACATTATTAACAATGGCTACTATAAAGTGTTAGACTGGATAATTCAGCTGTACATGTGTTTAGTGACAATAAAAGGCATTCTATTCTACAATAACCTTATTTGTGGTTAAAGTTTTATATCCAGTGTCAGGTCACATTACTGTGCACTTTGCCATCTTTTAAGGGTCACTTTTAGTATTTCCAGTCAGCTAGTGTTGGCAGGTCTGGTGGACCCACTGCATTTTCGTGTTAAATCAATACACCCCTTAACAACAATTTATGTAAAAAACAAACAAACAAACAAAAAAAACTAACAGATGTTTATTTTATTAGTGGTTAATATTTGGAATTTGCCTCAGTTAGATAACATTTATGAATAAAAGTGCTGTTCTTTTTTTTTTTTTGATAAAATGTTTTAGAAACTGAAAAAATAATCCTGACCTAACCATCCTAACAGGTAGGGAAAAAAACGTGTTGATCTTGAACAAGTATAATTAAAGGAAGGGTTCTTAGCCCTACTGAAATTTATTTCTTTGAAATAAATTAGAAGTGAATCATGTTCATGCCATATTACATATTAGTCCCAACAATGAATAAATGATAAATACTGATCGATAAGTAACAACTCAGGCAAAGCTATTTATTTATTGTGTCCCACCACCAATTTGCAGCAGGGACAAAGCGTGACAAACTACAGATGGTTTCTGCAGACATACAGCAGGCCATGTAGAAGGAGGACAGAGTGTGGACAAAGGTACACGGAATCAGTGTAGTCCCGAAAACCACACGTGTAGTGTCAATGTGTGTGTATAAAGTCATTGAAAGAGTTTTATTTTATACGTTTGTCACAGGAAATGAGCCAAAAACAAGAAGTCTGAGGTTCAAAATGGTAATAAATTGTGTCATTTTTCCTTTTGGTAAACAATGAAAACAGGTTTACCGGAACTAAACATGAGACACGGGTTAATTAAAATTGGTCAAACAGCATCTAAGACACTTTCTGCATTGCTTTCATATTTCAAAAGTAACCTTTCTGATTATGTCTAAAGCTACACTATATTCTAGTAAACATCAGCTCCTCTTACATTCTTGAGTGGGGCTTCTTTTGAAAAGCTCCACTGTGCCAAGTTCCTGGTTATCATCCTCATAACAAAAAAGGTAAACACTCAAATTTTTACTTTCCCTTGAACTTATCTGGCCTTTTACAACCACATACATCTCAGGCTGCACTTTAAGATCTGACGGTGACAGTGTTTTGCTCTCCTGCGCCAAAACATTTTTATCGCCTGTTTGTTCTCATCTTAGGACAATTTAGGTGACATACGTTCTTAAATCCTGCCATCTGAGTATTTATTCATTCCAGAAAGTCCTCAAAGCCTCTTCATATTTTGTGAGACGAGAAGAGGATAATTTCAGAGGTCATTCTAGCCTTGATGTATTTCTCTAAGCAGAAGCTTTTCCACTTGAGTGTACTAGAGGATGAAAAGTAAAGTGGAAATATAGCCCAATAAAGACTTGAGCCGTAGGATAGATTGAAAGTCGGGAACTTTAATCTAAGGGGAAGGTGGAGGAGAAAAACATATTAAAAACTCATAAAGAGCATTATTTCAAAACAAAAGACAAGCAATCACATCACGATGATACCCCTGGGCAATAGCCTCGTTCCCGCCCCAAGGCCTTCTAAAAAAGTGAAATGAAAATAAACGATTAGATAATTGTGGGGGAAAACTGGTTTGGCTCATGTTGTGCAGAAAATAACATATGTCACTGAACTGGGGAACAGCGAGATTCATCATGAGGGAGAAACTCCCATAGAGGTCCTCTCCTCTCACTCTCTGCTCTGACGCTCCTTCAATAACGTTGATTGATCAAGCTAATTATTTACAACCAGCGAAAATTATCTTTTGGAGTAAAACTAACAGCTTTAACAGCTGGAAACAAGAGCACGTGACTAAAGAAGCATTACAAAAACGAGCCTGGAGAGATTTCACATTTGCATGGACGTGTGTGACGGGGAGGCAGAGAGGGAGGACTGAAATACAGACAGATAAATGTAGTTAAACAGACGCAGACAGATGGACAGACAGACAGAAGGGGACATGCGGAGGAGGATCTCTGAGAAACACAGAGAGAGAGAGAGAGAGAGAGAGAGAGAGAGAGAGAGAGAGAGAGAGAGAGAGAGAGAGAGAGAGAGAGAGAGAGCTAGCTGAACCTCGTTCTCCTGCTGCTTCCACCCATGCCTGAGCTCCATAATGACACAGCATTGGCCGTCTAATGACACAGTGGAAGAGACTAAAGAAACCCAAATCTATGCGCACAAAGCAGCACAACATAGGCTCATTACGACCTCCACACTAAAACTCTGAAATAATAGTCATACCAGTGACAGAGAACAAGCAGGAAAATAAAGTAATCGAGGCAAAGATTCTATCAGGGAAATCAAAGCTTGTTATGTTTAATGAATGAAAAGATGATGCCTTTGGAAAATTAAGTCCAAAGAAAATATTAAAATGTGCTTTAATACACGAGAGGGGGAGTTTTTCATTGGAATACACATAAAAAAAATTACACTAGCTGCTTGCAATGAAAGTCAATAACATATAATGACATTTATACACTCGTCCGACACTTTATTAGGTACACCATGATAGTAACCGTTTGAACCTCCTTTTGTTTAAATTCTTCCCAGCACAGATTCAGCAAGATGCTGGAAACATTCATCAGATATTTATTCCCATATTGACATGTAGCACCACACAACTGCTGCACATCCATGATAGAATTTCCTGTTCTACTACCATACACTGTGCATTTACCCATTGCAACACATCCCAATGGTGGTCTGCTGGATTGAGCTCTGGTGACTGTAGAGGCTGTTACCAATTAGAGATGATTTCATGTTATACTGTTGGAATAACATGTCATAATGTGGTCATAATTCATTCAGACCTGAAAATGTTTTTCCAATTTTGAGGACCACTTTTGTGAATTGGAGCTTCGGTTTCCTGTTCTTAGCTGAAACCCTGGCACTGGGTGTGGTCTTATGCTGTTGTAGCCCATATGCTTCAGCGTGTGTGCATTCAGAGATGCTGCTCTGTATACTTTGGTTTTAAATTGTGTGTATTTGAGTTACGATTGCCTTTCTATCACCTCAAAGCTGTCTGGCTTTTCTCCTCTGATCTCTGGCAACAATAAGGTATTTTCATCCAGAGCATTGTACCTCGCAGGATATTATCTCTACTTTAGACTCATTCTCTGTAAATCCTAAAGATGGTTGTGTAGGAACTTCCCCATAAATCAGCAGTTTCTGAACTCTTTATAACAGCTCACCTGGCACCAAAAAACTTGCCAAATTCAAAGTTACTTAAATTGACTTTCTTTGAATATTAGCAGGCTGTCTTGAGCACGTTTATAGGCCTCAGTAGATTAAGATGTTGTCATGTGATTGGCTGATTATATAGTGTGTATAGAATGCACATCTACCTCATATAAAGTTAGTCTTACAGTAAAACATCGGACAGTATCAAGGATTGGAGTACTCTGCCAGGCATTTTAAAGAAGAAAAACTCCATTGCTGCATTTATTATCTGGATTTGGAATCGCCCAGACTGGAAGTTACTAGAATATTGGAAACATCACCAAGGCTACATGAAACAGCTGGAGAATAGACGAGCTGATGCTGCTACATTGCAAGCCCCAATCCGAGCAGCAGTGAGGAAACATCCACCTGCTGATGTGACCGACCAACGCTCGGCTGGAAAATCTGTTTGAAAACTCAAACAGGACGACAGCAACTATTTGCTCCTCTTGTCACATGCCAACATGCCCTGAGCAATGCATGTGGCAACTGTATGCTAGAGCTGCCTGTAGTGTATGTTTAGCTTTGGCTAATTTTAGTTGTTTGTTCAGTCCCTGCACAATGAAAAAAAGCCCTTTGTCAGAGATTCTGCTCATAATCCTTTACTGACAGAATTTCAAATAAGTAAGCAAATAATGTTTCCTTAAAATGACTGAAAACTAAGTGACACCAGGATAATAAGTAATACAGTGGATTGTGCTTCGGATTAAAAAAGAAAGTATAGATTTCAGTTTTGCAATAATAAAGCTCTAAGAAATCCCCAGGAAGACTCCAGCCAGTTAGATATGTTAGTAGGATGAGGGTTAAAGCTGCACCTAAATATTAAAAAAGCCAAACATCCCAGCATCTCAACAAGCTGCTGAGTTTTGCAGAAGAGATTTGAAACCTCAAGAGTCCCATTTTCCTGCTTAAAAAAAGGTTAAATAAGTATAAAAAGGAAAGAGCTTTCCAGAACAATGAGAGCTCATGCTAGGATAACATGGGTTATCTCATGTTGTGGAGTCCCACCAGACTGAGAACAAGCTGTCATTAAAGCAATGGGTGGAAGGGTGGAAACTAGATATTCTGTAGTTCACAGACTTTTTTTTTTCCACAGTCAAATCTTTCCTCAAATTGTCAAGCTGATGTTCCAGCGATTATAATCAGTCTTATTATACCACATTTTTTCTCCCTACTGTAAGGACTATGGCTACCAGCGCACACGAGAGACTGTGAGTCACACCTTTTCACAGCAGACTCCAATCTGCGCATGAATTAAATGAGTAAATAATGATCATTTTCAATGGCAGTGATAATACTCCTGCTAAGTTAATAATTTTTATGTACACGAATGAATAAAAACCTTTTGTATTTTACAGGCCTGTAAGAGGAGAGAGCCCGTGGACACTTGTGCCAGTCGGTTTGAGTTAATCCAGCTTCGGCTGCTCCGTCCTCGTGTCACAGCAGGGATGCTCGGGTGTGTTATTGATGGCTCAGTTCTACTTAGTAGAGGTGCTGCTTTTATGCATGCTGCCGTAGTTAGTGGGATGCTAAAGAGAACCGAGCCATTGTTAATTCCACCTGTGCTTTCCCTACTGTGATAAGCCAAGATGTCTGCTGGGTAAAAGGTCAGTGATGGCTTTTCCCCCCTTTTTCTTTGGAACTGGGTTTTTCAATCCAGTCCAATTCAATTTAGCTTTACTGGCATAAGCATAATTCAGACACATGATGACTAAAAAAACCAAGTAAGCTGCTAAACTACAGGTGCACCTGTTGATTACTTTACCTGAACAACTCTCAGTAAAAACACTTTACAAAGGTTACAAGTTGTGCATCCATTCAGGCCACAGATGCATCCTTTAATTACACCTTTTTTCCCCCCATGAGGTATTTAATAAATACAGTTGCTTTACTTTGATCAGTCCAAATTGAGTCCATCAGATAAAACTACAGTGCTAAGCAAAGAGCAAATGATCGTCCTGGCAGACAATTAATAGTCCTGAAGCACTTCCAAACGCAGGTGACATTTACACAGATCAGCCAAAACATCAAAGCCTCCAAAAAAGCTCTGACCTGTTGGGCAATAGATGAGGAACCTCTGGGGGTGACCCGTGGTGTCTGGCACAGACACGCTGGCAGCAGATCCTCCAGACTGTGCTTGTGTTTCATAGCACAGCAACACGACTGGCTTGATATTTACAGGCTTGGCTGTTACGCAGCTTTTTGGGGGCAAGTGCGGGCCATAAAAGACATCATTGCACATTTATTTTCCCATACAATTGAAGAGGTTTAAAACTGTCAATTCATCCCTCAAACCTCTAAGACGTACAGAAGAAGTGCTAGAATCAATAAAATGCTTTTAATCTCTAAAAGGATGAGAGCAGCGCACACATACAGCGTAAAGGTTTTTAAGGAAGGTGTTCCCATTGATGCAGCCATTACATGTGTTTGACAATTTTGAAGTGAGGTGAAAAAGAATACAGAAGAGATTGGAATGAGAATATGTGTCCATATCCTTGCTAAATGAAAATCCATTTCTTGTGGTTAAAAGGTTTTTTTTTCTCTAAGACCTCAATGCAAGAGATAACACGGACTGAGGAATGATATAAAAGATGCAGCCGTTTCCGTTTTGCCCCTCTTTCTAAATACCAATCATAGCTGTTGTGAAATTGATTTTACCACTCCAATGAACAAAAAGCTACGCTTTAATTATCATTCAATTATGACCGAGGTTTTAAAAGTGTTGTCTTTTTATTGTTTGTTTTTCACTCTGTAACTGAGGGGGAAAAGAATCCACACATGTCAGTGCCATGACTGATTCTCAGTAGATATTTGCCAGGACAAAGAACAGCAGGAGCAAAGGGGCCATCGTTTACAAGAAATGTGCAAGGTAATTTAAAGCATACTGACAATAAGAAAATAGCACTGGAGTCTTTGGTCTGAACCATTTCCTGAGCAAACTCTGGTTTCCCACTGATTAAAATTTGATACATATTATCTGTACGCATGATTCAGCTATCATCCACCGCTGCTTCCTAGTGCAGTCATCTTACCTCACCCTTTCCTGAAATTATCATCTGCTGCTTATTGCTTAAAGGATCTGCTGACACATAGATGCAGTCTGTTTTGTTCACCTGAAGGAAGAACAGAACATGATGGTTCATTTTAAAGGTTGAATTTAGAGAAATGCACCTCCTCTGCCTTGGCACTATTTCCTCACTAAAAAAAAAGGAAAAAAAAAGAGAGACATTAATTTCTCTTATCATGAAACAAAATATAGGCTGAATTGATGCAAGTCATTAAAAATCACGCAATGCCATCCTATCTCCCAAGTCTCTTAAGATTACTTTAGTTTCAGATATGCTCAGACATTTAGCATTTGATTATGTCAACATAAGATATTCATCTTTTTTATTGCCAAATAACCACTTTGAAGACGACGTGAGATGCAAAGAAGAGTGAAACATGAGAGGAATCATCTCTCTTCACTGTCCCTGGTGTCCCTGGGGCTTCTTGGATTTCAAAGATAACTCCTGAGGTGTATTAAGCTAACATAGTTTGGGAATAGGGGAGCTTCAATCAGTGGACAACTGCATTTGTGATCTCCCACAATAGTGTAGCACAGCTTGCTGCCCCCACTCTGATGCCATGGGACCTTCCAGCAACATCCAAACACGGCAAGAGCCCAGAAGCGGTCAGGCACATGCTAGTCAGCTCTATGGCTGTGTTAGCATCCACAGCAGGAAGGCACTTAAGTGTTGACAGCACTCATCTAAAACTGAAAGGCTGGTTAGGGAATTCAATCTTGTGGTTACTAAGCTCCAGCGGTGGGGAAAAAATAAAAACAAATAAAAACAAATAACCATGAATCTAGATGACCATAAGAGAAACTGCCATCATTTTCTTTCAATAGTGTTAAAAAATGCATATCAAATACAATAAACCAGAGCAGAAACTGCCTCTGTAATTACTATATGATTACTATTACTATGTTACTATATTAGTTTTACATCTAGAAAGAAATCAAAAAGTGGTTTTGAGGTTTAGCTGACTGTGAGTTTCTTTTTATATGCATCTATAGATCCAAAACTGCTTTCATTTTAATATGACAGTTTTTTTGAAGGAGAATAACGATTAGAAATTAATTTGAAATGAACCACTAATATGCAGATCTTGAACCTCCTTTTGCCTTCAGAGCTGCCTTAATTCTTCATGGCACACATTCAACAAGGTGCTGGAAGTGTTGCTCTGAGAGTTTGGTCTATATTGGCTCAATAGCCTCACACAGCTGCTGCAGATTTGTTGGCTGCACAGCCATGATGTGAATGTCGTGTTTCACCACATCCCAGAGGTGCTCTGTTAGACTGAGCTCTGGTGACTGTGGAAGCCATTTAAGTACAGTGACCTCAATGTCACGTTCAAGAAACCATTCTGATGGTTTAGCGACATGACACCTTACCCTGCTTGAAGCAGCCATTAGATGAAGGCCAGACTGTAATCAGAAAAGGGAACCAACAGCCTGAAACTGTTGATAGAAGGCAACATACATCCATTTTTAAATGTTCTTTGCACCAAGACTCATCAGAACAGGTAAAGTATTTTCCATTTTCTGTTGACAACTTTGGTGAGCCAGTAGGAATTGGGTCACTCATTTCTCATTCTCAGCTGCCGGGAGTGCCATCCAGTGTGGTCTTCTGCTGCTTTAGCCCATTTAAGGTTTAATCCAGAGATGCTCTTCTGCTGAAGATTCTCAAAAGTTCAGCAGTTTTGAAGATACTCAGACCAGGCCAATAGGCACCAACAATAATACCACATTCAAAGTGTGTGTGTGTGTGTGTGTGTGTGTGTGTGTGTGTGTGTATATATATATATATATATATATATACACACACACACACACACACACACACACACACACACACACACACACACCCATCATGTCATTGGAGAGTCTATTTCCAAAGATTTTGCAAAAAACTTGCCAAATCTTCTCTGCCAATGGCAAACAGCTTATTATACTATTATCACTTGTTTTGTGTTATTTATTGGATTGGATGATTGAAGTCTGGAGAAACAAGGCATATTGGTAATTTAACAATTTCTTCATTTAAGAAACAGAGGCCTGAGTAGCATGTGGACGAATCATACACAGCCACAACAGCCTGGCACCGCCTTCTCATGCTGCTCACCAGCTTGGTAACACACTGATGTGGGATGGCATCCCATTCTTTAAAGAGTATTGTTCCAAGTCAGCCAGTGTGGGTGTGTTGGTCATTCTGGCATGAACAGCATGCCCAAGCTGATCCCACAACTGTTCAGAGTGATTGAGGTCAGACCTTCATGGAGGCCATTCCATCCTCTCCACTCCAAATTCTAGAGGTAGTTTCTAATAAATCCCGCTCAGCGTTTTATCAGTAAAGCTGCAACTTGGTGTTGAGGAACACCCGCTTGAAGCTGACACTAACTGACCGCTGTACCAGAATCCATGCTGACAGGTTCTGTATATATACATACATATACGCACACACATATATATGCGGGGTTGCTACAGTAACAAAAAAGAAACTAAAATGTGACTGTGATAAACTATGACACTGCAACTAAAATGAAATGTCTCTCATGTGTCTCACTCTGCCTTAGGTAACGTCTTCCCTGTTGTGCAGACAGCCTTGTCACAAAGAGAGCAGCGGCTCATGTTCAAAATATTGTTTACAGCAGAATTATGCTCAGACTGCCTATACACCCTGCTTTTCCCCCAATCATACCCTGTCATTTGTTCTAAAATAGTTCTGTGTTTGTACCACATGCAACCCATCCTGTTCTCCTATATTAATTAGAGTGTCATTTATGGAACACCTTTTTAATTAATAGAAATTAATTCATGAGACCTGATGCTTTAGTTTTATTAGCTCACTTCACTTTATGTTCCAAGCTTTCCATTAACAATTCAGACCCCCCCCCCCCTTCTCCCACTCACCCCGCCAATTACTTTCCATTAACAAAGTGTTTCTAAGTTCACTTTACATATTTTCCAGAAATAAATGTGCAGACACGTACAGGATTCATAAATGAGGTGATGAGCTCCCTCTTCACCTCCTTTCTCTCATCCAGGCATACATTTGATAGATATCACTTTTTCAAGTGACTGTTTATCATAAAAGCCATCTATTGCCAAGAGCCTGCTTTATGTCAGTTCTGGCTTGCGAGATACCCATGATGCATAATACATCTCTGATTCCACAGTTCTGGACAGAGATAGTCATCAGCTTTATAATCTGAGTTATGAAAGATATGAATGAACCTTACAGGGGCTCTAAATGACACACTAAAGGACTCTGGAATCCACCTTAGTGCCAAATCAAAGGACAGTAAAACTAACTGGAACATGAATATTGACAGTATTGATGGATCATGCGCCACGTTGGCCTTACTAGATTAAGACTTGACAGGAAGAATTAAGAGAGAAGAAAGGGGAATAGGGACACGAGGAGAAAGGAGAGCAGACTGAGACGGAGATTAAGCGAGAGAAGATGTGGAGGCGACAGCCAATAAGAAATTGTTTTAAGGACAAAAGCCTGTCATTTGTATGGTAATCCAGGACTCAGACATAAGCTCCCACTGAGGATTTCTATTGTGGAGCAGAGGAGACTGTTGTATTTAATTCACCTTTAAAACAAATTAATTATAGAAGTGGAGAAGTGTAATAGTTATGTGTGCTTCTATGTTGGCCATTTTAGCAACTTTGAGGAAAAAAAAGTACCGGTATTGCTCTGCAATACAGCAAAATGTACTTTCAAAATGTATAAAATATGTTAGAATAATAATGCATATCATTTTGGGTGAAAGAATCATAGCCTTTTGTAAATCTTTGATTAGTGATAACAACCATGCCATGAATTAATCAGTTACAGGACTCAATATCAAATTCATTTCAAGCAAAAACAAGACAGCTCCTTACTCTGGCAAAATCCGCCAGCCTGCAAAAGATCTGTATTTAATTGTTCAGTCATCTGGCATTTCCTCTAAACAGAAGCCTCTGACTCGCTGCCAAAAAAAATATAAATGGTAACCATATAAACAGAAGAGTGGCAATAAAATGTTTTTACGTCTTCGCTCCCGACACAAATGACAAAATGACCCACATTTAATTATTGATCAGTCACCAGAAATAATCTTGATTTAGGTTTTGGAGTTATGGGAGCGATAGAGCTAACAATAATTGGCTGCGGCAAACAAAATTTCAACAGCCGACCCCCTATTCAAATTCTGTCTTGGACTTAATTCTTATCCCGTTTTATTCACTGCTTGTTCCAATTTGAGGAAAGAAAATGCAGCCACTGCTGAATTGTCAAGACAAAATCTGATATGTTTGCAGTTTAAGCCGAACATGAAGCGAACTGAAGGACCAGCAGGGGTAGACAGAAAAGGAGTCATGCACCACACCGATAAATGTATAGTCAGAAAGATCAGATCCCTGTGTGTGAAATAAATTATTAAATCGATTCCCATCTTTAAAAGCCTGCTAGAAATTCTTAACTTGAGGACCTTTTGGTGGCTACGGTAAAATCTATTCGACTGAGTTACAGGAGCAGTCTGGGGGGTGGCTACACGGTATTGAAGGCACTTCAATCAGAAACGAGAGGGATGGTGGAAATGTGAAGTGAGGGAGATGTACGGACACACACAAATGCACACACGCAAACACACACTTAGAGCGATGCAAACAGAAGAGAGGAGGAAAGGGAAAGGCCAGCGGAGGGTGACAGAAGAGGGATTAAAGGGCTCAGTAATGCATGTTTTTCCAGAGCACACTGTACCATGTGTGTCAAGGAGATAAGTTATGCATACTCACACTGACATTTTGATGTGAGAAAATATGTTGGAGTTAGGGGATGTAGTCATACTGTACAGAGCTATCTGTGCACCTGAGCCCAAGGGAAGTGTCTGCTTATTTATTTAGGGTGTTTGTGCAGAGGCTACTTCTATAGATTTATGGCCTACAGCAGGAAAACTCTGTCACTATCAGTCATATTTCTCACTTTGCTCCCAATGAGGAACTGAGATCAGCATGCTGACCCTCCACTCGACTGCTCTTTCATTTTCATTTGTGTAAGTCGGCGTGCGGATGCTAAGAGAAATCTATGAAGCGTGGCAAAAACAGACATTGGAGGTATTTTTTGTTTACAAAAGCTCATTATCTAGACAGTGGGTAAACAGCTAGTGCTTGTGTGTGTGCCAGACACTAGAGCTCTGACAAATGACAAAATAACATGCACAGTACACACACCATTAATCAGTACCTGTGTGTCGTCCAAGGCACTTAAAGGATATTCCTGAAACACCAATCAACATCATGTGTTTGCGAGTTATTACAGCACATCTGTGGCACCAGCATACACAGAGTCCTCTCCAACTGTCTCAGCAGCCCTTCCAACCAAATTATTCACATCCACACTTCAGCTGTGTATTAATTTGGCTTTTGAAAGATTCATTTTGGTTAAATTACCTACTGCATTGTCATTGGATGTTTTGTTTGCCCCCCCTCTCCTATAGAAGATGAGCTATCTGACCTATAAAAGGGTCCTCTTGTGTCTCATAGACTTCTAAGAAACAAGCATCATAACCTCTCTAATCTGGTGACTGAGGTCACACTGCACTGAAACATTTGTCCTAGGGCAATAGCTGACAAATTACAGAAGGCTGGGAGCAGAGAGAACAGGCCTTTTTAGACTTTTTAGCTGTTCAGAATAAGAGCCCTAAGAGGTCAGGGCCACAGAAGACCAAACATACAAGTTATAAATCCAGGCAATGCTTAAATATTGACCGATCGTGTCCTCTGCATTTTTAATAACAACTTTCCCCAATAATCTGTTTTGAAACACCCACACAAGCCCACACGTAAGGGTTTTTGGGCCTCAATTCCACATAGCAACAAGAAATACAGGCACGATGGAGGTTAAGCTTTTCCATTAGCCAGCATAATGAAATTGTAGAATTAAGCAATGTATATCATATATAGCACATCAAATCTACTGGAGAGTAAGCAAAGGTTAATTGCTAGTTACTGAGGGAGACCATTTGAAACTGCTTACCCAGGTGGCAGATGTTTCACTGTAAATCTCAGAAACGAGGGCTTTAGGGAATACATAAAAAGGGAATAGCCCAATGTAGGCATTCCTTGCTGTAACTGTTCTTTAATTCTTCTCATTTGAATTCAATCAAAGGATTATTTTGTAACACTTTATATGTGTAGATTTGCACAAACGCGCCTCTTGCACGAAAAGAATAAAAAAAACAACAACTTAAGATTAAGGTGTCTTTTAAAATATGTTTTCTTCTATGCTTTCATATTGCCTGTATTGTCTTAACAGTATTATCACCAGTCGCCTCTGCGCACACAGGGAGACGAGAAAACCTGTTGCAGCAGCGCCCTTTAAACAGAACTGCAAAGCTGACCATAAAATTCTCCGAGACATTCATGCACCTGATCTGTTGAGATCAGAGTGATTTGATGGCGGTGCAAAAGAAATGAGTACTTTCTAGACAGTGATATAATGTTCTGATGTTGTACTGATGCGCAACGGATTCGGTGCGCCGTGCGTAAACGCTACAAGCAGCTGCATTCATACCTGTCGTCGCTCTGCCAGTCCCCGAGCAACAGGTCTCGGAACCGGTACCGAGGGGGCAGCGGGAGCACCTCCTTCTCCAGTTCGACCATGGTCCCCCTCCTCAAAACCCAGAGACAGAGACAAATACCACCGCAAACCGCACCTCCACAGCGAGGAGGTGATCTCCTCCAAAACCAACTCAGTTCCTCTTCCTTCTGCTATTCAGAACATAAATCAGTAACGAACACATTGATACACCTCATGGTACCGTATTCGTCCTTCTTCAGAAAAAAAAGAAAAAACATCTCTCTTCTCTGCCACCCGTCACAATGCAGCTCTACTTTTCTTCACACTGAGGCAACAGGTCGAAGACGTTCATCCGTCGGTGGGTAGGGGTGGCTCCACTTTTCTGTGACAGCTGGAGAGCAACTGGTTGTCTCTCTTTAACACCAGCATCCTCCCTGCCTGAGCTCCACATGGACGCACTGACTGCAAATGTGTAAAGAAACGTCGAGGAGAAGCTGTTGCCACTTTCCCCCCCTCCCCTTAGTCTAACCAAAATAAACATCGACAAAAACTGTGATTTTAATATTATTTTCAATCAGCAATAAGCTCTCTCTCCGTCCACATCTGCTCTACACTGTGAACGATAATGATCTCTGTAACCCACGATAATAATAATTAAACTGTTACACATACGCACACGTGATGCCCAGAAATATCTACTGCACTGTAGAGACCAGCGCGGATCTCAGTCGGTGAGTCTATTTCGGCGCTATAGTTTTCCACATTTTTCTTCAGTATTATTCTTTTCATAAATATCAGCTGTTGGTTGTTTTCAATCAGGAGACGTGTTTGTCATGTTGGGAATTGCTCTGCTTTAAAAATACATGAGAGCAATTTATTTAGCGCAAGGCTTTGGTCGTGCATATTCATTTCCAGACACTTAACACGATTCTACACGGCTTACCAAATGAGCTCTGAGTGCTGCTGCTCTCTTACTATGTATACATATGCTAAGTGTATTCAAAATACCCAATCAAAGCAGAAGATACAAAAAAACAAAACAAAAAAAAAAAACCCACACAATTAATCACAGACTTTAAATAAATAAATAAAATGGGAATCCAGGCCACCATTTGAATTCTGTATCCTCCCTTAATGGACATAATCAATACACATATGTAATTAAGGGAATAAAAGCTTTCAAACTTACCGCTTTACAGTTTCAATCAGTACTCAAACATCTGTGCTATATATTAGTCGGTCACACTTCACCTCTTAGGGGTTTAATCTTGTAGAAACTCTTGGTCACAACAGAAGAGGTGATGAAATTCAAATACGGTGCTTAAGAGGCCTGTTGACCCAAAGCCGCAGACAACAGGTGTTATTCAAATTAACTTTCATGGATTAATATTGATAAAGCAGCCTCTCCGTGGGCTCCACACAAAACCAAAACGTCAAAAGGTTTACTGCCACCTAAGGTTGATTTGATCGATGTTGGGCTTGGATTGTAAGCACGTTGGCGTCAGTGCGTTTGTAAACTCAAATGACTCATCTAAATGTAAATGTTTGTTATTTTGCGCTTCCAGACAGATTAACGTTCTCCCCAATTAGGAAACTTGCACAAACATATTCAGGTTGTCGTAAGCCTGCAGTAGTTGTATCCATTTCGCCCTCTGGTGGCCAATCAGGAAGCAATCTTCATTCATCTTTGCAAACAGCTGACAACAATTTGTCTGTTAAAATTAAAGTTAAAAGCTGAGAATATATACACGTCGACTATTACTCTGCCTTTGGTAAAAAGGAAAAAAAAAAGGTACCTCTGTAATACACTTAGCCATTAAAACATTAAAGAGGTTGACAGGAAGGCAAAAATATTTAATTTCAAGTGGGTGAGCCTGGCTGTGTAGCCATGGTAACAACACAAAACTGTCTGCGGATATCAGAGGAAATAGTTCATGTGTTTCAAACCTCATTTAAACTGCATTCAGTCTAACATTACCATAATGTGTACTCTGAGGACAATCTGCAGAGGCTGCGTAAAGCAGCCTGTTGCAAGGGACAATCGGCTTTATTCCAGTAGATCAAAAGCCATTCTCCTCACCGCCAACAAAACAAGCAATTCATATACAAATACAGACAAAGAGTAGAAAACAATCAGCCATAAAAAAGTCATTTAAAACAATATAAAATCTGTCAGTTGAGATGAATAGCGAACAGTCATCTCCCAGCTTCTAGTCCAAAGTAACGTTAACAGAAGCTAAAGCATCCACAGCCCAGCTGGGGTACTGGTCACCAGAAGGAAACAGTCGCTTCATGAACGTCCGTATGAACTCAGGGAAGCGGCCTTCCACAATGCTCTCTCTCACAGAGCGCATCAGCGTGAGCTGCAAAGACAAATGATTGATGAACTGAGGAAAAATAATGCGATTCTTATTGATCTGCAGTGGGAAATGATCTTCTGCTGTGCACAAGGTCAGCTACAGGTCAGTGTCCTCTGAGGTAGTATGTTAATGTTTTGCAGCGATCCATTAAAAAGTTAATGAGGCATTAACCATCAACCATCACTCCTGGACACTCCAGAACCACCATACAAGTGGCTTAAAAAGAAAAAAAAGAACCAGCAAACAAATAGGATGCGTAATCGATTGGATTATATTGGTTACGATTTCCTAACACCCATTTTGGCGACATATCTGTAAGAATATTTGGCTTTTTGTGCTTCTGATTATGTCAAAGCAACAAAACGAGTTGTGCCCCTGCCACACAAACCATACTGAAGGATTTAATAGCCATCACTGAGAGAAGGGTATCGTCACGTCACATAAATTTGAAAAGATAGACATTTTTCTTCATATTTCTGCCAGAGAAATTCAACTTTCAAACATACTGTGAAAAATATGTCGCACTTCAAGCTTATTGACTGAAGATGGCAGATACAGGAGAATAATAAACTGATTAATCGTCAGATTTATTCCATGCATGTGCCTTTTTAGTATGTCGCCTGCTTTGAAGCACATGAGAAAACTGTCAGAATAAAATAAAACCTGTACTTTGTCAGTCATAGAAGATTTTGCTCGAACTGACCTGGTAGGCGATGTTGTGGATAGTGATGTGATGCATGGCTGCAGTGTCACTCTTAAACAGAGCATGCAGGTAAGCTCGACTGTGCCTGAAAGAGGAAATGCAGACATTATTTACATTATTTAAGTGCTGAATAAACCCCCCGCCTACCCAGATTTTGAGCTTCCTCCTTTCACAGAACACTCTGCTTTTGTCTGCAGGACATTTTAGACCAAGTGATGCCAAAGGACTTATTTTTGCTAGTCTTCAAAGATGTTATTATCTAGATTTAATTTTCTCAAAATAAATAAATATAAAATGAAAACAGGTAGAATAAGAGCCAGCTGGCTAAAAGAGCTGTTCTAGGGCACTAAAAAGAACTTTCTAGGCTTCAATTTCTGTCACAGTAAAGAAAATGCTTTGGCAAACTGACTTACTTCTTGCAGGTAGGACACTGGCAGTCTGGGTCTATGGGCTGGAAATCTTTGGCATACTGCTTATGTTTCACTTGGAGAGTTCCCCAGGGCACCAAGGCAGAGCCAAACCTCTGAGAGAAAAGAACCATGACTGTCAGAACAGAATGAAATACATCTGAAGTCAGTTGTGGATCCTAATGCGATTTCTCAAAAGGTAAAGACGGATTACCGCAGTGCGTGTTGGGAAAACGCAGTCAAACATATCACATCCCAGGGCGACGCATACCACCAGATCCACAGCATACCTACAACACATGACCATGTGAATTTATTACGTGGTTAAATGTACCACAGCCAATATTCAATTACATTTTATTTAATCACAACAGCCGTCGCCTCAAGGCACTTTATATGGTAAGGTAGACCCTGCAATATTACACACAGAGAAAAACCCAACAATCATATGACCCCTTATGAGTAAGCACTTTGGCAACAGTGGGAAGGAAAAACTCCCTTTTAACAGGAAGAAACCTCTGGCAGAACCAGGCTCAGGAGGTAAACAACCAGGTTCTCATGATGGATTTCAGTGAAAACCAGTAAACATACCCTACACCCATGAGATAGCGGGGTTTTTCCCGAGGCAGGTGATCAGTGCTTAGTGTCACCATCTGCCAGAAGTCATCCTTCTCTTCTCCTCCACTCAGTCCGCCAATGGCAAAACCAGGAACATCACGCTTAGTCATTTCTACAGGAAGAAGAAACAATATCTTAAGTGAAAGTCTGATCCCTTATCTTGAATTCTGATGCCCTTTCCAAACTGCATGGCCCTTTAAATAACTCGGATTAGTTCCTCACCACGCCCTGATATCTTTGTTTCACATAAGCTTCCTCAATAGACTGAAACATGTAAACTTTTTAGTTAATGCTGCCACTTTTCCACTTACTGAAATAAGTGTAAGAGGAAAAAGTGATCAAGGCATTTTAGCATGTATTCAGCCTTCATAAATACGATGAAATTATTCGGCTTGATTTTCAATATCGGTACATGAAGAAAGTGAAAGAGCAAGATTAGTTAATGGAGACCCACTCATATTAATTAAGTTAAGTTTGACCAGTATCAGCACATTATAGATCTAGTGGTCATCAGCATATAGTCATGTAAGTCCATGGAAAAAAATAAAATAAAATCCAGTAAGTGCCTCCCACCTGAGCTCCTTAGAAGCAACAGATTTCCTTGTTAAAAAAAAAAAAACTTGGTATGTGTTATGAAGCTATTCCAAAAGAAATGTTTTCCCAGTTTTTAGGTTCTTAAAGTACATATTGGTGGATGTACTGTTTTTTTAAGACATTAGAAAATTTGACAAAGAATAAATCATGGCTAGAAAATGGTATCAAAATTTAGGTAAATATATTTGCTGTAACTTGTTTTGACCAGACACCCAACTCATGTATTAATATAACCCTGTGCAGTTTACACAAATGTGCTTTTTTTGATGTTTTCTCCAGTGAATTATTAGAAAACATAAAAAACCCAGGGTACCAAGATTAACTTGATTAACAAGAATATTAACAACATATTAACTGGTGACGCTGTGGTGTTGAAACTGTTATGTCTCTCTGATATTGATGCTCAAATGCAGGTTATAAAAAAAAAAAACAAGCTGAAAAAAGATGAGATTTGATTTTGACTTCTGACATTTGAACGGGTGTAAAATTGATTTTTTTAAACACAGCCCAAGTGTGTTTTTTCAGCTCGGAGAATTTAATGTGACTATATTCTGTATTTTAAGTTATTTCAGCTCTAAAATGCTGGAAAAATACAGTGAATAGTGCCACGAAAAGTGCCAAATTTTAGCCCACCCCACGTATGTCTAATATGGCTTTGTTTTCTTCGAGAAGCTGTAACTCAGCACATATCCTCTGCAGCACATGTAGCAAAGGGCACATCATCTGAGCAGACAGTGGTGAGGATGCATCAGCAGCTTCACATTTCACTGATAGTTTGTGATAAACAAAACTAATAATTCCCCCACTTTAACCTAACTTACATACTGTCTGAATATATAAGATAGTACCATCAAAAAGCAAGAACATTTCCCTGTGTGCTTTTCTTCCAGCATGCCTGCCAATTTTAGATCAATCCGATCACAAACGGGGGATCTTAAAGGACTTAACAGTCAAATTTCAGCCTTTATATCAATGTGCGTTTGTAAAGCACATCAGCCAAAATATATTTATCATTAAAGGAATCTCAGTGTCAGCATCAGCCTCTGTTTGTTTGTTTTTTTACCATCTAGACAGGCCTTGCGCAGCTCTGCATTCAATCCTCCCTGAATGATGGCAAAGAGGTTTTGTTTGTCTCGATTTTTATTGGCTGCTATACAGCGGTCCAGCCAGCGAACGGATCTATGCATGGCCTCTTCTACCCGTGGTCCTGTCACAGTACTGCTGACCACGTCATCCAGCTGCATCATGATGTCTGACCCTGGAAGAACACAAAGAAACATGGAGGTGCTGTCCGTCAGCCACAGAAATACTGACGAAAGCTCAGAGTATCTGCTGGTTAATGCTGAGTCAGTTATTTTACTCCTTGCTGACCCAGACTGTTCTGTATGCTGATAGACTTCTCAGGACTTAGTAAGATTTCTTTGCCGTCGTAGGGGGACCTGAACTTGACTCCTTCCTCCGTAACTTCGGAGAGCTCGACGAGAGACACCATCTGAAACCCTCCACTGTCCTGTGAGCAAAGAAAAAGGAACGCGTGGTTTTTAAGACAAAAGTTTCCAGTCACATGTTGTACTTTTATTTGTCATCCACGTATGACAAATAAAATGTGAAGTTAAACTCACAGTTAAAAGATTTCTCTTCCAGTTCATGAACCCATGCAAACCATTGGCTTTCTCAATCAAATCGGGACCCTTTAGGCAGCAGAAAAGACATTTACACAAGAAAACTGACATGAAATCGTCAACAAATGGTTTATGCCCAGTAAAACACGAGATAAAAATTAAATTTGCGTTATAGCAAACCTGCATACCGGTCTCATTCCAAGGTGGTATGTGTTTCCAAGGCAAATCCGACATCCCAGATCTTCCAGCTGATCCACAGTGATTCCCTTCAGGGTCCCCTGAGTCCCGACGGGCATGAAAACCGGGGTGCTAACGGTGCTATGCGGCAGTATTAGATCACAGGCTCTCGCTTTAGTTACTGGGCATTCAGCAACAATTCGCAAAGAGAGAGGAGACAAAGCTTTCTTTAGGGACATGTTGTTCTCTATAGTTTCTGTATGAGCCCCACACTCTATGGGGGCAGCCATGTTTTACCGATCACGTGACATGAACGGACCTCCAACTGACAATCGTGACGACCAATTAGAAATTAATTATCTGATTCGAGCGTTAAGACGTCCAATCAAAACGAAGTTTGGTGAAGCGGCAGCAACATTAGCCAATAAACCGCTTTTATTTGTGCAAGAGAGGCGGGGCTATAGTAACCGGCACCGATAGGATGTCATCTTCTGTGACCGGATGGTGTTTGTGTAGAGGAAGTTTTGCTTGCGAGTTTTCCGTCCGTTTCGACTGCCTGGGTATTTAGTTGAGGCGTTTTGTTATTATACGATATGATATTGGTGTGAACTGCATTACTGGGAAGCGCACAAGTATTCAAAAAGTGAATAAAAGCCCGAGCTGAAGAGGCGGGGTTTTAGCACTCTAGAGTAACCCGAGAGCACCTTGCTGCTAAGCTAACGTTACTGAGCTCGCTAGCGCGGCTAGCATTAGCCTCTGGTCTGTGTTGAATTGAAGGGGCTCTTCAAGCTCACGAAGCCATGGGGAACCGGGGCATGGAAGACCTGATTCCCCTCATCAACAAGCTTCAAGACGCATTCAGCTCCATTGGCCAGAGTTGTAATTTAGACCTTCCTCAGATCGCGGTGGTCGGTGGGCAGAGCGCTGGAAAAAGCTCGGTTTTGGAGAATTTCGTTGGCAGGTAAGTGATAAGTGTTAAATGAGCTAGTGTAGTGTTACGCCCTTCTAACAGGCCATGCTTGGTCGTACGTTGTCAAACAGCCCGTTTTTTGGTCTGGGAGGTACGGTACTTTTGGAAATGCCAGTCGCATAAAGCTAAGCTAACGTCACTTTCCCAGAACGTAACGTCAATATTGATTTACGCACTTGCGCTGTAGATTCAACAACTTCAGATACATACTGTTCTTGTGTATTTATGTAGTGTGATATTTGTGTTACGATCTTAAAAAGAAGCTTACTTTTTCTCTCTTTTCTTTACTTCATACAATTTTTTTTTTCCCCAACTCGATTGGACCACCAACTGTTGTCTTGCATTTGCTGATAAATTCGTTTGTCCTGCCCAATATGTTTTAATATGATTAAAGGCTTGTTCTGGGTTGCCATTTTTTCAATAGACCTTAGTGCACGTAATCTTTCCTGTAATCTAGCTTAATGGGCTTTTCCCCCTTTTGTTCTCATATTGATAACTACAGGCCACACCCTGAGAGTCCTGCAGAATTTATATTACCAACAAATTTAAAAGATGGAGGGATGACTGTTTGTTTTACAAGGGAGGGAGTTTTATTGGATGGTAACTGGCAAGGTGTATGGAATAAAAGGGGTATCGCAGTGTAGGCAGAAAGTCACCTAACTTGTATTTTTACAGCTACTTATTGCATTTTGACACAAAACTTTGACCTCAAAGCAGACTGTCTCTCTTTACAGTGCTGACATTTCCTCAACATAGCAGACATAACTTCCCTTACCAGCTTCCTCTTTTGTTTCTGTCTTTGGCCAACGTTTAGAAATTATAGAAACAGACTTGACATCACTGTTTTTTGAGATGCATTGCTTTTAATCTACGGTCCTCCTTACCAGACTGGCTCTATCATTGTCATCAGGCTGGTCTTGTTGTTGTCGCCTGCAACAGCAATGAGTGAGATCACCCTGCAGTAAAAAGAAACATAACAAGTTTGCTCTGTAGTAGCTTGTTTAACAGGATTTCACCTCCTTTGAGAGACAATCAGTGTGTAGCCCAACCCACACACGTATGCAGGCTGGTCGGCAGACTGGAGAAGGCACATTGGCTATCAAGATGGCATGCACATAGGCTTTTGGTTATAAAAACGGAGACGAGCATGTTGTAACTACTCTCGGGCAAGAACATGCATGCAGATTAGACTTCCACTCAGTGTGCAGTAATTTGGACGAGTGGGACTTTGTGCTGGGAGAACACTCAACACAAATCGGCAGCAATTAACTTGAGACATTTCATGGTGACCGTGATTTGCTATCGTGCTGGTTTTCCACTTTATGCGTGTTTACAGGGCAAACATACATCCATGTGCTGACAAATTATTGTAGCATTGTAGGCTGTTCACTTTCATGTACCTTTCATAAGGTGTGCTTAATATTGAAAAGAACACCATTTACTCTGTTTGCATGTTGATGCTGTGCGGGTGAATTTAATGAGGGCTGACCAGCTGAAACAATCTTACTTCAACCTCGAAGCACGGATCTTGGAATTTGTTCCCTCCATTGGGCATTTTGACATGTAACAGCTGTTTCTTGATTTTTAAAATGACACCTAAAAACACAACCATATGAGGACTATTGATTATCCAATTAGTGCTGTGTACAGGATTAGTGCCACTGTGAGCCACACACCACAATTGGGATGCTAACACTGGGTTGTTTTTGGCACCTGTGAGGCATGGCTACTGGAAACAAATGGAGGAACATGTTGAATTGTTTTTTAACTTCACTTGTAAAACCCTTGCTAAACCTGTATGTTGGCAAAGCTACGTATAGGTGTCCTGAGATTCAAACAGATCAGTGGTTGATTTGGGGAAAATTTAATTTCCTTCTGCTGTGCAGATCATTTAGAGTAGTAAAATAAGTCAGGCTAGGCACACTTTAGGAGTTGCTGTACACTGCTAAAGCATTGGGCAAACTCATGAGTCATTGTTGACTAAAAGGTTTGTTTGAACCGATACCTAAACCTTGTACCATGTGTTCTACTCATTTTTTAAAAAAAAAAATTCAAAGCAGATGAAAATGATGCGTGTAATGGTGTTGTGGAAAACTTCATTTGCAATTCTCTGTGGTTTCGCCTTTTTAATTTTTTTTTTTTTTTTTTGTGGTGGTCTTTTTTCTTTTCACCATGAGTACTGAGCTTCTGTTACACTCGGTAATGGCTGATCTGTAATTTCCCCAGTGACTGAGATCTTTTCTTTGGTGAGGTGCATGTTGTGTGTAAAAGGCTGGCTTCATATCTGTGTCCTATGGGATGAAAATAATCCCTCTGTTTTTTTTTGTTTGTTTGTTTTTTTCCCCCCCTTTTGACGTACCAGCAACAATAGAAACAGTGTCACTTATTGCTGGGAAAACAACTGGGACAATGGAGTGATGATTCTGCCACAGACTGTAAAAGCTGCTCGCTTTCTCTCTCTCACCTGAACTTCATGCTGATGTCATGATCCACAGGTGCCAAGTGACCTCACCGCCTCACTGTTAATTTAGCAAATGTTTGACCGCCACAAAAAGCACGTCGGATGCTGCTTGGTTTCTGCTTTAGATTTCCTGGTTTCACTGGAGAGGGAAAACGTTGGGCTGGTTTTGGGATCATGTGACCTAACTTGCTATTCTTTTGGCCTCTGCTTTCAACAGCATTAGTGTGGAAGACAAATATGTTTTGTGTGGTTGATCCACATTCTTGCTGGGGAGAAGTTTGTTTAATAAATTACCGTATTTCCCGGACTACAAAGCACACCTGAATATTAGCCGCACAAGCTAAAATCAGGGGAAAATCCTGTTTTGTACATACATTAGCCGCACCTGACTAAAAGCCGCAGGTGTTTCAATGTTGACTTATCATATGTAAGAGAATATGCACAAAGGGAATTGTCAGGAAAGAGATGGCTGTTTGGAGACATCACTTTTATTAATATTTTGAAAAACAAGTTATAGGTACATATTTGCACATGTAGTACATAACAGTAACCTACAGCACACCAGAAAAATAGATTCGGACTACCTTTTAGGCTCAGGTGCAGTGACACAGCTTTAACAAGAAGAAAAGTCAGTCATTCACCACCATATTTCTCTTCTTCCTGCGCACTAAAACCACCAAAGTCCTCTCCTCCAGTGTCTGATACAAACAGGCTCAGGATGGCTTCGTCATCCACTCTCCGCTTCTCTCCTTCATTGTCACTTTCAAAACCAAAGAAATCCTCGTTGTCAGTGTCAGAGTCGAACACCCTCTGAAGGGCCGTGGCAGTGTCCTCCTCTCCATCATGCAGCAGTCCAGCCCTTCAAAATCCGTTGGTGATCGTGGATGCTTTCACACTTTTCCACGCTGTCAGAATCCACCGGTGGAGTTGAGCATAACTTGCTTTTCGCAAGTTTATCGCCGCTCATCATCCACGCCTCCCGCTGAACGCGTACCGCTACTTTGAAGTTTGTTTTTCGCGCTACTTCGTACGGCACTACGTTGCCTGGCGGACGGACATGTGACTAACATACCACTCTTGAACCCCGATCCTTCCGCCAGGCAACGTAGTGCCGTACAACAGCGGAACACACAAAACAAATCGTCTTATGATATGACAAAAATCATGGACAATCCATAGAAAAGCCGCACCTGACTAAAAGCCGCAGGGTTCAAAGCTTGTGCAAAAAGTAGCGGCTTATAGCCCGACAATTACGGTAGCTTGTGTTTCAGTCTGTTGGTACGCATCTAATCTTATTACATTATCCACCCAGCCAACTTAATGAGTGACCTCAGGTTTTACTGCAACACTGACTTGATTGACTAAATAAATATTTACAATAGATTAGATTAGATAGAACTTTATTAATCCCTCGGGTGGGTTCCTCTGGGAAATTCGATTTCCAAAAAAGCACAGCACCGACAGAAGTTACAGAGTTATACACACACACACATATATATAAATACAGAGACAATATAAATAAAATATACGAAGGGGATAAATAGAATAAATTGGAATAAAAATAAAAATACAAGTGAAAAAATTAAAAAAAATAGTCTGTATTGCTTTGAGTTAATTTACTGGTCCTTACCAGAAGATATACTAAGGTATTACAAAGAAAAAAGTAATCTGTGTAGTTAAGAACTATCTTGAATAATAAGCAAATTTTCTTTCTGTGTGTGTTACTCTACTGAAATGTTTATGAACCAGTGCAAGTATTTTCAGTTCAGAGATGCTGATCACACCCATGTCTCTGTTTTGGCTTTGGTGTGTTGTGATTTCATTGTATCAGTTGGGCGCAAAGACGTCATATCTTGTAGTGCAAGCTGGCCTGGGCGGAGGTTATTATCAGATCTGTGGCAACTACGCTGCAAAAACAGACTTTTTTTTTTTAAGTGTTTGATCAGTTAAGTTTAAAGGGGACCTATTATGCTCACTAGAATAGAGTGGCTTTGTTGTTATCTCCTTTTGTGCAGCTCTTCATTTCAGCCGCCATCTGAAACAAGCTACTTTAGCTCTATCTTCAAGGACTTCCTTCCTTTGAACTGACTTTCTTCTGATTAGCTACCCCTTCACAAATAGCAAATTTGGATACCAAGCAACTATATCCTGTACACGTCACAAACACCCAAGAATAGGTGAAACTGTCAGAAACTCTCTGAAGCTTAGAACTTTGTCTTGATCTGATAAAATATTTTAAACATTGCTCTGCTTTGATTTCATGGCACATTTATCAAAATATGACCATGTTGACATAAAACCTATTCACTCAAGGTTGATGGTCAAGCTTTGCTGTCCTTTCTGCAAGTACTCTGGCATGATGGCGGGAATTATTGAGCAATTCAAGCAGAAGTATGGATGCTTTTGTGTAGTGCAGTCAAAGAAGAAGGAGCACACTCAGTTGAGTGGCAGAGAGTGAAGGGATTTTCCACTAAGCAGTTGGATTTTGGTAGTGCTTCAGGAGACTTTGCTGCCTGGCAATGGCTCTTCGTGCTCTCCTTGACAAACTGCGGAGCGGGAATGTGGATTGCCATAATTATATGTTCATAGCCACTCCAGAGACCTCCTGAAGTCCCACCAAACCACAAACACATTTTTTTTTGTGTGCTATGCCCTCCTGGGAGGACCTGCTGTGACTTTAGCATTTTTCATTTCGGTTTGTATGCTTGAAAAGGAGACTTTGTAGCCCTGTATAGGCATGAGGAGAAGGAGGACAGGGTTGCTCTGCCTGTTTGTAAGAGGCAGAGGGTATAGGGGCTGGCAGGCAGGGGGAGGGGAGTTGGCTCTCATTCTCTCCCTTCCCTAGTCACTCTTGATTTTGCTTTCTCTTGTGTTCAAATGAAGGGAGGGCAGCGCATGGATTGATGCTCTTTGCTTGGCAATGCATAATGCATCAAATGATACACAAGCTGCTCAGCCTCTTCTATCATTTACAGCGCATCAATAATGGAACCCTGGCCTCTTGCTTCTTTTCAATATGTCACTGCAGTTTATCCAATTCTGTCTGCGCAGACTGACTGGCTCAATTCTGTCCTTGCTGTATGTCTCCTCAAAAGAGCACTTTGAACCAAACATTATGGGCACTTTATTTTATTGCTGTGGATCTTTTACCAGTGACCACTTGTAGAGACCGTAAGATGGGATTTCACTACCGAGAAGTCAGTGGAGAGTATCCTTTACCACCAATGCTTGCTGGCTTCCCTAGACAGCTTCTTCATACCATTTTCCACATCTGATCTAATCTTGTCACACCTGAAACGCACAAAGTGGCTTTCTTCTTTTTCTCTCTCCTCCTTTTTTTTTTTTTTTTTTCTCTAAATCTGATCCACAGCTTTCTGCCTTACACAGCACCAGTGGTGAACCACTGACCTGTGGATTTTTGCTGACCCCTGGTCAACTGGTGAGAAGGTTTGGGATATTCCCCACTGTTTGATCACAGTCTAGGCCTAACAAGCAGTGAGTAGTATGGAAGCTCCCCTCTTTTATCCTGTGGGTGACACATTGCTTTCATCCACAGGGCCCTTAGACATGTAGGCCTGGTAATGAGAAGAAAAAGAGGATGTGGGTTAGTGACGCACTCATCACTTCTAGCAGTATTCCTGGCCTGGGAATACTGATTACCACCAGATGTAGTATGTTTGTAGGGCAGCAGACTTGACATTCAAAATTTATACGGGTCTGCAGAAAACTGGGTGGAGGCGTTTATCTGAAGGCTGACTAAGCAGGGTTATCCATGTGGTTAAAAATTCCATAGGTACTCTGTCACTTTAAGAGGAACAAAAAAGGTAACTGAGTAACTTCTCATTGTTTCCTATAAGCTTGGTGTCTCAGTTGTGCACTGTTGCACCCGTTGTTTGTTTGCTGTCATCTAAAGCTTATGCACTGCATTACATTTTGCAGTTGGCATGATGAAAGCCAGTTGTAGGTGCACCTATTCAACCTATTCTCCGACCTGGGGCCTAGTGTGGGGAAAAGCATTACATGTTGCTGGCATTGACACAAAATCTAACAACTGCTAGCTGAAACTGTAGGCCGGAGATCTGAATCTGATAATGGCTTGTTTTTCAAGTGGTTTACAGATAGTGAAACTACATTTATGTTACTCAGTCGAAATTTTGAACAGGATGTTATGTTCCATAGTGTGAGATGTGCTTTTCTTCATTTGTCAAAAAACTGCACATCCAAAGCCAACATTTGTAAGACCCTAACAAACAAAAATCATTATTTCATGGTTACAACTTGTGATGATGCTCAGTTAAAATCAATACAATGAAGTTTAACGTCTGCAGTTGTTGTCCCTTGCCGTGTTCATATTTAGGAAGCCCATGCAATGGTGACTTATTTGTTGATAGTTTTGTGTTTGGCATCTACCATAACAGATTTACAGGATTTAATGTTAAAGACAAAACAAAAATAGAATGGCTCTCATCTCTTTAACTCACTTTCAAAGAAGGCCCCAAAGTGCATAAAGACAACCAAAAGACAAGCCATTTGGCCTGCTTTGAACATCACTGACACTTTGTGGAGTTATCCAAGTGGCTGTAGAAAGTGGTAATGGTGGACTTAAAGGCAGCCTTATGTAAATGTGTTATATTCATGTAGATAAACCAGCAGAAGAAAGGGATTGACTCCAGACAAGGTGTTTTGCTATGTTACAAAACACAAACTCCAGACATTTTATATACACAAGCTATGTAGCACACTAAAAGCGAAAAACACAAGACAGAATAACATAAGACATCATTACAGAGGAAAAAAGTCGAAACTCAAAGTTGCCTCCTCAGCTTTGCTGCCACACATCTTCTCCCCTGGAATTGAAGTAAGCTTTTGGATAATCATAACAACACTGAATTTTCTTTAGCTGTAATACAGATAAATGCACCGCCTATGCACATCTTCAAGCTGAGTTTTAAACATAAAAGAAACATACAACAGAAGTGAAAAGATTTTCTTGTTACACCAAAAAGTTTCAAGACACGGCTGGAAGCATTATACACAAGTTTAAATGTTACAGGGGGAAACTTTTCTCGATGTTGAAGAAAAGGCAAAACTATTTGGTGAGGAGAAGAATAAATGTATTCCAAAATTGCTGAACTATTGATACAGATGATAAGTTGCATAATTTTATTGAACCTACAACTGCATTCAGTAAACCACACAACTCTCTGTGGGTATCTGGCGTGGTCTGTGTCATAGGGCTGAGCTAGTCGATTCATATTTATTTTTATCATTTATTTATTTATTTATTTATTTTTCAATTCAGTCTTTCAGCCTATTCATCTGCTTTGAGAGGGATCGAGGTTCCACAGTTACCAACTCCATGAAAATTAAAGATTTAGCTATAAAGCCTGTCCATCTGTGCTTGGTCTTGGGGCTTATGTGATATCTCAGCAGGAGACCTGCTGGTGGTCTTGTCAAGACTGGCTTCCCTGCCATCACACTTTCAGACATTTAGAGTGGCGCCTGTCCACCTTTGGTTTTAAAAGTATTAATGCTAGTCGTGAAGCTTTTAATGCACTTACTTCAGGATAATTTGTTTTTGACAAGTCAAGTAATGGTATCTTCTCTTAATCCAGTCTCTTTATCCGTTTTGTACTCTGCCACGCTCTATTCAATTTTTATCTTCCGAATCGGTGCTATTTCTAAGTGGAGCATCAAGGTTTTAGTTAATCTTTTCATAAAATATGAATCCCATCACTAGAGTGTTTTTCCAGGTTTTACAGGTTGAATATTTCTGACTGAAACTGTAGTCATATTTTTCTCTTGTCAGACAACAAATTTTAAATTGTAGCCCATGAACTCGACAATCTAATTAGAAATTTCTCCAAAGCTGTTGTGCTTCAGTGATAAAACATTGTTTCCTGTGTTACAATAAAAGCTTAGCTGGTTATTGGTCGATGCTGGCATTTAAAAATATTACAAAGAAAGTTGGGGACTCAAAGTTGTGTTCTTAGCCTAATTGCGACATAGTGACTCAAAGCTTTTGAAAACCTCCGTTTACTGAGGACACACTGAAGCCTTTGTGAGACTTTACTGGTTTAATGTGTGCTTCCTCTTTGTCTAGTTTTTTTTTTTTTTTTTTTTCTGTTTTTCTTTTTTAAGATATTGCATCAAATATTAGTTTAACTGTTTGCAAACCATTGAACTGTGAATCGCAAATGCATTTAAAGCGGTAAGATAAGCACAGGTGCCTTCATTGTGTTCTAAGGATCACTGTCTGTGGACGTCCTGGGGGATCTGTTCTTAGATGGCATTATAATTACACGCTGTTTGGTTCATTATGAAAGGAGATCCATAAATTGAAAAATGAAGTTTGTGTAAGCCATTGCAGATATGACCATAAATTCTGTTTTAGGGTGCATTTTGCTCATACTAGCAGTAGAGCTGGGCGATATGAGATTTTTTCATATCACGATATGTTTTTTTCATTTCAGGCGATAACGATATCTATCACGATATAAGCCAAATAACTATATTTGTAAGATTTAAATGTGCCGTTGCTCACAAGTAAAATGTGAAATAATCAGCAGCTTGTTTTTATTTAAATATTTATTTCCCATAATAAGTTCAACAGGGTAGATGTACTTAAGGAACATGAGACTTTTTCAGATAAATAAAGGCAAATATTGCAAACTACACAAAAGGCAGCCACTAAAGCGTTTAAGTTTCAAAATAGAACAAACGAAACAGACTAAATTGTCAATTCCACTTAGAAACAAAATATTAATTCTAAAAATAAATCTTAGTCAGTTTTGTCTGTTCTTCTGTAAAACAAACTAACTTTTGTCAATATCAAATAAACTGAGAACTAAAAGGAAATTCTCAATCTCTCCTTGTTGTATAGCTGAGCTTTTCAAACAGTTTTAACAGTTACTTTAGTCTGACAAAAGCCGAATGACGAATTAGCGCTTCCAGTCAGAGACTGAGGCTACGTACACACGTACACGGGTATTTTTGAAAACGGAGATTTTCCGTTTTCGTTTTAAAAAATAATCCCGTCCACACATAAAGGCAGAAATGAAGGAAAACGCTGCTATGAACATGCCAAAGCAGCAGGTGGCGCTAGATTCCTAACCGTGCAGAAATGTTGGCCAATCAGAAGTCTAGAAGCCTCGGTGGGAAAAAGTAAACAAAGCTGCGGCATAGAAGCAGAACAGAGTCGTATGTGTGGAGGGACAGTAACTGTGTGTATATGTAAGCATTTAAACACTGCAGAGAGTAGAATTAACAGTAACAGTATTGTAGAAATTCATTTCACCGAAACAATAACGTGGCGCACAGTGTGACGCATGCACCAGTTTATTGTATTTCCAGACTTGCTTTCGGCACAATTTACAGTGCACGCTACTCTGTTTTTTGTCAGACTTGAAATAGCCGAAATACCTTCACACTACGAAACTTCTATGGCTCTTCCGTTCGACAATCTCTCCGGCATTGGAACCATCATCTGTTTTCTCTTCGGTCACGCTCGGTTGATTTTTCTAGTCGGCACACTCATTTCCTCCATGACCCGCTGGCTGCTTCCCAAACAAACACACGTGCGGCTTGGCACTTGTGCTGTACGTAACAAGTCACGCGACGTGAAGCTGCGGCTGTGATTGGTTCGGCTCTGCGCTACTTAGTTTGGATTGGCTGACCTTTTTTTATTTTTTATTTTTTTTTATTTTAAGAGGACAAGAGCGGCGAGGTCTATCGCGATAGCTTAATTTCTCTATCGAGTAAAAGTTATATCGCGATACATATCGTTATCGTTCTATCGCCCAGCTCTAACTAGCAGCAGTGGGTGTGCCTGTATTGGTCTGTCTTGCTGTAATGATGAGAGAAAATGACTTTGTCACATTTAATTTGTTGTGAGTGAAGTTGGAGGCGTGAAATTCTCCTGTGCCCATCAATTTACCAGAGGCCAAACAGTGGGGAAATGGACATTGAGTGCAGTAAAGAATTGATGTAACTTTTTCTTTCTTCCTGTCTCTTTCTTTTCATCTTGATTGCTTGTATTATGTCTTTTGTGTCACCTTTACAAAGTATCTGGTGTTTATTTTTTTATTTTTTTCTCTCTGTCTCTTTCACTCAGGGACTTCCTTCCACGTGGCTCAGGCATTGTGACCCGCAGACCTCTAATTTTGCAGCTGATCAACAATAAAGCAGGTGAGTATGTCAGTCCTGTACACAGCCACATCCCAATCTCCTTTTGTAGCTGCCCTGCATATGGCCTCTCGGTCACAATGCCTCAAGCTAGGCACACTGTCTTCTATTTGCTGCTTTCATCCATTTAATATTTTCTCTCTCGCTCTCCCTTTCCTTTTTGTTCCCTTTGTCCTCTGTCTCCCCATCTCCCTTGTAAACGTTACCCTGTCACTGTGTGTAGAATATGCTGAATTCTTGCACTGCAAAGGAAAGAAGTTCGTGGATTTTGATGAAGTGCGGGCAGAAATTGAGGCAGAGACCGACAGGATAACAGGCTCCAACAAAGGCATCTCTCCTATCCCAATTAACCTGAGGGTGTACTCCCCACACGGTAATGGACACAAGTCTTTTTGAAACTTTAATCACAAAGTCCAGAAAATCATTTTTTAAAACTCTTTGCTCTCATGTACATATTAAGACCATTACCCCCCACACCCTTTTTTTTTCTAAGCCATTGCAGATACGACCATAAATTCTATTTCAGGGTGCATTTTGCTCATACTGTGAGTGTGAATGTTAATCCTCTGTTTCTCTTTAAAACTGATCATTGTTTTAGCACAGTACTGTCTGATAGGTTAATTTATTTATACAGCACACTTTTGAACTTTACAAATTAGCTTTCCAAAGGTCATTCTCTTATTGCTGGATGGATCTTATAATAAAAGCCTTTGGGTCAGCTGTAGAAAGAAATAAGTCACTGTTGCATCCATGTGAATGATAAGCCATGTTAATGTAAATAACAAAATGTAAAGTAAAGCTGCAGGGCTATTGCAACTTTGCATGCTGAGATGGTGTGCTATAATCAGGGAATGCTGCAGCAATTTCCTGCATGCATGTAGATGTTTTCAGGGCTGTCAAGTTACAGATCACTTCTTGTGCCTCTAGTTGGTAATGGACAACACACCAATTATATGTCATGTTGCCCTTTATCATGTGTAGAACCCACAATGAAAATATCATGTACATTGAATGATCTTTTGCGCACAATGTCTGTTCTTGTTACCGGTACATGATGCTCTGACTGTGGCCTGGCATTGGCATTTAGTTGTATTTATGCGTGGAGTCTTATCAAGAATGCCTAGTGTGGAGCAGATTGGACAGTGTGCATTTGAGTTGGTTACTAAATGGCACTAAAATTTACTCTTGACTTCAAAATGGTGGATATCCTTTTTGGTTTAGGACTTGCCTACAATTTTATCTGTACTTCTTAATGTGTGACGTGTTTACCAAACCCTTAAAATAATACAGAATTAAGAATTTTTAAAACGTGTCACAGGCCTAGCTAGTATTAATAAATAGAACTGACCCAGTGTCAGTGCTTAGTCCTAATGAACTTAAAAATAACACCTTACTTGAGCAAACAATGATATGTATGGGTGTTTCCTATTTTTCATTCAAGAAACCTGATTATCTACTTTAATTCATCTGAAAAAAAATATGTGTTTAGGATTTATGTTGACTTCTGTCCTTCTATGACTCAGTGCTGAACCTGACACTGATTGACCTCCCGGGAATGACTAAGGTTGCTGTAGGAGATCAGCCACAAGACATAGAGCACCAGATCAGGGATATGCTGTTGCAATTCATTACCAAGGAAAGCTGTCTGATCCTGGCAGTCACTCCTGCCAACACTGATCTGGCCAACTCTGATGCTTTGAAGATTGCAAAGGAGGTGGACCCACAGGGTAAGCGTGCATCTTTGTAGTAGTCTAACATTCAAAGAGCAGGCCTCCAAACCCAAAGTTTTAATTAATACACTTTAACATTGCATGTTATGATGCCTATTACCTTACCTTTAATCTGCTACTCCTGTTTCATCTGCACTTTAGTGTGGAGCAAGTCTCCACATCTTATTTTTTCGCCAAAGGCCTCTGCCAGTGATGAAAGACACTGATGTAATATGTATTGTTGTGAACTGTTTGGAGTTACCAGGATTTGTGATTTAATTACACATAACATGTGATTTGAGTATCATTACATAGTTATACACAAACATCACCTCACTAAAGTAATAACACAAAAATCCCCTAATTTTCATGTAAATGGAGAGCACATTGACTAGTTGCTTGAAATGTGTAGTGAACTATGGTTACAAACCCAATTCCAAAAAGTGTTGGGACGCTGTGTAAAATGTAACTTAAAAAAATGAAATGATTTTTAAATCTCATAAACCTATATTTTATTTACAATAGAACACAAAACAAAGATCATTTAAAATGGACTGAGGCAAAGTGAAAAACTTTTCTGAGGTCAGGCAAATCAATTAAAAACATTTGCTGTATCATTAAATCAAAAATATGGTAAAGAAGACCCAGGACTGATGAGCATCTGAATTCCTAAAAGTTCAAAGTAGGGATCCTACACCGTAGTAAACATGGCCCTGTCTCAGGTTGTTGTTGTTGTTGTTGTTGTTGTTGGACATTTGCTGCCATCAAATTAATTTTATTTTTTTTCCCTTAAATTAGTACCTTTTCCCAGTTAGACACATAACATGTTTTTATAGTCTTATCTGAATGAAATATCACTCTGAGATTTGTAAATCATAAGAATTTATTTCCATGTTGGTTACAAATATCACATTTCTGAACGTTTGTATAACTACACTTAATTATGTGCAGGTCTGCGTACCATTGGTGTTATAACAAAACTGGATCTGATGGACGAAGGGACAGATGCGAAGGATATTTTTGAAAATAAACTTCTGCCACTGCGAAGGGGTGAGGATTATGCACATACTTACAGGAATATGCATTTACTTGGCTTTAATTTTACACCTGGAATGACTCTGTGTGTGCGTGTGCGTGTGTGTAGGTTACATAGGTGTGGTGAACCGCAGTCAGAAAGACATTGATGGGAGGAAAGACATTCGTGCTGCTCTGGCTGCTGAGAGAAAGTTCTTCTTGTCTCACCCAGCCTATAGACACATGGCAGAACGCATGGGTACACCACATCTACAGAAAGCACTTAACCAGGTTTGCTAGTGGTTGTCTTTTTAAATTTTGTTTTAAAAAATGTTATCTTATCTCTGCCATGCCACCGATATCCTAAAAATAAAAGGCTACCTTTTTTTCTATAGCAATTGACCAACCACATCAGGGATACCCTCCCTGGTCTGCGCAGTAAGTTGCAGAGTCAGCTTCTCTCCCTAGAGAAGGAGGTTGAGGAGTACAAGAACTTCCGTCCAGATGACCCGACACGGAAGACCAAGGCTTTGTTGCAGTACGTGCAAATTAATATTTCTCCTGAGAGAAATACAAACAGCATCATTAATTATCTTGTGCTGAAATAAAAGTAGAAAGGTTGTGATAAAATGCCTGTTTTACTTAAAATCAATACCACTTTTTTGTACCATTGATGTTAAGTGCTGTTATTACAGATAAATTTGTTTTAATGAACAGCAAGCAGGGTATTCACAAAGCCACATGTGTCCTTCATCAGGATGGTGCAGCAGTTTGGTGTGGACTTTGAGAAGTGCATTGAAGGCTCCGGGGACCAGGTGGACACCAATGAGCTTTCGGGTGGTGCCAAGATCAACCGCCTCTTTCATGAGCGCTTCCCCTTTGAACTGGTCAAGGTTAGTACTGTGGCATAACATGCATAAAACAAGCAGTCGGACTAGGGATGGGTATCGAAAACCGGTTCTTGTTGAGGACCGGTTCCCACTGTTTCAATTCCTAAGAATTGTTTGCCATTTTTGCAAACGATTTCCTTATCGATTCCAGTCGTCCCGAAGGACGTCACCACGTTGCGGAGCGTCATTTACCTGGCAGGAAACATGGCGGCTCAAATGCTCAAAAGTTTGGTTATACTTTACGAGAACGGATGTCAACAGGGCAACTTGCAAAGTAGATATTTCATTTAAAGGAGGAAACACTACGAATATGCAAAAGCATTTGCTCACAAAACACGCGATGACCTTAAATGAATGTCACGTTTTTAATTCCGCTCCGGACGCGTGAATCTCAACCCAGCAGCGGTAACGGTAATGCGGCAGGTAAATAATCAACTAACAGTGCATATTATGTTAGTGAGATCTGCCTTATTACAAAACCTACTATTACTGTGCGCTGCATTTAGGTGACCATGATGAGAGAGACAGAGTCTGGCTGGCTCAGATGCTGGCAGTTCTCATTGCAGTTTACCGGTAGCGTCTCCTTTCAGGCCAGGATATACAAATGTCATGCACCCATTTGCCACAGCAGATGCCCCCGATTTTCGGTAAGTGAATGTGTTTAATTGTAGGCAGGGACATTACTGGATATTCTTGTGTAATTGCTACAGAATAATTTATGTTATACTTTGTTATTGCTACAGAAGAATATTTATTTTATTATTTTACATTTACAATTTTTTTTTTTTTCTTTTTCCTGGGGACCCTGTGGCACCCCGTTGAAGAGCCGTAGGCTGGATCTCTTAAGATCTCACTGTTGGGTTTGTAAGGCCATGTTACTCCTAAATTTCTATTTTCTTCAAAGAGAATATATAAAACAAAGTTTTAAGGTAATTGACCTCAGTGTTCTCCTTTTTTAAAAAGAATCGATAAAGAATTGAATCGTTAAACAGAATCGAAAATGGAATCGGAATCGTGAAAATCTTATCAATACCCATCCCTAAGTCGGACACAGGGAATCAATCATATTTAGATCAACATGTACTTGGAAAGTTTGGCTTCTAGGTTTGATTTACATACAAAAAACCCCAAAACAACTTTATATCTTTTCTTTTATCCAGATTGTTTTTGATGAGAAGGAGCTACGGCGAGAAATCAGCCATGCAATCAAGAATGTCCACGGTGTCAGGCAAGTGGAATGGGACAAAAAACATCCTCCTCCCTTCGAAAAAGAAACTCAATAATTGCCTCTTTTCTGCTTCAACCTTAAATACTGCTGTAGCCACACACTTGATTTTCTCCCTTCATCAGAGCTTTTATTTTACTGCAATTCAAATTTCCATAATCAAGCCTTGGAATCATAGACTAAAAGTACCAATTAAAATTGGTGTATTCAGTAAGTGTTGTATGAGAATTTTAAATTTTTCTACTTTTCCTCAGTGTTCTTTCAATCCCTTTATCTCCTCACTGCAAAGCCACCCACTCCTTTTTTTGTTACTGCCTGCCAAAGTATTCGGTTATAATGCGATTTTGTGTTACATGTATCTGTATTAGCTGCATTTGTGTTGTTGTGTATTCCTTAATGAAAATCTTCTGTCTGTCTTATCTCATTTGTCCTTGTGTGTTTTTAATTATACGCACATTCGGCCGTCTTTGGCACTTCATCTCCACTTCTCCTGTCATGTTTGTCAGTATTTACTTAGTATTTTTTATTTTATTAAATTTTTTTTTGGGGGGGGTGTCTCATCATCTGTGTGTGTGTGTGTGTGTGTGTGTGTGTGTGTGTGTGTGTGTGTAAATTATATTTTATTTTATTTATTTATTTTTTTTACCAACATCTCTGTTAACTGTCCCATCTGTCTGCCGCTGTGCCTCTGTCTCTCTGTGCATCCTCAGAACGGGACTGTTCACTCCAGACCTGGCGTTTGAGGCCATCGTGAAAAAGCAGATCGTTAAGCTGAAAACGCCCTGTCTCAAATGTATCGATCTGGTCATTCAGGAGCTCATCAACACAGTCAGGCAGTGCACCAACAAGGTACTGCAGGTGGTCCAGCATCTCCCGACCCAGAGACATTGGGCGGGGGAAAGCATGGGTGTGCCAGAGGGTGAACTGACACAGGACATTAGCATCTTCTTAGAAGATGTAGAGAAGCCTCTGCTAAGCTACCAGTGTTTATAAGGAGGATAAAGAGGAAAGTTCTGTGCAGTTTGCCCTGGCTTCACCCAGCCCCATGAGCTCTGTGTGCAGGCAGCGCTGTCGTGTTTTGGAGTGTTGTGACGGGTAACGTGTTGTTGTGGATAAGAGATGTTTTCTGGACTGAACATCTCAAGTCTCTCCTGGACAAGCTGCAGGTCTCACAACTTGATGCAGAATGCCAGTGAAATATAGGGTGGTCTGTAAGGTGCAAATTTGGCATTAGTCATCACCATATTCACCTCATTTAAGAGCGACTAGCTAGTGAAGGAAGAGATGTGAAGTATACCTGCAGCTTGTCTTTAACCGCTGCTTGGTTTTGTCTGTTTGTGCCTAGAAATGACTAACTGAACAACAACTTCTCTTTTTATTTCCTCTTTTTTCCCTTTCTTCTCTTTTCAATTTTTCTTTCTTCAATTCCTGCCTCCTGCTGTCTCTCTACCTCCTTAACCAAATTCAATCGACCCAATGACCTCTCAGAACGGGGCTCTTCACCCCTGACCTGGCTTTCGAGGCGATTGTCAAAAAGCAGATCCTCAAACTCAAAGAGCCCAGCCTTAAATGTGTGGACCTGGTGGTTTCTGAGCTCACCGCACTCGTCATGAAGTGTGCAGTTAAGGTAACCAGGGACACACCAGCCAGGAAGATGGCATTTAAAAAAAGGGATTAATTTTCTTTGTAAATGTGTATCACCGTCATCGAGTTTTCACCCCAGTGAAATCAACTCCAGACAACTCTTTGCCACCACACCATCTGTGTCCACTGCATTGAATGTGTGCATCCTCCCCCTGCCGTCTTCGTACTTTTAGAAGTTGCCACGCCATTTGGCATCTTCTTGGCGCGTCAGATTTGCTCACATTTGAAATATTAAACACAACTATAAATTTCCACCAGCTGTCTCCCACGTGCTGCTGGACCTAAGCATCAGCTCATTAGAGCATTTTTCCCCCCCACCTCCACATTGCTTCTGGTCTGTCTGAGCAGAGGCGAGCCCACCGCTGCTCCCTTTCTGACCCACATGACAGACTGACATTCTGTTATCTGCTGAACCAGATGGAAAGGGAACAATGTGAGTCGGGGTGGGGGGGCTGAGATGATATTCAGAGCCCTAAGGGCTCTGTGGGTGCTGTGACAGCTTGAATGAAGCGTTTCCATAGCAACAACTCTACACTACCATCTTGTGGACAGATGAAGGATCTGCATCTAAAGACATGATTTAAAAAAAAAAAAAAATCTGCTCTGTTACCCAGGCATCCATAGTCCCTGTCTTTTTCTCTGCCTCACCCACCCTGCTATTTCTCATCCAGTCTTCATTAATATAACTACTACAGTCAGCTAGAGACGACTGTTTTACACACACTCACAAAAATACAGGATTATGCCAACAACAAATATCGAGTGCGACAAAATTGGATCTTTTGTGAAGTCATCTCTGGCTGATTCTGCCACCTTATATAACAGACGGTCATTGTAGCTTTAAAGTCTGTTTATGTGCGTGTGCTGGATTGTGATTGCCTGGATATGTGTGACACTGCAATGTCACTTGACTATCTCTTTCCCTTTTCTTTGTTTCCTACTTATTTTCACTTCTCACTCCTGTTTCTCTCTGATACTTATTGGTAAGTCTTATTAAGCTCAAGCTCACATGTAAGTGTGCATGTGTCTCAGTTCAAGGCCGCAGTTATGTGTTTTTGTTGCCTTTCAGCTCAACTCCTACCCCAGACTGAGAGAGGAGACTGAGAGAATTGTCACAACTCATGTCAGAGAAAGAGAAGGGAAGGCCAAGGACCAGGTGAGATGCTGGCATGCTGATTAAACATTAGTTATCATTTTTCACGTGCAAAAAATGCATCTACAGTTCCTGTGTAACCTCAGTCCAGTAGTTGTATGTTTGTTTTTTTTTAAACCTGTCCTGTCAAACTTTTTTTTTCTTTTCTTTGTTGTGCCGAACATATTTTTGCTTTCCCAAGTAGAGCACAGTAGACTGTGTATGCTATTTTATTTATTTACGTTATTATTCATATTAATGTCCTGTGGTTGTTACGCTGGAGCAGACTGGGGGTAAAGGCCAGATAGGTGAAAGATGAGAGAAGAAAGCAGAGAACTAGAAAAAGAAAAGAGAGAAGGGAAAAAATAGCAAAGAATGGGATCGGGAGGGGGGTCGAGAGTGAAGTAAACAGACACGCTGGGTCTCCAACTGCTGTTTCTGTAACAAAGCACACACTGATGATACATGGCACCAAAAAGACAAAACAGAGGGAGGTACACAAACAGATATACCATTTTGCTGACAGAGAGAAAGACAGAGACAGACAGGGAGAAAGACAGAGACCCTCCAAGGGGGCAGGCCAGCAAACACACCAAAATGCCCAGTCACGCACCCCAGAGCCACCAAGCGCACGAGGAGGTGGTGGGGGGGTGGGGGGGGAGTGACACATGAAGTTATGATATAAGTATAATTAATAAATATTATAGTTTGTAATGTGAAGAAGTTCATAGTTATTGTTTTTTACTGTTATTATTGTATTACATTGTTGCTTTTTAATACCATTTTTATATTGTTAAGCACTTTGTGCAGCATCGGCTGTTTGAAATGTGCTATATAAATAAATTTGACCTTGACCTTAACATTTTAACACCTAGCATTAACTGTATCAATGACTCATCGAGCATTTTTAGTTTCTACATCTGCTGATCTTCCATCTGAAACACGAAGAAGCACATTTTTCCTTTTTAAAAACACCCTTAATCTCCCTGCAATTCTTTATCGGTAATTTAAGGTCATGCTATGCTAGTTGCCCTCTTGGTGTCTGCATGCATTCTTCCCAGTGACGCACAACCATGTTATAAAATGTTTTGTCTCAAGTCTATTCATATTTGTGGTTATCAGAGCTGCAGGTGGATGCATACATTTAAGAAAAAAAAACAGATGCCTGTTATATCCTGTATATTAGAACACTGCATGCATTATCAGGTTTTTTTTTTTCCATAAGGTTTGCAACTGTGTGTGTGTGTGTAGTCCTAGTCATCATTGGTATTTAGTGCTGCAAGTGAATTTGTAACTGATAGTTTGACCAAACGAGTCAACATAGATTCTAATCTCTTTAATCTTCAGGGGAAAAAAGTTTAATTGGCCACATGTGCTTTAAATATATTCCAACTTCCTGTTAATTTGACTCATTTCTGCTAAATTTTCACAGAAATCTGGCTTCTGAGAGAGAAGGAAAAACGTATTTATTTCGTTTCAGGTTTAAATTGTCCACGCTAGAGTTTCAGTCCTGGTAGCAACACTTTTAACCAGAAATCAAAACAAGTTGAGCTGAAATTCCTATTCTCAACTCCACTGCATCACTAATGCAGTACTGATGGGCTGTATCACAATGACTGTGTGAATTTAGTTTTAAATGTCAGGGTTTATTTTTGTTCAGTGTGTAATATCACAAGGGAGACTTTCTATTTTGTGCTCACTGTAATTGGTGTTTAATTGTGACCTCTCCCTCTTAATCATAACTTTCTGCTAAGGTTCTGCTGCTGATTGACATTGAGCTGTCCTACATCAACACCAACCATGAGGACTTCATAGGCTTTGCTAAGTAAGTACCCCTCTCACCTCCACCTTCTCCAGCCCAATTTACAGCCTGCTGTCTGTGACAAGTGTCTCACTGAGGGCAAGTTTGATGAACTTTAATTTGCCTTTTGTCCGAACGTGTGGTTCCATTGATTTTTTTTTTTTCTTGATTTTTTTTTTTTTTAAAAAGAAAAGACATGTAATACGATAACTTTCAGCAATCAATACGCATGCAATCCAGCTCTCACTTTAGACCCTTGACAATCACTGCACTGCTCCTGATTCCAGTCATTTCCTATAATAAGTTTGTGTCCATAGATGATTGTCTGAAAATGCTAGCCAAGGCACTATGTAGCTTGTTTTCCCTTCCATAGTTTTCCGTGGCGTCTGTCATATAAATGGCACGCACACAGCAGTCTGGCTCACAGCTCTGCACACTTTCAGTAGAATGTGCATGTGTCGTATACTGATTAACTATGAGAGAGCAAACCCGTTGGTTTGGTTTGAAATTGGAGAGTGAGGTAATTATGCATTTTTAGAGAAACTAGTTTCTGCTCTCTAGTTTCTAGTCACATGGTTGTGGAGAAGTCCCAATGAAAAGCAGAGGAGCGATAGATGGGGTAAAGATTACTGGAGTCAACAGCAAGTCGATGAGTGGGTAAAGACTTCACAAAAAGTGTTAGTTTGTGTCAAATCAAAGTAGGCGGCTTAAGCCAAACCGAACATCCGTGTTACCTCCTGCTGATGGTATTGGATGTTAGCAAGCTTACAGGGTTGCAGTTGGATGATTTGGACTATTGAGTGCAGAGCTCCAGCTTATAATTACATACATGTTGTAAACTACTGTGCCTCAGTGTGCAGCATGCCAATTAGTCATTTAGCACATATCTCTCCCTCTCAGTAAAGTGGATGTTACATTGATCAAGGTCACTTTAGATGCCGCCTTCTCCCCACTGCATGCAGCATTACTTGCTGAGCCTCCAAACAAAGTCAAGCATGCTCGGTTGCTTGACTATAAACACTACTTATGTTGGCAATGAAGAGAGAAAGTGCTGACGTTTTACTGCATTGACTTTAGATGCTTTTGTGCACTGGAAACTAATTTGCACATTGCAAAGTGTTCACTGTGTTTGTGGTATATCCCTAAGCAGTTTGTGGTTGAATTCGTGTTCTTTTTAGCATAGTAGTTACAGTAGCATGTAGTTGAGTGACGCTTCCCTGCTCTGTGTGGGTTGTTTCATTGACCAATAACAAAGCAAGCCCCAGAGTGTGTGCGTGTGTGAAGGTTTATCCTCTGCATGGCAAGCGGATTGATGAAACTTGTCGGCGGTAAGCAAGGGCTGTTTAACGGTTCTCATGACATCACTTTCAGTCTTGACTACAGAAGGCTGGATGATGGTAGCTCCCCAGTGTACGGCAACAACAGGTGGGCAAACAGAAAAGATTGAGGGTTTTGTCTTATAGCATTTGTAAGACCATTATAGTCCCCATGTAGTGCAAATTCTTCCCCAGCCTACTTCCACATCCATGTGTGTATGTATTGGTTCAATAATAATGACGCCATGAACATCTTAGGTAAACCCACACAAGTCACTTGTGAATACTTGTGTATTTTAGAGATGTGGTATAAGGTGTGTTGTGATCTCTTTATGTGATGACAGTGCTCAGCAGAGGAACACGGCTGCGAACAAGAAGAGGGCCATACCGAACCAGGTATGTTTGCTCGGTCAGCTTTTCACCAATCCCAGATTTAATCTTCCTTTACTGACGCCTCCCATTACCAACCTGTTAATAAACCTAGTGAGCATACCTGACATAACTTAGCAGTGATAAAGACCCTTGGCCATTAATCTATCTTGACCTACCTAACTGTTAATGACACTGACTGTATCCAGTCCCAATCTTTTCTAATCCTCATGTTCAACTGGCTGGTCTTTGCCAATATTGTTACAAAGCTGGTACCTCTCCTTTTCTATTTTATTCAGTGTTTTGTTGAAAAGTTTGTTTAAATTGTAAAGTGTATTTGAGGCAATTTTTAATATGATTGTATTCCCGCTAATTAGCCTCAATGGCATTTTCAGTAAGGGGAGAGTTGCCTTAGTGAACTTAAAGAAGACCCTGCTTCACTGCTTTATTGTTATTTATTTATTTATTTTTAACGAGCATTTGTCTCTGGCTGTTATTAATTGCTGTTTGCATGTGATCTAGGCATGATGGTGTGAAGCAAAGTAGCAATTGATCCCCAAATTATATTGATTGTTTTGCCTTCCCATTAACTCACAAGCATCCTTTGCTACAGAATACAGAATGTGCATGGATCCTGCACCTATCAACTGAGCAACAAATATGACATAACCAAATTGTGGTATACTTGAAGTAATTCTAATTGCATGTAATTCTCTTGCTCTCTCTTTCTCTCTATACCTCTTTCTCCTCTCTCTTCATCTTCCTTTCTCTGGTTGCCAAATGGATTTCCTCTGTTTTCCTCCTGTGTGTGTGCACTTCCTTCAAACTGTCATTCCTGCCATTTTACCATCTTCTTTTCAACCTTCCTCATTACTGCTTCACTCCTCTTCTTCTCCTCTTTCCTCCTACATCTTGTCCTTCATCTTCATTTCTTTGCTTCCTTACCTTATTTATTTTGGCTTTGATTTTATACTACTCCCCCTTTTTTTTTTTTTTTTTGGCTTTAATCTCCCCCCTCCCCCCCTCCTGTTACTGCAGGGTGAGATTCTGGTAAGTACTCCTCAAACCCACACCCTGCCCGGGGCAGTAGGGGTAACTCATGCAGAAGAACTGAGGCCATCACAGAAAGGTCAGCTGGTATAGTTAGGCTTCAAAAACAGGCTGCTATGAAATAACTGTTTAAACAGCTAGCTATAGCAAATAGCACTTTATACTTTCATCATAATGAATTGTTGTACCTCTCTGCAGCTTGACGCACTAGGAGAGGTCTACGAGGAAAAGGTAGAGTCTCAGGACTGACTTAAAGTGATATCAATTACAATTCTGACATCAGCACGCAGTCCAGTAATTTGGACTATCTTTAGAGTAACACTCGGCACATTGACTTCTGTAATTCATCACTTTAATATGACAGTAATTGTCATTAATTCTACATTTTGGTTGCTACTAACATTTTCTCTATTGAATAATATGAAAAAGATATGAATTATTTTGTGCCCATAAAGGCTTTTGGCACTTGGCAGTGCTTTGTTCTCTCTGTTAAGGACCAGAGAAAGATAACAAGGAACTCTTCCACCAGTAACCGTGGAGGCGTCAGTTCTCCTGTCCTTGGGTTTTTACCTCTGCTGCTGCCTCATGCATGGTGACTCAAAAGTTTGCCTTGTGGAAATCATCCGAAGTGTCACTGGGGACAAAATGGGTATTGAGAGTGGAACAAATAATAATAATAATAATAATAATTACTCATTTCCTTTATGGATTGGTTGTTAGATTAAATTCATTACATTCTAAAAGATACCTTCTTACTAATCAAAGCTGTATTTGTACTATGATTGATTATGACTTTGGGATTTCTTTAATTAAATGAAATGTTTTGGGGGTTTTGGTCATTTTGATTTTCTTTTTTTAATATTTGACAAGACAAATTCAAAATGTCATTATTTTTATTTTTTTACACCAATCCTATGAATTTCTTTCCTTTGACTCTGATGTAATCTAACACCTTTAATTAACCATTGCATCACAAAAATTTAGATTTAACTGACTACAGAAACAAGAACATCTCACCTGTGAAATCCTCACATCGCTTATGCAAGCTTACATTAAAACAGGAAGCAGTATTTCTACCTGCCTTAAATCCCCTGGATTTAAGTCCTTTTATTGCTCTGAAAAGTTACGTTATGTTCATGCCAAGGCAAACTACCACGACTAGCTTCTGCATTCCTAACTCCTCTCCCATGTTTATGTTGGCGCTTTTGAACCAATTAACCTTTATTTCCCATTGCTCACTCCAGTCCTCTCCTGGGTGGAAAAGGAGTGCAGGAGAGAGGTCTAAAGCAGGTTTTGAAATGGACATTTCCACTTAGATGCAGTCTGCAAAAAAGCACACTTCTCAAAGATAGTTTCACATACTGCACTTGAAATGCATGAAGCTCTGTGTGAGAAAATGGAGAGACCATGGTTACACTGGTTTCTCCATAATGCATGGACTCTTCCTAAATTGATTCCCTCTCCAGCTCTCCACTTCAGATTTTTCTTTGCTTTTAAATTTTTTGTCCCGCTTGTGATCTCTGCTAACTCCGTCCATCTGCTTGGCTCTGTGTTTAATCTCCTTCGCTACAAATCACTTTTCCTTCTTTACCTCTTTCTTTTAAAATCAAGTAATTAACACTCTTTTCTCAAAGTTCAGCTAAACCCATTAACAATGCTGCTCTCTAACTTCCAGTGCATAGGCTAGGCTTTACTGACCCGCTGGCATTAACATACCACCGTCGACCTTTGGTTTTTGACTTTGTATCAGAGCAGCCATGCTGTGGGTACTATCAGGACCCATTTGGTCATTTCCTTACTGTGGACTATAGACAATGAGGCCTACATCCCTCTTTTCAACCTTGTAATGCTTTTGTATATAGTCATCCATATTACATGTGTATATACTAGATAAATGTGCATGTTTTTCTGTTCTTTAGTCACTCCATTTTGTCATAGTTTAGCATTTTCAGATTCTCTCTTTTGTGATACCTAGTTAAGTAAATTAGATTTGTTTAGGTACAATGTTTAATATGTACATAAAAAGAAAAAAACACAAACATACCAAGGCCCAGCAGGTAAGCGGGTAAGGTTTTATTGTTGTTAAATCCCATAATTAATGGAACTTTATGGGGTCCACATTTCGCCAGTGCATGAACCTCATTGTTAAAGCTTTCCCTCAATCCTCCTGGTACCCCTCTCTCCCTACAACCCTTCTCCGTCATATTCTCCTGACCATACAGGTGATCAGGAAAGGCTGGCTAACCATCAACATCAGCATCATGAAAGGAGGCTCCAAGGAATACTGGTTTGTCCTGACTGCTGAGTCCCTGTCCTGGTACAAAAATGAGGAGGTGAGAAGAGTTGCTGTGTGGTTAAGACGCTGCTGCTAATATAAACTATCCCAAATGAGGATTTGGTGTCATTTCCCAGCCTAGCCTAACCAATGTGCAGACTACTGTTCAGCTGCAGCCTGATGAACAGGTAGTCTGAACACTGGGCAGGCGAGGTGGGGGTTGAGGGGTGAGAAGGACTCTGATGGGAGGAAGGACCCAGAGGTCATTACGTCTGCATGCTGCAACTGTAGGACCGAGGACACAAAGAGTAAATATTATCTCAGTAATCATACATATGAAGAAAAAGCCACGTGTATATAGGAACTGCTTATTACTAAAACAACAGAAAACTTAAAATTTAAGTTTTTTGTGTGAAAATGCAGCATTACATGAAACATTTTAACCATTACAACAATATGTTTAAAGTGACTCAGGCGAGTGACTTGTGCCAGCCCCTCTTGGCTAAACAGCAGTGTCTAAATATGTTTTGTAGAAAAGATATGTACTGAGTCTCGAATTCAAGGAAAGGAGACAAATGTTCACTCCAAGAAGCATGCGTGCCCTGATGGATAAACTTAAAATGATCAGACTTAACTGATTTAACTAAAATGAAAGTTTGACTACTTTTAATAGCATGAAATTCATAAAAAAAAATCATCACATTGCTCACCCACTTGATCGTCCTTAGTTGTATCCATTCTTCCACCAAGATTATTATTATTATTATTTTTTTTAAAAAGAAGTCATCATTTAAAATATATATACATACACACACACACACACACACACACACACAAACGTTAACTGAAAGGGCGTCCTCACGTTGGTAGCCTTTTGTGAAAAGTCGAAGAGAAAGGAGCGGTACGATGGTGGAGGCAAACTGACGTGGCAGGCGGGCTGAAATGTTCCAGCCGGGATCTGACTTTGGAATTTGCAGGAAATCGTACTGGGTTACGGGGGCCAGAGCAGAGGGAGGGGGTGATTGTGTGTACAAGTGTGCATGTGTGTAGACACTTGTTCACATGAGTCAGCCTAAATGATTTAGGAATTGGGTGTGCAAGTGCGTCGTTATGCACACGCCCAAAGTTCAGTTTTATGTATTTGTTCGCTTTAGTCAGGCTTGTCTGTTTGTTTGTCTTTGCACGTGCAGTTTTTTTTTCTTTTCTTTTTTTGCGAGTGTATGTGTCGTGAGGGCGGGGAATCATGAGGAACTGAGTGATGTAACTCTTGGGCCTGCACCCCGCTCTCTGTGGTTGTACAGACATAAATGCTTCCAGATGTCTTTGCTCAACAGCGAAAGCTGGCACCCCATCCCCCTAGAGCTCCCTCATGCTCCTCCTCCTCACACTCATCATGCATTTCTTCATCCCACCAGCCTGGTGGTCGTCCACACAGAGGAAATGCATTCCATCATGTCTGCTCATTGGTGTCAAAGTATCAGAGCAACGCTCTGTGATTTTCATCTACAGCCTACAGTTGAAATCAGAGCTCTTCAACCCTACATAGTATGTAGGGGTTACACATCAAATCATTTAGAAGTTCTATAAGTAACATTTTTGAGTTAAGTGAAATATTCAAACAGAGAACATTTTCTGTGGTATTTAAAGAAAGCAAATGAAGAACTGAAAAAGAGTAAGGGTTTTTGTTTCCCACAGAGAAATTAGAATTAGAAAAGGCCTCCAAAGTTTGGGGGGAATACCAGAAAAATTTGATGCCATTAAGGACAAAGAAGGCTCTCTATAAAATCCCAACCTGATGAATAATTTTTCTACTAGTCTGCTTTGAGGAAAGCTTCATATGTTTTAGTACCATCGGTCATTTTCTGAAAACTTGACTCTGAAATTTATTTTTGAATTTTATTTGTTTTTCAATGCTTTTGTAAATTTCAGTAAATGTTATTCACATCATGAGAAATGTCTTGACTATTGGGAGGTTTAAAAAAAATTCACTACAGCACTGTGTAGAAGTCCTTATGTGTTCTCTGTTATATGTTCAAGGTTTGCCTGTTATTATTACTTTGTGTCGTGTGTAAAAACGTTTTTTTTCTCATGCTAGGAAAAAGAAAAGAAGTATATGCTTCCCTTGGATAACCTGAAGCTCAGAGATGTTGAGAAAGGCTTTATGTCCACAAAGCACATCTTTGCAATCTTCAACACTGAACAGAGGTCAGTCGTGTTAATAATAAAACCTGTACTTGTTGACCGGTATTCCTGCAGGCCTATCTTTTCCTTGTGTGTGCATGAATTTGTGTATTTGAGTGAGGCTACACACAGCCACTTGTTTATCTCTACAGGAACGTGTACAAGGATCTTCGCCAAATAGAACTGGCATGTGATACTCAGGACGATGTGGACAGCTGGAAAGCGTCTTTCCTCAGGGCTGGAGTTTATCCAGAAAAGGACCAGGTATGTAACAAAGTATTTCTGTTTGACTGGTTCTTTTCCATTAAAGAACCAGAAAGCATTCATAATCAAGCTCAGAGTTTGGACTTACTGTGCAACTATAAACACTCTATAGCGCTTTTTCTCTCTTTACATTTTCAGGAGAATTTTCATATCTGCTCCTATTACAGGAAGTAGATGTGTGTAGGCTATAATTCTGCTTCATCTTTGCTGTTTTGTGTTTTGATGTTGTGGTTAAGGAGGAGAATGAAGAGCCTTGCCCTGCAGATACATTCTCCATGGATCCTCAGTTGGAACGGCAGGTGGAAACCATACGCAACCTGGTGGACTCGTACATCAGCATCATAAACAAATCTATCAGAGATCTTGTGCCCAAGACCATCATGCATCTCATGATCAACAGCGTAAGTTCAGCAGTTCTCACCACCAGACCAAAGTAATTGACTAGACTCGAAATACGCTAGAAGTAGAGTTATCCAATCACATTGGAAAATTTCTTTTGGGGGGAAGGGTTTGTTTTTATAAGTTGGGCATAGCAGTGTGCAATTTCTCTGACGGAGCAGTGATCATGTTGCGGTGGGCCATACTGTGGGAAGTGACATGCGTATTTAAGTTACAAAGTTATGCAGTTGCACCATGAAATGGGTTCAATCGGTTGATAGTTGCAGAAAACAGTTGGTGCCCACACCCATACTGTGTAATGCCTGAATGGTGTGGTGTTTTCCAGCACTATTCAACCATCGGAAATACAATATGAGAAGAATATATATCCTGACAGTGTCTGCATGTTCTGGGTCTGTTACTGCAACACTGCACTGTATTTCACTTAGAGCTTAATTGGCTTCTTTTCTGCAGATTCTCTATGACAGCCACTTCATACAGTGCATAATACATTCAAGCACAGTTTCTGGTTAAAGCGGATCCTAATTGTGAGGATATGTCCTGTGAAAAATGCCAACAGTAACTGTATCTCAACCTAAACTTTAAATGAGAGCATGTACTATTGCAACACTCTGCATGTCCTAAAATATTGCACTTCCACACAGTATCCCTCCTACGCACTCAAAGTGTATTTCTGTGAACTGTGGGAGGACGTAGCATGTTTTTTACTAGTTCTGTTGATCGTTGTCTTTCTTAAAACAAGCTTTTAATTGTACTTACAGTACTAAGTGTATTTGCTGTAGAACTATGGAGAACAGTTTTTAGTTTTCTTGTTTTTTGTTATTGGCATTAGTCGTGCATTTTATTTTGACACAAGTTCCTAAACCTGAAGCAATTAAGAGAATTTATGAGGCATCCTCACAGTAACTTGCCCACTGTCCATTTATTCTGATTTATTATTTTAGTGAGCCTACTTTGACATCTTCTAGCAGTCCAGCAACTACACATACACACACTTGTAACAAACTCCTACACGACTGTCTAGTAAGCAGCTCTTTTGCCAAGACTTTCAAATATTTTTGGTCACAGATCTATGCGTATTTTTCTTTTATGAGTAAGTATTAACCCCATAATATCTTATTAATTGGAACCACATACTACAGCCATTTTCCTGCTCCATATCTAAAGATTCTGTCTTGATTAATATGTCCTCCTTATAGGCGAAGGACTTCATCCACTCAGAGCTTCTGGCCTACCTCTATTCATCTGGGGATCAGAACATCCTGATGGAGGAGTCGGCTGACCAGGCCCAGCGTAGAGACGAAATGCTGCGCATGTATCATGCACTCAAGGAAGCACTGGTCATTATTGGCGACATCAGTGCCAACACAATCTCCACCCCAGTACCGCCACCTGTAAATGACTCCTGGATGCAGGAAGCCAGGTGAGGGTTAACGGGGTGTGAATGTAATAGTTGAAACACTCTTTCTCTAATCACACAGGAGAATTCATGTGATCTTTGTGTTGGTTTTCATTTTCCTTTCCGTTTGTCATGCACTAAACTTTTTCTCAGTCCGACCGCTCAGCGCAGGCCAACTCCTACATCATCCCAACCCCCCAGCCGTCCACCTGCTGTGAGGGGACCAACACCAGGACCTCCCTTGAACCCTTCCCCTGCATTTGGAGCACCACTCAATCCCTCCCCGGCCTTTGGTGCACCCCCAATCCCCTCCCGCCCAGGCCCGCCCATCAATGCCTTCAATAGCAGTCAGGATCCCTTCAGTGCACCCCCACAGATCCCCTCCCGGCCTGCTCGTGTCCCTCCCAATATTCCCAGGTAAGTTTTATGATGTGACCAGCAATGCGTGGAAGGTGTTACTGTGATTTTTGTCGCACAGACTCTCTAACACTTTGTCTTTGACGTCACATCATCGTGTTTCTTTCGAGAGTTCCAGGCATGGTTTGTGGTTTGTCTGTCGTTTGTATACATACCTATTATTTCTGTATGCGTCATTCTTTCCTGAGTCTCAAGTTTCTCTTTGTCACTCTTCTTCCGTTCTTCTCTCTCTTCTGCTTCTGTTTGGGAAGTTTGGTTTCTTCACTGCCTCTTTGAGAGCACATCTCACTTCTTGTCCTGGTTTTTCTCTCCTCGTTACAGCCGAAGACCCCCTGGTGCTCCTTCTCACCGGCCCACCATTATTCGCCCTGCTGAGCCCTCCCTGCTAGACTAGACCTGTGGCCGAGTCCACCTAAGAGTGTGTGTATTTGTGTGTGGATGTGTGTATCTGCACAATATAGGCAGGGGCGGGGGCTCAAGGGGAGGGGCTGACTGATATAGTGCATAACATGCAACATCCAGCCGCATTGATGTCTGTTCAAGCAATGTTAATAAGCTGCTAATAATGTGTTTATAAATGCGCAGGAAAGAAAGCAAGCCCTTAACCACTTGAATATTGCATTTGACTGCTCTAAAAGAGGAAAACAAATGGCTCATCTGTGAGATGCATTCAGCTTCTGTCATTAGGAGATGATGTGTCAGATTCAATATTTTTTAAATGTAATAACTGGTTAATTTCCTTTACAGTTTATTTCCTGGCAAGGTTCTCAGCAGAAGTGCATTTATTAAGTTATTAACTGGTACAGGCTGGGTTTTTCTCTCCCCTCCGCCCTACTTTTTTTCCCCTTCAAAATAAGCCTGGACGTTCAAGTCTAGGTTGGTCTTTGTAATATACACCCATAACCAGCTGTTCTCTCGGGTCTCCTGATTTCATATTGGAAAAACAATGGCTTATTATCACTGTTCTTTTTTCTTCCCTTGTGTTGCTTTATTTGAGTGAATTTGTCCTTTTTAAATGACAGTTATACATGTAGCTTTAAAATGAAATCTTAATCTCAACAGAGTGTAAAAACAAAGAAAAAAAAAAAAAGATACAGAGCAGGGTTGTTTGACACTGAGAGAAATAGCTTCGGTTCCTCCGTCAACTATTATTTTCCTCAATGAAATGTTATTCATTGACCGTTATAATCCAAGCACTTCTAACCGCCTAGCCTTACATTAAGCCACTCATAGCAGGGATGCTGTAGCTTGTTACCATAACACTATGCACAAAAGTCCGGGGGGAGGGGTGGGATGGATGCTGTCTGCACTTTCTGGGAAGCTTTCTCCACTAATTTGGAGATGATCACGTCTTGAATTTTAATCCTTCTAGTCTCAGTCATATCTCAGTGAGGCTACAGCCTTGGAGGAGAGTTAATTCCTGGATTAGCGGATTTAAATAGAACGGCGCACACGGTACAGTTTTCTCTCTGAGAAGATAAAACTTGATGAAGCTGAGGGGTGTGTGGACAGATCTGTGATTCAGAGCGTAAAGGTGGTATTAAGTATAGATCAGATGTTACGTCTCTGTCTGGGCTTAATTTTCAAGGAAATTTTCTCTCACTTATGCTTCCATGCGTAAAATGATCTTGTATATAGCTGGCCTATTCTGGGGAGTTAGCTTATCTCTCATTTTATTATAGGGTACATGACAAAGCATGCTATCGATCATAATCCAAGCCCAAAATGTCAAAATACAACGGTAGTCATCAAATTAAAGAAAGCACTAGCACTCATTTCATAGATTAGACTTCAATAAAGGCAGGAAAAGAGATTATTTCATTGTGCTTTATTTAAAATCTGGGCTTTTTTTTTTTTTTTTTTTTCCTCCCCCCATTTCTTTTGATGCTTTGGTAGCAATTGTATCATCTCTGTACAGGTATGTTCAATTCAGCCCCCCAGCTTCGCCTGGACTGTTACTTGGGGTTTTGCTACAGGGATTATCTGTCTAAACTTGGACGTGCACTTGGTTCAGCTGTGATTATTTGATGATGATCTTTTGATTGCTCTTTGAACGTATTTGACCATAATAAAAAAAAAATATATATATATTTTTAAGTCTTTAAGGGGAAATTGGGAGTTACATTGGGCACTTGTTTTCTGTTTTGTTTTTTTTTGTTTTTTTTTTTTGTTTGATCAGTAGTGGTGAGCAGGTGCTGGGATTTGTGGTTTACAAAGGCACATCCTGTCAAGAGAAGCTCCCTAAGATGGTAGTCTGCATCAAGGAAAGATGATTAATTAGCCAGACTGACAAATCAAAAAGCTGTTTAAAAAAAAAAAAATGCAGCAAGATCCCAAACCACTGCTTCTTGAGACAAAATGTGCCTTTTCTTCCTTTCTCAAGTTCTGGCTTTCAGTGACAGCACCAGGAAGAATAAAATATTCCTATCCGGTCTTTATACTGAAGATCTTTAATAATGGATCTTCCACACTCCCCATGGTACACAAATTTTAAACAACTAAAACAGATATTTATTGGTCTAGAGTTTAAATCTCTGTGATTGTCACTTAGACCTGCCCTTGGGAAGGCTAACCTGTAAATGGCTTGTCATATAGTAGGCTGTGAGCAAACTGCCTTTCTCCCTAATGGACGTACCCATCTTTCTTCGAACCCAACTCTCGGATCTGGAAGACGGGGATTGGAAACAACCTGCAAACATTTTTTTTTTTCTTCAAACCTTGTCAAGTGCCTCTGTAGCAATTAATTGATTTGAATAAACAACATGAACGGATTTAGAAAGGCGAGTAAATAAAGAGGTGTTGTGTACAATAAAGGGACTGGCTCTGGTGGTTGGTGTCTGTTTGTGTCTTGTGTGGTCTTCTCTTTCTCTCAGATAATGTATAGAGCATTTCCTGGTGGTCCTCTCCTTTCTCTTTGCTTTCGCTCTCCCTCTCTCGGGCTAAAACAAGCCCATATTCCTATGGCAACCTTCTACTTAACAGCCTGCAGAAATGCATCTTGACAAATCCTGTGGTGATGAGCAGGAACACACTACATTTTTGCAACATTAACTTTTAATCATTGTTTCTCTGTGGGCCAAATCATGTTCCAATAACAGCTTCTCAGATTTTCTCTTGCAACACTAAATTGAGATCATACATTTTTCACACTGATGAAAGATAAAAGGTTGCTTTTAGTATTTAGATTTTTCCAGGCAGTATTTAAAATTCAAATGTCAAATGCACTTCCCTAGTATTTCCCTTTGCTTAAACAAAAGGTCCTTCTATCCCTCAGCCGGCACCCGCCACAGTACAAGTGTCCTTGCTGTTTTGATAACTGGATCCTGAAGGGTTAACATGTCAACGGCAATTCTTTACTGCGTGTCACCAAGAGATTAATGTCAGTTGTTCCTGAACAGGCGCCCGGCCCCTCGTCGAAACCAGCAGTGACCTTGGCCGCTCCGCAGTGAATGTGAAATGACTCCAATCAATGACAACAATGGGAGCAGAAGAGCACGTTTTAATTTCACTTCATCAAAACAAAGAGGCACTCCCAATAACGCTGTTACAGTCCTGCAGCCTAACTGAAGAATTCAAACTGAGTGGCATGGTTCAGGGTTTTGTTTCTTTCTTTGGGATAATGACACTAATGATTGTGGGCACAAAAAGCTGAAATGGTTTGAAATCTCATGGTGTACTTTCAGTTCTCTGTTCCCAATCCCCCAGAAGACCTTAGAGCATTTGTTTTGTATCATTTCAGTTCTGGTGCCAACTCACAAAGTGCAGCAGGAGAATTGTATTATAATTTTTCATGTATCTGCTCAGTGATGCAAAAGAGAGAATGCCTTTCAAGTGGTGGAGCATTACCACAATAAAATGATTCATGGCAGAGTCTGTAACTGCTCACAGTTATAAAAATAGACACCTGGTTTTACTGACTTCTCCACCTTAGTACCACAAAGTGCAATTGCATGAAACAAGTGACTCTGATGCCTTTTTCCCCAGCCACCTGACTGTTATTGTTTTGTGTAATATTTAACTGTCATATAGTAAATCTAATCAGGGACTTTTCTTTTTATGATTATAAATATTTATTTTATTACAGTTACTCTTTTGCATCATTTTGTTGTTTTTTTGTTTTTAAAGCTTTTAAAAAGCTTCATCATGCGCTTTCATGAGGTGACGTATCTGATAATTAGTTTTTTGGTGTTCTGATAATCTTAGTTTCTAGATGTGCCAAATGTAGTGTTTGTAATTCAATAAACTTTCAAGGGAGAACAACTGACGTTCTAGCTTCCCTAATGAAACTTTTAACAAATACCGGTGCTACAGGCATCCACTACTGTGCTATAAATGTGATTTCAGGGATGACACAAAAGCAGAAAGTGGTTTCCACAATGCATCAAAGGGAACAGTTTTTGACAATTAAAAAAAAATCCAGTGCAAAAACCAGCTTTTTAAAATGATGTAAACTATTCCTTTAAATTCAGCTCCCATGTCAGTTGAGTGTTTTCTGCTAGTCTTTCGTCGATGGAGGTAAGGATGGTTTTGTTATGTGCGGACCTGCTTGGTGTTGACAAAGAGGCGTCGGAGGGTGTAAATTTGAACAACAGCAACAGTGAGCATGACCGACAGGTTTACGCAGGACCAAAAGGACACTCGCCACAAGTTGTCCTCCAGAAGGTAGCGGTCTCTCGCCTCAAATGCCCTCAGCATAGCCTGGACCTGATGGCTTTTCTCCAGGTGCCGGTGCACAGAGTCCATTCTCGCCTGGAGGGGGACAAAAAAGACATTAAGTGGATTTAAACGAATGGCGCTGATATGATAACCAGTTGTAGAGTAAATTTAGATCCAGGACATGCATAATTTTATTTTCTGCTCTCACCCTGATGTCTTCCATTTTGTAGTCCACCATGCTGTCTGAAGTTACAGTCTCTAACCAATCATCTTGGCCTCCGTTTTTGCTGTTCTGATTATTAATGACGACCTCAAAAAACACCATCTTCTCTGACATTTTACTGAAGCTGTTGTCAAAACATAACCGGTAGTCTCCATCAACTGTGGGATCCACCCTACAGGAAAAAGAACATTTTGAAGACAGGTGGCCGATCGATATGAATCTCCCACATTGTATATGTCTTGATACACATTCAATCATCCGGGCAAGAAAGAGTTTATCTGGACAACTGCGAAAAACTGTGATGAAAAATTTCTCCTACTGAAAACGCAATGTCCGCTAAAATGTACGTTATTAGGTAGACTTTAGACCTTCTTCCCTTTAATTCAGTTCAGATTTGTATAGCAAAAATCACAACAGGCGCCTTCAGAATGATTTCTTCTGACCTCCAGAAGTGCCTAATTCAAGGCACAGATTCAACAAGGCGCTGTAAACAATCCTCTGAGATTTTGGTTCATATTAAAATGATGGCATCACACAATTGCAGCAGATTTGTCAGCCGCACATTCATAATGTGAATCTCACCTTTCACCACATCCCAAAGGAGCTCTATTACATTGAGATCTGGTGACTGTGGAGGCCATTTGAGAACTGTGATCTGATTTTCATATTCAAGAAACCAGTTCGACAGCTTTGTGACATCATGGCATATTATCCTGCTAGAAGCAGCCATCGGAAGATGGACACATTATGTTCTGTAAACCCAAAAGATGGTTTTATGTTTGTGAGGGGTTTTTTTCTTGCTTTTTAAATTTTTTTAAAATCATTTTAGGGTTTGTAGCCTACAATTTAAAGCACCTTGAGATGACAGTGGTCATGAAGGAGCTATATAAACAGAACTGAATTGAAATGAAGCAAAAATCACAGCAGATCAGCTGTTTTTGAAATACTATGACCAGCCCATCTGGGAACAACAACAGTGTTGCATTCAAAGTCACCTAAATAACGTTTCTTCCCCAAAATGATGCTTACTTTGTCATCCTGAGCATACCTACATGCCTAAACACATTCATTTACTGCCCTGTGATTAGCTGATCAAATATTTGCATTAAAAAGAACTTGAACAGGTGTATCTAAGTCATTCTTTACGTACATTTGTTTAACTACTTTTTAATAGAAATACCAAAGAGCAAGAGAGACTGCTCATCTCAGACTGAACAGATACGCACATGTGGATACCATCAGACCTCCTGAAGTCAGAGACTAGCCGATGTCCGGTGGGTGAGAGGAGGATAAACCCAACATCCAGACCTGACCCTGCGATCACCTGTAACAAAAACAGGGATTGAAGTCAGTATTTGCAAAGGTTTGAAGTCACAATCACACAGAATTCACTAACACAGCTCATTTCTTTTCATCCCAGACATGCAGCTTACATGTGAAGCTTCTCTACTTTACAGGTTCATTTGCAACAGCTGCCTGAAATTCAAATTAGAACCCTGATAGTAGCCTGAGCGACAACCTAGCTCACGTGTTATCCCACTGTCTGAGTTCTAGCCACACAGTTCTCAGCAGTTAAAAGTGTTTATTTCAGCACCTAAATAACCCACTAGTTAATGAAAAGCACAGGGTCAGACAAGTTTAACACCCAAGATAGGAAATTGATGAATTTTATCAGTGACTGACTGAAAAAAAAAAGGATTTTGTCAGATGTTTACTTCTGAAGCAGGACTGGAACTTAAGGATACTGAAGGTGTAGTTATGTTGTTTAATGATTGTGACTTAGGTTTCCAAATGAATGCATTAATGCTACACGGAGACATAAAGAGTCATGACTCAGAACCAGCACACCACCACAGCTGCAAAGAGATTGCAGTAACAGAGTGACCGCGATACTAACTGTGGTCTGATTATAGGAAGTTAACCAAAGGTTATTCTGAATTTTTGAAATGAAAGTTTCTTTGGATTTATGCATTGTTGTGTGTGTGTGTGTGTGTGTGTGTGTGTGTGTGTGTGTGTGTGTGTGTGTGTGTGTGTGTGGGTGGGTGGGTGGTGGGGAGATAATGCATAAAGATAGATTAATCATTTTGTGGGTTATTTTGCTCCCCCTCTGTGTTATGGCTTCTGCAGCACCAGTGGTTTTGTTATCTCTCTCTATGCAATGCCAAAGTCCAACACGTTTCTTGTTTTTGAGTTACATATTATACACAAACTTTTTCCGGCTAAAGCAAACATCAGAATAAACTCTGTCCGTGTACAGACAAACACCAAAGAGAGAAGTTTCCACTCACCTGGTATTCAACTTCCATGCTGTCGTTCATCGCCGTCCTTTGGTAAAAACACTCTGTGCTTCCAGCTGGTAAGAGGAACGTAAACCCCATGTTTTTGTTTGGGCCCAAACCCAAAGTCAATCCCAAAGTCAGAGTTAAATATGCCAGCAAACACAGCTGTGCAGACGCAGTCATCATGTTTTGGTGGCAGTGCATAGTCCATTTATTCTACTTTCACCAACTATGAGCCACTTGTTACACATTTGCTACACAGTTTTCTGCATATCTCTAATTGCTTACTCGCACTCTGACAGTTGGAGAATAGCCAATAGATAGCACCGCTTCCCTTAAAAGCTCAATGAGTGGAGCCACCGTTGCGACCAATAGCGCTTTGCGGTCTGAACAGCAGAGCTGACAAAGCTGACATGAAGTAATTGGTTTGTTTAAAAAAATAAAATAAAAAAATTCTACAAAATTTCTTCGAAGACAAAAGTGCTATGTTTTTCACATTTCATTTCCCCTTTCTCTTAATTTTCTGGTTTTTACACACGTAAGATCACTAACGTTGTAGGCGAACTACCTGACATTTTCCTTTAGGTGGAGCTGTTGATGAGATAAAAAAAAAAAAAAGAATAGAAAGCAGGCTTGATATTAAAAAAAAAGAGGCACAAACATGATTTATGATGACTTCATGAATAAATAAATATACGTTGTATCATAAAGTTTTGAGTTTGTGGAGACTGGGTCCATGATTGCTGAGCTTAGTGTTCACAGAAAATGTTGCTGAGTGATTTCCATTGAACGGTCTTTCAATGGAAGATCATTTATTTACAGCCTAGAGACTATGTGATGTTATTTCTCTGTCACTTTATTATTTTATTCTTGATATATAGAAGAAGAAAACCCCCAAAACAAATCAACGAAACCCAAAACCACAGAGCAAGTGCCAATTTACAAATCACTGGAGGGCGACAGACTGAACAAACACTTATCTTAATTTAATAAAGAGATAAAGAAAGGAAAATTATGTAATACTGTACTGAATGTGACTAAATGTGACTTCTCTCTTTTCAGAGTGAGTAATAAAATCTTAGTATGAAAAGCTCATTATTTTCTGACTTTTCTTGCCCAACCTTCCCTCTCCTTTCCCAGTTCTCACACCTCTCATTGGTAGATGGAGATCTGCCACCAGTCCTCACCGAGGCCTTCCCCAAACCACAGTCTCAGGCCTAGATCTGTGCTTGTTCCCCCCGCCAGTCTCTCCCAAGAAACACTCAAAGTGAAGATGTGAAAATGATAGGACAAATAAAAGACATTTACCACTGCTATTAGGAATTAATTAAACTGTCTTAGGTCCACTTGGGTCAGCAGACAAACAGCATTAAAGGAAGTTCAAATTAATGTTCACTTCCTCTATAGTGCTCTGTGTCATATTTTGTTTCTGTTTGTCATACTTTTGTCATCATATATATATTTTCATCCTATGATTCACCTTGCATCGTTGCTCTCTCACTTTCATTGCATCATGTACACATTAAATCATCATTAATCATGTATTCCTAAGCAGGTGTTTAGAATGATCAAATGGAAACCACTTCATCATATTGTCCATTACTAGCATATTTCAGAACCACTTCACATACATTACTTTAAAAGGATGGTATGGTAAGCTCATACACTAATATGCTAATACAATCCAAGCAGCTGGTAGATCACTGGAACATGCTTAAACAGAAGTTTTATTGAAAGGATGTACCCCCACGCTTCCTTCCCCTTTCTCATTTCTCATTTCTCAGGCTTCTCATTAGTTTACGGGGATCTGCCTCGTCAGGGAGCCTCCATCAGTCCTCTCTGAGGGCTTCTCCAAACAGTAGCCTCGGCTCTGTGCTTATTCCATCTGCCATTTTCTTACAAGAAATGTTGTCTAATCTAATTGAGGATGTATTTGATGATGATGATGGTATTTGTTGGGTTGTAGGACATGCTGGAACTGTATTAGTGACAGTATTTAACAGTAATCTTGTACTTTGTTATATTTACGTGTATAGTCCACTACAAGGTCAAAGGTCGGGAATCCTTTTCAGCACTAAGCTGGTAAAATGTCTTTCCCCGTATGTCCATCACATCTTTTCTCATCAGAATGTGAAATTGTCCAGCCCCTCACCTACTGAAGCCTCAGTGACAAAGTACATCTCACTAAAACTGAGTTTTAACCTTCTTGGATCTTCTAAATGGTGAATATTGATACATTTAATGTACTCCGTTCATTCCATCCATTAAGCTTCTCTCTGGACATGTCCAAACCATCTCAGCCCTGCCTCTCTAACTCTGTCATAGCAGGTCTCACTGTCATCTTGTAAACCTTCCCTTCCATTGTTTTTTTTTTTTGTTTTTTTTTTTTGTTTTTTTTTCTTGGAAGTGACATCAGAAACAGCAGCATGTGACATCACGTGATGGCGGAGCTTCAGTTCATCCTTTGTCATCCTTTTTTTTTTTTTTTTTTTTAATAGGACAGGGGGAAAGAATGAAAGAAAGAGGGGGAGAGGAAGAAAGAAAACCAAAGGGGAGAAGAGACGGTGAGAAGGGGGGGAAGAGAGAAAAAACAAAAAAACAAAAAAACAAAAAACAAAAAAAAAAACTCCTGGGTCACCTGTATGGAGAGAAAGAAAAACAAAAAAAACAGGGGAGACAGCAAACAACAAAGAGCAACATAATAAAAAAAAAAAAAAAAGCACCATCACAATAAACTAGCTAGTCATAGATATCAATAGTTACTAAATAATAAACGATATTGTGCAGCACGCAAGATAGACAGCGCACAGTGTGCTTTGAGGCAGCAGCCAAGAAAGCTGTAGTCCGCATCTGTGAATACCCATGTGTACACCTGTGTGCATACCTGTGTGGATCAGCATGCTTGCATTCCAAAGGTTTCTCCATGTAACGATCTGCTAGAGAGTGTGGGGAGCCACAGCCCTGTCCTCTATGGTATCAAGCAGGTATGGAGGAGATCAAAACTCCAGACATCCAGAGGCACCCAGAACACAAGAGACCAAGGAAGACCCACAGAGGGGCAGCCGCGCCACTGTCCCAGTAAGAGCTAAGGAGAGTCCCAGATGAGAGCTCATTCAGCAGCCGCGGAGCAGAAGCCAGGGGGAGTTGCAGTGACGCGCCCGTGAGCTCTGCCGGCAGCCAGCTGTGCCTGAGTGACCGAGCCCCAGGCCGAGAGGCCGGGGGCACCCCACCTCCAAAGTGGCCCGAGCGAGCCCCAATAAGCGGCCGCCAAGGAGTGAGCCGGTGTGTACCCGGACACCCACCCCCAGATACAAAGAACCACCAACGCACCGATACCTGAGGGAGTCCGCCACCGGCAGGGGAAGTGGTGGTGGGTGGAGATAGGCCTCCAAACCTTGGAGGGCCCGAGATGTCCCCAGAGAGGTGGCGTCTGATACCCAACCTGACATATAGACACAGACATACAGGCACACACAGACACAAACATCCATTCCCACCCTCATGCTCTCATATGTACTTCACACTCAACCGACGTGGAGACAGACATAAAGGGACGCTGTATACACGATCACACTCCCCAAGCGTACTCTACTAACCGGGTCTAGGTACCCTTGCCCCTGGAGGGGGGAACTGCACCCAGACCCAGGTGGTGTTACCCTTTTCCCTGCGGTGGGGAGAGGCAGACCGCCCCGACTCCGCAGCAGCAGGGAGGCCCCAGACCGCAGTCGGATGGCCCTTCCATTGTTGCCGCTATCCTTCTGTCAAGAATCATCCCTGACACTCATCTACACCCACTCCACCCCCTAAGGGTGGGTGGTGGAGTGGGAAGGTGGTGCTTCTAATGACATTTAACAAAAATTGAAGTAGGTAAATAACTGAAAGAAATTCCACTATTAAATCCATATCTTAAAAAAAAAAAAAGAAGCTTTGTGTGGCCTTCAGAAAAAATATTTTTTTTACCTATGAGACTGGCAAGAATTTAAACAAATCCCTAAATTATTTTAGGTAAAATAAGTATAGTCTTAAAAAAGCGATGTCGATTTTTCAAAAACTAGTCCACCACATCATCCCAAGAACAAACTGTTTGATGCAAGAACCCTATAGGGTTCTTCTTGCTGGCACTTTATAAAGTGCCATTACAGGAACTGTAGGTCAGGTATGAGGGTTAGAGTGCATGCATCTCGAATCAACCAGAGATTGCACATTTGACCTACATTGCAAAACCGTTGCAGCTGTTTAGAGCAAAACAGCAGTTTGCAATGACCTTACAGGTCGTTTGCAATATTGTGCTCTGGAGACACAAATCAAAGTTAGAGTTGTTCAGCAGCACTAACAGCAGACCAACCAAGGACAGCTTTGCCACATACTGATGGAAACTTTATTGTGTTGTGGTTGTTTGTTTCCTGGGGGATAAACGGCTCTCTGCCATTGCCATTCAGCTTTGAATTCATTCTGCATTCTGCTTAACATGAGGCCATCTGTGCCAAAGCTGAGTGGACTTTTAAGACAGCGATGGCCCTTTACACCAAGGAACGACTTAAGAAGGAATCACTCAAAAAGAAGAAGTGAAGTGGAAAGTTAAGTCAAAGGCAAGATTGAAATGACATGTTCTTGCATTTTACGCTAAGACTATGTCACAGATTGGTGGAAAATTACACCTATACATTTTTTAAATTAACTAATTTCCCCTGTGTCCAAGCATAAAATGTTTATCTGTAGGGAAAGCGTCCAACAAATTGCATTGGGTGTGCATATTTTTTTCCCCATGACTGTTATCACCCTCATGTAGAAGCTAAACGACTTTTTCCTGCTAACCAATGGGATGCTAACTGTTTACTAATTAGATGCTAGTGAAGATAATGAAAAATTATATTAACCAGTGCTACGTATTACCAGCACTGACTGGATGGAATATGCATACTGTTTAAACCTCAAAATACTTTCTCGTAAAATAACCAAGCCTTGGGAGAAAATATATACATTTTAAACCCATTACTTAAGGTGGCTTGTGACCTTTTAGGGTCTTTCACAAATGTGCTTAAAGTGACAAAGGACATGTGTGTACAACTTTGGTCTGTTACTGTAACTGTCAGACCAAAGAGAGTGTTAACGAGGGAGGAAGTGGGACTGGAGACATTCTGCACTGCTGCTGCACTGAAGTGGGAGGGTGTAAATGGGGAGGTCAGAATGCATTGCTCTGGGTCTTCCACTCACTGAATGTCGCCTTCAACCGTGACACTTCAAAAACGATTTATTGACTACACTGGAAAGAGTGACATAACCTCGGAGTATCCTTTGGGTGCGTGCAGTTCAAGTGCACGTTGGAAGCTCTCAAAGGTGCTTTGGTGATACATCTCAAGACTTCTGTCTCTGATTGCTGGTAAGTTTGCTCCACTTGAACCAACCAGAAGTAAGCCCACCCATTCTGAAACTTCTTCACACTTGCCTGTCTCTCAGGTCTCTCTGTCTTTACTGTCTTTTTGAAGTAGCAGCAGCTACTTCAGTGAGAGCGCCTCACTGAATTCTTTTCCATTTACAGAAAAAACCCAGAAAGTATGGAGAAGATTAAATATCCCTCTGTGTGTGTGGTGGACACCCATGCCACAAGGCCTCCAGTGCCCCCCAGGCTGATCCAGATGCGAAAAAAGACCGGGGTGGCTCAGATCCTGCTCTTCATGCTGGTGAGCGTGGCGCTGTGCGGCATGGTCATAGAAGCATGCTTCATCTATGGACTCTACCAGGCCGAACATGTAAGTATCACCATTTCTGTACCTTTTGCAATTTCATTCTATGATTTATTATTAGCTCATTGTCTCGGTAGATCTTTTTTCCATTAAATATCTGTTTCAACGCCTCTGAATCTCGCTTTCATTGTAAGAGTTTATTCATTGTTTACCACAGTGTTCTCACTTCCAGTTTTCTTTTCGTACTTTTTCACAGTATTCTCCTACATATTTTCTGTCAGTCATTTTAATAACACTTTCACTCAATCAGAAGTATTTGTAATCAGAAATGCGTTTGGTTAAAGGTCACAGCAGATTGCTACAGGTCTTGATTTTCTTTAAACCTGAGTTTTTGTTTTATATCATTGATATTGTCATAATTAAACATGTAGATGCATAAATAGGCATAAAAATGTAGATTACTTTGAGCTGTATGTGAGAAAGTTATTAAAAATGTAAATTTCCACAACAGAATAGAATAGAATAACAGTTTGACTTAGAGAAGATCCTATTGCAGAGATTCTTTATGCAATATGTATGTCTGGGTATCTGGAAGGGTTTGTGACGCAAACACAGGGGCTCTTGTGATAGAAATTCTGCTGAGATGAATTTATTTTCAGTAAAAACTGCTGATCATGAATTTATTTCACTATTATGGGGAAGAGGGCCAAGCACACATGGAGAAGTACTCTAAAGTCCAGCTCATTTACGGACAACTTTAATGACGTGCATGTGGGGAGGGGGGAGACATACTTTCTGAGGCGGTGGACGTACAGAGTCAGTTTCCTGTACAGCACTGATGCACTGTGTTAGGGTAGCTGTCACGTATTATAGAACAGAATAACAGCAGTGGCGTTTTTGAGTGTGTGCACAGTGTACAAACAAGGGATGATGGCAAAAAGGAAGTGGTCTACTTCTGGTATCATGATAGCAATCTACCTTCTTCTGTCCTACCATGCTCTGCAGAAAAACAATGCCTGTTACAATTACATTTTAATATTGTTAAACTTCTATTTTCACAACTTTGTTATCCACAAGAGCCGATTGCATCTACGCATCTACATGTGCATGCTCAAAAATGCAAATGCACATTAAAAATACATTAACCCTCTTTCGTTTTCGTTGCAGACCGACTCAGAATCGATCTCTAAGCTCATCGGAGGTGAGTCTCAGCACTTTATACACAGATGACGAGCATCTTCCGTTTACTTATTCCACACTACATAAATAATGTTTCGTCCTCTCACAGTTACAACTGCCACTAAACAACCCAGTTATGGTATTCCTCCCTCCAAACCGGTTGCACATCTGACAGGTAAAAACAGCATTTCCCTAACTGCCAGAAACATAATGTTTCAGTTATTACCAAGATGCATAATTAAGTACATATTGCTCTTCACAGTGTGATGTTTGCACTTTATTTTATTAGAATGATTACATTTGTTCTTATATTTTTCAGATGGACAAGATGTAGCTCATGCAAAAAACAAAATGGCATGGAGCATGAATGCAGACCCTCTCCTCTATGAAATGACCTACAAAGACAGAGAGCTTAAAATTGAGAAAGAGGGTTATTACTATGTCTATTCCAAGGTTTTCTTCTCAGACAGCAACGGATTTCAGCATCGTATTAGCATGCATACTGACAGGTATTCAGGGAATATCACCCTCCTGCAGTCCAGGAAATATCCTTCACATTCAAAAGTCAGTCAAAAAACACAATCCAACAGTTACCTGGGTGGAGTGTTTCACCTTTATAAGGATGATGGTATTTTTGTGGACGTGAGTGACACTGCAAAAATTGTACGCCACAAACCCTCTGAGAATGTCTTTGGTGCCTATATGATATAGATGCCACATAAAGGCTCTAAATGAGAGTAAATTAAAACCTATAAGTCCTCTCAGGGGTTTGTGATTCTCTTTGACATGAAAAAGCAGGTCCGTAACCGCAAGGAAGGCAAGTGTCAAATCCTCTTTGTGCCTTTGCACGTTGCAAAGTGCAGGGCTGTGCTGCCAGCTTTGTTTCTGCAGATGTAACTCTCAATTTTGTTTTATAAGTGTAACGAACAGTCGGACAACAGGGAAATTTGATATGCTTATATGCTTGTGTATTTGCTTTAAAACAAAACTTTGATTGTTAAAATATGATTTCTAACAGTTCATTTCTAATATATATATACATATTTCACAGATTGAACTTCAGATTGTTGCTGAGTGTTCATACTAATATCAAAAATAAGACTGTAACCTTTCTTTTTCCTACTTGCTGTAACACGTACAGCACACTATTTATGAATTTGTTTTTTATTATTAAAGAAAAAAGCTCATTTTTCTGTATTTATATACATTAAGTCATACAGTGCAATGAAATAAACACATAATAATTTAAAAGACCTGTTTGGTTTGGTCTTTTTTGTTAGCCATGCACAGTAAGGGAAGTGTATTCACTTCCTGCCGTGAAAGGTGAGACCGTGATACAGGCTCAGTGGTCTCTGTATTAAAAATGTTGTCGCCCACTCAGTCCAACCACACAGCAGTTACTGGAGGAACTTTTTTTTTTAAATACCACAATGGCCCAAAAAGTAAAGTGTCATCATGTCAGCTGCTTCTCACCTGAATGTATACTGGCAGCAACATTATTTAAGGTTTAAAGGTTTAAAGTGGATGTGAAAAATGTCAACGTCTTCATTGTTGGTTTACTTTTCTATTTACTACTTTTTTCAGTAGATTACATAGTTTCTTTTCAAGTCACATCTCGGCACAACGTGCAACCATGACAAGGTCTGTGCGAACGAGAAGCTCTTTGAAGCTTTTTTCTTTTTCCCCTTTTTTGTATGTCCCATGCAGTCACTGTTATACTTTCCCTTCATCTATGTGTGTTCGAAGAAGACACCCACAGAGTTGTATATTTGTAAACTGAAAAGGAAGTGGTAGTGGGGGCTGCCGGGGGGAGGGGGGTGATAGCAGCAGATTGCTTGGCTGACTCACTTTCCAACCCCAGACCCAGAGAGAAATGGCTGGTGAAAATGAAGCAACATGTGTGTGTGTGAGTGTATGTGAATGAATATGTGTATGTGCATGTATGTGTTTCTATGGGTGGGTGTGTAGGCTGAGTGATTTCTCTAATTAATTTTCCCTCAGCCAAGTATGGATTACTCAAATTGGGAAAACACACTTGAGAGCTGAAAGTGTAACTCCAGTCCAGAGTTTAGTTATCCATGAGCTGAATGATGTTTTCTCAAGTCTTCTGGTCTTTTAATAACACATGTGTGAGTCATGATCTTCCAGCGCTGGCTGACCTGTGAAGTGTGAGAGACGACGGTAGCGCAGCAGCGCGAGCTGTATCAGCTGTGTAGTTTCGAGGCCAAGCATGACTTGTATAGAGAATTTGTGTGGGCTGAGAGTACTCTATCACCGGTTATGACATGAACCAAAATCTTTACACTTCCGTATATGAAATCAACATTTTCCATTTATAAAGCAGGTCTGTGTGAGATATTGATCTCTTGAGCACTGCTGATTTTTACAATCAACTTTTGAAATAAGGCAAAAATGGCCTCTTAAATTGAACCTTTTTTTTGGCTAAAATCACACAACATAGTTTATGGAGAATATATTTTTTTATGCAAAGCAAAACTGAAAGAGGAGCACAGCAAACAGTCCGCAGCTAAATGCTGTCCCCTTGTGTTGGTACAAATAACAGTTTGGGCTTCTGTGGGGGCTTTCCCCCCTCTTCAGAACAACTCTAAAACTTTGAGTGGGGTGAACTGTAACTCATCCACTGGAGTTAGGGATCAGTTTTTGTGCCCTTGGTGCTTTTTTAATCTATTATCTGATTAATATTGTGGCTGTCTGTGAGATACAGGCCACCCCACAAGTCTACACTTGAGTTAAAGTCTAGCATTTTATTAGTGCAATACTAATTAACCAATATAAACGCTAGTTAGCTGAAGAATTAGTACTTCATCTATATCAGGTGCCTTCTGGCTTCAAAAAGAGGTGAGCAAAACAATTATATTTTTGTTATTTAGTATCAAATCATAACAATAATCACTTTGGTTTGCTTTATATCACGAGGTAAAGACCCTGCAAAAACACAGAAAACACCAAGCCTTCACTAATGCTGTGTCTGTACAGAGTTCTGAAGCCTGACTAAAACTCTTCAAATAAACCAACAATCAAAGGACCAGCTATGAGCACCTGGCAACAGTGAGAATGACAAACTCCCTTTTAACAGGAAGAAACCTCTGGCAGAACCAGGCTCATGGAGGGTCAGGGACTGGAGGTTGGGGCAGGAAGACAGGACAAAAGAGCTGAAGTAACACTGCATCATGAGAATGACCCAGGAACCTAGGCCTATTGCAACATAATTGAGGACGAACCCAGGATCACCTGATCCAGCCCTAACTATAGGTTTTATCAAAAAGGAAAGTTTTAACCTCAGTCTTGAAAATAGTCTTAAAATGTTGCTAAAATTCAATGTGGGAGCTGGTTTCACAGAAGACAGGCCTGAAAGTTGTAAGCTCTTCCTCCCATTCTTCTTTTAAATATCCTAGCAACCACAAGTCAGCCAACAGTCTGAGACTGAAGTGCTCAATTGGGGTGATATGGTACTATGAGGTCTTTAAGGTAAGACAGGGCCTGATTATTCTAGAACTGGTATATGAGGAGAATGAATGAAGAAAAGCCAATAATGGAGAAACATGCTCTCTCTTTGTAGTCCCTGTCAGTACTTTTACTGCAGCATTTTGGATCAACTGAAGGCTTTTCAGGGAGATTTTAGGAGAGCCCCGTCCTAACGAATTACAGTAGTTCAGCCAAGAAGTAATAAATGCATGAACTAGTTTTTTAACATCACTCTAAAATTAGATGTTTCTAATTGTAAAGATATTGCACAAATGCAAGAAAACAATCCTACATATTAGCTCAATATACACACTGAAGGATGTAAAACGACTCTAAAATTTCTCCCAGTTTTACTGGAGGCCAAGGTAATGCCATTCTAAGTATCCAGTTAGACACCAGTTGCCGTAATTTAGAAGCAGAAAATAAGAGATCATCCAGGTCTTTTTGTCTTTAAGTTGTTCTTGCAATTAACTAATTGGTGAGTGTTATCTGGCTTCACGGGCAGATAAAGTTGGGTGTCATCTGGATAGCAGTGAAAATGTACCCTTTGCTTTTTAATGATAGTGGCTGTATAAAGTCAACAGAACTGATCCTAGCACGGAACCCTGCGGAACTCCATAATTAACCTTAGTGTATGAAGTGTGTGTGAAGAGGACTGTCCCTTTATGCAAACAAATCATATGTTCTTTCCAATTGGAATCCATCAGATAGATATGATTCATTCATAACCTTCAATTATGCTGTTTCTGTACAATGATGAGTTCTGAAACCTCACGAAACTCTTTAAATAAACCATTCCTCTGCAGATGATCAGATCAAAAATCTGCAGTTGATCAGATCAAAAATACCCAACTTTGCAGCTTTAAAACACCATATTTACAGCTTGATTCAAAAATGGTCTAGAACTGTGTGGATAGTGTTAATTAATAACAGCTTTATGGTCGATACAGGAGCTGCTGTAACTGACCTGTGTGTGTGGGTTAGGCTTCACCTCTGCTATTAAACGTGACCTTTCCACTGTGTTTGTGCTATTGTTGTCTTTAGTAGAATTTTAATTGGATTAGCTGTTAAATAATGATGCCTGTTGTGCGGCGGTAACCATCCAAGAGATCTGTACTTGAATTTTAACAAGAAAAATTCTTCTATTGTTTTAGTCTTTTGCTAAATATCAGAAATTTGTGTCTGCGCATAGCACTCTTGTAGCACAGTAGTGTATATATCCAAAACTGGGTAACCCACACACAATACTCTACATGGCTATTTAACACTACAGGCTGGAGGAAAAATATGTGAGTGAGAAATATTTGAACTTTTAAAGATTTGACATCACTATCATTTTGATTCAAGATTAAAAAAACCCGCTGTGACTGGATTTAGAAGCTTACTCATTTCAGACATTTTCTAGTCTGACAAATCTTTTATTGTAAGAGGTGGCATATTGATAAGGGTTACAAGAAGAAACTGGAAGATTGTTATTCAAAAAGTGCATGCTGTAAACATGTTTATAATGTCGACGTTCTCTCCATGATGTCTGGGCAAAAATGATGTGTAGAGGTTATACACTTTCTCTGTGTGAATACACCATTTATTATCTTGACATTGGGCAGTGGAAAGCAGTAGGAAAGGAGCACCCAAAATCAACCCATGCAAATGCATCTAAGGCCTCTAATAAAAGAGACAGAGTGGGTGGTAGTTTGCTATGTCTGCTATCAATTTTTACATCCTGGACCTCTTCGCTGCAATCGAAAGCTGTGGTAGCAACAACTAATTGACAGAGCACTGAGAGATATGGGACTCGTTTGTGGCTGAGGTTTGGAAAACAAAAGTTTTCAAATGAAAGCTGGAAAATGTGCCTCTTGACTGTGATGACTAATGTTCCAGTGACCTTTTTTGCTGCTTTACTGTATCTCTGTCACTGCAATTTAGGTCACTGGATGTGACTTTGAATGCTTTGTATGAGAAGCATTTCTTCTGTTTGCTTTGTCAAGAGTCAAGAGGACATATTCTTTGACAGCATATAGACAGGGAGGGTCCCGCTGTATCTTTCTATTAGTGATTATGTGGTAATCCAATGTTAACTCATGACCTCTCACTTTCATATGTAGGGTCTCATAAATGACTCAAACCCAAAAGCCCTTAATCACTGTTATCGTGTCCTTTGATTCATATTGAGTTTGTTTTTGTTTTACAGTCACATCAAATACAATAAAGACAGTGAACATTTTTAACTAAGACGTACTCTTATTTTTTTTCATAACAATGGTTAAAGTCAAATTTAAACACACACATTTAGCAGGTCTCACAGAAATCTTTTCAAATGCATAAGCAGCTTCCTCTTCCACTAAAACATCAAAAAAATTACAAAAAGTGAAAAAACCCAGTATTTCTTTCAAATCTCAAACACATGAAACTTACCGCAACAACCACTGCGACTTGTGTTTTCACGTGTCACAATGTATAGTACATGTAGTCAAGGATGTCTGGAGCTTATCAAGTCATTTCACACTTATCTTTAGACTAAAGAGATGAAATACTCAAGTATGTTATTGGTCAAGTAAATCAAAACTACACCTTTGTTCTTTCCAAATATGAATTACATTCTTTTAACAAACAAAGTCAATTCTCTTCATAGATTCCAGTGACTCACTACCAGTTTGTGACTGGTACACCCTGTGGAACATTATCACTGAGAAAATAAACATTCATAGATTATTAGCTGACCTGCCATGGGGTTTTTTGTTACATCCATTATGTGTCTAAATCATATGCTGCACATGGTTTTTGTTGCGAGAAATAAATAAATAAACTTAAATACAGAATTCATACAATGTTAACAAAACAAGAAATGAATCAGAAATTAGAAAGTATAATCTGTGCAAACATCAAAAGCAATCTCCTGCTGAAAAATGTGACACTTCAGCACAATAAATTCTTGAAATCAACTACTAGATATTTTAAACATGCAAAGCTCTAACAAAGAAATATCGTTTCAACAAGTGAGATCTGTCAATTCTGAACAACGCTTCAAAGTTTCTGTTTAAAACAGCTATTTGAGAACAATGAAAACAATCCAGCTTTGGTTCTAATCCATTAAATACACAATACATTACATACATTGCGCTGTTTTCAAGTGTGATTTTGTAGTGATGATACAACCTGAGACCAATACCCGGTCTGCTATATCTACTTTACAAAACTGAACATCATTGGATCATTATAAACCCTGTTTAAGGCGAGCTCTTTCTTTTTTTGCAGACTGGAATGTAAAAAGAGACAAGGTTTTCATCCAACCTCTTATTGAATTCCCCTTTTTTTACAAAAATTGTTAGGTAAATCGCTGATCTGGAGATCAACAGACCATCCATCCAAAGTGAACAAGTACACCCGACAAGATTCAAACTAGGTTTGCTTCAGTGTGGCTTCCAAAGCTGGAAAGGTGTCGTGCACTATGCCGAGGATTTAGAATAATGAACTTACACCTAAAGCCGTGGCATGAAGATGATATCCAGGTAAGTTTTATCATTAACAACACAATCAAATATTGGCTTACTTATGTTGAATATCAGCCTCTCTCCAGCACCGCACTCCACTACCTTGCTGAGAATACCTGTGGTGTTTGTTTCTTTGTTAATTGAGCCCTGTAGGGGAGTTTGGGGTTTATTGTCCTCCGGTATGTGCACCAGGCTCACACTGGATTGATCTGTTATGGAACAGTCTGGACCCACTGCAACCTGAAGATTTAGGAAATAGTATCCATCCACGTTCGGGCTCAGGCCATTCTTGACTTTTGAAAGCAGGCTTTTATCTTTTTGAATTTGCTCCCATGTTATATCATTTCCATCTGTGGGGGACATAAAATAGACTGCTATAGATGCTAAATTTGTTTTTTCTAGAAATTTATTCTCTATATTCAGTTTTTAAATCAAAAAATTTTTCTGAAGTAAAGTACATTTGACTGTATTCATTTATTTACTGACTGTATGTATTTCATGGGATTACATGTTTCTTCTGACAAAGAAAGTATAAACACAGCAATATTTGAATGGGGATATGATACATTTTAAGTGCAGATAATAAATTGAAATAAGAAAAACATTACCTTTCATAAAATTAAAGTTGAGCATTTTTCCTGTAATTGAGGAGAGGCTAGAGGGGGCGGTGGTTGTCTGTTGAAAGAAGAAGAAGGGATTTATCACTCTCAAAATAGTAACAGTAAATGTGGTGCAAACATGACTTCCAGGGACACACACTCAGGCCCAGAGAGGCTGCAGTTTATTCAACGTGAGACAACAGCAGCTTACAGCATAGACTGTGTACTAACTTCAGAAGGAAAATGAAGAGACAACAGTTGAGTTTAGTGGCATTTCCCCGAATGTGGCAATGACGTCACTGAGCTTCCTCCAAGAGGGGAGGAGAGTGGTTAGACATACGTAACTCATAAGAAATGGAATTAATCTGACATACATAGTGCAGCATCTATCTCGCTTACTACACATGTGTACGAATAGTAAATACATGTAACATCAGCAGGACGTCTTTGTGGCATGAAATAAAGGAAAATGGACAGAGGGTGAATGTTTAACACAAAAGTCAGGAGAGAAACACAAACTCTGAATAAATCTTAGAAATGATGGATAGCTTACCCATCTCTTTTCCGTGGAGGAAATTTTGGATGATTCTACAGCACTATTTTCCTAAGATTGGAAAAGGAAACAAAAGTGCTTATACTAAATACTGTAAGAGGATTTCGGGGTGGAAACTGACTGAAACTCTGAAATTTAGGTGCAATTGTGAGTTTTAACATAGTTCTACAAAAGAACTAGCTGTCATCCAATTTCTTTTAGGCAATCATGATGCCTTTTTCCACTGTTTAAACATTTAAATATGTTTCTTTTCTATAAAACTACAGATGACTTATATTTTCTCCCAGTAATAAACTTGCGTTTGAATGAAGTAAGGCATCCCTGGTGCTGTATTACTGTATCTTATTTTATTCTATGGGAAACCAACTAAACCTGAACCTGAACATTATGAGAAAGCTGTCACTGGGTGTTATGACGGGGGTCTGTAACCAAATGTAGACCACAGGCATAGGTGTCTTTCTCACCAGCTATGCTACAAAAACCACAAAAAAGAACAGCTATATGGCACAGATGTTGATTTTTTTTCTGCCCTTCGTGTAATTTATTCAAAAAATGATCATACTATTGTAATGTTTTAACCCTCCTGTTATGTTGCAGGTCAGATTGACCCAGAACAGAAGAGATGTCACATGTCATCTGCATCACTACAGAAAACGAAAAAAATCACAATTATAAAAGAAAATTGTAAAATAATCAATGCCAGTGTTTCTGACACTTTTGGATGAGTAAATTTGCCCAAATGAACCCAGGAGCATAATTGGTGTTCCTGGAAACCAACATAACAGGAGGGTTAACATAGTTCTACAAAAGCACCAGATGTCATCCAATTTCTTTTAGGCAATCATTTGTCAATAAGATGCCTTCTTCACTGTTTAAACATTTAAATATGTTTATTTTCTATAAAACTTCAAATGACTTATATTTTCTCCAAGTAATAAACTTGTGTTTTGAATGAAGTAAGGCATCCCTGGTGCTGTATTACTGTATCTTATTTTATTCTGTGGGAAACCAACTTAACTCAAAAACACTGAACATTATGAGAAAGCTGTGACTGGGTGTTATGACGGGGGTCTGTAACCAAATGTAGACCACAGGCATAGGTGTCTTTCTCACCAGTTACCAGCTACTACCAAAACCACAAATAAGAGCAGATGTACGGCACAGATGTTGACTTTTTCTGAAGTTCATGTTATTATTCAAAAAAATGTTCATGCTACACTAACGGTTTTAAAAAGAAGTTACCTTTTTTTGTCTAATCGCTAATCACCATAGTTAAAGTATTATTCAAAGAGTTCTCACCAAGCCTTTATGTCCTGCTGTGAAGTATAGAACGAAGAACACAATTAGGAATATGGTGATTACGGTGTTCCACAACACGAGGATACGGATCAGTAAATTCTGGGTAGGCTCCGGCATCGTCAGTCAAACAGCAGGGTTCGGAGCGCTCTTAGCCCGGGGAACGCAGGAAGATAGATGTTAAGAAACGACGACTGTACAAGTCCTGAGTTTCCTCTGCTGTGCACTGATGTGTTACTTCGCTTCCTGAGCTCACTGTGTGCCCTAAGTATCTGAAGTATCCAAATGGTACTTTCCCCTGTATGCTACTGAAGGGAGACACAGCCAGATTATATCTATATCTCTAAAGGGACTGGCCCTTTTCTCCTACTCACCACAAGTCACACAGACAGGAACAATACTGACAGCTGGGAGAAAAGGAAGGAGTGAAACTTTGACATAAATATATGTTGAAATGTGTTCTTAACTTCCTTATTTATGAAGAGACTGTTAAAGTGAAAATTTTAGGATATTTTCGTGGTTATTACAACACTGAAAATCATTACTTTGCTGATTTTTTTCTATGTGTATTTCTCCACTAATATTAAAATGGAAGGGTAAAGATGTGTACCAACATGACAATATGCCTCTGTTACAGTTTATCCTTAAAAATATTTGTTTGGAACTGACGCAAGCATCATAACCAGAGATAAAAATAGTAAACTGAATATAAAAGAAAGAACTGTCGCAACATAATTCAACCACATATTGTTGACTTATCAACAACTTATCTTAAGTCTGATCTTATAACAGAATGTCACTGCAAAATTTAGCAGTGGAACTCTAAAAATGTTGTGATGAGCTGTTTACTATTTGCGCTTTTTAAAAATTCCCACCTGCAACTAAATTCTGCTTGTGGTCAGTAAATGTGGTTTCACTTTCTCTGTTTGTACTTTGACAGGGGAAAGTTTCATGGCAGCAAAAACAGGATGGGCTTTGGTTCAGGTATGCGTCATCAAACTCAATCACTCAGAAAAAATGATGCATGCGGTGTTTATGACTGGGAATGGTCAAGTAACAGAGCTGTAAACAACATGCCCAGACTTGTTACATGGATACATTTTAGTTAAATGAAATTATGAGAAGCAAAAAAGGAACAAGAGATTGTTATGTTTTTTTTCTTTTGATAAGATGGGGAAAGCCGATGAGCAATTGTTTTTTTTTTTAGGAGTCAGCAGTATCGAGTCATGTGCATGTTTAAAGGACAGTGAGAAACCCCTGCTGTCTCTCATTGTGTGATGAATACGATGACATGAAAGCAATGATTCTTTCTGCAATGCAACTAGCTTACTTCTGCATTGTTGATGATTCACTATTTTCCAAAACATAAGCCAAAACAAAGTGCACAACTCATGATAAATCACAGTACAACTTCTGAGGCACATACAATCTATATCACATTCTGATCTTATCAATGCTATGTTTGTGAGAGCTGGGCTAACAGAGCACATGGATTTTCTTGTACAAGAATTGCAGCTTCCACATTTTATAGCCACAAAGGAGACAAAGTGATTTTTTTTGTTTGTTTCTTCTATTTGAGTGTCTTTGATTTAGTGTGATTTTAGAATTGTATAGCAATTTTAACCCTTCTGGAACAAAAGTGTTATCCAGTGCCCTTTGTAGTGGACAGCAGGTCTTACTGCCTCACATCCTGAATTTATTTTAATATTTCAGGAAGCAAAGGGCAGGACGAGGAGAAAAGGACATTTACTCAGAACTGTGAAAGGAGAGTCAGACTTACAGCTGTCAGGAGATGAGGTGGAGCAAGGCCAGCCATTAGAGCAGGAAGGTGAAAGCTCAGAGGAAGACATACCAGCCTTTGAGGAGTCTGAGTCAGGGCAAAATAATGGCACTCCAGAAATATTGTGCGAGGGCTTTGAAGTTGTCTGGTGTGGTTTCTCAACTGCCACATTGGATTTGAAATCTTTAGGCATTCTGATTTCTAGAAAACACACACACACTTAAAGTTTCACTTCTGTAATGAATTACATTTATGAGGAAAAAAGCATTAAAGTCTATGTGTCTTGTCTTTATCAGTTGAATTCAGCTTAAACAATACATGAAAGGCAAAAACATTCTTCAGCATATCTGTGTTCACGGCATGACTCAGATAACACAGGATTTGAATTTACTGTTTCCTGTTTTCAGCTAATAGAAACTAATAAGACAGATTCTTTAAGATTAGGCAGTCCATCAAAACAACAAATGTTCTTGGTGTTAATGATAAGAGACATCTTGAAGAGCTCTCTTAACTGAATACAGCAAGACAGCTTAAATCTGCTGAGCCCACAACTTCATAGCCCTAGCTTACAAGTAATAGACTTTGTGTCATTATTTTGCCGTCCACTGTTTACATATCCTTCTCTGAACTTTCACCTTCTTGCTGTAAGATCAGACCCCACTCCACCTGCATCTCCTGACAGCACTAAGTATGAAACTGACTAAGTAAGACTCTCCTTCCAGTTCCAACATTTGCTGTAGCATGTGACTGTCAAATCTAAATATCACAAAATTTTATTCTGGGTCTCAGGAGGATTTATGATGACTTACAGCCATCTAGTGGCCATAAATCAAAAATGCACAAAACTGAGACCATCAGCAAAAAGGAAAGAAAAAGTTCAACGACCAACAAAAGCTCGTACTTAGTTTCATTAGTAGTTATGATTATTGCCCTACAGTAAATGCAAAGCTGTGATACTGTGTTCCAGACAACTGAAGATGGGGTTTTACTACTTTTACTGCATCACTGTAGAATTTCCCACAGAAAATACACAATTCAACATAGAGAAACAGTTTCCTTTTGCTTTCTTTCATTTCTCTCTGAATACTCCATTTCTTCCGAGTTCAAAAATATGGTTGTGGTTGAAAGATTGTTGTTGTGGTTGAAAGATTGGCTGTGCAGTATTGTATTGAATTCTTTGTATTTTACTTCCAAGGATCCAGATTTACTTCTAATTTGTAGAAGGTTAGTCATGGGAAATATTTCTTCAGGCTTTTAGGGTTCATTTCATTTATTTTCAGCCCAGTCCTTCTATATGACAGGATCTTAAATTAAATCTTTCTTTTACTTTCTCCCCCATTTTTTCTTTAATTGAATCTCTGACACAGACAATTGATAACACAGTTTGATAGGCATAAAATGTGTTTTTACACTAACAAACAGCTATTGTGCAAAAACATGGAATATTTTGCCATGGTGTGCAGTAAATGGTAAATGGACTGGCAATCACATGACCACTTAAAGACAAAGCAACAAGGTGATAGATACCAGTTTATAAATTGTGTTGATAGGCCACGTAAAACCAGAGTCATGATAAACAATACATACGCGTGTTTTTTCCTGAATAGTTTCATCACGTTTACTGTCTAAGGAAAAGCGCAAGCAAGCACTCTCTGCTTATGACCAAAAAAACCCCCAAAAACCAAAACAAAAAACAGCCCTTTCGTGTTGGTGGAAAAATGCACCATGTCGACCAATCAAAAATGATATGACAACATGACATTTAGTTGTTTAGGAAGAGGGGGAAGGTTTAGGAGTGATGGCGAGAAATACAGAGCAGAAAAAGAAAGAGACTGAGTTTTGAGATGTGAGAGATGTGTGACGTTTAGCGTGTTTGGAGCGTGTAGTTAATGTGTTGTCTTGTGTAGTTAGTGTGTAGTGTTGTGGATAGTTTTGTGTTGTGTGTCAGAACAATGAGGCGACTGCTGTCTCCAGGTAGAAAACAGGAGTGATACACCTGCTGTCAGACACTCCTGCTGGAGTGGCACAAATAATTTGTGAGGCATCTTATTGAATGCAGTTTGAAATGGTTATAAAAAATGGTAAAAGGTAAATGGCTGCAAATAACTTTGTTGTTTGTAAAACTTGAACAATTTATATTTGTATTTAAAGTTATGAAATATGATTCATTAAACATGTTTGTGGTTGTTACAGTAAAAAATATAACTTTTTTCTACTCAAATGTTATGTTTTTTGTCTGATTTTAGATCAATTGTGTTAATACAGTATGTCAAAATGAAAACATAACTGTAAATTCAGACATGGGAGGTTGTGCTGATGATACCAAACAAGGCAAAGTAAATAGTTTTTAAAGGTGAAATGTAGAGGAAACATCAAAAGTAGTTAAAAATAGCCAATTATACCCTGGACCCCAGAGGGTTAAACATTTTTTTTAAAGTAATGCAATAGTTACTTTTCAAATAATTAATTACTTTAGAATCTTGTAACTCAGTTACTAACTCAGTTACTTTTTTGAAGAAGTAACTAGTAACTATAATTAATTACTTTTTCAAAGTAACTTTCCCAACACTGGTGCTGTCAGGGATCTTCTCAAAACTGATGGAATTACAGAAAAGTGCCATCAGAGTTTTAATCCAGCAGATAAAAAACTATCTGGAAAGTCTCAGATTAGCAACCACTTCATTTTTTTAGCATGATTGCAAACACACTGTCAGTGCAGTAAAGGCACTCATGGATAGAAAACTACACAATTAAACACTATAAGTCACAGGTTGGCCTCCCCAGAGCCCAGACCTCAACATTATTGAAGCATCATGGGATCACGATGACAGAAAATGGATTAAAAGGCAGCCAGCGCCAAAAAAAGAGCTTTGAATGTCCTTCGTGTAGCCTGGGATGTTTTTTCATTTCCACTTAAAATGGAAGAAATTACAAGAAAGAGAGTTCAGGACATACATAATGTTGATTTTCAAGTTCATTAGAATTGTACAAACTCTGTTTTTGCCTAATATATTGTATTTCCTTGGATGTTTTCATATTTCAGTAAGTCACTAAATAAAGAAATTAGTGGTGACTCAAGAAGGTGATGAAGTACTGTAGGTGTGAATGTGAGCATGGACTAATTACAACTTGGATAAGTTGCAGCTGTAAAATGGATAAGCAGCTAAGAAAATGCATCGATGGACTGATACACATTTTTAGTTTACAGAGATTTAGCAGATTTTTAAAAAAAATTATGGAAAATACAAGATAATCCATTATTATTTGGGACCACACTCCTATATTGACATTTTTCCTTTTCTTAAAAAGTTTATCCAAATATGAACACACATTTTCTCTCTTTTTTTAACAAAAATAAAAAAAACAGTAAAAATGAAAGAGCTCTGAAAACATCCATAAAAATGACCACTACTGGAAGGCTTTTGAAATGAAGCAATGAGTGATATGTGATGCAGTTATAATCTAGCTTTTGGTGCTCATTGCAAATGTGCAAAGCTTTTACCTAGACAATAAGGGTTAACCTGCTAATCCAAAAGTCAGTTTAGATCCATATTGTGAACTTTTTGTGCCGTTTACTTGCACAGCAGATGCATCAAAGGTTATGAAATAAAAGAACTGAGTCAGAAAAAACAAGGGTGACATATATTTGTTTACCTGTAACCCTATGAATGCACTAATGCACCATCTGAACATCAATGATTTCAAGGTTTTGTCTCACGGTAGGCTTTAACGTCTACTTTTTACAGTATGTAAAAAAAATGAAAGAAGCATAAAAAGTGGAGAAATATTAAAACAGTGCTTGTATGTTTTCCAGGTAACATTCAGTTTTCAGTTAAAAAAGGGAGTCTCCATTTCCATCAGGCTGATGGTCGTTTGCGCTATAGAAAATGAGAGATTTTGAATATTAGATGGGAAATTACAATAGGTGCTTTTGGCCATTCAAAGCCTAATAACTAATGAATAAGGTAGACGAATAATTCATAATAGAAATAACAGCTTGAGCATCAGCAGATGGATGAATAGCTTAAAGTATCAATTTAAAAAAGCTGATGAACTTTTCAGAGGCGAAGCAGTAGTACTTTAATCTTTACAGCAGGTGGCAGGATACCTCCAACGAACAAACGCTTTAATAACGAAAGGAATCAAATGACCTATACAGCTTTGGATTAACAAATGAAATATCATGATATTTCATAAAGCCCTTATGCCAGTGGGGCAAAGACTAGACTTATATCACGCGTTCAGATTGTTTTATTGAGTGGTCTGGCAGACAATCAAGCAGCAGTCAATATTATGGAAATTAAATTAGCTGTATAGTGAGGAAGTCGTGTGCCCATTAAGGCGTAAGGCTCAGTGCAATAAAAATGCCATTAAAAAGTCATCACAACAAAGGATATAAGATTACTTTCTACAAGGACACACTACACATCATTATTATGGAATGTATTTATACCCTCGTTTTGTTTGGTTTTGGTTTGTTGTTTTGATTGTGTAAAATTTCTGAACAACAAACTCTTAAAAAAAAAACAACAACAACCCACATGTCCTCTGAACTCCAGAAGTTGTATGTGGGACACGTCCTGACACTGGCGAGGCAGTTTAAGGCATGGACATGTACCCGGTCATGAGGTCAAATGGATCGAACTTGTTAGCAAGCTCCAGTCTGATCGTTACATATTGATTTTCTAAGTTTTTTTTTCCTTGCCCCAACAAAATGCGTAAAGTCAAACCCACTACCACATACCGGAAATAACCAACTTAAACGCATCAGCACTACTCGACTTGGGATAGGAGGAGCAGTCACGGGGTTTATTTTGAAGTTCCATTAATGTGCGCTGCTGCATACATGTTTCGCTCGGGACGTTTCAAAGTAGTCTGTAGAGCACGCTCCAGCGGTAGAAGTTTGTTGTGACTCGGTTTGGTCGGATGCTTGTTTTCCTCTGTCTGGTTTTCTCCTGCCTTGCTTCGCCCCCCCTCTCTCTTGCCTTTGGATGACCGACGTAACCTCACCTCGCGGCCGGTTGCTTGACCAGGGTCTCCTGCTGTCAAACTTTAGTTGACATGATTTGGCGCACCGACGACGGATGGACTTAAAGTTTTTGGGATTTTCATCGTTTGCCAGCCACTACAAACGTAAAGGACTTACTGGAACCACATTCGAACAAGTTGTCATTAACTTTTAACCAGCCAGAGACATGCAGAAGTTAAATTCCACCGGTACTCACAGCAGCATGCTCCCCCAGGATGAGGAGCTCCAGCGGCGGTTAGCTGACAGCGGAGGATCCGGGGAAGGGAGGGAGAACGGAGCTGGGAAACAATTCCTCACCCAACCTGAGGTGGAAAGCTCGTTTTGCACCAAGAGGAAGATGCTTGTTTGTTTGGATGTGTTGTGCCTTTGTATTGGTAAGAATTTGTGTTACTATTTCACTTAACAAGTGTACTATTTTAAATCTTTAAATACCTAGATCAGTGTTTTAATGACTCTTGAATTCTGTATTTGCTTTTTCCCTAATGTCATAAACAAAGTTGGTTTCAGACAAGGGGCAAAAAAGCACAAACTATCCAACGCTGGATTGGGATTTGTTAAAGTTAACGAAGCTGCAAAGCATTTTTCCAGAAGTCAAGTGGAAACTGCTCAGACTGGAGCAGAAAACTTCAGCTCGGTCCCCTCTACATGCACGTGGGGGTAGGAGGGAGGGAAGAACCGGGGGAAATGTGGGTGGGGGCTCAGCTGGCAGCAGCTGAGTTGTCCCGGGAATTCATCAGTTCCCATGGTAACTCTCAAATTTCCCGGGAGAAGAACGTGGGAATAAGGATAAAAACGTGCCCCGTGCGTATGATCTGGTGCTGAATTACCTCTATGCAGAGCTCTTTAGCCTCTCTCAGGGTTAGCTTACTGTTTGTAGCCAATAATTCACCACAGTGTGCACAGAAGCCTTGCTTATATAACTAGCAAGCTTCACATCAAGAAACAAAAACTGCCAAGGCCACAATCAACACAGAAATGAGAGCCAACGGAGATACTAATCACAACCCAAAAAAGTTAACTTATTATGGAGAAAAACAAACTGGCAGTAGATTCATATCAAATAAACGATAAAAGCAGTAATAGTCACTAACTCAGGCTATAACGTGATTGTCCAGATTGCTTTCATTCAGTAAAAGGGAAACAAATTGTCATTCTGTTCTTCCAAGTGCTTTAAGATTGGTCGAATACTCTCTCAGTGTATTCTTAAAATCTACTTATTATGGCCAGCGTGAGATTGAACTTGCAATGCAGCAGAACAAACAGAACCTCAAACACTCAAGTTGAAGAGTTATAATTGTTCAGAATCAAAGTAAAAGGTTGTTATGCATGTTGACATGTGCTTTAGGCCTGATTTTAGTGCCACCTTTTTAAAGATAGTAGAACCGAATCACATGTTTTTTCTTCTAATGATGCAATGAACCATATCTAAGGACTTTAATGCTTCTGTGTTGTTTTCAGGGCCAGTGCTAAGCCACAAAGGGTATAGGGAATATAGAAAAGTTAAAGGAAGAAAAAAAAGAGTTCTACTTCTACCTGAAATTTGTAAAATACCTCAGAAAGGTATTTTTGCTTGTAATTGTTTCATTAACTGTACTTCAGCCCCTTTCTATTAGTAGAAATCCTCCTAAAATTTGTACACAGAGTTTGTTTGTTTGTGTAATAATACATAATTCATAAATTCCATGCCGTCATCTCACATGACTGCGAAAGGGACGGGAGCACCAGTGTTGTGTGAATTAGTGTTTCAGCTGCAACTGAAGCCAGAACCCGTCTAGGCAGACCGACAGGTCTCAGGCTTGGCCGTTAAATCTTAGGAAGTAGCCTGGCAAACTCGATGACAGGTCGAGGTAGTCACTTTTCTATTCTGTACTATGTTATTCTTAACCCCTGCAGGTATACTATTAGCTGTTTAGTTTGTGCACTTTTCTGCAGCTTTGTTCTGGGTTTAGGAAGTGGCTAGCAACTGAGCATCAGTCAGGAAAGTATAGGAAATGGGCTCTCTCAGTTCTTCCCCTAAGACATAAACCAAGCACGCCACTAGCTTTCTCAAAAAACTGTGTGCTCTGACCCTTCTTAGCCCCGGTCTGAACCGATAACAGTTCTGAGCCTGTGTTGCTGGGCATCAAGCTGAACACAGCTGAGCGGATTTATAAAGTTTGTTGGACTAAAACGTTCAAGTCAAAGCTCAGCAATCTCTAAAGTCCCGGTTTGATTTGATTCTTTGATATGTTCCTGGTACACTTTGGCAGCAAACGTGTCTGAGAACATACTGTTACACGTTTTCAAATAATGACTTGCAGTAATAATGCAAAGGCACAAGGTATTAGAGTTTGTGATTAAAGAGATTTATCTTACTGATTTTGAGAAGTAGAGTCTTTTTTTTTTTCAGTTTTATTAAGCACAGTGAGACCACAACACTAGCTATTATATGTCACAGATAACAATCAAATGTCCTGAAATAAGATGTAATTTACAGTACAAGGCATTATTTCCCCTTATTGTTGCATACAGTGCTGTATGGGCTATTGGATTACTCCATCCTGACTGTATCTGTCTCGCAGAAGCCCGACATTGACTCATCTATGGGCATTTGGCATTGAATGTCATCAATTGTTGGAAATGAATTGGACCCTTCATTTCTCTTGACCCTCATATGTCTGACTAATCAAAATTTCCCTTAAAAGTGCCTTTATCAGATTCCCTCAGACAGTTGACCCACCAGCGTTATTCATCCTTTAAAGGGGCTCATTCACAACTGTAAAAGTGGAATTTGGCCCTGAAGCACCGCCACTCTTTATGCAATCAGCTGAAGAGGGATTCTGCAATGTTCTGAGGTTATCGCTGTCTCTTTAGGGCTTAATTCACATTTGAAGTGGCAATGTGAAACTAGTCTGTTGTGGTGTTGAATGAGCTTTAATCTGTCTGTGGAATGTGGTGACATTGAACTCATTAACTGTGGCTTTGGCTGAGTTTACCTGACCTGATTCTTTCTCAACACCAGGCTTGTCTAATATTGTTGTACTTTGCGTATCATAGTGTTGATTATGGGGGTGTTCGGGCATGCACATGATGCCTGACAGAGATGGATTGTTTTGGTTAAGCTCAGTGCCAGTAAGTTCCATGTGATTTGCAAACTTCAATTTGTTTTCAAGTCTTTGCCTGTGTGCTAAAGTGTGTGCATGCATTATTGCTGGGACTGGGACTCAAAGAGAGATGACAATATTTTTCACCCTGTGGCTGCATGTACTATGTAGAGCCCAGCCACGCACATGTCAGGAGGTTTGAGGTTTTTGTCATATCTGACGAGCGTGCAGGGACAAGACTTCTAGACTATGCTGCTATTTCCCTCCTGCGCAGGTGGCCCTGACTCTATCATCGCCATAATAAAGTAACTCTCTTTAAGGGTAACTGAATGAAAACAGCACTTGAGTAGCCTGCTGCACAACAAAAGCTCATACAATATAAGTGAAACATAAAGAATGTTATGAGGCACGACTTTTCTCTAGAGGTTAATTACAGAGCTATGCCATTTTCACACATGCCTGAAATGCAAAAGATCATAGCCGTGGTTAAAATGATACAGTTTACATGGATTGTGTTTTTGTGTACAATAGAAAGAGAAAGCTGGAAACAGTTGATTGCTGTTGTATGTGTGTCAAGACATGAAGCAGCTTGCCAGAACAAGATGACTGGTATCTACTTAAGTGATCTGAATACTGAAAGGCCTGCCTCTTTCTACCCTACATCCGCTTATATCCTCTTCTCTTTTTATTATCTTTTCTTCAGCCGAGCTCTACTTTGGGACCAAAGGTGTCCCACTGATGTAGTGAGGCGTGTGAGTGTGTTTTACGTCTCCATGTGTTTTGGGCGGGTGTCAGATTTTTGTTAGAGGATTTTGGGTTATACTTATTTGGCAGAGAAAGCTGCCAAGTGAGTCAGGCAGCAAAAGGCTGACATGTCAGAGCGTGCAGTTGTGTATAGGCTCCGAAATATTAAATTGTGTGCGTATGTGTAAAAGTGTGGGTGTGGGTGTTTTGTATGTGTATGAGTCATCGCTGTTAACTACCCTACTACAGCTGCCATGTGCTTGCTGTTTGTTGACAAATTTGCCGGTCTTGTTTTGCTGTGCGTCTTAGGCCCTGACTCTCTGAAGTTAAGGAAAACATTGGCGTCAGTCTGCGGCTGACAGATGGAGCGCCATTAAAAATGGCTCAGTCAAATCATTAGCTAGTGGAAGAACTGATTTCGCTTTCTGTCCCCTCTTAGTCTATTAATGCATCTCCTTCCCGTTTGACAGTGCTGCAGAGTTACAGGAATCCATTAAGTGCGCTGTTGCTCAGACAGACCACATGGGCCTATTCACTTCACTTCTCGGTACATCTTCCTTCACCCATTAGCATGCTGGAATCGACTAAGTCCCACGTATCTATAGGCTGAGGGGCAAGTAAGAACTTGAATGAAGGAAAAGCCCCAAGGGTGGAGAGGGGAGTAAGATCCGGAAAGACTGAGGAGGCAGAATCTACAGTAGGGGTCAGGGGTCAAACCCTTGGTTGCTCGAGGGATCCTATACACAGCTGTCTGTTTATGTCTCAATGAGGAAGTAGTACTCAGAACCAGATAGGAAATGTTCAGACAGCAGATAGCTTCAAATGTACTTTTAATGAGAGCTGTAATCTTCTCCTAGATGACGATTCCATAAGTGCCCAGGGTGGTCCATAGGTATTAGCTATAATGAGCGAATAAAGATGTGTGTATCGCTCTAATCCTCAGCGCTCATTAGCTCCAATGGGCCTGGAGAGGATACCAGAAGACTGTCTACCTGACTCCGAATACAGGCTGTAACTCCGCCTTTTCGTCTGTTAGAACTAACGATTTGTCTTCTGTCTGTCTCCCTATAAGAAAACTTAGACATTCCCTCTTGGTGCCATTGCATAGTTACCCATCATCGGGTACATTTTATCAGTGTGTCTCATCTCACCTGCTGGAGCCCATCCTCCCTTAATCATCTCAAGCTCTGACTGTCCTAACAGCACATTCCCCTGCAAATCCGAACACTCTGACAAAACAGCCCTGCAGGTTTGAACTTTTTCCATCCATAGAGTGCCACCGCAATCATGCTGTACCATGCTAAATACCTCTCCAGCAGTCTAACCCAAAATCCTGTGTCATTTTCACATTGCAGACTGGCAGCTCTCATCTCACAATGCACGCCCTTACCTTCATGCCACAAAAACCACTGGGGAACTCTTTAAAGTTTCCAAGATATGCACCACAGTGGCGGGTTCTTTATGTTCTTACTGAATCAGACAGACAGACAGACTGCTTCAAACTTCCCCGCTCCGGCCCTGAACTCCAGAGTCAGGCTCCAGGAAGCAAGGCACTGAAGTGTGGCAAGAACAGAAGCAACTGTGGGAAGCATGTCTCTACTGGCTAGTGGCAACAGTAACAGTGGAAAGGGCAGGCAAGAAATCTCCTGGTGCACTGTTAGGAGTTGAAAAAGCTAAGTTTTTAAGCGTCATTGTGTTTTATTTTTCATGGTCATGGAGACGTAGGGTTTGCATTTGCTCTGTGTTGAGTTATTAATGTAGTGCATTAAACCTCCATAAATATTAACATTTTTGGCCAGCGAGGTACTTTGAGCGGTCGACTGTTTCTTTCTGGGGCCCCTGTTTTTGCCTACATTAATGAGTTGGGTATGGGCTGATAAATGAAGCAGTGGGTGTACTTAAACAGTGTGTGTGTGTGGAGTCCAGCTGCAGCAGATGTTGATGATAGCAGATGGTTAACAAAACTCTGTTGCGGCTTCTCAGCCCGCCTTTGTTCTTCACTTAAAAATCTCTCGTCGACGCCATCAGGGCAGACAAAACAGACCCATCTCCCAAAACAATCCAGCCAATTATGGGAAAGTAAAAGAGTGTGTGTGGGTGTGTGTGTGTCAGTAAGGAGGCTAACACTTACTCTTCCCCCATTCCTCCCTTACCTGGATTGGGCCACCAAGGAAGAACAGGATGTACCTGTCATACACATACTGCACTTTAATTGAGTTTTTTGCCATCCGCGGTTGCCAATAATAATCACAGCCTTGGTGCGAATGAATTCACCTGCTGACTTACCTGCCCTACAGTACAACTGCCTGTGTGTGTTTGTTCTTTTGTGTGATAGAGAATTATGCAGTGAGGCGCACAGACTCTCTCTGGACTAACTTTTAAAACAGTCTTTTGTTTCAGGTACAAATTCTCAACTCTGCCTGTAATGATCTCAAACTGAGAAGGGATTAGATGAAATAACAGATCTTATGAAGACGGCTTCAGTCATTATTGCACAAATAATTGCAAAAACCCACCCAGTCCATCTGCAGACTGCCATTTATGAGCGTACTAGGAATGCCGTCACGCTGCTTCCTTGTAATGTTGTTACTGGGGATTATGAACCTCGCAGAGATTCAAATTCCAACACTGCGCGATACAGTTCACTGGCTTATTATTTTTGAAAGGTTGACTTGAAGGTAAATAAGCACCTTAAAATTTAGTTGTGATCTCCTGGCACATGCAAGCTGGTGAAGAGCTCAGTGTGGGTGGACCACCCGTGAAGGGTGCTGCACAGGCCACGCTCATCCCGGTCCCAGGTCCTGCAGGCCACATGGCTCTGTGTTGACAGGTCACTAACAGTCTGTCCTCTAGCTTTATCAAAGGGCAAAAGTAGAAAGAGGCCTGTGCAGTCAAATATTATTGAGTGTGATGGAAACAGATGACCATTACTGTGGCTTGGAGATAGCTTTAGGATATGTCATGCTAATCCATGAGTATACACAGGCTGTTTTTTAGTGATAGAAGCAGCAGCATCCATACGAGTGAATTTAGCTCTGTGATAGTGATTGTGGTGTCTGCATTAATGGCTGTGTTTTGGATTGTTAGGGGGTTTTTCTGTGGTTCATGGCTCTGGCATGGTTGGTTAATTTTTTCCAGGTGTTTTTTTTTTTTTTTGCGGTGTGTTTTGGTTGTCTTGTTAATCTATGCGGCTGTGGATTTGGTTTGTCTGCATCTCAGTGAGGTTTTTTTTTATTTTTTATGTGTATGTGTGTCGGGGGGTATTCTGCCTGTTGAGGCGGGGTCGTGTTTACAGAGCGGGTCCCATCAGAGCCCAGATCTCTGACCCTCACATTCCAGAACCACCACTAATCGCCTCCGTCTGCTGTTCTTTAAAGAGGAACCTTTGCTGCATGTCTCTTGGCTCCATCTTTCCAGTTTTTCTCACCCCAGTTTTACTGCCCCCCCCCCCACACACACACACACACACACACCCACACACCCATTTGTCAATTCTCCGCCCTTGTGGCCATGCATCGCAGCCTAGCTTTCAGTCCAACAATGAATTGATCAGTAGATGTTGAGCAACATGACTTGAAAGTATGTCGATGAATTCCTACCATCTGCCCTCTTTTCTTTGCACTCCTCCTTAAACCACTTTTTTCATTTGCTGTTTTTTTATTTCTTTATTTTGTTGCTTTTGGTTGTTGTTGTTCCCCTCTCACAGTGAGCTCATTCTGGGCTGTGGTCATAGATGTGTAAATTAGAACCAGAACAGTTTCTCAGAGAGAGGCACATATCCCCTCTTTTCCTCCCTTCCTCTTTCCCCTTCTTTCTATCCTTTTGACTATTTGAAAGCATTCCTGCTTTGAATGTTAGGCCCAGTGAGCAGCACATTTTGGCTCTTGGAGCCAGCCCACTCCTCTGCCTCCTTTTGTGTGCTCTTGCAGGCCTTCCTGGTCTGGCTCTCTTTTGAGCATGTCTTGGCCAGGTGCAGAGGTTGGCTCACAGCTGCCTGACAGATGAAGTGAGAGTCTGTGGAGTGTTTTTCAGTCATGTTGTGAAAACATTTTGAATGTAGTTGTAAAGCATAGAGGTTGACTGTGACATAGGAGCTTGTAATTTCTTTAGGATTGTTCACAAACTAAATAACTAATGTGGTTTCAAGTATGTTTGCTCAGTTTTTCTCTTGTGATATTATCAAGGAGCTTTTTAAACCACTAAACCACTTTTGTCATGTTTAGTGATTATTGCATGCAAAAATGGGGAAGCATTACAAGCCGTCTCTGACTGACGTGACACTTCCTTCGCCTTTAAAAAGTCTTACAGTATAAGTGTTTGGACTTTAATGGAGCTTCTCACCATTATCTCTGTGTCAATACAACAAAATACTGATTTCTGGAATCAGATGAGGGGCTTTTAATGGATTATATGGAAACCAGAAAGGGTCAAAAGAAGCCCCTGTTCAACACAAAATAGTACTTGTTGTTGTTGTTTTAAGTATTTGTTTCATTATTAAATGCTAAAATGTATCATCAGTGTTTGATTACCCCCAAACACAGCATGTCTCTCTCAGTTTAAAAGTCCTTATAAAATGTCATCAGTGTTTTATTTTAGTGGATTGTTGTTGTTGTTATGTTGGGGCTTTTGCATAACACTTATTTGAAAGGAGCTGACTGTACTGGAGAAAAAAATCTGGGTGTGGAATCAAATACCTCACGTCTCCACTTGGGTATGACATGCATAGGGGTATTATGATCAAGTGATTCAAAAAGATGCATTTCATGCAGGTAACACAAAGGCAAACATGAACTCTCATTGAGGTTATTTATTTATCTACCAATTAGCACAAAAGCAAACACAGGTACTCCATTGATCTTAGCTAATGTAAACTCTCACTAGGATAACCACAAGATAGAAGAAGAAGAAGGAGATGTTCTAATAGATTATTTTACTAGCAAAACATGTTATATGAGGCACATCAGTGAGCTGAATTTCCATATGAAGAATCTGTACATGTGTTATCTGGATGGGATGAGTGAGAGATTGGGGTCAGATGTGAGGCGTTTGCTCTGTGTGCTGGCGTCACAGGCTCTGCTATCTGTCTACAGGATGTTTCCCTCTCTCCTTCCCTGCCGTAACATCTCATGAAATACATGGACGCGAGCTTGTTTTTAGTCTTTGTTTTGTCTTTCTGGGAGGGCAGCTTGACTTTGACTGCAGAGTTTTTTTTTAACACACACACATTTGACCTATGTCTTACTGTATCCCAGCCTTAATCACGTCTCCCGTGCCTATCAGTAAGTTCAGTAAGGTTGAATGAACAGCATGGGAGTTTAGTTGACTCTGTGTTTGGTTAAAGCTGATACGGAGCCAGTTTTGGCAGATCTCAAAGTGGACAAACTGTAGCTACCTGCTGTTCATCAAATACTCATTTCCCACTCTTTTCTTTCAAAATTTGGTGATTTATCATGATTAAAGGAATGTTTTCAGACCCTTGTTTATGTGTTTGAGTGAGAATCCTTCTGGCCTGGTTTTAAATGTGTATCCTGTGTTCTTTTCAGTCACGTAGTCTGAGAGATTCTCTGGCAGGAGCAGTGTTTTGGCCTGGGAGCGTTCCAACCAACAAGCAGGCCTGGGATGATAGGGAAAGGCACAGAGGTTAATGATTAGTCCCATGTCCTCGCTGCATTCCATGGGGTGACAAGGGGACATGGGATAAGGGACAGAGAAATGGAGCATGCTGGGACTTTAGAGGGATATTGGCTATTAGTGTTAAGTACAATGCAGAACAAAAGCCGTGCAGCTCAGCCCTCGTTTGTGGAGCTACAATCACCACCTTCCAATTCGTCATTAAAAACTGGTTAAAACGCTAATTTTCCCCAGTGAACTTTGATCATGAGACTGCGTGGTGATGTTTACCTAAGCAAACCAGACCTTGGCCACTTTCACCTGATAGCGTAAATTCTTATAATTAGTGACCAGGCAGTAAACATAATGTGAGACAGCTGTTAATATAAGTTAAGATGGATTAAACTGTGAGTCACTGCTTTTGGCTTGAACAAAAAATACTTGTTTAACAATACACAGTGACTTTATTGTGTTCTTTGAGCACACTGATGTTTTTGTGTAACATGCTCTCAATAACTTCTTCCTCCTTCCTCATCTGAATTCTCCACTGTCATGCTGCCTCCATTTTTTTCACATCTTTTCATGTCTGTCAGCCTTCTCCTTCTCCCTGCTCCCATGTTGAAAGCAGCTATGTGTGGAATTCCCTGATCCCCAGGAATCTGGAACTCATATCACCAAATGACTGACGCTTTAATGCTACCCCCCTTTATTATGTTAGGCCATTTTCATATGAGTAGACAGTACCGTTGTCCATGTATCGCGCTGTCTCTTTTATTTGTCATCGTTGTTACACAGACCACATCATAGATATTCATCAAGCCATCTTTTGTTTTGTTTTTTTGTCTGCCTCCACTCCCTTTTCCCCCCCCCGACCCCCACAGCCTCCATCCCATTTTTTGCATGCGAGATGAAGTTTGTGACTCCCTACAAACGAGGCTTTTTCTGCGGAGACCCCAGCATCACTTATCCCAACATAACGACCGAGGCCATCCCCGACAGCCTGCTCATCGCTGGTGGCATCGCCATCACTGGTGTAGCGGTAAGACAGTAATTGATGTTATGTGTAAGGACAGTGAGTTAAAGCTATCATCATCTTCTTATAGTGTAAATGTGCTTGTGTTTGCTTAAAAGTAAAACAAACATACTTTCACAGTATTTGTTCAGCTGGGCAGTATGGCAAGTTAAAAGTTGTCTCCTGTCTTTGTTTCTTTCAGATCGCTGTAGGTGAATGCTATCGTGTGCGTTTCCGAGGTGTGCACTCACGAGCTTTTGTTAGAAACTGCTATGTGTCATGCCTGTACAAGGAACTGGGAAGCTTCCTGTTTGGCTGTTGTATTGGTCAGTCTCTCACCAACATGGCCAAGCTAAGCGTAGGTCGCCTGAGACCCAACTTCCTGGATGTGTGCAACATCACATATGCATCCATTAACTGCAAGGAAGGCATCTATGTCCCTGCAGAGTCCATAGTCTGCAGTGCGGAGAAGAAGTTGGAGGAGGAGGCAAGGTGTGTGGTTTATATGCAATTATCTGCTTTCTCAGGGTGCTGTATACAGAAACCCAAGTTAATGTGTAACATTTGGCTGCGTTTATGGATCTTCTCTTTCAGGAAGTCCTTCTTTTCCGGCCATGCTTCCTTCGCGATGTACACAATGCTTTATCTGGCAGTAAGTCACCTTTGCTTCACAAACAAACAAACACACCCAGTCTATCGGCGAACAAATCTGGAAAGTTGACCTCTACATACACCTGAGCTCATATTGTGTAATTACTGTATTCACCCCAGTGTTTATAGTATCAGAGGAAGATTACAGTTCTTGCTTTGTTTTCAGTTTTTAAAGACAACACCAGCCCCTAGAGGCCGAGAACAATGCTAATTGAACATGTGGAAAGACACACCAAGCCATGTGCTGTTAAATACATTCACGGTTCCCGATCTTTGAGAGAACCAATTCTCTACAGGCAGCCAGCTTCCAACCAAAAGGGCTGGTGAGACAGAAAGATAGGGAGGAGGAGGATTTGGAGTGGGGTAGAGAATGAGGGAGAATGTTTTCCACAGGGAACATGAATAGATGAAGAGACTCCACAGACAGAGGAGGCCTTGTTGTGGGTCTCATTTAGTCGAGGGGGGAGAGCTGAATATGCCTGCTGAGAGATCGACAGGCTTCTTTCAGCAATAGACACCCTCTCAACCCTCCAAGCCTCCCTCCCCATCTCTTCATTTTTTTCTCACAGCACACTGCCCTGTAGTCATGGGCGCATTGTGAGAGAGAAGTGACAGTTAGAGGGAGACAAAAGCACATTATTGTCTATGAAACGTTCACATACTTCACATAACCATCATCGCTAGCTGCTAATTAATGGTTTTCAGGTGACATAAATATTTGTATTCATCTGAGATGAATGAAAATAATTTGTTGCTTTTCAAAACTCAAAGTGAGGAGAAAACCTTCTCTATTTGTACAGTGCTGTGTCTTATTTCTGTATATTTCAGTTATAAAGAGCCAGACTTGCAGGTTGTTATTTTTGTTTTGTCTTAAGCAGTAGTTTTCCAGACTCTCTGAAAGTCTTCTTTCATTTTCACTTCAGTCCATCTGTCTGGGACTAGAGGAAAGATTTTTTTGTTGTTGTTCGTCAGACCACTTACTGTAACACTGACCTATGAATTGTTCAAGCATAACACCTATCTTAGTCACAATCTAGCAAATAACCAATTATAAATTATATTTTTAGGTACTTTGCTACTAACGGCCTGTGACAAAACACATAATTTCTTCCCATTTCTTTAACCGAATCTATGGAAAATATGTTCGAAAGGGATAAAATAATGGTTGCACCAACAAGGTGATTCTCAAAGAGCATTTAGCTCAAAAACTTTACATATCTGTGCATGGTGTACACTGTTTCCTTAAAATATTTGAGGAAACTAGATAAATGGAAGACAAAATACGAAGTTTCAAGCCTAAAAAAACTAAAAGAAATCTACAGCAGATGAGCAGTATTTGAAAGTCATGTCCTAAGAATAGGGGGGGGAAAAATCCAGCAAAGACCTGACACAGTACCTCAGAGACACAGCTGGCCCTGTCCACCTACTGTTTGCTGAAACCTTGTTAGAGATAGTCTCAGTGGAAGGTTTGCTTTCAAGAAGGAAACCGGGAAGAGAATGCTCCAGTATGCTAAATTAGACAAAAACGTCACGTCTTCAAGTCATTGTGAGTACATACAGAGAAGGTCAGGAGAGAAGTTCAACAGTGAGTGTCTACAGCTATCTGTAAAACATGGTGGAGGCTCTGTCATGGTTTGAGGCTGTATTTCAGCCAGTGGCGTTGGGGATCTTGTCAGCATTGATGGAAATATGAATGAAGAAAGTACGTCAGATTTTGACTCACCGCTGGATACTGTTTCTGAAGCATCTGATTGGCAGTCGTTTCATTTTTCAGCGTGACAATGCAGTGCAGTAAAACCATACCTGGATATAAAAATTCACAATGGAACACTGTCAGTCATAGACTGACCTCACAAGAGCAAATCAAAAAAATAATAATAAGAGAACAGAACAAAAGGCAGCCAGCAGCTACAGAAGAGCTTTGAATATCCTTGAAGATGCCTGGAGAACTATTCTTGAAGACTACTTAAAGAAATTACAGGGAAGCTTGCCCAAGAGAGTTCAGGCTATGTTCAAAAATAATAAAGAAAATATCAATTTATCTTTCAACAAATCACTACATCTATTTCTTCTTTACCTAGCAAAAGATAAAGAAATGAGGGGTGGCTCATAATTACTGCACAGTTTTTTTTACAAGTCCACAGCAAAATGTTCCTTTTTGAACCAAAAGAGAAAGAAAGGGATGAATATTGTGGGACTGACTGAGAGGAATGAAAGGGTAGCGAACTGAAAGGAAGAAGTGGCGTGACTAAAACAAAAACCTAGTGTTTTTTTTCTCCACACAAGCACGCACACACAGAAGTTGCTGCTTACAAATTATTTGACAGAGCTTAGACAACCTAGTGAGAATGTGTCAGACTTGCAGCTACACGCCACCATGACCTTGCCAGCTACTTGTGTGTACAGCAGGAATAGTGACACCTGTTCTCAGTTAAGATAGGAAAAGGAGAGACAGCGAGGATCAGCTTGCCAGCAGTAATGTAGACCACATGCTCCCCAGCGGCTGTTTGACTCAGACATACCTCCAGCCACCTCATAAAGCGAGCCCTGCATCTGCATTCAGCTCGACCTGTGACCCCATTTTCACGCACACAAACAGGACCTCTGTACTGTAGCGCTGATGCACGGGATGAGGATGAACAAAAGCAGGAAGTTGGGTTTAAAAAGTGCTAATGAAACCATGCCAAACTTCTCTTCCCCCCTCTGGGCAGCAGATTAAATGGATGTTCATGTTCCACTTAGTTTATAGAACTTCAGTCATTAGACATAACCATAAATTTATGTTTGTGGGGGCATACATTAGCACATAAGTGCCCATAGCCATATATTCACTTAGTAGTGAAAATAATAATGGTATTTATCTTCTTTTTTTGCAGTTCTACCTGCAGGCACGGCTGTCGTGGCGAGGAGCTCGGCTATTGCGCCCACTTATACAGTTCTTCTTAGTAATGATCGCTGTCTACACCGGATTGAGCCGCATCTCAGACTACCGTCACCATCCCACTGACGTCCTTACAGGCTTTATTCAAGGAGGGCTCACCGCATACTGGGTGGTATGTTAAAATTCACTGTTGTCTAAATAGCCTGAATACCAGTTATCCTTTTCCTCGCAGGGTTTGTTTCTCGCTGCTTTCTGCTGACTGTGTTAGCTCAAACACTATGCTTTCTCCCTCAATTTCCACTCTCTGTTTATAAACAGTGAGTGATTGACAGCATGTGTGGTCTGCGTGTCTTTCCTGACAATTGTTTTTTTTTTTGTCTGTGCCTGCAGGCCTTCTATATCTCCACCATGTTTAAGCCCTGCGCCCGCCCAGACGGGTCTCCCACTAACATGTCCCTGGAGAGTCCACTGTCCAGCCAGCAAACTGTCTGTTAGCAGGTGCATGCAGTCATTTCAGGAATCGGAGGATCAGAGAAGTGAACTGCAGAAATACAGGGAGAGCAGTAGATAGCACAGGTGAGGAGCACAAAGAACTGAGGAACTAGTTTAGAAGAAAGGATATCATTCTAAGAAAATATTGAGAGTACAATCTAACCTGCTTATACTTTTGGTATATTGATATACACGCAAACATACAGTCATCTAACACATATAGACATAAGATAAATGCAACAAGACTACAAGTCAAACCCGTCCAGTGGAACAAACTTTGTGGTAATATTAGAAATATTTTTTTATATATGAAAAAAGATTAAAAGTGTTTATTTTTCAAGATAAGTTGTAGAAGCTGCTAAAGTTGAAAGCTAGTTTGTTTTCTTCTGGTATGGAGGGCTTTGGCAAGTGCGTTTGCTTAGCTTTCAAAGCCGAGCCAGTCACCCTTTGGTCACGGGTTAGAGATGAGAAAATACCAGCCTCGGTTTTTGGTTTTTGATTCCTTGCTCAGCTTGGAAAACATGAGCCAGCAGCTGTTAACTGAGACCATCGGACCTCAGATGTAAAGACAGCTCTGTGCAAAGTGACGGAACAAGCACAGGCTTCCTAACGATCTTTGCCTTCAGTCGCACGACGTGCCACTAACCTAAAAAGTCGACCCTACACCACTGTGACTACATGATAAAACACATGTAAGCAAAGGACAACAATGTTTGAGCTGTGATAGAATGCCATCTTTCTCTTTTGAGTAACCAAGTCAGTGACTGGGAGCAATCTGACCAGGTAATTTCTCTTCCCATTCACTGCCACTTTCCTGCTACTAACCACTTTGACTGTGTCTCAGAGGTGGAGGTTTTGACTGAATTTTGTAACCTCTGACCTTTTGTCCCTGGACTCCAAACTCTTGAGCTGCACCTTGATTTATGCCACTCAGACAGGAGCTGTGCAGCCGCGATCCCAGCGGTCCTCCTGTGCGTCTTTATTAATAGCACTTGAACATAGTGGAACCCTCTAATTATAATCAATATTATATATTTTATCACAAGTTTGAATAATCAGTGTTTATTTTTGTTAATGTCTGACTCATACACTATATTCTTTTCATGAAAAGATAATTATTCAAACTGAATGTAAATAGCAATTTCATTTTATAAACCACAGAACCACAGAATTTCAAGTATTAGTTCAAGTTTTGGACCGTTTTTACATGTTTATGTAAGTGTTTGTATTTACGTTTTTGTCGATCGGGTACAGAGAGTTGCTCTTGTACCTGTTGTAACTACTAGACTGAGCCACAGATGTTATCAGAAAGCTATATATATTTTTGTGTTCCCAGATATTTTTGTTTGTTTGATTTGTCTGTGAATGCCACAGCGGCAGAAATAACCACTGTACTCAAAAGAAAACCAAACCATTAAACCATCGAATGTTGAATGTTTCAAAGTTCTTCTGTCTTTTTTTCATGTTTAGCTTCGGCAGACTGAAAAGTGCCTAGCACACCTACACATACTGAACGTCAATGTATCAGTGTTTTTAAAAAAAAGCCATTTAGCCTTTTCCTCATATGGACATTCATTATTTACGCGGGGGATACCAAACATGGTGTGGAGGTGAGGAAATCTTGAGCTAAAATAAAACAAACATTTAACAGAAAAAGTGATTTAACCATGTGGGGTTTTGAAGCTTCCACTCCAGTGCCCTCGTAGTTTCCTTCATCTCTCTCTCCTCCTTCACACCCTTCCTCGTTCTGCCCCTTCTCAGCACTCGGTCCTTTTCAAGTGCAGTGGAGCATGATGGGCTGTTTCGGGGGGTCATGCTACCATGGAGATGCTTAGCCAGATACAGGTCAGGGCGTCTGAGGCATTTTCTTTGATTTCTTTTTTCTCTCTCTCACACACTCACACACACACTCTCACACACACACTCACTCTCTCACTCTCTCACTCTCTTTCTCCAATGTACTTCGAGGCTTAGGGAGGGGAAAAAAGCAGCTCAGATGAGACAGAGAGGGCAAAAGAGAGAGAGAGAAGAAGCGAGAGCTTCAGTAATGTCTGTATGCATAACGATAAGGTAAGGGGACGAGCAGGGAAAGTGGTCCAGTAATGAGGGGGAAGCGTAACGGAGCAGTTGGCAGAACAGATGGGCTGGTAGATTGGGGAGAGTAAGGGTAATGGTTGTGGGCATCAGGGTGGGAACAAATGTGATCCCGTTTTTCAGGCCTGTTTTGTTTTATAGGACTGTAACTGAGAAGCCTCGTTTTATTCCTGAGCAATACATATATGGCTGTGGTATTGTGACAGCTCCTTGTCTGTCTGCCTCACTACTTGTTATTGTCTAACGTTTAGGTGTGTGTGACCGAGCTGAGCTTACACGCCCTGTCAAACATGACATCTCGTTTACACTGTTACTGGCCTGCTCCTCGGTAACCCTTCAGCCCTAATGGAAATGAATGGGAGTCAACAAGCAGAGGCAGACTCCTCTCTGTGTTCACATTACTGAGGTCCGGTCAGAAGGGCCTCGCTATTTGCACTGCCGCAATTGTGCACACAGTAGGTCAGCACTGTTCATTTCGACTGGCCGTGGTATTTGTACTGTTATCTCAACAGGTGAAAGCCATTATTGTCCACACGCTTGACTGTGAAAGAAAATTAAAACCACTTTTTCCTTCTTCCTCATACTTAACTTTGGGCAATTCCTTGATAAGATTATGATTTTTGTGAAATTGGACGGGAGCAAAAATAGCAGTGCGGATGGCGGTGCTGATTCTCAGCAACACAGAGATAAGCGTGCTGTGGAAGGCACGTAGCTCACCTGCGTATCTCTTTGTGTGAGAGGAATAGAGTACACGTGGGAGTAAAGTTATCATATTTGTTTTTTTTTCTGACAACGATAACATCGTCAAGAAATTTGTAGATTATCCAAATTTTATGGGCCCATATTTGAAGTGATGAAATAGCCCTTGGCGCCTAATGGAGATACGAAATATCTCTTTTCACAGAACTAATGTAACCTGTCTTTGTTTACTACAAAGTAAAAGCTGCTTAGGAGTGAAAATTGACTTAACTGTTTGTAAAGAGGAAAAGAAATTTCCTTGCATAGGAGTTTTCGTTAGTAATTTACCATACGTCTCCGAGGCATTACCGACTTAGTCTCTGGAACTCCGCTGGCCTCTTATCCAGCTGTAGTCCAATTCTTAATAGAATTAAAAAGGATTAATGGGCTCTTTAGTGTGCTTGAGTTCAGGCCTGCTCCCCCCAGCCTCGCTGCTATGCGCATTTTTAAATCTCCTATAGTAATGACAGTGAGTGAATGCACAAGCTGTAGCCATTAGGCACATCATGTCCTGATGTGAGTTTATGAAAAACATTACTTTGCCTGTTCCCACTTAGATAAATTGTCTTGCTTCTCCTCTCTTCTCCCTCTCTCTCTGTGCTCCTCAGGGATTAAGATGTGCCCAGCCACGTTGACTCACTGAGTGAGCTAAGAAATCAACACTTAAACTGATCCACAAAGTACTAATGAGGACCTACAGGTGGACAGCTGGGTGCAATCACTCCCAAATGGGAAAACCTATGTTAGTGTGCATTCCCTTTGATGCATGAAAGCAAAATGCATACCTTATTTATCAGTCAGGCACATATGTACACATAGATAAGGCATGGAATATCTGACGAGATCAGCGTAATCGTGGCGGCTGATGAAGATAGCACCCCTTGTCACATCCTGGCACTGTTATGCACCTAACTATACAGCACTGGAGCTCAGATTCACTATTTTTTGAAGCTTATATGAACTGGTAACCACACATGGAGACTTTTATAAAGGGCTCTATTAAAAGAGAGTCAAAAAACAAGCTCCTGCCTACTGAGACCCTTTTTTCCTGTTAGCTTTGCTAAATAATAAATGAACACGGGATTCCTCATACGTATATTTGTTCAAAAGCAGCAATGTGGTCTCTGCATTATTATACGCATAGCTTATAACTTGCCCTTAAGCCACTATTTACCATTTTAAAGGTCATATTATTGTCTTCGCAAAAGCAAGGAAGAGTTAAAAGAGCACAACACATCGGAAAGGCCACCCATCGTAATGTGTGTTGAGTTCATTTTAGTGTTAAGCTTAGGATGCCCTTGGTTACCTGGAGCTTCTCTTTTCTGAGGTGGAGGAGTCTTCAGCCAGGGATCTACTTGTTTCTCATTATCTGTGTCATCTATAAAACAAACCTAAAGTACATGCCCATTCTAGATGGATAAATCTGACATGTAAAAATCTAGCTCACAGTCATAACAAGCCGGGTGGACTTTGACAAAACATTCTCCAATAAAACAAACTTATCTAACAGGGTCGAGACAAGACCTGTTGTCAATAGAGATAGCCAACCGTTTTGTTTTGCAGCCTGAAGAATGAGGGATGCTAAGTGAGTGTGTGTGCGTGTGGATGAGTGTTTGGTTCCTGAAGACAGACTGGAATGTAAAAACAACATCTCTCGTCTAAAAACAATAGTCGAGACTTGTGAGGTGTCAGTGACGACGACCGCAGCAGAGAGGTGGGAAGGTGGGAGGAGGATCCTGGGTTTCAAGGTCAACACGCTCAGCCTCCTGCAGCACGCACATTCGCGAGTGGCGGTAATATGATGGTGACATAACACTCAGTCTTTGCTGGTACGCGCAGTGGAATCATGCAACAGCTCATTTATCAGTTAAGTAACACTGGATGCATGTTATACCTCACCACTACAGGTCTAGGGAGCTGGTCTCACATGAGATATCACTTGGTGTGAAGAAAACACGCTGGGGGAATATACATCACGTCATTGCCTTCATTTATGCAATAATATCTCTGTATGAGTTCGGTTTGTTTACACATACACACATTGGCTTGTTTTTAAAAGCTCATTTAGGCCATGACTCACTCCTTGCCTTACACATGCTATCATAATCCACCATAGACTCCTTACACCTTCTATTTTACTTAATGTGGCTTCTGTGAAGAACGTTGTTAAACTATCTCATACGAGAGGATTACTATGTGTCAGTGCAGGATTAAACAGTAAAGAGAAAGAATTACACTATTTGTGAAGCAGTGTAGTGTGGACAGTACGAGTGAAAATTAAAAACCTGAGGTGCTGAGGTCACGCAGCTCTGCAGTACCTCAGGGAGCAAATGAAAGGCACTCGCTGGTGCTCAGGAAACTGCTAAGTACAGTCTAGGCCTCTCTGTCTTCGCGCCCCAGTGTGTATGTGTGTATCCTTTCATCTATTTTATGTGCATGTAAGTATGATGATAGCTTAGTGCCACTAGTTTAATGAGCAAGCACACAGGCAATATTCTTCTAATTCCTAGTTATGACTGAGGTGAGCTTGTGAGTAACTTGTGTGTGTAATACTGATCCACTAGCATCACTTGCCAAGGAAAGCTTGTGTATAATTGGCAGATTGAGGACACTCATTAGAGTACAGTAAGAAGCTGATATTATATTCAGCAACAGCAGTGACTCATTATCATATCTGTCGCATGGTCTTATCTTCTTTTGTAATTTGTGTCTCAAGCATCTCTTGAAATGAAAGCTTTTTCCTCTCCTCCCTCCCCAACACTACCGGACAACAGATGGACTGCACGCACTTTTACGATGGATTGTTTACAGTTATTTCATATAATTGTCGAACAGTGTCAGTCTGACAGTTACAACTCTGCTCTTTGCCTCTGTCCTATAATTATGTTTCTCCTTCCCCTTGGTTTGGTGGCAGATGATGACAGCGGTGGAAAAGCCAGGAGAAAAAAACCTCCTGCTGGAAAATGAGGACTGATGGCAGTGACAGGCAGATGATCCCAGGCCAGGAATCACAGAGGCATCTACCTGTCTAGACATTGAACAACTGGCTAGAAGTGGCACGTTGAAAAATGTTAACAATGTAATGTGGTTACATTTAACTTGTTGAAGGTGTGAATCACCTGCTTTCATGGATTTCACTGAACTGAGTGCTATTCAAACACCATAAAACTTAAGAGTGAAAACTGGCTTTTTTTCCCCACCATAAATATTTGACATGTAGAGGAGAAAATTCAAAGGTGAACTAATAACACAAATGGCAGCACCACTCAATCTGAATATCCCGGTAAGGTACCAGAGCCCTGGAAGTAAGGCATCTAAATGACACGTATCCATTGTTAATGTTAATGTGGGCTTTTTAAGCTGCTACGTGTCAAAGTAGCTGCTGTGAAAATGGCCAAGTGGCACACTGGTTTTAATGAGAAACTTTAAATGGTTTAAAATGTGCCTTCTATGTAGTGTTCTGCTGTACTACTCTCCATTCTCTCTCCAGTTTTTCAGGTGAGTGCCTCGCTGATCCGCAGCACAGCCAAACACAAGGCTTTGCTTATTTAACAATAAGGATCAGCCAAGTGTGAACAGCTACACAAGAGCTGGCCTAACCAAACATGACACTGATAGACATACGGACTTAACTGACATTTTAAAGCAAACCAGCAGCCCCCTGTTTACAAATCCCCGACCCCAGATACTCCATTCACAGTGTGTCCAAGAAAGGCTGGATACTGTTGTGAATCACAGGGAACAGTACAGAGAGCAGCTTCTAAACAAAATTAACCGAATGGGTAATTTGATGTGAATTTCTTGCATACTTTCTCAGGAGTCCATTTAATGTGCAGTGCATGCCAGTGCTTGTAAATGTGCTTGTGCGTGTGTGTCTCAGAACAAATGGTAGTGTTTGTGAAATGTGTTGTACTATGTGCATGTACGGATGCTGTGTGTGTGTGTGTGTGTGTGTGTGTGTGTGTGTGTGTGCGTGTGTGTGTGTGTGTGAGAGAGAGAGAGAGGCTACAGAAACAACAGAGGGCAGGATATAAAAATCCTGATTGTTTCTGAGGGATTATCCTTCACAATGCACAGCTTTATCAGAAAGCCTCGATTGCTGTAACAAGACACGCTTGCCCTGGGTTTGCCCAGCCAAATACTAAGAATCCAGCAGCGAATCACAAGGGGGGGAAATGAAGAGCGCAGAAAAAAGAAACACAGGGGAGAAGGAGAGCAAAGAGTCGACACTAGATCGAGTGAGTGGATTGAGAGGGAAAGCGGAGAAGAATACACAGAATAAGGATGGGAGAGAAGTACACAGAGAAAAGCAGGAGTTGAACAACTTCAACTGGAGGCCATGCCTCAAACAGGGGTTTGTTTTCTGACAGCGATCCCTCTCAGGAGATTTGGCTGGAAAACATATTGCAGTTATAGAGCCTGTCCAAGTTGCGCAACATGTGCTTCAGCACCATGTGAACAAAAGCTGCTGTGCATCATAGCATGCTGTGCTGCGACTGTTTTGCGTGGCATAGCCTAACGCAGGTCCACTAAGCTTTTGTATTAGAATACTGATAGGCCCTCAGGCTGAGATTTAAATGTAAGCAAACATCTGCCAGATATATGAGGTTTGGCAGTGTGGAGGAGAGGTGCTTTTTATTGGATCATTTTATTTGCTTCCTTTTATAAGACTTTCTCAGTAGGATCAGGTTGCTGTGCCTGATCTTACCAAACTCTGCAAAGGGGAGCTGTGGTTTTGGCTGACTGTGGAAGGGGCTTTAATATGCGCACATTGTAGAAAGTGGGTTTGGGTGTGCAGAACGTTGTGTGAGGCCGTGTGATTAAGCGTAGTCATATATTCCAGTGACAGCTTCATTCCTTTCACATGTGAAGAATATTTGTTTAGATTTGCAAATTTACTTTAGATAATTGTTCATTTGTTGGTTTTTGAAGTGCCATTATGTAACCTCGTTGCATGCTTGTGTATTACAGAGCACAGTGATACATAACTGTAAATAACGAGATGGATGTCATATTTGTGCACATATTTCTCTGTAGGGGAGTATGTGTTGATGTTGAGGTGTTTGGTGTGCTGGCAGTGTGCAGATTTCCTTCACACTGAGCCAAATGGACAGACTAAAGTTTTGCAGCAATCCCAGCGCAACATGCTAGTTCTCCAAACTTTGCTCTCCTTTGGTCTTGCACTGAGAATAAGAGATGATACTTTTTGCCATTTTATGTGAATACACCCCTGCTGACTCTTTGCTTTCCCTTTTAAACCCAGGAAAATGGAAAATGCCATGTAGATGTCTGTGATCTTAAACTATGATTGGCTAATATAACTAGTAAGATTGCGAACATGATACTGTTGTCTTAAAAGCAGTTACTCTTAGTCTATATAGTATATACTGTTTCGGTTTACCGTGGGGGTATTTTAAAACCGTTGTGGAACTATGCAAACACAAGTGGGGTACTGAGCAGCCAGCGCTATTGTTTCAGACCTACTCAGGATTCTTGGGATGTCGCTTTGCCTCAGCTTTGACTCCACAATTCACACCACACACCCCATAGTGTGCTCAGATTTTGTTTTAACCCGAGGTCTAGAATAATAAACTGCATTTTAATTAGGCTGATTTGCACCTTTTCTTTTGCTCTTGAAAACAGTCTGCTAAAAAGAGGCAAAACAGAACAGAAGAGATGGTATTTCGTTTATGCAGCAAGATGAAAGCTGTTTATCTCTCATCACGGCTTTTATGAACGGAGCAAGAAGGGAAAAGTTCAGACAGGCAGTCAGATGACTCAAGCAGCAGTACTGTAATCACTGATTCACACTAAAAATCCCATTTTAACTGTCTGGAATCTATTCAGTGAGATGTCAGACCTAGATGCATGATGTTTGTAAGAGCAAACCCGTGTCATATGGCCATGTTTGTAGCTTTGTGTGCGTTTGCAGGCTGTCCTGCGTCATCTCTGCTCTGCTGTGTTTATGCAGAGGCTCCATGGATATAGAGGGACAGCAGAATATCCAACCCCTCCCACTGTCACTTGATATTTACGGGAAATGGATCAGATGATTGGACAAGTTCGCTTCTACACATTTCCCCCCAAAGGGAGCTGAGCCAAGTTCATTTACTCTTTCATTCATGCCCGCTATGATGCTGTCATCTTTATTCATTAAGGATGTAGTCAAGAGGTGATGAAGAGTGATGCAGAGTTAAGCTAGTTAGTTACGCCAAACTGGCTAATAAGCAAATTTCTTCATCTTCACTGTCCCTTTAGATTTTTCCACACTGAAGCCAATGTCATAATTATGTTTAAGGTGAAAACTCCACAGTGCTTTTGAAATTTGCTAGAATATGCTGGCGAATTATTGCCGTGTAATAAACGGAGCAGGGTGAAAGAGAGGTTAGGAGATGGTAGAAGATGACAGATCTGGAGGGAGAGAAAGAGAGAGGGGCCCGTATCGAGTGACACAGAATACAGTCTGTGTTTTCTCGGTGGACCAGAGAAGATGCAGTGCAAATGAAGCATGCTGCACCATGGCAGCCTCTGCTTTATCTTTGCACCGTGTCTCTGTGTGTTTGCATGAAAGTGAAATGACAGGGGCCTTTTTGAGGCCTCTGTTGTCTCATGGTTCCAATATGTTGGGAGGACTCCATCCACTAACAATTTCCAAAGATTACACTAGGATAACTTTAGCCACGAATTTTTCAAATGTATCCGTTTGTATGGTAAAAGCATCCTGCTAAAATACAGAACTCATACTGACTTACAACATGTAAGCAATTATGTTTGATGTCTTATGTTTTTCAGCTTTGTTTATAATGAAAGTAACCCTCTGTGGTGATTTCATGTCACTTCACGACAGGCTGTTCAGTGTGTCTGACCCACATGGCTAGGGCCTCCCCTTGTGTTTAGTGTGCAAAACTACAAATGAGAAGGGCACTCAGAGAGTGCATCTTCCACTGAGACTATATATTTCACAGTTTCAAAGAAAGTGATCTGCAACATAAATTACAAGGTTCTTTTTTTAACCACACACAACCTTTTCACCAAGTAATGCAATTTGCCTTGCTGGTCTGTTTTTGTTTTGTTTAGATTTTTGTTTTTCAGCCCAGGGTCTCAGGTCACTTCTGGGCTGGAATAAGTTCCAATATGGTCCCAAAGAGATCAAATTTCAAGCTGGGATATTATGTCCTTCTATTTACTGAATGCTACCACTTTCACCAATGAATAATGACTCAGATACTACAGATACTTTAGGTTAGTAAGAGCTAAAAAGTTTCAAAAATAACCATACGTACATAAAAAAAAACGCTTTAACACCTTTAGCTGAACTATAAGTTGTTTGACTTTACACTCAGACACAGAAGAAGACCCTTAGACCCCTCAATCACTGCATATATTTAGAAACACAAATCCCCCTCTGTTTTTTTTTTTGGAAATCTCAATACCATGACCATGAGCACTTTCTTATTTTGGGGTCACTGTTGCTTTCATGTTCCACATCTTGTCTAGTTCTCTCTCAGCCCTGGGTATTTCCCTAGCTCCTTTTGTTCCTCCTTTTTGATGTTGCTATCTCTGGTCTGGCTACATATATCATTACGGCCTGTAGAGGTTGTTCCTATGCTGCCACGATTGGCGTGTCTGTGCTGTCTTTCAGTTCAGCTTTCTCGTGCCATTCGTGGGATTTCTCGAATGGTGATGCAATACAGGGGCCTGTCCACCCATGATGGTTCCACTTCCTGTTCCTTATTTTTCAGGTTTCTGCTGTTTGAGGTATTCACTAAACGCATGATCAGTTGTGGCCATCTTCCTGTAACACTCACAGATCTTTGTTGTTTCATCCTGGATAATGGTTCTGACACTCACTAGTCCTCGGCGACCTTACTTCCGCTTTGCATGCTGTCTCAGAGAAGGAGCTTCCTTGTCTTGAAGTCAGTGGGGACAGAGTCTTGGTAAATCTCGCACTTGATGGCAACTTGTGCTGTGGTTTAAAGTTGGCCTACAGTCTTGTTCGAAGTGTAAAAGTGGACGACCGGTCGATTAGAACTTCCTTTTTTTACACAAAGCGATCGAGAAGATTTTTTGAAGGTACGTGTCTAATATACAAAAAGCCCCGTCTGGCCTTTATAAATTTTTGTGTGTATTTTAAGGCACCGCCAGCGATTAACTCTAAAAATAGTTGTCCTTGGTTAAATTTTCGATTTTGAGCTTTCAAATTTCCTTGTACGAACTTCCTGCTTTAGGTTCGGTTGTCTTCGAAAAATGCTTACTAGAAGCTGCCTGATTTTCCCAATTCTATTCTTCACCGGGAAATCATTAGGTAAGTGATGCAGCATTGTAAATACGTATTTCTTTATAACCAATATCTTATTTTCACTCTTTTTTTCTTCTCGCAACATCTGCGTCATCGTTTCCTGGTTCTTTACTTAATGTTTCCGTTTGCTTTTCATTTTCTTCTTGCTTAACTTTAAAATACAATTAACTTTACGGTTCCCTAATTACTGTCTCGCAGCATGTCATCAGATAAATGCTTCTTGTGCCGACATTAAAACCCTCGGTGGATTCACGTTCAAACATGGATCACTTCCCGAGGGAAGTAAGATTTATGTCTACGACAACGGGGTAGGTTGGCCTCTTTCAGACTTTAAGTGAAAGCACTTTAGGCTTCTCCCTTTTACACCACAACAGGTAGATCTATTTGATTTGCCGAGCCCCCAAGCTTGCGAAGTGAATGTGTAAACCACTACTTTACGTACAAAGGCAGCGAAACTTTCATCAGAGGGGGCAAAAGTACAGATATTATTTGGTTTTGTAGAAATACACAGATCTGTGTTAAATATGTAATATAAGTGTCAAATGTACTCATAGTAAGGAAATAAACGCAGGTCTTTGAATAATAAATAAATACATAAATAAATAAATATTAGTACATGTGAATGCAAACTTTTTTTCTTTTTATTTTGCCTCCATACATAAACAGAACAGTGACTATAGTCGGGGATTACAGTGGGATTCGGGAGATGGGGGAACCCTAAAATCGCTTGTAGTGGCGCAGTGAGGAGAAAAGAATCACAACATTTCTAATTTAAGGTCCAGTAGATTTATAAATGATGCAAAAATTGCATATATGTCTTCCCCAAATCCCTGTGTGATAGCTACACCAATATGATTGTCTTTTTCCCATCAGACTGGTTTAATGATTGTGGGTGTGCAGTGCTGGGGAACAAAAATTTCCCTCAAATGTGTTACGCGTAAAGTAACAAGCCTGTTTTGAAAATGTTTGGAGTGGACAGTACAGATGTTTGTGTTAAAATATAATGAGTAAAAGTAAAAAGGGGTCAGAAAAATGAATACACAAAGTATACTTGAAAATTGTAACAGTATAATATAAGTAATAAGTATTTTGTACTTTGTTACTTTGTTACAAAGTATTTGTACTTTGTTACTTTCCACCTTTGACGTTTATTTCTTTTTCTTTTCCCAACAGACAAGTATTGGCCATGCTGAACTGCGGAATCCACCCTCCATTAGGTTGTCATCTGAAGTTGTACACATGGACAACAACTCAGTGACGACAGTGAAGTGCAGAGACATCACAATTCAAAGCATAGTTCTGGATGGATTGAGGAAGGTACTTGTATGAATTAAATCAGAGAAAGTCCTGTTTAGGGGTAAATCTAAAATGTTAACTCGTTCCTCTGTTTCTTTTTAGGGAAAGCCTTTTGTCAAAGAACACTGCACCTATTTCAAAATTATCGGTAAGGCAACCTATTTTTATACTAGAATACATTAATAAATGTTTTCAAATTTTAAAAAAAAAATGCCTCATGTTTATATAATATACTGCACAAATCAATCATCTCCTTTTCTTAAGCTGATGTCACAGCTCCAATTAAGACCGATCCCAACGAGTCACAGGCGTTGCCGACCCTCATCTGTGAGTGGATCCCGTGTGCTCATTTTATTGCTTTATTGCATAGCTGTTGTTAGTACTATAAATGGATGTGAATGAATTATAACTCAAGTGTTTTGTGTTAATACAGATTACATTTTGCCAGCCATTCTAGGGATAATCATAATCATAATTGGGATTGGTCTTCTTCTCCACAACTGGAAAGCACATCTGGAGTGAGTTCTATGGCCTTGGCCTGAAAAAATCAAATTATTATTGCCATGTTACAGATTAACTTATATAATGTTTTGCAAAGATTAATAACTTTTTTATGCTTCTTTTTGTTCAGGCAGCAGCACAGTGAAGCCAGTGTTTCTGGGTTTATAATGTACCTACTGACTTGCCTCCAAAAGACAGGAGAGGGACAAGAAACTAGGTCTGTCTTACTTTTAACATACTGCATGTTTCAGCTTACCTGCTTACCAGAAAGTATGTGAATGTATTTGTGTTACAGGTAGTTAAATCCCCTTCAGTGCCTCCAACTTAACATATAAAAATGAATGAATATTAAAAGTTAAAAAGGGCCACATCATTGACAATAATCATTGTACTTTGTTTAACACTTAATGTTAAATAAACTCATTTAAACTGGATGCCCGTTGATGTCACCGGTGTTAATTTAGAAAATGCTTCTTTTAAGACCCGATGAAGGAAGTGACGTTTTACCACAGCTTGGTGACAATGAATTTCTATCAGGCTCTAATTATTGCTTCTGTTTTGTATTTTTATTGTTCTTTGATACTTTGTTATTTATTCTTTGCCATTCTTCTCTTCTGCAGAGCTCCCCCTGGACAGCGTATAGATAATGAGCAAGGCACTGCACTTGAATGTGTAGTTGTTCAAAGGTTAGCCTGACACTTTAGCATTAAAACTTTATCCACTATAACCTTCTTTTTAATCTTTCAGTCCAGACACTGTCTGTGTCTGTGCTTTCTTATAACAATGTGAAGTCTAGACTCTAATGTGCTAAAAGCTACCTTTGTCTGCATAGCACTGAGGCTGATGTCAATACTCCTCAATCCCCCAGCGTGGACCGCAACTTGAGCACAGAGAGAATTCAGCTAACTAAAAAGTGAGAATGAGAATTGGGTTTTGTTTTTTTTTGTTATTGTGCCTAGAGCCTATTTTGTTCTTGAGGTTTATGTCAAGTAAATGCTGTTTTTTCTTGTGGCATCCTTATCTATTATTTGTTTTGCAGTGGAGACATCAGTACCCACAATGTTAGCAGAATCTCTCATCACCGCTCTATGAACAGGTACACTTTTGTCTCTGGTTGGGTGCAAGTTTCTATCATATTTTTATGTTTCCCTTCAGTGTGTACTATTACATAACCCCTATCTCCTTCAGGAACTTCAAGAAAGAACCAGGAGGGGTGAATAGCGACAAAGGACAAAACATTAGGTAAGTCTGTGATGATTTAAATCAAAGCAGAACACATTTTTGTTTCTTGTTTTAGATCTTAAGAGATTGTAATAGCTTCGGTTCAGGCTGTTTGCATGTTATGATGATCAAAGGTGTTAGTAACATACAAAAATAATAACCAGCATACATTTAAACTGCATGCCATCATGCGTTTATAAAACGATGTAACCAACGGCAATAAAGATGAAAAAACAGACAGTTTTGCAACATTTATGCGTACACATGCACCACTTTATAGAGAATTGAGTAGCTTACCCTGAGGGTTTATCACGCCCATTTGATAATGGCTGTGAATGCTTCTTCATCTTCAGCGAACTGGACACTGGAGGTGCTGCTGGTAATCGTGCAGAACATGATGAGACTGAAGGACAACCACTGCTAACCAGTAAACGGTGAGACTTGCTTGCTTGCGCTGCCACTGAGCTCTCACATAGTAACTATGACTGAGAAGAAATCTGTGTGATTTTCCAATTTCCAGTCTCCTTCATACCTTGTTTAATTTGGCCTATTGCTGCTATATGTTCCACTGTCGGGACTAACTTTACTAACAGGTCTCTGCCTACACATCCCAAATGTCAAAAGGCCAGACTGAACATCAGAGCTTGTCTGACACCCACTCAGAAAGTGAGCTGTGCTGTAACTGGGAAGAGGTTCACGTCTTTATTCCTTCTCTTTCTGTCTCCAACACTTCCAGTTTTGACATGACAGGTGAAGCCGGACCATTGGCGAACAAGGCTGGCTTTGACCGAGACGGAGTCAGCAGGTGCTCAGCTGTACCGGTGAGGAGGAAGATTCCTTTGTACTTTTTCTTTATTATATCCTCTCTTTGTTTTGTTGTTCTTAAGAGATGTTTTTTTTCTTTTCTTTTTTTGTTGCAGAACACTGACGTGGAGTCACAAGAAATACAAGAAGTAGGAACAGGAAGTAACCAATAGCAACAACAACAATATAATAATAATGATGATAAGAATAGTAATAATAATAATAATAATAATGCATATATTATTTTAATAATAATTATTATAAGACATTGTCACACTATATGTATGTTTGCTTGCATTACCTTTGGGATCAAGTCCAGCATTTTGTTTAAATGATTACTGTCAACCTACAATATTTTTTGCAAAGTACAAACTTGCAATATATTTTTAGCTGAATATTAGTTAAAAATAACTAATATAAATAAATTAAAAATTATATATATATATATATATATATATATATATATATATATATATATATATATATATATATATATATATATATATATATATATATATGATCTCACTGTGTTATGTGATTACATCACATCTAAAAGTATTTAATGTGCATATCTTTTTTCATTTGCATAAACAAATTTAGGCAATAATTCAACACAGCCGATCAGATAATATTCATTAGGGTCGTTCTTTTCTGACGAGCAATAATTATTTGCCAGATAATTGCAGTAACTGGCACAAACTGGTAAAAGTAAAGTAACAATTACATTATGGCTTGATGAATAAAATAGAAGGCAGTAGATTAATTTAAAATACTGCACAGTGGGAGATTTCTTACTTGTTATTTTAACAGCTTGACTTGACCAAAGGATGGGTGGACCAAGATGCTAGAAAACATACCACATATACAACAGTGGCACAACACTATGTTAACATTATCTATATAATAAATAAGTAATAACATGATATATAATGGTATAATACAAGTATACTGTTAAAGTGCATATAATTATGTATAACCCCACCAAAAATTAAATGATATTATATTATAAATGATTATAATTAGTGGCTTTATTATGATAATTATCATAATGCATAGCCTGCGCTGTGTCTTTCTCTCTATATATATTCTTTTTTTGAGTTTATATTAGTTAGCTTTCCTTTCCTCTACTATCATTGCATGCATCTATTCCCAAATTCTGAATAATAGCTTATTTTGCATTAGTTAATTCCCTGCACATTTTAATCAGAAATTATAAGTTTCTTCCCTTTTTTGGAAAAACTATTGTCATTTTTGCATAGGTTAGTTTAAGTGTGATAATTGCCTTAACATTCATGTAAAAAAAATTTTTTTCTTGTCCTTCAAGTTTGAAATAAATTCTAACTTGGATTTGACTGTTTCATTGAGTGTTTTTTCCTGGTTTCCTATTCAAAGCAACACTTTTCAGCATTAAACCACAAGGGGGCAGTAAATAGTCACAAGTCCTGTGCCACTGGGGTAACGGTAGCAATTTACAAGTTATATTACTTTTGTTGAGTAATGGCAACACAGTTAATGCTTGTGTATTTCAGATTGCTCTAACTTCCATCACCATCAAAATATATTTAGACATATGACCTTTCTATGATCCGTAACTGTGGGTGGAGCTAAACATGCTCTTCAATAGATCAAGCCTCCGTCACAGTGCTGTGGCAGTGCAGTCATTGTGGGTTTTTTGGACTGAACACTGTTTTCTAACATAGTGCTCTGATTTGTAATGAACCACTACTGGGATATTAAACGCGCTGCACTTCACTTGATAATTTAAGTGTTATATACTGTATGTTACAGCACTTAAACAACTGGTTGCCCCTGTGGCTTGATGTATGGTAGTAATTACACTAACGCATGAACACAGAGCAGTTCAGACTGAACTTAATACATCTCTTTTCTCTATCTCCCGGGATCTGCTGACAGCTGCTGTGAGTCTTGTTTTGTCAATATCGGACTCTATTTTAAGCTTCTCTAAATGTGCAATGACCTTGAAAAAGCCTCTTTTTACCTTTCAGACAGACTGAGTGCCAGGAAGTGAATGTGGCTAGGGTTAGAGGCTTTGTTGCTCGTGTTTGATATGTTAGTGTGTGAAAGTGTTACTGTAGCAACAGTGAAAAGAGGGTGATTGAATGGTCAAGGCTTTAGAGCGTCCCCCTCTCAGGGAGTTTCACTGAAAGGACAGGAGCGAGGTAGGGGCTGGGCAGATGGGTGGACTGGTTGGGGGTGGGTCATCATACATGTACGACATACCTTTTTTTCTTACATCATACTGTAACGGCCAAGGTAAAGTTGCAGATATGTTATAATTATGGATGGATGCACATAATCATTCGATATTACTCACCAATGGGTCTTCACTGTGAAAAGGATTATGACCAGTCAGGAAACAAAGCTCAGTAGGAGCTGAACACTGATCACACATTGGGGATAAGTGGGCTTAAGAGAAGCTGCAGTAAATGGGCTGCAATAACCCAGACACTTAAGTGTGTCATACCTGACAGATGTAGCTGATCACAATGTGTAGTTGGCTCTGGAGTGTGCTAAAGGCTGTCTAATGTTGTGTGCTGCTGTGGCTTACTTGACTGCTGCCAGCAAACGGTGTTGCGTTCAAAAGTCAGTAATCTATACTCACACTGCAGTTATTAAATGATTACATCAGGGATCACACCACACTGTATGATTAATTAACCTTGACTGATGCTTTGTAAAGCCGGCTCTAGCAGAGCAAGTATGCCCACTGGTCTGCATGTACATACACATACGTATGAAATGAAATTACCACTGGAGTCTGGTAATACTCACTCGGGGTTACTGTAGTGCAACAAAGCCTTGCTCTCTGCAGACAAATATAGGATCAGTCCTCAGGACCTTTATTAGCAGCTGTCCAAACACCAGGAGTCGGAGTTTTGCCTCTTAAACTGACAGCTTGCTTCTTTCTGCATGTCTTTGATCATTCACAAATATGCTTTGGACACAGCAGCATTTGACAAAATCATCATGCCAGCCACCAGGTCAAATGGTGTGCACATACTGTGTGGTTCAAAGGGGAGCTGACTCAGGAAGGGGCTGACTCAGGAAGGGGCTGGGTTGCCTGGCTTCAATCCCCTGCTTCCTCTGGTTCTCAAATGAACAGCACAATATTGTTGCAACCTGCAAGATAGCCCATGAATAAAACATAGCCACTGTATTAGTGCTTAAAGACATCTTTTCATTTTCAGTTTGAACCATATATTGAAGTTTATATGCATATAGAAAAGCGGAAGATTAATAACAATTTCTCTGTGCTGGTTACCTCTTTTAGCACGCTGGAACATACACAAGTACAGAAGCAATTATGCTGTGCATCAGTGCACAACCACATACACACAAGTGTGCACCACAGTACAGCTCCTTCAAGACATTCCCCAAGAAACCTTCAAGCATGAACAGTGTATATTTTAAATAGTTTTTTTATTAATATGTGCTGATACAAGGTCGCTTTGACCTGCAATGATGGAAACACTCACAGAAAATCATCCCCTTTGGCCCAAACAGCTATCAAAGCAATGAGTGTGAGAAAACAAAAATCAAATAAGACAAATGAACATGATTCCTAAAAGAAAACCAAAGTGTTATATTTACCTCAGTTTACAAATGTCTCAGCAGTACATATTAAATTATCCATTTCATAGAAAAATCACAGAAAGCTCTAGATATGGTGCTATATGTAGAACCCCACATGGTACAATGTCAGTGCTCACGCTGCCATATAGCTTGCTATGTAATAACCACTAGCACCCAATGATTTACCTCCTTAATGTTAAGCATTTCAGGTATGTGTAATACTGACCAAGTTCCATTGTACTGAGCTAATTAATACAGCTCTCAGATGATCATCAGGATATCCCATCCATAACCACTGAAGCCAGATATTATACATCTGGTGACAGACACCACATGGGGCTGAATTTTTTGGCCTGTCCCATGGATGATCATGGATTGAGATTACTACAGCCATGAACAGGTGCATGTAGGAACTGTTCAACTCCCCCCAAACCTCAAGCAAGAAAGAAAAAGACAGATTCAGCCTGCTCCAGCTGTGTCAATTGTTTTATTCTTGAACCTTGTAATGTCAACATGTTTAATCGTTTGGAGAAACCCTTGTTGTCCAGGAGCCCCGGGTGTTGCTGGTACCACGCTGTGTATTAAAGATCAGAACTTTCCTGAAATGCTGGCACAGCTCCACAGACACATACTCAACACAAAAGTTAAAGAGCAAAAGTTCATTATTGTGTTCATCCAGTACCTCTAAAGAGTCTTAGTAACTACTTTAAAGGAGTCATGTGGAGAAGAAGAAATCAATAACAAAATAGTACTACCATATGATTTGTTTATATTTGCTCTTTAAAAATCTCTTTAGGAAAATCATGGTGCATTTGCAGGCACTGTAAAAATCGTGCTTTAATTGGCTGATGCGGCAGTGGTCTCATTTTCACATTTTTTTTTGTTAAAGGAAGCATCCGTTAGCTCAAACAATCCCATCATCTTTCTTTCCATCACAGGCAGATTTGTTTTATGAATGAACTTGAGATCTGACATGCCAGCTTGATCAATTTAAACCATAAAGTAATAACTTCTGGTCTGCAAACCACCGTCAGAAAGCAATCTGAAACAAAGTAGCACATCCATCTCCTTATCTCCAGATACGCTCCTGCACAGCCTCACTGCAAACCCCTCTCACCAGCCGTCCCTCCCTCTCTCACCGCCTATGGCTATATATTTGTGACATCTGTGACATCTCTGCTGATGCTGTCCCTCCTCAGTCCTCCTCACGGGCCAGTCTTTGCAGACATAATGACCCTCTGCTCCTCTGGCGCTGTTGAATTCACACACCGCTGTCCTGCCGCTTCTGTACCGCCCTCCTGGTGTGATATGGTCCACACAAAAATGTCTGCGTGTGAATGGGTCAACTGTGAGTGAACAGACTGAAGTCCTGCTGGGACCGCTGTCTAATGATAGACTGAACAATGGCACAAGCTGCAGGGGTGAAACAGCACTGTGTCAAAGGTTTAAACAACTTCCCACATAACCACTAAAGCTCACACGTCAGGCCTGCCACTGGCTTGGAAGGTTTGCAAATCTAGACAGAAAACAAGAGAATGGAGGTGAGCGAGAGTGAGTTCACAACAATAAATTAGTACCCACTGTGTTATTATTGTAATCAGAGGTTTGAAGGGCTTTGAATGGTGAAGAAACTCCCATCGTGAGAGCCTCCATCCGACAGCGTGGGCCGCGAACCTTCTCCTGTATAATCACCATCATTTACAGCAGTGCAGCCCTCCACTGTTTATTGAGATATTAATCTGGGATAAACAAAGCTTTTGACAAAACAAATTAACACTCTCAAAGAAGTGCTGCACTAATGGAGTCCACTGAGATTGATATTAAAATGTGGATGAGTTTTGGGGGGAGGACCCTGGGTAGTGCTGGAAAAAAAAAAGAAAAAAGAGAGAGAAGCAGGCCCAAGGTGACGCACATTCCTCTTCGCAAAGGGAGTGTCTGTCTAAACAGCGTTTCCCCCTGGGGCGAGTCCCAGCTGAACACTGGAGATCAGCATCAGCAAGTTATATCAAATACAATGAGAGCAGGATAATGATGATGGTGTTGAGAACAAAGAGGATACGGATAATGATGGCCATCTTGAGATTCCCATTAACACTTCCACCCTGGAGTGAATTGTTTTATCTTCAGTCTTGCTTGTTAAAATACATTCAAGTTGTCCTCAGTTGACCAGTGAGTGCTACTATGATACCGAGCCCCCACCGCTAATTCAGCCACAAGTCCCGCGCCGCAGCAGAGCCCAACACATGTCCATATTGTCTCTTCATTTGTAAACCGACAGCTCTGAAGCTACAAATCCAAGTGACGCATGTATCATCAGACCAGTATTGCACATGTTTCCCCTATGGCTCAAGTGATGATACCGCAACCTTTTCCTTTGAGCCTCATCACGATCTGTGTCCCATACAATGTTACTTACACAAATGATCAGAATAGCAAGGAAAAACGGCGGCAAATCCGTGTAATCCCCTTCCCTTATCTGTCTTTAACCCCTCTCTCGCTCGCTTTCAGCCCCAGGAGCCTTAGCTAAAAAGCTGTCCTTTGGGTTCTCTTAGAAGTGGGACACTCAGGCCCTAGCCAAATGTCACACTGCAGTGGATGCATCTATTTTCTGCTCACGTCGTATCCACACATCACACTCTTTTGTAGCTGCAGGTTTGGGGGGCAATAGTTAAAGAGTGCCATGAATAAATCAATGTAAATAAATATTCCATAGATATATAATCTGATAAATAAACCATAACAAATACTTTTAAATAAAGGGTAAAGGAAAGGAAACTCTTCCTTTTAAAAGGTCAAATAGATTTCAGCCAGATGAAAGGAGTCTCACAAGTGGCTCTCCCTAGACAGCTCATTTTGCTTGCATAAGGTGGCATATTGGAAACGTGTTCCTCGCGATCGGTCAACCCTGCTTGTCATTTTCATGCTATAGTGTTACCTCTTGTCTCTCGAGGCAGTCTGAATTTTCCTGTCCTCCTTGTAGCGCAGCGGTAAGAGCAACTTCCATTTGAGGCAGAAAAGTAATGGCAGCTCTCTGAGATGAGTATCCCTCCTTCTCTGATGTGCATTCAAGTCAAGTCACAAAAATAGCCTTTCAAATGTGTACGCACACACACATACGCACGCGCTCACAAACCAGACACTTATCAGACACACCCAGGCTCCCGGATACATTCGCACTTACACACATGCACACAGGAAAATAAGGAGTTGTCACATTAGGTTATGGAGTAATGCTGAAACTATCTTTAAGAAACAGCAAAATGCAATATTCTCTGAATGCAAATCATTATCATACATGCTAAAACCCCATGTTGTTAAAAGTACGTAATCTGGTTATATCTTCCAAATAATACAAGAACAAACCAAATCACTTTATGGATGCTGTCGTTCACCCACAATGCTTTATCGTGCTTTGTGAGGCACAGAATGACATTTGACAACATCTATCTCGCTTGCCCCGCACCTCCCACTCCCGCTGCCTTTGCCAATTCCACCCAGGGAATGTCAAAGGTCAAGCATTAACAACATGTAATGGATTATATCACATAAAAATTGTGCCAGGATTTTTTTTGTTGTTCCATTTTTCATTTGTATAAATAAAACCTATTACACATCTTAATCTCTCTCTCTCTACCACTGCCTTTTGATCACTAGGGAATTTTAGTGAAACACTACTGGAACGGCGAGAGAGTGAGAGATCAAGCAATGGGGGAGAGAGATAGAGTGTATCATTCAGGTCACAAACTCCAAAACATTTTATTATTTTTTTCTTTTGTCAGTTTGTTGCAGTACAAGAAGTCATTTCTCATAGTATTTATTACTTTTTGTTGCTTTTGATCATCTGGTGTCTCTATTTACATAGTAGGAATAAAGTAGATTCATGTGTTGTTCCTATGTACACGGTCATACCAATTGGTCGGCCGGTGCGATTGTGACATTTACAGTCTTGCTTGTCACAGCACCGCACAGGGATCGAGTCCACTTCAACTGGCTAGGCTCTAACAGCAAAGTACAAGGGGAGGGGGGCAATACCAATCTGCACTCGCAGCCCCTCGAGGATGTAGACCAACAAATTGAATACTCTGTTCAAAACAACAGCAAGACAGTCATTTAACTTTTCAAAATGCCTAAAGCAAACGACCAAAGAGAACAGTGGAGAGGATTGGCCAGTCTTAAGGGTGCAGGGTCTCCTGTTCTGGAGGGGTGGTGCAGTGCCTCCTCAGTCTCTGTCTTTACCTCCACTCCGCCGCTGTACAGAGCTGTCTATTCACAGCACGCAAAAATGAAGGCAGTTACCCTAAATCAGCTCCCCCTGCCTGCTTGGAACAAAAGCTCTTGCTCCCTTTTACTTAGACGGGGTACTTTTTTTAACTTTTGATGTTCAGTAATGAGCACTTGTAGATGGGTGAAAGTATATATGTGTGCGTGAGTTTGCCTTGTGAATGTTCTAGTTTCTGTTCTGGCTCAATAAAAGATATTTTTGGCAACAATGAAGAGCTTTCTGTGTGACATATTTTAGATTATAATAGTGTACTATATTCCCTGTCTCCACAGCTAACTACTCCTATCAAATGATGACTTGAAAAAGACCTATGGATGGTAAGAAAGGGAAATGAGATAAAATATAAAATGATATCGCCATCTCCGGAGGCAGGCTCGAAGAGAAATTACATTAAAAAAAAAAAAGCTTTAACAAAGTTTCTAAAGTTTTGAAAAATCCAAAAGGTAAAGGGGGTGGGTTGGTACATTCAGAGTGCTGGACTTGGCCTTAGGGTACCAGAAGAACTGGGGACGACTGGGGTTAGACAGAGCCGATGAACACTCTGTGGAAAAACACCCATCCCTCATCTCCATAAGACTGGGGAGGGTTGAAGATAAAGCCTGCATCTGCAGAGTCAGCCATGTATCCCCCAGAAAGTCAATTTGTTTGCTCATATGTTAGTTAAATAAAAGTCAAGACAAAGAAAGGCAACCAAACAAGCAGAAAGTGGAGAGACCCGAGAGAGAGATGGGCTAGGAGGAGGCTCTGGCCATCACATTAGTCCCCAACTTCCTCTTTAACCTCCAGTCACAGGCTGGTGACCAGCTGCATCTGTCCATCACCCTCATTGTGGACAGGCTCTTGGGCCTGGTGTCCCTCCCCACTTGGTCTCCGGGGTGGGGCTTGGTAGAAGGTCTGCATTGGGGCCCCACGAGAGCCCAGGGCAGGCCTCCCGGAGCTGTAGTACAGCTCCTCCGGGGGCTGAGCTGAGCGGGGCACCACCTCCAGGGGCTCAGGACTGCTGTCAGGGTAGGGTGAGTCTCGCAGGTTGGTGATGCTGGTGTACAGGGAGTCATGGGCAGGAGAATCAGGCGCTCTGTTGCCTCCCTGCCCACCAGCACTTTGGCCACTGTGGCCCAGGCTCTCTGTGAGATCGGCCGTGTAGCTCTCCGACTCCTCTGGATCGCTCTGGTAAAGGACTGACTGGGCACGCTGTAACAGCAGGGGCTCCTCCAGAGCTTTATACAGCAGCTCTACATCCTGTGGCGTACGCTGCCGCCCCTCTCTCAGAAAGTCCTCCTCTTCGTCCATACTCGCAGATTGGTCCGGCCCAGCTGCTGTTCCCCGACCAACTCCACCGTGAGGATGTCCTCTGGCCAGGCTGCCATACACTCTGTCTCCTACTTCACCTCCACCTCCTCCACTTCCTCCTCCAACACCACCTCTCAAGTTGTTGTGCACAAGTTCGGAGATGATCATTTTCTCGAAGGCCGCAGCATCAGAGAGGTTTCTTCTGACGCCTCCGCCTCCCAGAGCTTCTGAGCTGCGGGGATTAAAGATGGGTGGGGGAGTTTCTCCACTCCCACCACTTAAGAAGTCACAGCTGCCCCCACCTCCACCTGCTGGGCCACCACGCAGGGAGTAACTGTTGTTGAAGTTACCGTTCAAGGGCAGGGTTTCCATTCCACACGGGTCACGGGGCTTAGATAATGTAGTCTCTGGATCCAAACAAAAGGACAAAGGGTTTTCGTATTATTATTATTATTACCATTGTTATTTTGTTTCATTGCGAATCAAATTCTAGTGAGGCAAGAAAACAGTTCATTATACTTACTTGGGTCACGAAAGGTTCCTGTGCATTGCAGAGAAAGTCATGCGGGGTGAATAAAATAAAAGGCAGTATTAAGCAACTGTTTTTCAAACATTTCTAAAAGGGAAACATAGGTGGCAGAAAAAAGCATCCTTGTTACTCCATCCCTTCCCCCTCTCTCTGTCTCTCCCGCTCTCAACACCAACCAACTCTTGCCAAACACCCAAACACATCCGCGGTCACATTACCTCTGATTTATGCAGACTTAGTCCCGTTTTTTTGACACCTTCCTCCAACATTTACCGTACATCTAAGTTCAAGAAAAATATTCTGGATATTTATTTAGTATTGTCAGTGATACCTGGATACATACATAATTCATACAAAAGCTTGTACAGTAGCAGTAATGTTTATTTTATGAACTTCTTTCCACACACCAAAGAAATGGTGCTTTTTTTTCTCTCCCGCCCCCCTCATACCAAATCACTATCTCAGCAAAGCAAAAGTCACACAAAAAAGTGAGAAGCGTGTTCATTTTTAAAATTTAATGTGTAGTACGACTTTAATCAACGTTCTTCTTCGATGGTGGTGTGGGTAATTAGACATTCTAATGAAGTGCTCTCCCTCTCCTCTACCACTCTCTTCTAAAAATGACTTGGCTGCCAGGCCTGTGGCCATCAGCCTTGACGTATTGTGCAGAGAGGCTTTAAAATATTTAAAAGAAACGCCGCCTTAAATTTCAGTCCTCAGACACTTAGGCTGATACTCTGCGGGTGCGCAGGAAACAGCTACACACAGTAATACTTCTCAGTTACCAAGTGAATATTGGTACTATAGTGGAGCAATTAACAAGACATGTCTTATTCTGCAGCTACTGGCATTCAAAGAGCCGGGCTAGAACACCGCAATGCAATAACACAGCTATTAGGCTGAGTCCCACTCTGAAACAGAAGCAAGGACATAAATACACACATACCTGAACAACCTACATCCAGATGGACTGTTCATTTTCACAAAGCTGTCTGTTCGCCTTCAGCAGCCAGCATGCTTTAAGCCGACTTTTTCTGACTGGAAAGCGAAAACCATCCTAAAGATTTTGGCAGTCACAGCTGTAGCTAAACTTCTAATCAATTTGTGGCTGTTCTCATGAAGATTCAAGATCTGACCAGATGGCTGGTTAGGCTGTAGGCACTGTTTGGCTCTGTTCTGCTCAGCCTAGTGAATCTGTCTGACAGCTACATAGTCTGGATAAAAAAAAACAAAAAATACAGAGACACACGCACATGCATGCACACAATGGATGTATACACCATGCCAAACTGCTGACAGAGTAACAGACAGAAGGACAGCAAGCTGAGCACATACTCTACGCGCACACATACAGCAACAAAACTGCACACACAGAGTGAAGTGTTCACGAGGAGCTAACCAGTAGAGTTGAAGACACCAGGTGAGGGTGGGGTGAAGCTTTCAGCCAGCAGAGTGTTGTAAGGAGAGGTACCAGAGTGAGTCTGTAACACTGGGTTTGTCAGAAGGTGGTTCCCCATGGTTGCTGCAAGACACAAACATTTAAAGTACAAACATCATCATAAAAATAATCATAAATTTGCCCCAAAGGCATGCAAAGTAAGCACAGAAACATGGCACACAATAAGTGTGACATTCTGAAATGCACATTTCCAGACTCTAATAACATCTGGAATCACCAAAATATTTACTGTTTATTCAGATGGGGCTATTTTTGTTATGCCAGTGCTTTATGGAGTAATGCATTTCACAGTGTTCTCCACCGTGTTCATGCCTGCTGATTGTAACCTTTGAGTAAAAATACAATTGCAGGGGAAAGGTACTGTTTAGAGCGTTGCTATTCGCTTTTTCCATCTGACAATGCAGTCAGATGGGAGAGACTAGTAATGCATGCCATTATGTAGTCTAAGGGTGCAGCCATTGAAACAGTTAATTTCACACTGAAACGTGAATGCCACTACAAGACAAATATAATTCAAAGAAATGGCACACTGAGAATGTTGTATAAAGCCCATGTATGGCTCGGGCCTGAGGCAACTCGAACAGAAATGCCATGAAATTAAAAATAGGACAGCATGACGGAGAGTCGTCCAAGGCAAAGTGCAACCTTCAGGTCTCCTGCAACCCGTTCATCACACAGAAAGGGAACAGGGAATTCTAGAAAAGTAAAATATGCACTCACACACAGCTATTTATTTGTCATTTCCACTCCTCTTACACTTCCTCTGTCCATCTTTCTGGCGTGCCACACAAACCCCTCTCTCTTCATTCCCTGGCTTGCTTTGCTGCGTTCAACCACATTTTCTCAGCTCCTTGTGCCAGTTTTTTTTTTGTCCAAACACCACCAAATTAGTTGGGATTAGCTGTCTGTGTGCACCACACAGGAATATCCTGTAGAAAATTAAAGAAAGCCGCTTTAAGTGTGGAGGAAAAGTAGGGCAAGGCAAATCATCGGAGGCTCTATGTGTGTATGCGCATATACTGTAGGCCTTTTTTTTCCGGGACCGATTACTATTGTCAGGAAGAGATTGCGGTTCATAGAGAAGTGAAGTGGGGAAATCAAAGAGATCTGAGATGCCAGTGATAACAACACAGCATCTCTCCTCCAGATTCTGCCTTTTTAATTACTCCTCCATGATAGCGTCTTATTCTACATCTCTCTTTTCGTCTCCCGTGCTCCCTTTTGTCTTCCGCTTTCTGCCAAACTTTTCAGAGAAGTGAAGAAAATAAAGGCTTCACAGCAGAGTTGTTTGTCTCTGACAGAGTACCATAGAGTGATCCACATAGTGTGTGTCTCTTCCAGGCCTGGTGATTGCTCTGTCTTGAAGAAAAGACCCAGAAAGCGACCCACCAAACACACAAACACACACATCCACCTTTCATCCATCCAGCTCACTCGCAGCACACCTCACCTCTTCCTCACCCCCTGCCTTGCTCCTGTCACTCTCCTCAATTAGAATAATTACCCCCTGTTCGCTCACACGCTAATCAGTTCATTAAAAACAAAATGGATGAAATTAGCATAGAGAGTGACGGCTGATTTAGCGACTGCCTCTGTGTCATGATCAACACCCCACCCCCCTCCCCAAACCAATCTTGAACCTGAGCCAACCTTGATCGTCTCAGTGTCACTGATTGCTGCGGCAGTGACGCCACCAGTTGCTTAGGCTGAGACAATCAGTGACTCCATGCATGCTTCTGTTTTTTTTTTGTTTTTTTTTTACTTCTTCACGTCTTAAATATTTGATCTTGCCCTCTTCGTGTGCTGCTTGGAGTTCGGAGGGGACTGCATGCATCACTAATGTGTGTCTGGATGAAATCGATCTCATGGAATAGCTAAAAGAGTTGAAAACTGGGACAGAGATATCAAGATTTCTGTCTATTTCTTTTTTATTTTGTGGGAAATATATTTTTAAAAGGAGAATATAGCACAAATATACAAGATTTGGCAATGCAACACAAAAAGTGGGAGCACGTGTGTCTGAAAAAAAACATCACACAGCTGGTGATTTGTGATTTTGTCTAATTTACAAAGTAAAATGAGGAAAAAGAAAATTAAAAAAATGTCTCTTGGTTGTTGAGCGGCAATAATTGCCTGGGAACGTCTTCACAACCTTTTCTCGTGGCAAAGGAAAGTCAAAAAATCATTCTGGACGATAACTGTTGTAGTCAAGTGTCTTCGCCGCCTCTTTTTTCCTTTTAATTGATTACACATAAATCTGCTTAATTAGCTCAACTGAGAAATTCATGCAGGATCGTGAACTCACTTAGACGAACTTAACACATATTCACAAAATATAGCAGCTGAGCTTAATATACTGTAGGTCTGCAGCTGCTAAGTGCTTTTACTGACAAGCAGCTGCCACTGCACTGCAAACCATCACCAACCAGCCTTTAAACATTTTGTTATTCAGTTTAAACTGTTGCTGCCGGTGACTGCTCTTTGCCAGCTTGCCGGAAAGCTAAAAGGCAAATAGCATTAAAAGTTGATCTTAGCACATTAAGGACATGAACATGTACATATCATTTTATGTTCATATTTAACACCCAAGAATAACGGCTCTGTCCACGCTACTCCCATTCTCTATTTTCATTGTTAAATGCTGTAAATCTGTATGTGCGTTACGTGTGTCTGAGAATTTCAGCGAGTATGATTTAATGGAGGGAGAAATATAGAGAGGGAGGTCTCACCACGGTTGAGTGTCGGGGTGCTGTTGATATCTCCCGCCATGAAAGAAGATTCCGTCTGCTTCCGAACCGTGTCGTTCCACATCCTGCGGATCCGACTCTGGAAGAGGAAGCATGGTGCAGTGAGTGGCAGTAAACACACAAGTTAAATATAGAAACACGGCGGGTAGACTTTGTAACTCAGTGGGGCAGCTGTAATCAAAACTGTGGGGCTCGCTCTAATCTGCAAAGAACAATAGGCAAACACGCCAGACAAAGAGACTGAGGCGTCGAGTAAAGAGAAACACAGCTTTGTCATGTTATCGTGACGGAGGCTAACAAGCTTGAGATTTGTAAGACATGACTGTAGTAGCCGATGTAATTGTTGTTTGGAAGTGTTATTACAGTTTGAAAAAGCTTGTTTGCCGATTGTGAGCAATAATTGCCATTGTTTGTGTATGTGTCTGTGCAGCTGCGCATATGCCAGCATCTACAGTATTTTCCAATGACGTGCATGATGCCTGTGTCTATATATACACCATGTGGACTACAAAGGATATCTTTATAACTGAGTCATCAAGCCTCCCAAGCAAACGGCTTTCAGTAATGGTTAGAAAAACTGCCAACCATTTAAAAAATAAATAAAATAAAGATTCAATTTTCACAGTAGAAATAAGAGTAAGCCAACTGATTAGTGGGCATCATTTGCACGTCATAAATCATGTAACGCACTTTAAATGTGCTCCGTGTGTGCACTGATAAAAAAAAAAATTATTTAAATGTTGCTTTTGCACCTTTTGGCTTAGGCTGTGGGCTGACAAGTAAGTTAAATAATTAAATTCAAGAGCATTTAGTAATCAGTGAGTCACTGGTATTGATGAGCAATCAAATCCCAGCAGATACTCATTTTGTACTTCATAATCTTACATAAGAGACCTTTTAAACAGGGAGAAAATGTAGCTGCAGAGTGAGAAACCATGCCTAATTTTGAAAAGATTTGCTTTGTTTTTACTTTTTTTTTTTGTTTAAAAAAAAAAAAAACAGATAACATTTTTCATTTTGTTCCACTAAAACAGTCGTGTTGCTGCACAGGCTGTTTTTACTCATTATTTGCTCTTAGAAAAACACCATTTTAAAACTCAGCAGTGTTTTCCACTGATGATATGTTTGCGAGTGTTTATGTGTGGGTCTGTGCTGCCTGCACCTGTCTGTGGGCTGCTGCATGGCGAGCTTGGCTGCCACTGTAGTAGCGGTTGTTGGCACGGAGGCCCGAGTTCTTCAACGAACCGTGGGAGCTGTTGGTAGAGGTGCGGCTGCAGCAATAGGAGTGACGCAGACATTTACTGTACTCCTTATGGACCTGTAAAGAAAATAACACCACCGGCACAGTGGACAGGTTTGAGAGTCACTCATAAACACAAACACTTTCGTTTCTATAGGCTAAACTGAATGTGGAGCAACAGAGCCTTTTATCGCACAGCAACAGCAAAATGAAACAAAATCCAATATTTCTGAGCACGTCTACTGAATTTCAATTAGACTGGCACATCCATCCATTTGTTCATCTACACAACATTTCAGCTGCTTAGTCGTAATTAATTGAATTTATATAAAGTGCCTTTAAGATGTAGTTTGGAATTGTTACCTTCTTCTGCAGGGCACAGTGGAAGATAAAGATGAACATGCCCTGGAAGGCATTGAAGGTGCTGAAAAGGTAGGCCATGATGACTGTATTCTCGTTTATGAAGAGGAGGCCAAAGGCCCATGTCAAGCCAAGTAGAAAGAGCAGAGTGATGGCCCCTAGTGCCCAGGACCTGATCGAAGCGGAGAACGAGGTATTAACTAACACTGAGTTGATGCACAGATACACTAAGACAATTTGAAATGTCTTTTTTCTTCAAAAATAAAAATGTGAGAGTCTCACTGAGTAATTTGAACTCACTTAATATTATCCAAGCGGCTGGAGTCAGGTTTAAGTGCCGAAGAGTTGCGTATCATCTTGTGCAAAGTGATCATGAGGAAAATGAGGTTGAGCTAAGGAAAGACGATAGGAAGAAATAAATAATGTGCAGTGAGCACTCTAGTCCAAAATTACTGACTTCATATTGTTAATAACATTGCAAAATTGCATGCTGGTGAAATACTTCTGACTGCAGGATATCGAAATATGGAAGCTAATAATACTGCTTGACAGTAAAGCTAATACCATAATAACAAATGAAACAGGTCCAATGAAGCTCCAGATGAAGTAGTTATCCACTCGCAGCCAGCATCTGGAGTGGCACAGAGGAAACAAGTGAGTTATGCACAACTAAACCAACAAACAACTGTACACTCACACTGAGCTCATGCACATGAATGCACACACTATTTCTCTGTCTCAGCGGATTATCTTATGAAGGCTAATCATCAAGCTTTGGCTAAGTGTGTTCAGAGAACACAGTCTGTGGGGAGGTGCAAGAGCCCTTCACATGGCACTGCATATTACATTTCCATCTGGGGGAATAGCATAATCCTACTTCTCAATCTGCAGGTGCAAAAGGCCTGTATTCACACGTACGCTTTCTTGGTCCCATAGCTCCTGTAGTCTATGGCTGCAGAGATGCCCACCACAAGTGCGGGGAAGCAGTAGCCGCACAGATAGTAGTACTTTTTGCGTGAGTACTCGCTCTCAAAGACCTCCACCAGCATGAGATAGAGCTGCACACCCTCCAGACACATCCAGGAGAAGGCAGCCAAGAAGAAGAAATGCAGAAGGCCAGCAAAGATGGGACAGGCAATCTGAGTGTGGCAGCCATGGAGAAAGCAGAGAGAGGGAAAGGGGAAGAAGGAGGAGGAGAGAGAAAATATGAAGTTAGAGGAGGAGATACAGTTAAGATTAAGGTATATAACTGAGTGAAACCACAAGAGGATAGAACGGAGTTACTATCTGGAAGTAGTGCTGGACACTGACAAGGGAAAAATGAAAAGCTGCCCCTGGGTCACAGGCTCCGTGCATATTATTGAGTGGTAATTCATTACTCAGTGCAGTAAATGTTTTATAGAGTAGGATAATGACACAGTGCCTCGATTTCAGCTTCAAAGTCATTCAATAAAAAAAAGGTAAAAAGTCGCCTATGTTGTGCTTAATGCCATTTTCAAACCGGAATATGTAAAAAGTAACTAGATCTTGTGATTCAGTATCATTAAATGGGCACAAACACTAAGCTTTAAAGGGGGACATGTAACAGTAAACGCAAAGGTGGTAAAAAATATTTTATATCAAAGAAAACAAGTAAACCTCTATCCATAGAAAGTATCCGTTTGCTTTGCTACCGACTCACATGGTTTTCGGTCTTGTCGATGCCGATGAGGAAGAGCAGCTCTGCGATGAAGAGGTTGATGCAGAGATTCTTGTGGATGGTGTTGCGGTCAGTCTGGAGCCCCCGCAGGAAGCAGAAAGTGGAGATGCAGATGGCAAGACACACCAGGGAGATGACAATCCCCACCCAGGTGATCACAAAAAGGAACAGCTCGTGCATCTGTCCCTGGTGTTCAGGTTTGCACGGTGGCAAGAAACAAAGGTGTGTGGGGGGAGGGAGGGAGATCCAAGGGTTTAGGTTATAAAGCAGTATTGGGAAAAAGAGACAGCGGAGCAGAATTGGACAAATAAAGAGAGAGAAATTTAGAACAAAGAATAGTGGAATAGGAGATAAGCAGCAGAAACAATAGGGGGATGGATAAAACAGGGGGAGGGGAGAGAAAGAGCCAAATTGCCTTATTTAATATTTGCAAATATATGCAAGGAGCTAAAGTGTGAAGACAAGAGACAAGACGTCCTGAAAAAAATACATGACATTCAAATTCATGTGAATGTCAGTTAGAAGTAGAGGGACATGAATTTGTAAGCCTGTGCCTCCCTGAATGTCAGAGTGAAAGGAGGAAAAGAGAAAATTCAAAACAAAGAGCTTGTCAGCCTTGAGAGGGAACATTAATGTGCATGTGTGTGAGGGTGTGTGACTAAGAGTGAGCGAGCGCTAATGCTCACACGAGTGAACGTCTGCATAAATTACCAGGCTTGCAATTTAAGTGTGTGCCTGCCACGCCCTTGTTTACTTACGTCGGGCTCGTGGTGAGCCATGAGCACCGCGAAGTTGGTGAGGTGGCTGCAAGAGCAGGTGGTGTGTGTGTTGTTAGTGTCCAGTAGCCTGCAGCCCTGCGATGACCACTGGCCAGTCATTGAGCGCTCGGAGTAGTTCCAAAAAGAACAATTTGGAGTGTTGTAATTGTGCGACTGCAGAACAAAAAAGAGAGACGGATGAAGGAAAACATCAGTGGAGGTGCATCTTTCAGAATGACAAATGAGAAATTTGAATTTGCCTACCTTTAGATGTTTAAGCGTGAAAATCACTGGCTGAGTGAGAAACACTCTGCTGGACTCTTTGTTGATGGAGGCAGCAATCACGTGAGAGTTGACCACCAGGCGCTTCTTATCGTGGTTTGGTCCTTCCATTTCCATCTTCACAGTGGCGTTCTCAGTGGAAAGAAAGGATCCCAAATTTTTATACAGAATGAATACCACCTTGACTTGTCCTGCACATAAAAAAACAGACAAATTAATACCGGAAAATAAATAGAACAGTGAAAAGTAAAGTAAGTGTGGGGTGAAAGGTGTATGTTAAATGAAATGGGAAACACAAATGAAATTTTAAAAGGGGGGAGAGCAGAAAGCGAGGGAGGGGGAAACCAAATACAGAAAAAGGGCCATAATATGGAAAGGGCTGGAAGAATGGCAGCGACAGAGAGTGGGGAGTGACAGGGTGAGTGAAAGGGAGACAGAGAGAGTGAGTTAGTGAAGGTTAGAATGATGGTAAGGACCGTTTCATTTTGACTGGTGGAAGAGAGCGAGATTTAATGTGGAGGGCAATGGAACATTCATCCCTCAAGCATTCACAGATCTCTTATTATTCCATATGAATATTTCATGTGCGTTTGTTTCAATCATTCTAATCTCGTTCCCACTGCAGAGCCAAGCGGAGACAGAAAACAGAAAAGGGGGATGAGGGGGCCATGGAAGGAGGAGGGGAGCAATGGCGTTGGGGGTTGGGGCGGTAGGGGTGCTGGGTTAGAAACAAGAGAGAGATGGGAGCGGGGGATAAGATGGTGGAGAGAGACGGAGCGAGGGAATGGGATGGGGAAGAGAGGAGAGAGGGAGTGCTGAGATTGCTCTGTCAGACTGGGGCCGATTGTAATCTACACGCCTCCCCAGCTATTCTATTAAGACTGCTGTTAAGAAACCATCAAGAAAAGAAATTGTCTCAGCGCTTTTGTTAATCTGATTAGCCTATTATTATGAACCAATAACTTAGTCAACTGCATGCAGATTGTTTTAAGCCTGCATGAAAATGCAAATGGAAACATTAAGAGAGAGGCTGCACAGGACAGTGCAATTTTTCAGACAGGGATGGGGTAAGGGTTGCTGACCGTTGCGGCTGTACTGTTTGATAGTAGAGGCTGAAAGCTGGATGGTGCTGTCACTGGCGTAGTTTTGCGGGAAGGACAAGTCCTGCATGTCCATCTCTGTGTTTACAACGTGCACCTGGAGATCTGATGGTAGAAACACAGAAATTGGTGCATATTTTTTAATTAAAAAAACAACAACCACAAAACAAATTTAGAGCCACAATCTGGAGTTAAAACTGCACATTGCATTTGAACAGCAGTCAGTACTGGCCTCAATTCATGTGTACAACAATCCTCTGCCAAGGTAGAAGCTGAGGTAGAGGTATATTTTCAGTGCTGTTTGTTTGCTGGCCTGTGTATCTGACTGATTTGTTTTAAATTTACTTCACCATTAAGCATAAACTACCAGAGCGAATTTCATTAAATTTGCAGCGGCTGGGCATGCTCAAAAGACAAACCCATAAAATGTTGGTACAGATCCAGACAGCCACTGTAAAAGGCAGTGATAGGCACTGTCCTTGGCAAATGACTCTTGAGTGTCCTTCTAGTTAACAAGATTTATATTACATATTTTTGATAAAATAAAATATAAGCAAAAAAGAGAAAAAATGCTACTTTTTGATTTATTTTTTTCTACCTTAAAAATTCGTGATTATGCTTTCATAACAGAAGTAACAATAAAAACAACATCTTGATCTTGACCTCACTGCTGTTTTCTTACCAATGCTGGGCGCTCGGTCTGTAAAGTTTTTCCCGTACATGTTGTTGGCCAGCAGGAAGGCTCCTTTTTCCAGGACGTCCAGTAGCATGGTGGCAGTGTGAGACTGCTCTGTGCTGTTCATGTCCTGCCATGACTCCAAAGCCTCAGGACGGAGCAAATTGTCCACTGTTTGCACCACCGCCTGGCCCGTGCATAAGGCATAGCATTAATGCTAGCATCAATAGCATCAGTAATATGATCGATATTAGCAAGAACACTTTACAATATGGCACATACATAGTAAAAGTGACAAATGAGGAACTAATTTAACTTTTCAGGAAGTTTCTCGCTTTGATTCTTTTGTCTACTTAACACAAGTAGGAACACAAATGTAATGTTAGGCAATAGCAAGGTAATCATGAAGTTCAGATGCATCCCTAGCAGCTACTTAGCATTTTACTCAATAGCACACCAGGTAACACAAAATAACAATTTCATTATTGTGCAGTAACTGCTATTGCTTATTGAATTTGTGTCATTTAGAACCCAATCCGGAGTAAATCCAATTCTATCTAGTAACTAATTATTAGACACTGGTTCATTAACACTGTTTCCAGCATTGTGTTCTTTCAGAAAGAAGTCTTAGGTACTTATTAGCCATTAAACATGTTAGTTCCTGATTTGTTTGTCACTTTTTTGGTAAGTATTCATTTTGTGAGCTATATTGTAAAGTGTTACCGTATAACATTAGCACCTCAAAGTGCAAAGTCTATTGCACTATAACTTCCTAGAAACTCACCACTTCCTTGCACTACATTTATTACTCTGCTATGTAAGACATATTACCATTCTATTTCACACTTACAATTCATTTAATGGCAATTTTGATGGTTGTATCAGCTATCCAATTTATTGGAGTAGCCTGCTTGATGAATCATGTAATTCTCTTGCTCAGGCCTCTCAAAATGAAGGATTGACTGCTGCGTGGAATAAAGACCATTGCTGTTAAGAAAATGAATTCAGCATCAGAATGCACTCTATCAGCTACAGAAGAAGAAGACAGAGGGTGTTTTTCGTTTATCACCGGATCAGTGAGCTACCTTTGCAGTAAGTGACAAAAAATAATGGTCGAGTAACATACTACACAGCAGCCTTTACATTCATCTTGCACCAACTGAGATTAGAAGATGTGGGGTCATATTACTATATGCTGCAGACAGGTCAAAGCACATAAAAGACTGCGCTGCAGAGTGCCGCATTTCATCATTACAGAGAAGCATACACAAGGCCTTTTCCTGATATTAGATTACGGCTCCCTCAGAACAACAGATATTGCACAAATATTGAAAAAGCACAGAAGGGTGTAGTAACACCAACTGCTGCCTTTCATGCTATTGTCAAATTACATTTTCTCAAAGCGACAGATATTGTCCCTTATTGTGAAACACAGTGAAGCCAAGGGCACTACTATGCATTTAAGACCACTCAAAGTGCAAAAAAGCCACAATTAAATCACAGACAGATGACTTCTTCATTAGTTGAAATGTAATTTTACATATATGCACACCATGAGCAATAGAAAAACTATAAGAGCAGCTTGCCCTGCTCTGGAAAATACTTTAATATTTAGTACGTGGTGTCTGGCAGAAGTTATTCTACATCTTACTCACACTGCCTTCCAGAACAAACCAGAATTTCTAAAAGTGATGATTCCAAAAGCAGCATTCCCCCCCCCCTCCCCCCCACTCCCCCCCACCCCCAACAACAGCATCCAATACACACTCAACACAAGGCTCCAGCCTGTCTCTCTCAACCACCCAGGTTAGGAGGGAACTGAGGAGGATTAATGGCAAGAAGGCAGCGGGTCCAGATGGCATCAGCTCGAGGGTCGTCAGGTCCTGCGCGGACCAACTGTGTGGGGTGATGGAGCACCTCTTCAACCTGAGCCTGAGGTTGGGAAGAGTTCCACAGCTCTGGAAAACCTCCTGTGTTGTACCAGTGCCAAAGACTTCACGCCCCAAGGACCTCAACAGCTACAGGCCGGTGGCTCTGACATCCCACCTGATGAAGACCCTGGAGCGGTTGGTCCTGGCTCAGCTTCGGCGCCTAATAAGCTCATCACTGGACCCACTTCAGTTTGCCTACCAGCCTGGCATTGGAGCGGATGATGCCGTCATTCACCTCCTACATCGTTCCCTCGCTCACCTGGAGACCGCTGGAAGCACTGTGAGAATCATGTTCTTTGATTTCTCCAGTGCCTTCAACACCATTCTTCCCTCGGTTCTAAAGGACAAGCTGGTGAACTCTGGAGTGGACCATCACCTCACTACCTGGATCCTGGACTACCTCACCGACCGACCACAGTATGTGAGGACTCAGGGCTGTGTGTCGGACAGGGTCGTCTGCAGTACGGGGGCCCCACAGGGAACGGTTCTGGCTCCGTTCCTCTTCACCATCTACACTGCAGACTTCTCCCACAATTCCACCCAGTGCTTCCTGCAGAAGTTCTCTGATGACTCTGCAATAGTCGGCCTCATCACTGATGGGGACGACAAGGAGTACAGAGGACTGACTCAAGACTTTGTGGACTGGTGCCAGCTGAACTACCTCCAGATCAACGCCAGTAAAACCAAGGAACTGGTGGTAGACTTCCGCAGGCACAAGCATTCTCCACTGCAACCACTGAACATCCAAGGTATGGACATTGAGGCTGTGGACAGCTACAGGTACCTTGGTGTTCATCTGAACAATAGACTGGACTGGACTCATAACTCAGACGCCCTCTACAGGAAAGGGCAGAGCAGGCTGTACCTGCTGCGGAGACTCAGGTCGTTTGGGGTGGAGGGCCCACTCCTGAAGAAATTCTATGACTCTGTGGTGGCTTCTGCTATCTTTTATGGTGTGGTCTGCTGGGGCGGCAGCATCTCTGCTGGGGACAGGAAGAGACTGAACAGGGTGATCCGAAGGGCCAGCTCTGTTCTAGGATGCCCTCTGGACCCAGTGGAGGTGGTGAGTGACAGGAGAACGGCGGCTAAGCTGTCATCCCTGATGGACAACATCTCCCACCCCATGCAGCAGACTGTGACAGCACTGAGTAGCTCCTTCAGTGGGAGACTGCGGCACCCACGGTGTGGGACGGAGAGATTTCGCAGGTCTTTCCTCCCCACTGCTGTCAGACTCCATAATAAAGACTTTAACTGATCAAGCACACACATCCATACATATGCAATAATACTAAGTGCAATAATCCTTTCTGTCATCGTTGTATTTTTACTCAGTTGTATATAGTATTTGTATTTGTATTCTATTTTTATCTTATTGTATATTTATTTTATTTTATTCTACTGTATATAGTATTTTATTTTATTCTATTCTGTACAGTTGTGTACTGTATTTATTCTTATTGTATTCTAATTTTTGCCTCATAACTTTTGCACTGTCCACTTCCTGCTGTGACAAAACAAATTTCCCACGTGTGGGACTAATAAAGGTTATCTTATCTTATCTTATCTTATCAATCACAATACAGAGCTGAAGAAACTTCATCCACAAGCCTAGTCTGCTCAAGGATTTATCTTCCCTCAGCTATTCTAAGTCACAGAGCAGTCCGACTCCACAGGCATGTAAAGCAGCTAGATAAAAGAGGAAAGCTACCTGGATGTATGCCTTACAGGTCCGCTCTCTCTTCTGAAGCTAGAAGGGAGAAAAACAAAGCCTGAAATTAAGAAAAAAAAACTAAACAAAATCAGAAACCACTTTTTTGCTTATGAGCTGCTAAGTAAATCTGCATGACGCGAAGCATTCTTTTCTTATTCTTGAGTTAAATATATCTTATCATCAAGTGTGTGTCTTTATTCACGCACATACTGTTGACACTCTCTTCTACCTTGTTGTAGTTTCTTCCAGCTGGTTCCTTGTTTCCAGGCCTCAGGGTCTGAAGCTGGGCATCCAGTATATCCAGCAGCTGCTCAATCAGTCGGACAGAAGAGCTAACATCTCCAGCCTGGATCCGACCCCGAGTGTGGTTCACCAGCTCGCTAGCTATGTTGGCAGCATTTTCCCCACTCTTTATCTGCACATTAACACACAAACCCCAAACTGTTCAAATGTTCTCACGCGTACCACAACCACAACAATACACATGCTCTGTACACAAAACCCTCAGCTTGATGTTTTTTCAGTAATCAGATTTCCGTCTTCATTACCAGCTCTTCCTGCATCATTGTAAACAAAGATGGACCTTGTACAACACATCATAAAGTTTTTATTCTCCCTAACCCTGTTTCACTTGCAAATTACACCCTTAGCAACCGCCTTGCAATTGCGATTGATTTTCGCCAAAAGGAGAAGGTATAATGGATTCTTCAATGATGTTACTTTTCAGAGCGCTGCTACTTACCCTTCCAGGCACATGCACACACTTAAAAAACCTTTAGGAAAGCTGCTCAGCGGCATGCATGGCTAAACAATCAAGAATTTCTCCAGCAGAAATGTAGCTGTGTTAACGAGAGTACTCCGAATTCCACTTTGAATAGACTGTGAAATCTGATTACTGTCAAAATTGGGGAATGATCAGATTTCCGCAAAGTATTTAGTAACACAGTTTGGAAATTTAAATAGCAGTCAGCTAAGTTAATCACTGGGCATCATCTAGAGACCATGACGTTTAGCTACTGCACAGGTATAATGGATTATATGAGACTACGATCGAAGCAAGACAAAATGAAATTGAATTGGCTGACTTCTATGCAAGCTGTGAGACGCTACGGCTGATTTTTTTTTAAATAAGTTACCCTAGCTGTAATTAAGGTATGTTACCTAAAAAAAAAAGTGAATTAATTAAGTATTAAGAGCAGATGCCTTGTAATAAAGAGCCACTTGAAATGAGTCTGTATTTTAATCAGGACAGCCTTAGAGATATGTTAATGTGTGTGTGGAGGTGGACAGGGAAGATAGTCGGGGCAGTGGGGCACAGGAAAGGGACAGACCCATGGCCAGGGAGTTTGACTCCAGGTCTCACCTTCTGGGCTACCTGGTTGACCCAGGGGGAGGTGCAGTTACTAAGGTCAGGACCCCGTGGGTTCCACATGACCTGATCCGCCAAGCACTGGAATGAAGCAATGCCTAGAGAAAAGCAGAAGAATGGGAGGGGGGGAGGGGGGGCAAATATATTAAGCATTAGGCGTCTCAAAAGTGGGAGATTTTTTTTTCTTTAAACAAGAAAAATGGAAGGAAATGAATTTTAAAATTACTCAAAGTGTTTGAAGATGAGAGAGAATCAGGAAGGAGGAGGTAGAGCAGAATTTCAGAGAAAATGGGTCAAAAGTGAAAAAGGTTAAATAATGAAGTACAGGTAATGAGAAAGTGAGGGAGAAAATGACTGGGTAAGAAAAGGTTTCGATGATGTAAAAAGAATGACTTTAAAGGAATACATCCTCACGTAGCACATAATGCTTACTCCGTTCACACAGTCGTACAGCAAAGACATCAGGTAAGATCTCTCACTGTCAAACACCTGAAGGAAAGCACCTTCCACCAAACCTCATTTCCAGCTAAGTTTTTCTGTTCAGTTACAGGGGTTCAGAGAAAGGACAGCATGGGGGGATTAAACCAGAGGAGGGTCTGTCTGCTGCTAACACAAATAACCAACGTTAAGTTGCGAAGAGAAGGCAGAGAAGGGAAGAGAGAAGATGGGACAGGGGACAATGCAGCAAATAGGGCTGTTCCATATAACGATATATATCGGATGATGATATAAAAACATCTATTGTTTCATTTTACGCTATCGTTTGTTTCGTGGTGTCGCAAAATAAACTGTTTACGGCAATATTTTTTCATCGTTTTGATGGTCACTGTAGTGGCTCTACTAATTTCTTAAAGTTCTCTCTTTCTCTTACATTTAATATAACCACACTACAGACAGACAAGCGTATGTTTTTATGCGTTGTCGTTAGCAACAATGACGGTAAAACCACCGCGTGTCCGCTTGTTCCACATAAACCTTTCACAATAAAGCTCAAGATCCTGTTGAGACTTATCAAAATAAACTGAATCACGTGAAAGAGCAGATTATTTACGGATGAGAAACAAAAAAGAGCCGTCAGGTGCTAAAAAATAAACCTTAGACTCAAACGTTAGAACAGGCTTTTCCCCGTAGCACACTGTGTAATAAATACTCACAAAGAAAACTTATGTATAAAAATGGAAACACTTCACGCAAGTCGAGCTGCCCGAGATTCACAGAATTTACAGAAAATGTTACATTTTTGTGATTTATATCGTTATCGAACGATAGATGTCTTAATATCGGGATATGAGCTTTTGGTCATATCGCACAGCCCTAGCAGCAAACGTTTCATAGTTGTCGAAAGGATCAGAGCAGATGTGGCATTGCATTTCATATTCCCTTCTTCCTCTCTCTCCCACTGATTTTTCTCTCCTCGCTGTTACTGTTCTCTATACTCTCCTCCATCGACCACAGATTAGGTTTGAGAGCGCTGCCAAGACGAGGCAATTAAGCCTGCTGCTGATTTAACGCAGAGAGAACATAAAGAAACAGCAAAAGACACTGGAAGAAAGATGGAGGAGATTTCTTTTTTTCTGCAACTACAGAGTTTTTTGTTTTGTTTTAGGTTTTTTGACGGCTGGATGTTTAAGAGTAAAGTAGCAAGCATGAAGGGAGGTGAAGCCTGTGTTGCCTTGTCTTTCATTTTATTATTCGCCACTTTCAATCAGCTCTGTTTCTCTGGGAGATGAGCCTTTCATTTGTGGAGGACGAGCTTTCATCTGCAAGTCCTCGGGGACCGTGCCTACTGGTGGGACCAACGCAAGGATGGAAGACAACAACAGCGGAAAAAAACAAGTGTGAGTGCCCAAACGTGCTTATCACTTGGGCACATGCGCTGATATATATGGCAAACACCCACATGGTACTTGATGTACGAGTATGCTTGAAGCTCATATGATGAGTAAAAAAAAAAGAACAAATGTTTGAAAATAAATGCACGCGGGTTTTTCTCACCTAAAGATCCTTTAGGACATGGACGGTCCACTGTTTCTCCTCGCTGTGTTGTTGGCCACTGGACACCGCGGACGAGCTTCGTCTCGCAAAATTGTGGCTCTGAGCCTTGAGGAGGGTGAGGTGGCCGGCGGGTGACAGGCACAGTAGCAGTGATTGGTCGAAGATCGGGATTCTTGTTGATGGAACCGATTGGGCGCGAGGTGGGGGCCAGCGGGCGGGCAGTAGAGGGGCTCGCACTGGAGGTGAACGGCCTTGCTGGAAGAGTGGTGGTCACTTGAGTGGTGGTCAGAGGGCCTGAGGTAACCCAAGAGTAAATCACAGAGAGACATGGAAAAAGAGAGAGACTTAAAAGGGCTTGTAAGGGAATTATTAGAGAACAGCAAAACCTGACAGCAAAAGCCAAAAGCTAAGATCAAGATAATGAAGGACACTTGCATCTGAATGTAAGATGTCTCTCAGAAGCTGAGTTCAAAAGTTAGTCTGACAATAATTGGGGTGACAAATACTTTTTTGAGTCTCTCAAAGCCAGTTCTCCGCAGAGAGGAGGAGAAGCAGAGGGAGGAGATGGCGAGAAAGCAGCATCACAAGTCAGGGAGAAGTAAATAATTTATCAAATGTATCAGAGAAGTCACCATCACTAACAACCAAACCTAATGCGAAGATAAAAGCAAGCCATCACAACTACAAAATCCTAACTGATCAAACGCAGAGTCAGCACGCAACTCAGACTGCTGCCGCCCGTCTGTCTCTGCCTCATCTCTCTCTGGGCCTAATCCGAGCTTCATACAGGCCTTTATGCAGCTCAGATGTACAGTACATCCAAACCGCCTTCTCATACTGATGGACTGCCAAAATGCAGTGTGGCGTTCCCATTTCATCCTCTGCCTTATTTCTGAATGGCTTTTTCATTACCCATGACACAGTGATGCTTACATGAAGCGCTACAGAAGTCATACCTGAGCAGCTCTTCTTTACTTTAACTATAGCTGGGGAGAGAACTATAATCGTTTGATTCCAGTTTTTGGAATTTGTACTTTAAATGCTTTTCTTCACCTTCCTGCTTTTTCTGGAAGAAAAATGTTTTCTGTTGAAAACATTCATAGTAGTGTTTGTGTCAAGAGCATATGGGTTTATTTGGAGTGACAAGCATAAATACTCAACGTGTCCAACTTAGTCACATGTTTAACATCTTGCCCAACATAATTACCAAATGAATGTTAACTGTCATGCAAGTTTTAGGGGGAAAGAAATAACCTTATCATCAGCTTGTCGGTAGAAAACATGTATGTCAGTATGCACAGATTATGCACAATTGTTGTGACTTTGCATCTTTACATCACCAAAGTGGAAGTTAAACAAAAGATAAAATCAAGATGTAGTTTTCGTTTTATAGTAGTGGAGTTTTATAAAAGTACTGCAATAACTGCCCAGGAATTATAGCCATTTTCACACCTTTACTGGAGCTGCTTGTTTGTGAGTCTTTCTGCATTTGGTTTTGTATTTAATAACTGAAAAGCATGCTCTGTTGTGTAGAAATCATGTGACTTGGTAATTCAAGAACATCCTATTTTTTTGCCTTGAAAACATCTTTGTCTGCTTTCGCTGCGTACTTTGGGTCATTATCCATTTGCGCTGCACTGTGCCATGTACATCCTGCATCCTCCTAATTCTACCAACAGTCACATCACCAATAAACACTAGTGATCCAGTTCCACAGGCAGCCATACATGCCCACGCTATAACAATGCGTCCACCATATTTGAACGATAATGTGATATGCTTCAGATTATGAGCCGTTTCTCTCTTTCTCCATACTTTTCTCTTAGAACCATTATGGAACCATTATGGTTCAAAGTAATCTTGGTTTCATCTGTCCAAAGAATTATTTTCCATAACTGTTCAGTCTCTCTGGCAAAGTCTAATCTGGCCTTCTTTTTCTCGAGTGTAATCAGTGTTTTGCACCTAGTTGTAAGCCCTCTGTATTTCCATTCGATTGTATTTCCATTCATGAAGGCGTCGTTGATTGCAGGCTGTGATAATGATGCACCTACTTCCCTGAGAGTGTTCTTGACTTGGTTAGATGTTGTGGAGCTGTTTTTCTTAACCATGGACATAATTCTATTATCATCGACTTTAGCTGTCTTCTGCGGTCTTTCATGCCTTTTGGTGTTGCTGAGCTGGCCAGTACATTCATTGTTTTTTTAAGAACTGTTTTCTTAAAAAGATGTTTTGAAGATTGTTGATTTAGCCCCTCTCAAAGTGCTATCTCTGATAGGTTTATTTTGTTTTTTCAGTCTACTGATGGCCTCCTTCACTTACATCGACAAATGAAGGAGGCCATTCACTGGAACTGTCAATATAATTGACCATTACATTGAGAGCTCCAGTGAAAAGCTAACAAATGTAACTTAAACATTTGGAAACAACTCCAGATCTTTTATCTCTTTAACTTGTCATGGAATAACAAAGGGGTTAGGTGTCATCTGGTCACAGAACTGCTTGTTAGTCAAGTGTCTAATTACATTTGAGCCTCTAAAAACAAAAAAATGTCCGCAATAATTAATCTAATACCTTAGCTGAAACCTTTGAATTAAAGCTAATAGTCTTGACTGTTTGATTTAAAGTCCACTGTGGTAGTGTACAGAGGCAAATTTACAACTTATGGACCTCGCTGTATACTTGTTGTTGCAATCTCATATTTTACCACTCATGACTCAAAATATCTCATAATCAAAAAGCTAAACATCTATAGGAAAAAAATGCACATACCACACACCAGTATTTGCAACTGTACTGTACACATGATTCGTCTGTGTAAGCTATGGGATGGGGTGAGATCTCTTCTTACCAGTGGTAGGATCTGGTGGTCCAAACTCGAGCGGGTAGCGCAGCACATTATAGTTGTTCCAGACATAAAGCTGGTTGTCTCGAGGATTATAGTCCACAGAGGAAATATACTGATAAGGATTGGGAAAAGCAATGGTGACACGTTCTTCTCGAGCATGATTGGTATTATAGGCAAACGCCACCAGGTCACCCGTTGCTTCACTGTCATCGTCCTGGTAGACTGATCGCACTGCATAAAGCACTCCGCAAGCCATGAAGGCGTTGGACGCCAACCTCTTGTCAAAGCTGGTCTCCCAGGTGCCTTCAAAGCGCAACGTGTAAGGGTTCACCTGTGGGCAAAGAGGAAGTATTCAAATGGCTAGTTTTAGCAGGCTTGAATCAGCAACGTTTTAGAGGGATTTTTACTTTTTATGGTTGTTAAAAAGGTTCAGGAAATTGTGCCATTTAAGATTAGTTCAATGGTTCGTTTTAAATATCTTAACATCACTCAGTTAGTGGAAGTTTTAAGATCAAGACAGAAAGATAGATGTTGGAAACACAGTCTATATAAAAGATGGATGTAGCCTCTGGGTCTGAGGAGTCAGTATTCAAGTACCTTAATCCTACATTCCTTCTAATGCCAGCAGGGGGTGACTCATCTTGTTGCAAAATAAAGACCAATTGCATTGAGGTTTATGAGAAAATTACCCCGCTTCTTACTTGATGTAACCTAAATGTAAATAGCTGCCTAATGACTTTGTGATCCCCTTCTTTATTTTCAGGTCTGATTTAACACAGCATAATGTTTATTTTGTTGTTATTAAAGTTGAATAGACAGTCTTGGATAAAGCAAGTTAGGCTTGAGGGCTTGGACTGAAAATTCACTACTGAATTAGGCATGCAGCTAGGTGTGTTTCTCAGTGAATCTGCCGAAAGCCAAAACACAGAACTTGAGATTGAAAACAAGTGAAGAAACCGACGTGTAACATCACAGTAATGATGACGTCATCGTCAATCTCCGACAGCTTGGCAATGACAGAAAAATCTGAAGCCTGTCCATCACCAGTCACTTAATTTTGACACATCAGATGACTGATGGTGAATCTGAAGACTAAGCCTGTGATAGCCTTAATTAAGGATGCGCCAGTCTGCTATTTAGATCGACTATCAGTCTGATACTGATCCCAGAAGCTGGTTCGGATATTGGTGACAATGAGCTGATCCAGTGACATACCTAAGATAGAGCAAAAGAAGCTTTTAATAAAGGGTCAGCAGCTTGGAAGTTTTTATTAATAATTTCTATTTGTATGTTTGGAAAAGTCTTCACTTAACTGCCAACTATGGTCAAATTGAGTTCACATGACTGAAAAGATCTGCTTGCTCATTCACCTTCACTCTCACTATGTCTGCTCAGAGGCATTATACAAACTAGAAGGACATTGGCTCATTGTAACACTCACAGGAAGCTTTTATTATGCTTACACTAACATTGCACCTGTCATCAACTCAATTTATATTATTTCACTTCAGCTGAATCTTTTCAGCTCTAGTGTGTGAGGAGGAAAACGCAGAAAGGAGCTCAGCTGTGAATGACAGCAATACGTAGTAGCTTAATTACTCTTATGTTCAAATAAAAGGAAATTTATTGTGGGTTTTTTTTTTGGCATTTCTGATTTCACTAATAAATACAAACAATTCAGTAAATCAGTTAGATTTTATTATTTTAGGCAAGCTGTTTTAAGTTGACCTTGATGTTTCCGTACACATATAAGAATAATTCCCAGTCTCTTCCTTATAGTGAGGAATACAGATTACTAATATAGCACTGGGATTAGCTTGGTACAAGGCATCAGATTAGAAATGGAAGAAGTTGGATCAGTGCATCCAAAGCCCAGCTTGATTTTGAAAAAAAGCTCCCCATGCCCTCTTAAACTAATATTTTTTTCCCCTTGTATTAGGTACTGTGTTTGAGTTGTTTTTTTTAAAAAACCCTCTTAAATACGACTCAGTACTCAAAATAACAGGTAAAATTATATATATACTCCTCGTCTGGCTTTTTTTTTTTCAAAACGTTGTAATAAATAGCAAAACTCCCCACAAAATAAAGCATTTATTTCTGTTGAAAGTTATCGCTTTCTTGTTTGCTACTTTGTCACTCCATTACTCTGCACTGTAATAGCTCATGCAGGGTTTGATATTTCAGATTGATAGTTTAACATATACGCTTTGAAAAACAATTTCCTGGTAAGGTCAAAGATAGTGATAATAAATGAGACACGACTATCTGAGCTACACATTAATTTTATACCCTGTTTATATAGGAACTTTCTGCCTGATTGCGGTTTTGTTGGCTGAGAAACAAAGAAGCAACTGGCATTAAAATACGAATGCTTCACGTTTACGGTCACATTTTGAGGCTGCAGAGTGAGCAGGGCAAAGTAATGTGACTTTGTATTACAGAGGATGAAGAGTATTATATGTTTAAAGTGCAGAAAACAATTCTAAATCATTCCCACAGTTTTTTGATTGTAAGTTATTAAATCCAACACTGCGGGGCAACTACAAAATAAATGAAATATTTACCATGCTGGAGGGGATTATTCTTTCTCACAATTGGATTTGAAATTCAGCCTAACCTTTTGCAGATTATGTTTTTGTGATTCATTTTTGGGGGCCAACAACATCTCTTTAATCTTATTTGTCAGTGCACTTGTGTAATCTCAATTCAAGTGTGACATATGACCTTTTGCCTGACTAGTCAGATGAGATTTTAACATAATCCACTCCCGCATTTATAATCCACACCTCATCCCCTTCTGTGCAAACTGCTCTCCCACCTGGCTGACCACCAGTCGTCCGTTGTTCGATTCAGTGGCGTAAATAACCCACAGGCCATTCTCATCCACAGCCAGGTCAATGTCTGACTTCCCTCCCCAGCGGTAAGGTGAAGTGTCATGATAGTTGGCGTTTGTGACAATCGCCTCTCCACTCTTGATGCGCGTACGTAGGTCATACTTGACTATGTTTCGTGTGCGTTCTTTGTTGTAAAACACCGCCCCATCGTACACAACAAACCCCGTGCCGTCAACTCTGTTGGGTAACCTGTTGAGACAGAATCCAGATGAAGAAATCACTTCTCCAATTCTCCATTCTGCATGGCGATGCCCCCAAGATGGCTAATGGCAGGCACACAGACACCACAATAAGAGCATTCTGCTATCGCCATCCATATCCACATCAAA